>NC_062214.1:147563328-148270828 GCF_902686445.1 Sciurus carolinensis | reverse complement strand
TATTCCATTGTGTATATACACCACAGTTTCTTTATCCATTCATCTCTTGAAGGAACCTAGGTTAGTTCCACAGTCTAGCTATTGTGAATTGAGCTGCTATAAACATTGATGGGCCTGTGTTACTGTAGTGTGCTACTTTTAAGTCCTTTGGGTATAAACTGAGGAGTGGGATAACTGGGTCAAAAGGTGGGTCCATTCCAGGTTTACTGAGGATTCTCCACACTGCTTTCCAGAGTGACTGCACCAATTTTCAACTCCACCAGCAATGTAAAAGTGTGCCTTTTTCCCCACATCCACGCCAGCATCTATTATTGTGTTCTTGATAATAGCCATTTTAATTGGAGTAAGATGAAAACTTAGAGTTATTTTAATTTGCATTTCTCTAATTACTAGAGATGTTGAACACTTTTTCATATATTAAAATGGCACTTGACTCTCAACTTCCTCCATCACTTTTGTCTTCTCATGAATTTCCTCAAATGCAAACTGCATCTAAACCTCTCCTACTAAACCTTCTTTTCAAAGATATCTTTAGACTTTCAGATATGGTTTTCAGAGCAGGCACTGGGAAGTCAAGTGAAGAAGCTCAGACATATGGGACAGTTAGTTCTTATTGGAATAAATTTAAGTAAATAGGAAACAGGAATGGATAACACAGATTGATTTCTTTTTGTTTCTTCCATTAGAGAGCTGCAATGGAAGTAGATTTTTCTCTCTGCCAACCTTTATGATAACTCTGCATGCAGAAGAAAGGCATATCACAGGCAAGACACACTTCACACTGACTTGTATCCTTCCTTCCCAAAATTATTCCCCTTATATTTTTTCCCACGTACTCATTTTCTGGCCTTGCATTTCCCAAGACTATGTCAATACTCTAATCCTTGCCTTAAGCTCTCCTCTTTTTAAAGGATCCAGACTAAGATAGCTGGTATTAATCTATTCATTTAGCTAAGATTGTGAAGAATAGAAAGGTTTATAAGATTTCTTCTGCCTATAATATCTGAATTTCTACCAGTTATTCACACTGTTCTTCATATGATTTTCTAAAATAAATAAATGAACAAAACAATCACAAATTCCTCTTTCAAAAGACATGGAAACTTTCTTTTCTATGATTATTCCAAGATTTTTAAAAAAAATCCCTCTATCAAAACTTATAATAAATGCATCATAAATTAATCTATTGAATGAGTGAATCAAGGAATGGTAAACTATCACTATTGGATATGCCATAACAGGTAATAAAGAAAAATCATTCTGTGGCCTGATATGAACATATAATCATGTTCATATAATCATGAACGTATAATTATGTCATTTTCTGCTCAAATCTGAAGTTAACGTTGAAAAATTAGCCATTTTATAAACAATATTATAACTAATGTTTGATCCTTTTCCCTTTTAGTACTTAATGAATATCATACACTCTTAAAATCGGGATAATAAAGATTTTGATCATTTTAGAATACTCTACAATTATATAATTAGATATCATAATTACATGTTCAAATGTTTATACATACAAACATGAATTTCTTAATTAGGAAAAATTTATACCAATGATGTAAATTCACAGAAATTGGCTGAAGTGACTAAATCAAGTAAATACTTCCACTCCAAGGATGTTTTGGGAAAATTAAAATGTGTAGCCATCATACAGTGCCTTCCCACAGACTCTAGCATTTGCCATTCATAAGAAGGCTGATGTAAACTCTGTTCATTTTGCAATGAGAATTGTATTAAATGTGTCTTACCTAAAATAATAAGTACATAAATTTATTGAGAGAGACAAAATATTTTTCCT
The DNA here is from genome assembly GCF_902686445.1 of Sciurus carolinensis. Lineage (NCBI taxonomy): Eukaryota > Metazoa > Chordata > Mammalia > Rodentia > Sciuridae > Sciurus > Sciurus carolinensis. The sequence continues at coordinate 148,269,021 of NC_062214.1, read as the reverse complement.
TTTGTCATGAGTGTATTTTGGAAACTGTGTCATTCCCTGTTACCTGTTAAATTCAAAATACATTTATCTCTCCTTGGTTTTGTATCCTTAATATGTACTGTTGTAGGAAAATAGTGACTATTTGAATATATTTTATATCTTAGGGTTTCTTGGGCATCAAGCATACAAGTAGCATAGGTAGATATACATTTATAATAATGAGATCTTAGGTCTTCATCATTTAATTTACTTAAGGAATACAATACATGAAAAATGTTAATGGTTGACTAAAGTTTCAGTTATGTCCAAACCATAATTGATAATTATAAATGATGTCTATAATAATTATGTATACTGGAAGACTTATGATTAGAGTTTCATATATATGTATACATATATGTTTATAGGTAAGATCTAAAATATATGTAATATAAATATTTCATACATGTGTAGGTTTATATGAATGTTCATATATTTTTTTTAACTGGTACAGTATTCAGTAACTATCTGATTACTATATCTCTACTGTGTGATTTGGGGTTTTGTTATCTATATCTACAAAATAAAGTTAGTAAAAAGAATAGATATATAAATATTTTATAATGCTGTGTGTATTGGTTTTATTTTGAAATATTCAGGTAGATGAAATCATAGCTTCAGGCCCAGAAGCTTCATTTGATATATTTATTTCCCTAATGAACCTGACTTCAAGTTCTAGAGCTACTGGTGAGACATTGATGGGGTCCTACTTCATGATTTTGAAAACGTTTGAACCCCTCCCCACACTTGGGGTGAGAGTGAAAAGTTCTCAGAAATTTTTCTACCCAGGTCTGAATTTATCATTCTAACTAACTGTTAGGTCAATATTCTTTCTGCCTTTTAGTTAACCAAATAGAATGATTCTTACAAACTTTAAAACAAATGTAGGTTTTTTTACCCATTTTTTTTTTTTTAGGAATAAACTATTTTAATCAAGCAAAAACAAATTTATATTCATTATTTCTAAAAATAAATGTATACTTTTCCAACCCTTAACATCTGCATTTAATAATATCTTTAAACCAAAATACAGATGCTAAAACAGCAAATTACAATATATCTTATACAGCATACAGTATATTCACTGTTTACACTTACTTTAATCCTAGTTGGTCTTTATGTACTCAATGCATACTTAAACATCACTCATAATAAAATTTTCACAATTAACAAAAAAATGTGACAAGTCTATCTTAAAATGGCTCTGCTATAAATTGTATAGAATATTTTTATAACATGTTCTGGCAGCATTTTTTGTTTGAATTTCAGGAGAAATTGCTCATCCCCCTACCCTGTCCTTGTCCTTGCTCCCTCAACTCACTCATCCCATGTGACATGAAGAACAGCACCAAGTGGCAACCTAGGCCTGATGTGCAGAGTCTGACTTTTAAAAAATTAGAGATGACACAAATATAAATTATATATAGTTCCTACTCTTGCTGACTTGAAGACTAGTTTGTAAGGAGAGGTAGACAAATCTTATCTTGTATATGTAATGCATTTTTTACATAGATTATGATGTGTCAATCTGTAATAAGAATTATATTTCGTTCTTACTTGATATATAGTGTAGTATGTCACAGTGCTTTTACACTTATGAAGTGTATTGATTCTAGATGTATTAAATATATCTTCCTTCGGAAACTAAGTAGTCATGGGTTTTTGTAGATATCGGTGAGAACTTTATATGAATTGATGAAATTTGTAATAATTATCAACAGCAAAATTTTTATTTTTAAACTTCATTTTTAAACTTTTTTATTGAAATGTAAGAACCATGATAATTTAAATGCTGACGTGGCACTCTCATAATTGAGGTTACCTTCAGTTGAAGACACACTGAATCTTATGCATTCTGCAGAGCTGCTCCTGCATGTTTCATGTAGCTTCATGTAACTTCTGATCTTTGTACTCTGTTGAAAGTGCCACTTATTTCTTCAGGTACCAGAGTTCTCTTATTTTTCCATCATTATTCTGCTTGCCATTAAAATAACTTCATCAAAAAAAAAAAAAAAAACCATCATTTAAACTCCCAGATTCACAGGTAATACTTAAATAGCAAAGATTTTTCTGTTAATATATCAATTCCACTGGGAACTTAGATTTTATGGTGTTTTTCTGCAATTATAGTCCCAGGTTATAGGGAGCACGAGTAATTCCAAGAGCAGCATGCATTTGGAGAATGGAGGTCGAGAAGTGGCACAGGAGTGCTGACATTGTACTTTTACTCCAGGAGGCCTGACTCTGAAGGTAAACTTGATAGAGGGCAGGTGAAAGTAAGGGGGTACAGGGTGTATTAGTCAGGATTCAGTTGGTTGCAGATAATAGAATAAATTCTACTTGTTCGGGCATAAAGGTATTAATCTAGGTAATTAGTCCATTACAACGTTTATTGTAAAGGCTGCAAGTTAAGGCCCTAACGCTGTGTGTGCCTGCAGGAATAACACCTAGAATAATACCATAGCACATGCCCATCAAGGAAGCTGCTTCTTCTATTAAAATCACAAAGTAACTCTCCCAATCAGTGGGGCAAGAAAAATGTACTGTAGCTTTGACTGAGGGATTAATAAGCTCCTGCTATAGCTCTTGGTTCTGTTTCTTAACCAAGTACACTAAGACTTGCATCTGCAAAAATTGATTCCTCACAAAATATAAGTCTTCCCTTCTGACTTAATTTGATTCTGATTCTATTTATTTATTTAGGTAGTAGGGATTTAAGTACTGAGCTATATCCCCAGCCATTATTTATTTATTTGTTTATTTAGAGACAGTGTCTTGCTAAATTCCTCAGGCTGACCTTGAACTTGAGATTCTCCTGCCTCAGCCTCCCAGTAGCTGGGTTTATGGGTGTATGTCACTGTACTCAGCAAATTCAGAACTCTTATTTATAGATTCACATTTGTAACATTAATGCAATGGAGTCTGGTAAATGTCTTTTTTTTTTTTTTTTTTTTTTGCTTTTTGTACTCTGAATTGCAAGAAGACATCCTAGTCAAAAGTTGAAGGCATGTGAGTAACTGATGAACCGTTTCCTGTGGTCTTGACAGGCAATTGTATGAAGAACTTTCTTATACATCTACCACCCTGTAAAGCATTTGATCCTTACCACATCTGGACAAAAGTTATAGTCTCTAACTTGCTAATGAGTATATGTTGAAACTACCAGTGAGTCGAAGATTATATCCTATCAATTCCCTATTTTTTTGTGAAAAACAATCTGTTTTATGAAGACTTCTCTTATATACCTTTCTCTTTTAACTTTCAAATTCCCCCATCTTCCCCCTTCTTTGCCCAGGTTACAGGTTCAAGTTCCTTTTCTTAACATTTTTCCTGTCCCAGGAATAGTCACCCAAGAATCCCAGGTAATACAATACAGGATAATTTGTGTTTCATTCTTCATCTCCATTTCATTTGGGAAGCATAATTTTGTAGAAATAAAAATATGTATAGGAAGTTTTACAATGGCTCAGTAAAGTTTAATAATGTATGCTCTCTTTATGTAGAATTAAATCATAGCCATCTATTTTCACTTGTTCTTAGGGAACAAGTACTTTAAAGCCACCAAAGTCAGTTTCTCTCAATACCAAGAGGAAGACTGAGCATAGGCTCTGGATTCAAAGAGTGGGCTCCCATCCCTATATGCTAGTGATGAGAAAATCATTTTTATGCTGAAGCATCAGTTTACTCAACTGTAAGTGGGAACATGGTAATTAAACAACATTATTTTTTGAAGATTAAATGGGGATACATTAATAAAGCGTTTGCCTTAGCAAATATATGTGATGATTGTTAGAATGTTGGAGCCACTACTAATTATGTGATCTTTAAAAAGTTAATCTTTGTGAATCTCAGTTTAGTCATCTACAAATTTAGCATCACAATGTTAGCTGGTAGGATTTGTATGAAGACAGCTATGCAAAAGTGAGTAGTAGAGAATTCAACACAGGACTATTGCTCATTTTTTCTCTTTCTAAACTTTTTTCAAAATTGAAACACGTTAAATATAAATTCTTGCAATATTTAACCCAGGCATTAATCTAGTTGGTTAAAATATTTCAAATGTGCCCAGGAATAGCATACTGTTAATATCCAGTAACCTGAAATTAGGCCACTTAAATGAACATTTAAAGTAGTACTGTTTCATGGACAATATTTCTTATCCCTCAGTTTAGCTTTACTTATCTTCTTGTTGATAGTTTTTGATCACTTGGATGTTGAATGGAGTTTAAAAGCTGACAGTTAAGTATAAAAGTTTTTTATACCTCCAAGGGTTTCAAGGTGCCCATAATGTGTGCTTTTGTTTTGCTTGTTTTTCTGAAAGGTGTTCACATATTTTGGAAGCAAATATAAAGATCTTCCCAGAAGTCCTGAGAATGAAAACAATAGGAATTGAGGATATTAATTGTCTTTCCGGTTCTAGGTGCCCAGAAAAATGCAGACAGACAATGATTCACTGTAAAATATATCTTTGACCAATTTAATGTCCCTTTGGAAGTATTTTAGATGAAGTTTTGGAAAACATGAAATACAATTGCATTGCATTACTCATTTGGTACAATCTGGCTAAATTTGTTAGTAGAGTAATAGAATGTCATATTTACAAACACTTTTCAAGTCTTTATACTTCAGAGATACTTCTGTTTTTTTCTGTATGCATTTTTAAAATAAAATCCATTAAATGGCAGGAGTTTATTTGGTTACCTTATAAAAAATGTAAAAACAACTTTAGTACATTGCTCTTTTGGAGTGGACAGAATAGAGAAATTTATTTTTTCTTATATTTCTAATATTCTGCATCATTTGCAATACTGTTAATTTAGATTATATGCTATTATAAAAAGTACTAAAGAAATTACTGCTTCACTTTCAACAAAATTAAGAATGATGGTGAAAGCGTTCCCATAAGAATCCCATAAGTAGATGGAAATATTCAGCCTTAACAATCAAGAAAAATCCTTACTTTGTAAATTTTGTGGTCAATCATTATTGATTAACAAGTATAAAAGTGTTAAATTTAAATCAAGGACAACTTTTAAAAGTTCTAGAAGAATCATTATAGTAGAACTTGAATTCCACCTGCATTTATTCACTTGCATGATTTAAAAAAAAGAATTTAGAATATTCTGTATATCACCATAGCACCTTCCTAACCTATAAATGAGATATTGATGATTAAAGTGTGATATTACATTGTAAATTATTAAAGGACCAGTTTTTTAGCCAATAGTTTATTCTTCCTTCATAAGGTACTACTCGGATCTTTTAGATGGTTTAATATAGCATTTCCATGCATGCAATTCTTTTATTTCATTATTACTTCTAGTTATTTCTCCAAGGGCATTATTTTCATTATTTTTCATTTTCTAAACAAAGCAGATCTTTTATTCATAGAATCTTCACATGTTAGAAATGTATTTCTGATGTTTTACTTGCATTTTCCTGACATGATTTTCAACTGCTAATTGCTGGATGCAGAAAAAAATAGTAACTAAAACAATATAGGTATGAATTCTGTCTCCCAGAAAGAGTCTAGTTGTAGAGAATATCAAGATGGTATGGTTGCTTCATGACATCATCAGGGATCTATCCATAATGTATGACTTCTACTTTGGAGTTGACCCAGAACTTAAGATGGATCCTGTTATGGTTTGAACTTAAGGTATTCCTTCAAAAACTCATGTGTTAAGCATTTAAGGAGTATTCAGAGGCGAAATAAGTAGATTATGAGAGCTGGAACTTCATTACAGGATTAATCAATCCATTTGATGAAGTAATAATTTGAATAGACTAGTAGACGGTAACTCTAGGCTTATAGGGCATGGCTGGAGGAGGTAAATCACTGGAGTCATGTCTTTGGACTGTATCTTTTGCCTGATTCTTTCTCTCTCTCTCTCTCTCTCTCTCTCTCTCTCTCCCCCCCCCCTTCCTGGTTGCACTTAACTGAATATCTTTCCTCTATCATCCTTCTATCACATCTTAGACCTAGAGATATGGAGTCAGTCAACCATGTATTGAGACCTCTGAAACCAAAATTACCTCCTCTAAATTATTCTTGTCAGGTTTTTTGGTTACAGCAAAGAAAAGCTGAGTAACCAAGATCCCGTGGCCTTATTACATTCAATTTCAGGAAACAATGAAGTAAAGAAAAAATAAATACATAGGTCTCTTCCATTCTCTTTTAAGAAATTTATCCATAATGCACTCAATACTTCTGGTTACATGATATACATACGTGCAGAAAAAAGTTAACCTAGAAGGCCTGAGGATGCTATCCTTAGGAAAGTCCATTTGCAAGGTTGACTTTTGGCTGGAATCTGGGAATTTGAACTTCAATAAGGTTTTTACTAACTGATAGGAGTGTCTCACTGTTTCTAATAGTTTTTTTTTTTTTTTTTAAATAATAGGATTTATACTGAACACTTGCTTTACTTTCAGGATGCTTGAATTTTGATATTTGCTAAAGGGTGCCTAAGTGACCCAGTGGCCAGTGAAAAACTTGGGTAGAGAGTCTCTAATGAGCTTTGCTGGTAGACAGCATGTCATAAGAGATATCATACTTCAATGCTTAGAGAACTAAACACATCCTGTGTGACTCTATTGGGAGGAGATTCCTGAAAGCTTGTGTCCTTTTTTCTTTAAGTTTTTCCCTCCATAGATTTATCTTTTTGTTAATTTTGCTTATATCCTTTCACTGTAATATATCAAAGTCATGATGATGACTTTATATTGAATCCCAAGAGTCCTCTGTGAATCACTGAACCTATGTGTGGTCTTGGGATCTCCTGACAAACATGAAGATTGAGTAACTGACAATATTAATACTTCTTAAGTTATAAAACCCATTTTAAAATCTATCACAAATCCAGTATGCTTTCTTTACATTTTAAAAATAGGAAGGATAGTAGAGTGAAATAGACATTATTATCTCATCTACATATATGACTCCATAACTGATATGATCCTACTATATGTACAATCAGAAAAATGAGAAATTATACTTAATTTATGTATGATTTATCAAAATATATAAATGCATTCTACTGTCATGTACAACTAAGTAGAACAAATTAAAAAAAAAAGATGAATAGTGTGATTTTATGATTCCCATTTTCTTTTCATGAGGTGGACTGTAAAATTTGGGGTTTGAATGATTGGAAAGATGGAAATGCCAGGATTGAGTTAGGAAAGAGTGGGAGGGTTGGTTTGGAGGAGACTTCAAGAGTTTGTGATGGATGTGTTATGTGGGAAAGGACCGGCAGTTGGTGGACAGAAGTCTGAACTGTAACTCTAATTTAGGAGTAATCATTATGTAAATGTATTTAAAGTACTAAAGTACTTGTTGGGAAGACTGTGGGAATGAGTGTAAATGGTAGCGCTGTCAGGCACTCAAACATGCAGAGGTGAGAGAGGCGAATAGGAACCAGCAAGGGGCCCAACAGAGGTGGCCTGGAGGAGGAAGCAAAGCACCTCCTTCCATTTACTTTGTGGAGAGCTGGCAGAGTATCTTTGACATTTTTTCCTGTTCATCTACAGCTTATGCACCACATTTTAATTCTTTAAAATATAGGTTATGACAAAAATGAAGTCAAATATTTGCATTTCAGTATTTAAATTCATTTACCACATTATCTGATATTCTTTTATACCAGACATAAGCACTCTTGATTGATTTAGTAGTCTATTCATAACACATATCACTTATCCTTTGGTATTTGTTTTCATTTTTCCACTAAAAAAACCCAGTTCTCTTGAATGAATTTATCTTTATTAATTCCGTTTTTTATTTATAAAATTTTATTAGTTGTATCTTATACTGATAATTGCTAATTTAATAAAAATTTAATACTAGGAAGCAATCACTTGATATTTTCACTAACTCCAACCAGTTCTATAATTTTTATACATATAGGAATATATTTAGATGGATTAACAAATTAATGATTATAGATTTTAAACAAAAATCCCCCTGTTTATATTCCAAATTGAAAACAGATAAATAGACTCCACTCTCACTTAAAGAAGTATGTGTCAAAAGATTAACATCTCTAATTAACTGAAATTCATTACATTGTGGGTGCTTTGTGGAGTGCTGTTTCATCTAATTTATACTTGAATTGTCAGAATTATATTACTAGGAATTCATTCCAGCAGCAGTGATTTTGATACTGATTTCCATTTCAGGTTTGGTTATTTGGACTAGAGATACCAAGATCAAGAACAATCCTAGCCATAATGAGCTTACAGCTTATTAAGGCAAAGGATAGTATTTTAGGACTGGTTTCTTAGAAAGAGAGGTTGAGAAGAAGATTCAGGTGTTAGTAGTTTTATTAAGGAAGTGTTCTTTAGAGAAACTGCTAATAAAGCAAGAATGCAGGAAAAGAAAGGGAAGAAGAGGGTAAGGATGTGATTTTAAGCAGTTAACTCCAGTCTGGTACAGCAAAGGAATAATGGATTGTAAATTTTGGTTCAGAATCTGTCCCAACTGGAGCAAAGGAGCAGGGCTTTCTTAGCCTACACCAGTCATTAATGGTCTAAAAGTCAATGAGTTGGAGAAGAATTTCAATGATTTCTAAGAGTTTATCTCTGAGAGCAAAGCGACTCCACAGCTCAAGGACCTTCTATGTGAAACAAAGAATCCTTTAGAGGCACATATAGGAAGGGCAAAGAGTTCTAAGAGAGTCAGATGAACACCAATTATTTGCTCCAACTATAAACAGCTACTATCACATATGATGAGAACTCCCATAGAGGGAATTGCAGGGTACTATGGCAATAAAGAGGGCAGGGCATGATAGATCTTTATGGGAGAGGTAATTTCCTAATAAAATGATTTTTGAAGTATCAGAGGGCATTAACTAGCTACCAAACAAAGGAAAAAAGAACTTGCAGGTCAAAGGAACCCAGTGCACAAAAACACAAAGTCACAAGATCATGGAAGAACTGGAACTTTTAAGAAAAAAAATTCCTAACATTTAAACCTGTTGTGGTTCTAATATCAAGGAGTAAAGTACAAAACATTCTGCAAAGTTTTAAAGAAGTAAAATCCTCTAGCTGTTGTTTGGGACCCCATGGTTAAGTTCTCTGTCGTGTTCTAAAGTCAAACTCTTACCATGGGTATGCATTCACCCCAGCATTTGTTACTTACAAACATTTGCACTAAGATGTACCTTTTTCTGTCACTTCTGATTTGAATTAGTGCTAGCAGGTCCTGTCCTAATACTCCATATGCACATAAGAAGTCAGATGCTGTTAAAGATAAGCACTACATTTATTTGATTTCTTTCATAGTTTATTCACGTTAGAGGTGAATAAATTTCTCAGCTTAACTTTAAACAAAAGACAAAAGGAAGCATTTGTACATATTTATATGTGTTGATTCTGCTTTTTAAGCGATCCAAACCTAGTGTTCTCTTCTCTAAGGCCTATCTGGTGTTGGGAGTACATGGTCCTCACTTCATCATTTCTCTGCTTCCAACTCATCAGCCACTTCAAGTCCCTTTTCTTTACCATTCTGTTCTGGTTGGTGAGAAGACACATCTCGAGTCCCCCTTGCTATTATTCAGACTCTTTTTATAGTTTCCATGAACTTCTTATTTAAAATTATCAATCAGTAGCTCTGATTTATGGGAATCTTTTAAAACTATATATCATTATAATTAGCAGTGTTGGTGATAATGCTAGTAATTATGATCTCTAATAATCTTTGTGTACTAGAAAAATAGTGTTTTATTCATAGACTCTAGGTATTTTCATGTTAAAAATTTCATTGCCTTGTCAGAAAATCGTGATTCTTTTGATAAAGGCACATTTAGAAGTGTAACACGTTGTTTAATTTATTGTAGCCTGATACAATTTATTAAAAATTGAACCTGTCTGATCCCGAGTCCTGTGCCATTCAGGATTCCATTTTTTCTATCAAGTAATTTTAAAACAACTTATTTCCTCTGTAATTTTCCCTGGTACCAATGCAGGAGATGAGAATAACCTTTGTTTTCAAAACACTAATGAATGCTGTCTGCTGATAGTTACCAACCACATGCATTCTTTAATACTCTTGTAGGTACTCTGTAGCCAGTTTTTTAGGTTTAACTCCCAATGGTTCTGGTGGCAGGTCATCCCAATAATTATGGACAATTCAATGAATTATGTTTATCTTGTATGTTTCCCTCTGGCCTTCTACCAATGAATGATCTTCTTTCCAAGTACAAATAAGGCTGGGGCAAAGTTCAAATTTGTCTCTATAGATTGAACTGAGTGTGTTTGGTTTAAGTCCTTGGTAACTGATAGAAAATATCTTCAACTCATGAATCCCCATTCACTAGACATTAATTAAAGGAGGGAATCCAGAAGTCTCTCATCATGGTTAAGGTCCAAGTTCTTATTGAGTTTGTAACATCTGTGCAATATATGTTTTGAATTCAGCCAAATGTATCTATGAATTGTGCTTTGGGTTTTTAATATTTTCCTAAGATTCTCTCATTCAACATTGATTTTATTTAAGGCTACATAAAAGCAATCATATTTTAGTAATATAATTTATCAAAAATCAAAATAGATAATTCTCTTTTAGGAATTGGACAGCCCTAAGCTAAGAGTAATCTTCTGCCCTCTAAGATGATCTCCATTGTTTTTCCTTCAGCTTAGTAGAGAATTGAATTAAAACAGTATGTCTTAAATTTCAGTATTTTCTCTTCTTGGTAATTTTATTTTTCTGGAGATGAATGTTTAACAGGACTTAAACATATGCATGTTTAATAATTTTTATTTAAAAATTGGATATGTATAATTACCACTATGGGACTAGTAACTGTCTCAAATGTCCCTCACCTGTTCTTCCAAAGTTGTGGAACCATTGAATTACACATGGAGATACCACTCAGAGTGAAGAGTATCTTTCCTAGTCCTTCTTGTAACTAAGGATAGGGATAGAAAAATGTAAGCAGAAGTGTTAGGAATCCCAGAACCTTCCCTAAAAGACAACTAGCAGTTACTTTTGTCCCTTCTTGTTCCTTCTGCTAGTATCTGGATATGAAGAATATATCTGCTATTGCTATTTTGGACCATGAGCTCAAGCAATACCCTGCAGGGAAGGCTCTCAAAAGAGACCTGAGCGTACCTGAGTACTCAAAGGAGCAGGACTAAGCCAGCCGTGAGGCTGGCCTGCCTCGTTCCAGATGTCTTTTACATGGTATAACCTAAATTTCTTCTTGTAAAAGTTACCATGAATATACCTAACTTATAATTCATCCTTAGCATTATATCCTCAACTTTCAACTCAAGTATACTATTTTCACTCAACAAATATGTGTACGTTGTCTATAGCACTAAGTTCTGGGGTTTCTATGTGGAATCACCCACAAAGTCTTACTGTGGTACTTATTTTTTGTTTTCCTCAAAGTTATCCTACAGACCTATGGCAGCATAGCTCAGAGGATTCTTTATGGTAGACATTAAAATATAAAGAAGAAATGGTAGTTTAGGGTAAAGCTCAGAAAAATTAAATTAAAAAATATTTAGTATATTTCATTCATTCATTCCCATAGAAAGTATTTAAGCTATATATTTGTATATTTATTTCAGTGTAGTCAAGTTTAATCTGCACAGGCTTTCTATTCATAAGTTTCTCAATAGGAACTTTCCTTTTAATTTTCTCTTTGAGCAGTGACTGGGTTTCAATGTATTAATAATCTTTTGTTTATTTATTTCTAACTATACTGATTTAATCAAGATAACATGGCCTGTACTATCTTTACTTTAAAAAATTAATTAGGGTTTTCTTTGTTGCCAGTGATGTGATTAATTTTTGCAAATGTTTAATAGACAGGAGAAAAAATCCATTATTCTATGGGTGGTGGACTATATATTTATTGGTTAAATACTTTGTTCATAGATTTTAGTGTTTCACTGTCTTTTTAATTAAAAAATATTGTATTATCTATAACTGTCTAATTCTCAAAGAGGTATATTAGAATTTCCCACTGCAACACATTCTTCCCTTTCGAATTATATTTGCTTTATTTCTTTAGCTGTTATTTATTCTACTGAACACCAATTAATAGGAATATGCTTTGCTTTTTTAATTTTAATATTACATAAAGCGATAGTTTTCTTTTTGTGTTAGTCTTAATATATATAAAGTGTTACTCCTGATTGTTTGATTTTAATTAATATTCCTATTACCATTCCATCTTGTCTTCTTTTCCAACCTTGATCTTGATTTCTGATCTTTTACTGTTACCTCATATATATAATGTATTTGGAATATATATGGCATACACAAAATATGATATACTATATCTTATTTTTATGTACATGTATGGCGAACTGTATAAAACTACGTTTTAACCTATTTTGGGAGTAGGATTGTTGAGAATTGAATCCAGATGCTCTACCATTGAGCTGCACCCACAGCCATAGTTTATCTTTGTAATCCAGTCTAATAGGCTCTTTAAAGGTAAATTCTATGTAATCATATCTAGTCTATGACTGATATGATACCCTATTCTTAGTTTGTAGTGTCAGTTGCATAGAATGATGGCAATAGTAATTAATAAAGCACTGTATATTTCAAAATTGCTTTCAAAGTAGATTTAAAATGTTTCTACCACACACACACACAAACACACACACACACACAATTGGTACATGAGGTAATGGATGTGTTAATAAGCCTGACTTAATCCTTCCTGTAAACTTATATCAAAACAATATATCCAATTTCATGTACATATATAATTATCAGTTAGCAATTAAATATAACTAAAATGAAAATATTTTATTAACATAAAAGTAAAATAAAAACATTCTATTTAAAATTATATACTTTTCCTCTTGGACTTATTTTTGCTCATTTTTTCCACTTCCACCCCTTTATTGCATTTTTCCTTCCATTAATGGAATTTTACCTTCTCCTATTATTTTAATCATCATTTATGCCTCTAGTCATTTGTAAACCAGATACGTAACATGTTTCCACAGAGACACATTCTTCATATTCTAACCTTCCCAATGTTTAAGATTTTAAGTTATTTCATCTCCTACCTACCCCCAGACATTAATTTTGGCTTTGTATTCTACTTCTACCCAAAATTTGATTTTCTACTTTCTGTGTGTCCTGAGCTATTTCATTTCTTGAACTTATTTACAATAAACAAATTTTTTTCTTGATAAATTAAATGCAAATAGTATTTAAAAATGAGATAGACATTATTACCCTATGTACATGTATGATTACATGAATGGTATGAATCTACATCATGCCTGACCATAGAAATGAAATGATGTACCCCTTTGTGTATAATGAATCAAAATGCAGTCTATAAAAAAAGTGAAATTAATAAACAAATTGTAAAAGACACACATACAAAAAAGAAAATTTTCAAAAAGGAAAACATTTTCACTGTCCTTACTCCTAGCACCATTCATAGTATTAATATTAAATTTTATGTGTTTCCTTGTGTGATTATAATAAACATATTAGTAGTATGTATACAAACATATATTCTTTTACATGAATGAGAATATTCTCTTCTGTTAATTTTTAACTTTAATGATACACTTGGTATTTAAATTTTTGAAATGACTAAGTTCAGATTTAGGATTCATCAATTTTAACCTCTCCTCCATTATTTGATATTTATATAGTTTTTCATCATATACTCTTATACATGCAGTATGCTGAATTTTCTGCATTCTTATGCAAACATTTAAAATTTTATCAGATAACTAGTCTACTTCTATAACTCTTTATATCCTGAACTTACTTTTGTATTCTGAAATTTTTCCAATCATCTTTAAGATAATATTGTAATAGAGGCATGATATTTTCATTGAAATTTAGCTCTTTCTTAATTGTATCTTAGATATATTTTAGCTTAAAGAGCATTAAGAAGTGGAAAGGTGGTGGACTAGAGAGAAGCAGTGATTCTTGTAGCTCAGCGTCCTGGGATTCAAGCAATAGGAATACTGTTTCTCTGCAAGATGGGTGAAAGAGGGATTTCATTAAAATGCAATACTAGACAGCTAGAGTGCCTTCAAGAGTTAGAAATTTTGGGTGCATTAAACAAGGAAAAGGGACAAAAATTAAGTTGAGCTGCTAGTGGGAGCAGTGGAATTGGCTCAAAAGGAAAAATAAGGCAAAAATACTAAGGACAGTCTGAGCATGGAAAATCCTGAGATCAGAGGAGCAACTTACCCTAGACTGATCCAGAGAGTTTAGGCACCATAAATTGGTACATGAAAGGTGCCCCAGGTTTCACAATCATCTGTAGGGAGCAGAGATAGAAACCATCTTGAGCTGACAACACTGTGGCGTTCAACCAGATATATAGGAACAGAGAACTCGGATCTGGGGAAACAGACTGATTCCAATACACAATCCAGGCAGATACCTGTCCAGTGACCTAGACTAAGATTAGTAAAATATGGAATAAGTTAGGCAAGGAGAGTATTTTGCCTGGAAATACAAGTTAAGGAGGATGGAGAGACTTGGTCTCCTTCACCGTTTTGAGTCTAGCAGTTTGGGAGTCTGAATGGGCCATTGTATCTGCTCTCAGAGAACAGCACCCAGAAGGCTGGGAAGGATTCAGGACCTGCTGAAGGGGGTCTGGAAACTGAAAAGGAAGATGTGACTGTGTTTGGGGACAGAGCACAGGAGGTCATGAAGGGTGGTATCCATGAGCAACAGAAGCAGTGAGGGACTGGCTTCCCCTTCCCATGAATGGATCCCTGGGAAGATTCCCTAGGGAGATCCCTGGGTACAGTGTCCCACCTAGATTGGCATCTGAGGGACTTTAAAGGTGCATTGATTTAATATTTTCAGATAACTAGCCACTCATATCACCTGGGGCTTCACTAAATCACAGCCTTGCCCCAAAGAGTGCCATCTATAGGAACTCATCTCACATAACCAAGCTGCAGCTTCACTCTGGAGTACAGCTGACAGTATTTCTTATCCTAGCTTCATCTTACTCTCAAGAAGGAAACAGAAAATTTTTTATTATATTGGTGAGCAATATAATAAAAAGAAAGGATTTGACATCTCATGACCCTACTCTTACACCAGTACATACCTCAACAAGAAACAAAGAAAGACAGGTGGACACAGGAAGTGAATATATATTCTCATTGACTTTTTTGTCCACTGCAATGGAAAGGACTCCTTCATTTTTTCATTAAGATTCTTTGTTCCGTGTGTGTGCTGAATGATTCATGGGTGTATATATATATATATATATATATATATATATATATATATATATATATATATTTGTTTCTGTGTTCTCATTTCTAGCATTTTTTTCAAGGTAGTTCTTTTTCCTTGCTCTTTCTTTTGAGGGTTATGGTTTTTAATGAGTATATTTTGGTTTAGTTTTGTATTGTTTTCTTTGCCATTCTGTTCCCCTTGTTTCCTTTTCTCTCTTTTTTCTTCCTAACACCAAATTCCATTGTTCTTTGTTTTACTCTTTAATTCTTCTATTTTTTCTCCTCCCTCCCATAACTATCACATTCTATTTAGCTTTTGCATTTCCCCTTTCACCTGTTGAAATTGCAAATACTTTTCTACTCATCTATCTCTTCTTCTTTCTTCTTAACTAACTCTATTCTAAACATCTCTTAGCACTAATTGGCTTATACAATGCCAGCCCCCATCAATAGTGTTGTAGTAATCATACCGTGGTAGCCAAAGATATCACCTATTGTTTGATTTTATACCAGACATAATATCAATCACCTACTGTTCTTTCTTATGAATGGAAATTGCTAGTCCTACCAATTCTGTTTATTGTGCAAATTAGCATTGTAGATGTCATAATAGGAACCAAGTACTTAGTTTACATAGGTTACATAGGTTGTACTATTACATAGTTTGTTACTATGGTTGTTACTATTATTTGGTTTCCCCAGTCTGTGAGGTACTAAAAATGATCAGGGCCACTAGAAGTTCATGGGGTAGAAACTCTACTACTTCAAACACATTTGGATAGATGAGTAGACACACAAACAATATAAAAAAGCAAGGGAAACAAACCACTCCAAATGTCTCAACAACAGACTTCATTGACACCACAGTGGAGAAATATCTGAGAATTAATTTATAAAGTGAATGTTAAACTCATCTGTGAGGGAAAACAATTATGTAAGGAATGAAATCAGAGAGAGAATACAAGATGTGAAAGATCACTTTAAAAAGGAGGTAGAGATCCTGAAGAAGAATCAATCAGAAATCCTCAAGATGAAGGAATAAATAAACCAAATTAGAAATTTAATGGAAAGCATTATGAATAGTCTAGACCAGTTGGAGGATAGAGTTTCAGGCAAAGAAGACAAAGTATGTCTTGAAAATAAAATCGATTATGGAAAAAATAAGAGACCATGATCAGAATTTTCAAGAAATATGGCATAACATTAAAAGACCAAATCTAAAATTCATAGGGATAGATGAAAGCTCTGAAGTACAAACTAAAGTAATGCAAGAATTTCCCAAACTGTAAGAACGAAATGGAAAATCAAATACAGAAGGAATACAGGATTTCAAATATACAAACTTTCAATAAACCCAGTCCAAGTCACATTATTATGAAAACGCCTAACATAAAAATGAGATAGATTTTTCAAAGCTGCTAGAGAAAAATGACTATTCACATTTAAAGATAAACCAACCTGGATCTCAGCTCCTGTTTCAACCCAGACCCTTATAGCTAGGAGGACTTGGAATAGTATAGTAAACTCTGAAAAAAAAAATGTATAACAATCAAGAATACTATATCCAACAAAATTAAACTTCAAAATTGAAGACAAAAGAAAAAACTTCCACAATAAACAAAAGTTAAAAGAATTCACAACTAGAAAGCTTGCATTCCCAAACATACTCAAGAAAATATATCATGAAGAGAAATGGAGAATACAAATTAAAACCAGTAGAGGGAGAAACTACACTATGCAGCCACTCTGGAAAGCAGTATGGAGATTCCTCAGAAAGCTTGGAATGGAACCACCATTTGACCCAGCTATCCCACTCCTTGGCCTATACCCAAAGGACTTAAAATCAGCATACTACAGAGATATAGCCACATCAATGTTCATTGCTGCTCAATTCACCATAGCCAGATTGTGGAACCAACCTAGATGCCCTTCAGTTGATGAATGGATAAAGAAACTGTGGCATATATATACAATGGAATATTACTCCGCAATGAAGAATGATAAAATTATGGCATCTGCAGGCAAATGGATGAAATTGGAGAATATCATGCTAAGTGAGATAAGCCAATCTCAAAAAACTAAAGGACGAATGATCTCGCTGATAAGCAGATGAGGACATACAATGGGGGGTGGGAGGGGTTAGCGTTAGGGTTAGGTTTAGGTTTAGGGTTAGGGATAAGGAGGATGGAAAGAATGGAGGAAAGAAGGACTGTATAGAGGGAAAAGAGGGGTGGGAGGAGTGGGGGGGAAGGGAAAAAATAATGAATCAAACATCTTTGCCCTATGTAAATTTATGATTACACAAATGATATGCCTTGACTCCATGTACAAATAGAGAAACAACATGTATCCCATTTGTATACAATAAAAAATATATATATATATATAATAAAAGAAGCTTTACTTTCTTAAAAAAAAAAAAAGCTGTATTGTCCACATCCCTTTCTAAAACTTCTCTTCCCTCTTGGTGTCTAACTGCATTTATTCTAGGTCAGCTATTCGTAGCCAACAGTAGCATCATATGGAGGGTTTAATAAAATTTGGGTATTGGGTTAAAAAAAAAAAAAGAATAGTCAAGCAAGAAAAAAATATCTATTCAACTTAAAAACTAGAAATCAAATAACAGGAAATAAATATCTCTCAATAATAACACTGGATATAACTGGATTAAACACATCAATCAAAAGAGATAGGCTAGCGTGCTGGATTAAAAAACAATATCTAACAATATGCTGTCTCCAAGAGACTCACCTCAAAGGCAGAGACATCCACAGATTGAATGGAAAAGAATAGGAAAGAAAATATCCTTCACATGGATCTCAAACAAACAGGGGTTTCTATTCTCATATCAGGTAAAGATGACATCAAACCAAAATTAATCAGAAGAGACCAAAAAGATTACTTCATACTGCTTAAGAGAATCATATAACACCAGGAAATAAAAACCGTAAATATATATGCCCCCAAAATGGAGCATCTATGTATATCAAATAAACCCTTCTCAATATCAAGAATCAAATAGACCACAATACAGTAATACTGGGTGACTTTAACATACCTCTCTCAGCACTAGACAGATCTTCTAAACAAAAACTTACTAATGAAACTACAGAACTAAGAAATACAATTGATAATTTAGACTTAATATTGATGAGTATTTCATTCATCAATGACTGAATACACTTTCTACTCAACAGCACATGAAACATTTTCTAAAACAGACCACATCTTCAGCCACAAAGCAACTCTTAGCATAAAGAGAGATAATACCCTGAATTTTATCAGATCATAATGAAGTAAAAAATAAAAATAGAAATAGAAACTACTTTAACACCTAGAGACTAAATAATTCACTATTGAATGATGACTAGATATCAGAAGAAATCATGGGTGAAATTAAAAAATACTTAGAAGCAAATGAAAATATAGATATAACACATCAAATCTTTGGGTCATATGAAGGTGGTTCTAAGAGGGAAATTCATAGCATTGAGCTCATATATTACAGGAATAGAAAGACACCAAATAAATACCCTAATATCATATCTCTAAGCCAAAGGAAAAAAAGAACAAATCAAAAACAAAATCAATAGAAGAGCAGAAATGATTAAAATCATAGCTGAAATCAATGAAATTGAGACTTAAAAAAAAATCAATGAATCAAAAAGTTGTGTTTTCTTTTGTTTTGTTTTATTTTGGTACTGGGGCTTCTTTTATTTTGAACTCAGGGGCTCTTGATCACTGAGCCACATCCCCAGTCCTATTTTGTATTTTATTTAGAGTCAGGGTCTCACTGAGTTGCTTAGCATCTCACTTTTGCAGAGGCTGGCCTTGAACCTGAAATTCTCCTGTTCAGCCTCCCTGGTAACTGGAATTCCAGGTGCCAGGCACCTGTAATCCCTGCAGCTTGGGAAGCTGAGGAAATAGGATCATGATTTTGAAACCAGCGTCAGCAACAGTGAGGTGCTAAACAACTCATTAAGACCCTGTCTCTAAATAAAATACAAAAACAGGGCTGGGGATATGGCTCAGTGGTGGTCAAGTGCCCCTGAGTTCAATCCTCAGTATTTCCACCAAAAGAAAATTTGATTCTTTAAAAAATTTAACAAAATTGATAAATCCTTAGCCAAGCTAACCAAGAGAGATAAAATGCAAATTGTCAACATTCATAATAAAAAATGAAACATCACCGTAGATACTACTGAAATGCAGACTATAATCAGAAATTATTTTGAAAATGTATACTTCAACAAGCTAGAAAATCTCAAAGACATTGACAAATTCCTAGAGATATACAACTACCCAAATTGAACCAGGAGGATATAGAAAATTTAAATAGACCAATTTCAAGTAAAGAAAATGAAGCAGCCATCAAAAGCCTACCAAGAAAGAAAAGCCCAAAACCAATGAATTCTCAGCAGAGTTCTACCAGACCTTTAAAGAAGAACTAATATCTGTCCTCCTCAAATTATTCCATGAAATAGGAAAGGAGGAAACTCTTCCAAATACATTCAATGAAGCTATTATCACCCTGATACCAAAACCAGACAAAGACACATCAAAGAAAGAAAACTTCAGACCAATATCCCTAATGAACACAGGAACAAAAAATTATTAATAAAACATTGGCAAATTGCAGAGAAAACACATTAAAAAAAAGATAGTTCACCATGATCAAACAGGTTATATGCCAAGGAGGCAAAGTTGGTTCAACATAAGTAAATCAATTAATGTAATTCATCACATCAATAGACTTAAAGACAATAATCACATGATTATCTCAATAGATACAGAACATTTGACAGATAACAGTATCCATTCATGTTTAAAATACCAGAAAAAAATAGGCATAGAAGGAATATACCTAAACATGGCAAAAGTTATACACAACAAGCCCAAGGCCAACATCCTTCTAAATAGAGAAAAACTAAAACCTTCCCTCTAAAAACAGGAACAAGATAGGGATGTCCACTTTCACCACTTCTATTCAGCAGAGTCCTTGAAAGTCCAGTCAAATTAATTAGGCAGAAGAAGGAAATTAAAGAGATACAAATAGAAAAAGCAGAGTCAAATCTAGCTCTATTTTCCAATGACATGATTTTATGTTTAGAAGACCCAAAGAACTCCACCAGAAAACTAGACATCATAAATGAATTCAACAAAGTAGCAGGATACAAAATTAACACTCTGAAAATCAATTGCATTTTTATACTCCAATGACAAATCAGCAAAAGAGAAATTAGGAAAATCAGCCCATTCATAAGAGTCTCAAAAAAAAAAAAAAAAAGCCTTGAGAATCAATCTACCAAAATAGGAGCATGAGCTCTACAATAAAAAATATAGAATACTAAAGAAAGAAATTGAGGAAGACCTTAGAAGATGGAAAGACATCCTATGTTCTTAGATAGACAGAATTAATATTGTTAAAATGGCCATACTACCAAAAGCACTATGCAGATTCAATAAAATTCTGATTAAAATTCCAATGACATTCTTCATGAAAATAGAAATAGCAGTGATGAAATTCATCTGGAAAAATTAGAGGCCCTGAATAGTCAAAACAATTCTTAGTGAGAAAAGTAAAGCAGGAGGTATCTGTAGTATAATTTAAGTCTAGAATTGTGATACCTCCTGCTTCACTTTTCTCCTTAACAAGACTCCCAAAGAGCAAGAAGTAAAATTAATAATCAATAAATGGGATGACTTCAAACTAAAATGTTTCTTCACAGCAAAGGAAACAGTCAAGAACATGAAAAGAGAGCTTACAGAATGAGAGAAAATCTTTGCCATCTACACCTCAGATGGGGTGTTAATTGGAAAAAAACACAAATAATCCAATCAACAAATGGGCAAAGGAACTGAACAGGCACTTCTCAGAAGAAGAAATACAAATGGTCAACAAATGTATGAAAAAATGTTCAACATCTCTAGCAACTAGAGAAATACAAATTAAAACTACACTGAGATTTCATCTCACTCCAGTCACAATGGCAATTTTCAAGAATACAAGTAACAATGTTGGCAAGGATGTGGGGAAAAAAGTACACTCATATTTCTGCTGAGACTACAAACTGGTGCAACCATTATGGACAGCAGTGTGGAGAAGCCTTAGAAAACTTCCATTCCAAGGAACCACTATTTGACCCAGTTATCCCACTCCTCGGTTTATACCCAAAGGACTTAAAATCAGCATACTACAGTGACATAGCCATATCAATGTTTATAGCAGCTCAATTCACAATTGCTGAACTGTAAAGTCAATTTGTTTCCCTTCCACATGAATGGATAGAGAATGTGGTATATATACACAGTGGAGTATCAGTCAGCCATTAAGAAGCATAACATTCTGACATTTGTTGGTAAATTAATGGAACTGGAGAATATCATGATAAGTGAAATAAAGCATTCCCCAAAAGCCAAAGGTGGAATGTGGAGGCTAACCCACAATAAGAGGGGAGAGGGTAAGAATAGATATTCAGTAGATTAGAAATATGGAATGAAGGGAAGGTGGGTGGATAGGATAAGGAAAGACAGTTGAATGAATCTGAAATAGTTTTCCTATGTACATTTATCAATACATTGTAGTGAATCCCAGCATCATGGAAATCCATAAAAAGTGGATCCAAATTAGAATAAGATATATTTCATGCTTTCATAATTATATCAAAATGATTTCTACTGTCATGTATAAGTAAATAGAACCAATAAAAAAGATAAAATAAAAAAGAGCATTAAATTTTCTTATATGCAAAAACAAAATTTCATTTATATATTTAAATATTTCTTATTTGTTACTTGTGGAATTTGATATTAAATCAAAATAGAACCTTAGATTTTCCAATGAAAATATTGCTAAAATAAAAGCATTGTTCTTTCTACACCTTTTCTTTTTAAGGGCATATGAATGATAAGTTCATAAACTGGCTGGTTAGGAATCATGTCATTTACTTTTTTGTACATCCATTCACATATAAATGTTGAATAAATATTTGATAATTCTCATTTCTAATCGATCTATTGGTAAAATTTAGAATTCATTCACAATTCAGTGAAAACCTGGTTATATTCATAATTATGGTTTAAGGGTATGGAAAACTGTTAAAAGATATTTTTCAGTGTCATTAGATCACATAGTTTAACCCACATTTTGTGAAAAGAGATACAATGGCAGCATTGTAAGGTTTCAATTGTGAAGACTCAGATATTACTTTCTTTCTCCATGTTTCATCATATGGGTTTGACCAGAAGATTCTATTTACTGTTTCTCACTCTTAAAATAAAAACAAGCAAAAATATATTATTCAGTAGGGACAAAAAGAGAAATAAAACCAAATCATTTTTACTTTCTATTTTGTGTCAATTTACAGCCTCCAAATTTGACTCCCCCCAGTTTTATAAACTAAAATGTACAAAAATTAAGTTGAATGCCAGTCATTATTTCTAGCAAAAACGAAGTCTTTTCAACACAGCTGTGTTTAAAAGAATGTTATTGTTTGTAATGAAAATTTTAGATATTTGAAGTGTTTTAGCAGTTTCACAGAAATGTGATCCTTGAAAAAATTTACACATTTCATGAAAATAATTATTGATGTAGAGTGAATTCTAATTCACTCAAAATAGATAAATTATTTGTGTGCTTATGAAATCATAGCCATTAATTGAAAAAAAAATCTCTTTTAAGAACCAGGTGTATAAAATTATACATAACCTAAATAAATCATTATAGTACTATGCCTAAACTACCTAAATCAAACAGGATATTTAAAACATAATAATTAAGATTGCCCAAAAAGACATGAGAGTCTTCCTGGACTAATTAAGTAAAAAGTGTCTAACAAATTTTGAAAATATGAAAGAAATTTTGAAATGTTCAACAACAAAAAATGAGAAGCAAATTCACATTTCTATTATACTACTGATATTTAACTCCCTTTATGTTATAATTTAAGTTTCTCTCCATATTGATTAGACTTTTGATGAACTCAGTGCACTTAAACCTTAATTACAAGCACTATACAATAGTAAGGGTACACTTAAAATTTTATATTTCAATTGTGCATATAAACTTAAGAAAGCTTTCTTATTAATTAGGTAGGAAATACTGTGTTGTAGCTCTGAACACACACACTTCCAAAATGAGTAATTGCTATTTGATTTTCTGTGGAAAACCAACCTAAAGTAACAATCTTTGTTGATGCTTGCTCAGATCAGGTGGACCAAAACAGCAGGAAGTGCCTCTGACAGATTCCAAGACTCCAGTGTCTTCAATGAAACTTTGAGGATTACAAATATTCAGCGACACCAAGGAGGCCGATATTACTGTAAAGCAGAGAATGGCTTGGGGTCCCCAGCGATAAAGTCAATCAGAGTGGATGTATATTGTAAGTAAATTTCCCAGAAAACTGTGAGTAAGCCTAATACAGGTTTCTTTTGTCTGACATGTATGGCTGTCTCAAAAACCATAAGTAGAGCTCTGTTTATATGAGAATGTAAGTGTACAAGATAATGAAAGCTGATTTAAACATTTCTGTGGAAAGAAATCTTCACTAGAAATTTGCATAATTTATTTAATAGTACATATCATTATAGAACATTTAGGAAATACATTGATGATAATAAATACTATAATTTCATCAGTACTTAGTGTTCGATGTTTATTTTTTATATATATGCATACATTTCTATATTTGTATGAACCATGTCCTCTAACTTTTATTTGTTCATTTTGCTTATGTGTGAATACAGCTATTGTTATTTCTTTAATGCACATCATATGTGTAAGCAAAGTTAACTGAGGGCCAGAAATCTGTGTGGAGTCTGTTTTTGACCAAAACCTGTTGAAAGCAATCAGCACCAACCCAGGACAATGCTATGCCATCTGAAAAGTGTTTGACTGATTTTTGTTTGTTTTTAAGTTGTGTTTTCCTACTTTTCCTTCTTGGAGAATATGTTTAAATTCTTCTTGGTCTCCTTACTTCCTTTTCCACTAAACAATGGTTTACATTAAGTTTGGTGTTTTTGCACAGGTTTCTCTCTCACTCTATTATCTTTCTACAAGAAATTGCATTTAAGTCTCTTAACATTAGAATATAAGGGTTTTTTCCTTTCCTTAAAATAATTCAGACATAAGTAACACATGAAGAGTTATTTTTTTATTCCTTCTTTTCCCTTTGCTTTTCTATCTATATAGGATTGGGGCTGCAGAGTTAGGAAAAGGCTTGGACTCTTACAGGGTCTGTTCATCCGAACCTATGCTGAACCTCAGTTAGTTATTCAGAGGACTAGGAAGTGAGTGCGAGAGCAACACTTGTGATTCATCTTCCACATTAAGGTGGTTGTTGCTCTCCAAGGTAGAAGTCCATATCCATTCTCTCTGTTATCTTCCAGCCTCTGAGCCACCACCTTGCATAATTTAGCCACTGTCATCCTATGCATCACTATCTCCCTATTGTCTGGGTACATGGGTTGGCCAGACTTGTATACTTTCCAAACATTGCAAAATCCCTACCTTCCATGTATATCTAGGAATATTATTTAGATATAAATTTAAATTACACTATATTTGATTTAAATGGATTGAGTATTTCTATAACATAATTTTCTAGAGTATGTACCTCTGTTTTCTTGTTGTTATAGTTTAGGTCATAAAGTTTTAAATTACACATCTCAATACCTTAAACACAGTTCTAAAATCTAAAAAAAAATCTCCAAAAATGAATAGATGGTTCTTTTGGTAACTTTTTTCAGCAAAATCTTATGTGAACTAGGTTGGTAGCAAAATATGACCTGAAATGACTTGAATAGAAAAATAGAAAGATATTATACTCTTTATTTACCCTACTTTGTATGAATAGTCACATGTTTAGCTAAGAAACTGTGTTTGATCAGAGAGTTAGGCCCAGATCCTGCTGGATGTGTTATATAATAAATGGCATATGTACTAGATTATCTTTCTAAAGTCTGAAAACTTCTGAAACACATTCCCTTAGAGGTTTTGAATAAGGGACTGCATTGCTACCGTAATAAATTTTATAATAAATTTTAAAAAATGTATTGTTGGGTTAAAAATCAAATACAAGGGGGAATCACTTAATCTCTAAACAAAAAAATAATCTTTCTTATTACTTAAAAGATTTTCAGCATCATTCTGCGTTATATCTACTTCTTTCTGACTCCATATTTCTTAGTGTTTAGACTGGGTTGTGCCTAAGTAGTTCGTTTTGCACAAATTGCTGGGATGAAAACACTGTTCCACCTTCCCGGCCCTGTTAATCTCATAAAGCTGGTATCATTCACTATGCAACCATGCCTGAAGGTATCAGCTCTGTTACCTTCTTCTCTTTTGACTTCTCTTGGGGTTTTCCCCATACAAACTGGATTTGACAAACATCTTATTTATGTTATTTAAGTGAAATGTCACTATGATGCTTTACCAGATTGAAGTACCATTTTCAGTACATTTTTGATGGCGAGGATTTATTAGAAAGCTACATGAAATTTCAGTACTGTAGAATAACATGTTAAATTTTGGACTGTATGAAGAAATGTGACATCTCTCTGATACAAATTTCCCAGAGAATCTCTTCAGTTGGAAAGTAAGACCTTTCCAATATGGACGTATGAACATACTTTTTACATAAATATTCTTATCCATGAAGGTTTGAATAAGTGTTTTACTTCAGATAGTAAATTTTCAAACATGTTTTAATGGATAAAAATGCTTTTGCAGTAGAGACAACTCGACCTATTTGAAGAATCCATGTGCTATAAGTATAACCTTGACGGAAGAACAGAAATTTTAGGTTCAAATATATTTTCTCTACATGAGCTTGTAATTTGAAACATTCTATATCATTATTCATAAGAACATGGCTAGCATATTAATACTGTATTTTAATTTGGTATGTTTGGTGTCTAAAATTGGATAACAATACTTAAAATTCATCCATGTTTTGATTTTGACTTGATATTAAACTGCTCAAATGAATAGATATTCATTTTATAAGCTTTGAATAAGAGAACTATTTTATTTTACATACTTTTGTTTGAACTATTTTAGGAAATGCTAAAACAATGGGACCAATTTTTCATTTTGGAGTCATGGATTTAGAATCAACACCTGCACTCCGGATTTCTATTTCTTTTTCTAAACTGATTCCACATGTACAACTTTCATCACCATTTGTAAAACTAGGAACACAAGAATGGGCACAGGATACAAAATTGTTTCTAAAGTCTGTAATAAGGATCATATTTCCAACACCAAACTGAGGCAGACTGTGGATTTAACAAAGATAACAATAATTAATATTGGAATTAAGCCTTGAATTCCTTGCAATAGGTTGTCTCTAGAAACTGTTCCATGATGTACTAATGCTTAATTAATACAAAATGTATGTATTAATATAATGCCATCAGTACTGTTGGAGAATTTTTGTAAAGTGTGAAATGGATATCTCTCATTAAATCTCAAGTTCTGATCCAAAATTTCTACATGTTAGAGCTAAAAGCTATTGAAAATAAAATTTAATGTTAACCATTCATTATTTGGATTAGGAAATTTAGTGTCAGAAAAGGGACTTACTACAATGGGGAGTGATATAAAATGAGATGACTTTTTTATTTAGATGATGTTTTAAAATATTTTTAAAATGATATTTACATTTTGATCACTTTATGATATTGACGTTAGAAATTTTTCCTACCTTTTTAAAAATTTCTTATAGTAGAAAAAGATTGAGCTTATGTAAATTTTATAGAGGAACTTCCAAATGTATATTCTTGTGCTATTTTATTCAAGAATAGAGTCCAAGAAATTATTTTAAACACGTGTCTCAATTTATAGGACCCAATATTTTATTTTTTAAGAATTATAAAAGCATTTGAAGAGTTTAATGAGATATAATTCCTTAATAAACATATATTTATAGCTTGGTTGATTTCATTACCACATAGTATTTAAATTTTTTCCAATGTCTGATCCATCTAGTTATTTATACAAATATTTCTGGTCAAAAACTAATCAATTGTAACTCTCCTTATGGTGGGAAATACCTTTTGAGAATCTAAAACTGTCAGTGCTATGTTGAAGAGGAACTTGTAGACTTAGTTCTATTAAACCTAATATTTTAAACATATGGATTCTTCACATCTTGTCCCTGAAATCATTATAAAACAATAGTAAAGGAATAAAATAGCAGTAACAGAGTAAATAAAATTCACACCAAGCCATGTCAACATGAAATGGTAAAACATTGAGAACAACTACATTTAGGTGTATTTCACCAAAATTTGAAAGTAAACCAGAAGAGGGTAGAGAATAATTTTAAAAATAGGAGCTCATGTATAAAATAATCCAGGATAATAATGAAACAGGATGCGGCAGTAATAGACATATGTTTGACTTTCAAAGCAACCAGAATAGGTCTCTCTGTAACAGGTCTCTGAAGAACTTCAGAGACATTGATTTTGTTTATATTTTGCAGACTACAACACTTCCTTGTTAAGAGAATGGCAACCCAAGAATTCCAACCAATCCATACAGCTGAGGCCAACATCTATCTCCCTTAGATTAGTTAGGATCCCTGACTAGTCAAGGTTTTTGCCCCCGACAGCCTAAAGCAACTTTAGAGGATGGGTCTTCACCATCACTAGCCTTTAAGATTAAGGGATCAATGTCTGGGTGGGGGAGGTTAGATAGGAATTTGGGAACAAAGGAAAAATACTGAATCTTAAAGGAAGTATCCATGAGCCAAGTGATATCAAAAGCACCCAGGAAAAATTCCAATTCCTGAGCAACATGCCCTTGTAACATAAAGGCAATGCTCAAGCCTAGGTAAAACTGGCATGATATTGTATAGCTTCACCCTGCCTCCACCTCTAGTCCAGACCCTAGGAACCTCCCTCTATCAATATTAACACCCCCCTCCCACCAAGGGGTTGCTGTCTCCCTCTGGAGATGACCCTTATTCTCCCTTGAAGTCATATTCCTTGCTTTACCCCACAGGTATCTCAAGATGGTATTCATTGTACCTTAAATATGTATCTACTTTCCTAAATAAACCTCTGTCTATGCCTTTGAAAGAAAAAAACTAAGCAAAACAATCAGGGCAGTTTGAAATTTGAAGAAAAAGATGTCTGTAGGAAAGAAATGCAACTTCTGGGTTATCTGTTACTTTAGAGAGGAATTTTACACTTCTAATGGAAAATTTAATAATGTGGGAAGGGTGGTATATACAAGAGCAAGTGTACAAAATATGGAAGTTGTCAACAGAAAACCAAAAAGGTTGTATGAAATGAAAAGTAATGAGAATATAGTCTAAGGTTCAACTGTAAAGAATTCAAATTCCTACATAAGCATGATAACATCAGTATTTGACCTAATAAAAAGCATGATATGAATAAAAGGAGGATGGGTGAGGTTAGCATAAGAGAGTGAAAGAGTTCCTGGCTAACCAAAGGAGTCAGTAAGACACTGTAAGAAAAATCTGTAAATAGCATTTAAACATTAAAAAATAAAAGGCAAAACCAAATATGAAAAGTTAAAAGATGAATTAGAAAAGTTCCAGAATTAGAAATACTGGAAATTATTTTATGTATAATTGTTTGCCTAAATGTATGCATACATAGTTTGATTTTTTTTTTTAATTTATAAAACTGATTTGAGGATTTTACCTTGGAGATTCTTGTTATTTAACTTGTAGAAAGTCAAATTAATTTTATTTCAAACTTTGTAAGAAAATTGTCAGTTCTTAAACTGAGAACTATAGATTCTCACCCCCAATTTTTCTTAATTCCTCATAAGAATTGATATTCCTTGATATCTGACCCTCAGAAAAAGGTGACCAAAGAAATATTATCTCATAAATAAAGACAAGGCAATAATATAGGGAATGTTGGTGCCACATTCTGATAACTAATTGTTTTCCTAAAATTTTAGGATAAACCCTTTAGATTAATCACCACCATTCGTGTCCAGGTTATCTAGAATGAATGATGTTAAATAAATACCTTTGATTCTTACCTTCATTCAGCAAATATTTGAGTGCCTACTAACAATATAGCTTCACTGAATACTCTGGGGCTAAAAAGGAATTTATTAAATAATTTGTACCTTCAATGAGTTTCAACTATTTAAAGAGACAATGCAAAATACATGATTCATTTACATGGAATACAAAAGTTAAGTCATAAGGATAACAACAAATTAAGTCACACAACAACAAGGAGAAATGTGCCTATGGCACAGGGAGTGCAGTGCCAGGAATAAAAGGTTACCGTGGCCTCTGAGCATAAAAGAGGTAGGGTTTACGTTGTAGTTTAAGGGATGAGTTCTGAGAGACAAAAGCTCCTTGGCATTTCTACATGTCTTCAAACAGCCTGTGTCCTGCACTCTCCTTTTTAAGGATGTTTATGTAAGAAACCTCAATGTTAGAGATAGCATCTTTCCTTCAGGGCAAAGGGCAGGTTTGTTTCTTGATAAGAATAATGACACTTGCATCCACTTCAGACGCAAAGATTAAGCAGATTTTCTAAGAGGACTGTAGTATGATGGGTTGTTTTTTTTAAACTCTGGTTTCCTGAGCTGTGTCATAAACTGTGTGCATGACATTCACTTGGGGTGACACACATTGCCTTGATGAACACTGAAGGAGAAGAAGAACCTTAGAAAACACGCAGCTTAAATTTTCATCTGAAACTTTACTGACATAGTCCCTTGTCTCTCACCCAGGAGTCCTGTTTTCTACCAGCATCCAGGAAACTGTGATGGGCAAACATGGTAACCAGCAGTTAGGGAAAATATCAGACCCCTTACAGTTCTTGATGGAGTAGGGTAAACAGGTAGAGGAGAAAACCATAGGTATTCTTTAATGAATGCGAAGTTTGATTAAAGACTAAAAGAACAGTGTTTGGAGGAATAGTGATTAAGACTAAAAGACTAAAAGGAGAGAGACAAAAGAACAATGTTTGGAGAAATAGTGATTAAGATGGTGGGAGGAGCAAGAGCTTAATTTGAAAGATGGGTTGAACATTTACAGCCAGGAATTTTAGACCATATAACTGATGGTCTGCCACTTATGGGAGATGTGAAATAAAGGAACTGTGACTTCATGACTACAGAATTACTTATGAGAATCAGTGTTCTCCTAAGATGGGTCTTGCTTTATTCACCCTAAGAAGCACTTGCCACTCCCTGAAAGCCTCAGGTTCCATCTTTGGAGGAAGAAAGACTATATTCTATGCAAGAATAGAAAATAAAGGTTCTGAATTCTGAAATTCTCATCTGCAAATATATTTGTTACATTAAGATTCTTAAAGACATTTCAACAATTTTCTAAGAATATGCCCACCTAATTCTTTCACTTATTCCCAGCCATGACTGTGTTGCTCTCAGGGTAATAGAGGTCATACTACTTTAAAGGTTAGGATTTGATTAAAACTTATTTTTAATTCAAAAAGAAATTAGATTCAGAGGCATTAGCTTAATAAGTTTTCATGTGTGCAGACACTGTTCACACATGAGACAAATCTTTTCCAATATCCATTAAACGTTTTGTAAGCATTCTTATTTCTGAAATATATCCCTACTTTAATTTCACTTAGGTAGATTGCTGCCTTTCATTATATTCAGAACAAGCAGTCATTTCTTTTCTTTCTTTCTTTTTTTTTTCCTTTTGGTCCTTTTCTGCTAGATTTATTTATTGTATCTTCACACAATAAATTAGCGGGAGCTTATGATGACACATTATCAATTTGCTCCACAAACACAATTTTCCTGTATTAAAAGAATTATGAACTGCACAGTTAAAAATGCTGACAAATAAGTTGTCCTCCCCTCTCCCCCATCTGCTGGACCCATCAACATGACTTCTGGACAGAAAATTTTAGTGAAAGGCTGATGGGAATTCTGGAAGCATAGCTAACCCTGGGAGAAAACAAATGCCCTAAGTCAATTCCATTAAGCAGAATTTTCTCACCCCCACCCAGTCTCCCAAAACACCAGTCGTGGGTTTAGAAAGTCTTAATAATGTTTGATGTGGTAATTACAATGCTTATTAAAATGGGTGGCTCTCATGGTAATTACTCTATTAATAAGATTCAAGACAGGCTTTTTCAATTTTGTACATACTACAAATGAAATATGCTTACTTATCAGTATTATTTATTAATACTATTATTATTTATTATTTATTTGATAATAAATAATTTTCAAATAATATTAGAATTTCTAATTAAAAAAACTTAGGAAAAAGAAAACACTATTTTGGGCTGGAACATAGCTTAGTGGTAAAGTACTCGCTTTGTATGTGTGAAGTCCTGGGTTAGATCCCCAGTTCCAAAACAATAAAAGATAGATAGATAGATAGATAGATAGATAGATAGATAGATCCATAGATGGATGAATCCATCCAAATCCCCCCCGCCTAAAGGAAATGCCACCATTTCATACCCTTTTACTGCTTTTATTCAGAAGAGTTAATTTAAAATCAGGTTAAGCCTATCCTTATGAAGCTTACTATTATCCATTCACTACATTCTATTGGTAAAATGCACCCTCTTTAAGATGTAGCCACAGAGCACCTACTGGAATTTTTCCCCATTGCACATCCCATGAATACACAGTCATCAGAATGGCAAACGGCTATTTTCCCTTGGTTGCTCTGCACCTGTTCCTACTGCCTTCAGGCTACTGGGCTCCTTCAACCTGATGCTGAAAATCTTAGACATTTGTTCAGTCTTTTGGACTAAAGTCCCTGGAAGGTCACTTTGAATTATAGTCTGTTAGTGTGCAATGTTAATTGAGGACCTGCTATATACAGAACACTACTAGGGGCTCTGGTAAGAGATAAAAATGCAAAGTCCTTACCATAAATGAGTTTATAATGAGTTAGAGATTCAAAACATATACAGTAAAAAGAACTTGGTTAAAAATTAGATTACTAACTCTAAAAATTAGTTTTTACTAACAAAAGTGATATAATTAGTACTAATAAAAGTGGTGTAAAAGATGGCATTAATTAGAAAGCCCTCCTACTAAATTTATTAAAGAATTCAAGAAGGCAAAGATAATTACAATGGTGTATAATTCATCTCTAGATTGTTGCTTGGGTAAATATATCAAATCTAAGCAACCTTATTAAAGGAAAGTTTGCATGTTTCTCAAAGAGGTTGAAGGATATTCTGATATGCATCCATATTTATCTTTTTGCTCTTGTTACTAACAGAGAAAAAAGTTTGTATCTTACTTCAGTAAAAATTCTCCTTCATCTAAAAAGTATGTGTATATTTTATTATCTTGCTCTCTACTGTTACGTCCAACTTTCACTTATTTCATACCTTTTAAGATTTCTTGCTCATTATTTGGGCTCTTTATTTCCTCCCCTGGGAATGATAACTTTACTTTTTAAATTTTATGCCTTGAAAATTTGGTGTAATTACCTGTCTCATAATGTTTTTTTATGAGACTATTTCATGATTCAGTTTTTCAGATTTTAGAAAAGTTTTGTGGCTGTAAAATATTTCTGTAACATTACTGGTGAGATCTGGGATATTCTATGATAAAAACCACAAATATTGTGTAGTTCTATCTATATCCCATGGCATGTCAAATATGAAGTGGGAGAAATGAACTTTATAACTAGGCTCCTGTCACTTGAGACAGTGTTTATCATTGACAGAGCCACAGTCATGCCAAGTATGCTTCTAAATAGGTTTTGGAATACTTTTCTGTTTTAGAGGTTTTTAGACTTCAAAATCCTATAGAAGGAACTGTGGGATTATATATAATTTAATATAAGCAAATGTGGACATGTATTAACAGCTATCATGCATAGTGACCAAAATTATGTGATTTATGCCTCTAAATTTTGTTTTTATAAAAGTCTTATAAACTCCCAGAGAGAAGACATTACCTTTTGTCATTTCGTAGACTCATGTCCAGATGAACAGCTCAGCAATGAACTTGTAATAGGGTACAAGAAACACATTTATGGAGAGAGTAGTCATTGACTGAAAAATACTTGGAAGTAAATTTACCCTGCTTATTTTCTCTTTATGAATATGCATTTGAATTTTTATCTTTTTTTCTCTTAGCACCTGTGACTTCTCCTTTTGATCTTTGAATTCTTAGAACTAGCTTATGAATATTAAGCTAAAATCTGTGATTCCCCCCATTTCCAATCATAACCATGTCAAATAACAATAATATATATTGCTAAAGACCCAGAAAATATTCACTTGCTCTAATGCAATCATATACATCCTTAGGAAGTATTGCTGGTGGAGCTTTTTCCTTTTCCCCAGCTTTGAAGCCATATTCTGCTTTTTATCTCTGGTGTTACATCATAACCTCTCATGTATCTTTTTGTTTTGTTTCGTTTTGTTTTTCAATGTACATGAGAGTAGGGTATATTTTGATATAGTATACATACATGGAGTACAACCCATTCCAATTAGGATCCCATTCTTGTGGTTGTACATGATGTGGAGTTATACTGGTTGTGTATTCACATATGAACATAGGAAAGTTATGTCTGATTCAGTCTACTGTCTTTCCTATTTCCATCCCCCTCCCTCTCCTTCATTTCCCTTTGTCTAATCCCATGAACTTCTATAGTTCACCTCCTTTCCCACCCTTGTTATGGGTTAGCACCCACATATCAGAGAGAATATTCTGCCTTTGGTTTGTTGGGACTTGTTTATTTCACCTAACACGATATTCTCTGGTTCCATCCATTTACCAGCAAATACCATAATTTCATTTGTCTTTATGACTGAGTAATATTCCATTTTGTATATATAGTACATTTTCTTTATCCATTCATCTGTTGAAGGGCAACTAGGTTGGTTCCATAGCTTGCCTATTGTGAATTGAGCTGCTATAAACATTAATGTGGCTGCATCACTGTAGTATGCTGATTTTAAGTCCTTTGAGTATAAGCCAAAGAGTAAGATGACTGGGTAAAATGTGTATCTTTAAAAACCATCACAGATCCTTGGTCCAAGACCAAGATTTCATGAATCAAGACTAGGCTTTTCATTTTTATAATCCAGCCAAATCTAAAGCCCTCCTTCAGGGTTTCTAAAAACTACCCTGCTTAATAAAGCCATCTGCCATTGAGGACTCTACTCTATCCCTATATGAGGTAATTGTGTTTGACCCAATCATAAATCATGGTACCATTTAATTTTTCATCCAAACTCCCCAATGACCAAGCCTCCATGAGCACACAAGGCTCTTTTTTAAGGCTTCCAGGTATGATAGAGGTTGAGTTGCACCCCAGCAAAGCAAACACCTTTGCCTGAACCTGAAGGAATCTTTTCTACCTGTGCCCTCTCCGTGTCTCCAAATGTTGCATGGATTCTTGGTGCCTCTCTTCCCTTCATTCTTCTCTCACCTTTCTTTCTTTAACAGTGGAATAAATCTTTTTCCTGATTTCTATCAAATTTCTACTCAGGAAAAACAGCATCATCCCTCTTCAAGGAGAGCTTTAGCTGGGACCTCCCTCCAGGCTTCTGGATCACCTTCAGCCTGAATACTTTAAAGTGTATTTTAAAAGAGTAATCTCCTTGGGGGAACCAGTGCCAGGCAGTAGATTAATAAATGCCTCTATTTTATTATAGTTACATGAAAAAAATCTGCCTAAGCACTATCCAAGATAGCATCTATTTGCTAACACATTTTAAAAACTAGGAATAGATATTTGTTGAGAACATAAAGGCAAATCATTTTGTTTCAAATTGAACATTACAGTTGAGTATTCTTTCTAGGTATTAAAAACACTACAAATTGAAAAAAAATAATTATTTTCTAGTATTTCAAAAAATTCCCTTAACATTGTTTTCAACTGCTTATTACAATAATTCTGTGTCTAAGGGATTTGTTCAGTAAATGTGTATTCAGGATAAATTATACCCCACCAGTCTAGATATTTGAAGCGTTAAGCTTCATAATCGTGACCACAGACATTGATTCAAGCCTCTGGGCTCCCATCCTGAATCTACACATTACCAATTCCATAATTTGTGCAATCATGCAATCTATATATTTTCACTTTCTTAACCTTGTGCACCTAATTTTACTTATTTGTTAAATGGAGATTATAATAATGAAAATAATGCCATAGAGTATTGTTTAAGGATGAAATTAGTCAGGGCATGTTTAGTTCTACTGTCAGTTCAGTGACTGACAGCGCTCTGAACTGCTATTGGCAGGTAGCTTGCTAGGGATATATGAGACTCAGGGAGTTGCAGGAAGGATGGTCTTCATGGATAGCATTGTAAGCATTATATGGGTCGATGCCAAGAAAGAGGTTCTTTCAAAACAAATCACGAATTTAGTAGAAAGCTTCCAAGGGTAGGGACTGTAAGCAAATGTGTGTGAATGAATTAATCTATTTTCAAGAATCCATCTCCACCTTTTTCTAGATTTATGACCTGGGGCAAATTGCTTAAGTCCTTATCAGAGGATGATAATCTAATCCATGGAGTTATTATTATCTGACCATAAAAACTACTTTCACTACCATTAATCAAGTACTTATTGTTTACCTCAAAAAGTGTTAAATCCTTTATAATGATTTTATCATTCAATTCTTAAAGATACCAAAAGATTTAGACTGGAGATTGACATTGTAAGAACTCAATAAAGGTAACTTAAACAAACAGTATAGGAGTAAAAGGAACTGACAGTGTCATGTATCATATTGATATTATTTGTTTATAAGTGCAAGAAATTTCATATATATAAGAATTCTATAATTATTAATACTATTATTGCTCCACTAACAATAATAAAAGATAGTAGTTAAGAGCATTAATATGTAGTACATATTGTGTCACATACGGGACCTCACATAATTCATTACATAGTCACACGTCCGTGACTAATGAAACTGAATAGAAGGAAAGATGAATCATGTAAAGAGAGGATATTTGCTGAGAGCATGAATCTGGAGGAAATAGAATTAAAAACTCAGGTGACTGGAAGAAAAACTGCCTTCTTACTTTCTAATATCAGTGCATGCAGGAAGGAGGTAGAAAAAGAAACAAATGAAGCAGGCTGCCAGGAGCTTGGAAGTTCATATCTTTTCTGTGTACATAAGATAGAAGGAAACACAGTTGCTGAGACTGTGGACAAGGACTGGGTTAGAAGTTTAAAATTCTTCACAGCTGGGCATTCATTGTGGGACCATTTACTTGGTGGTGGAGGCTTGTGAAGTAGCAGTAAAGCTTCAGTTAGTTTGATGGGCAGGCACACCAGGCAGGAAAGAGAGAGGAAGGATGGAGGAAAGGAAAGGGAATCATCCAGGTTTATACGTACAGAGACAGAAGGTCTTCTGTGAGCTGAAGTTTCAGGTAATCATCTAGTAAGAGTTGCTGAAGTGGAACAACAGTGATTATCCTTTCAAAGTAGAAGGTATAAGGGAATATGGAGCTAAGGAAAAGTGGATGTTGTATTAATGTGGTTATTGAAATCACACTGGTAGCACAATCACTGTGGAGGTATGGTTTACAAAGGAAATGTGTGAATGTTCCTCAAGAAGTGGATGGAGGGGCAAGCCAGAAGGTAAAGTAAGAACAAGAAGAGGGAAGAGACTGCATATGTGAATTAGTTAAGCAGGGCATGGTGGTGCATGTCTGTCATTCTAGTGGCTCAGGAGGCTGAGGGAGGAGGATTGCAAGTTCAAGATCAGTCTCATCAACTTACTGAGGCCCTAAGCAACTCATTGAGACCCTGTCACAAAATAAAAAGCAAAAAGGACTGAGGATGTAGTTCAGTGGTAGTGTCCCTGGGTTAAATCTCCACTACTCCCCACAAAAAATGTGATATATGACTTATGCTAACGAATTATTATTTTATTGCCTTCAATAAAGCAAGCACATCTATAAAACATGAATAATTTTAGAAATATCATATCCTTGTAAATTGTTCTATTCATTCTGTTCTTAATCATCAATAAATATTTTTCATTATGTTTAGATCTATTAGTTTTTAGTTTTTATAGTTGATAATTTTTTTTCTTCAGAGAAAAGTAATTTAAAAATTCCATGTGTGGTAGAAGTTGGTGATATTTTTTTAGCCAGGATAGGTGACATCATTTATAATCTTCTTGTTATTTTTTCATTCCTTAGCTATACATATTAGTATTTATAATATATGTAAATATAAGTGTGTACATATACACATATATAAAACATGCAGAGATAACATCTATTTTCTGTTTTCCTTTTTCACTTCTACCATCAGCTTTAACTATTTTTTCTAATCTCCTACATACTCTCCTTTACCCTTGTTTCATTTTACTTGGGTTTCAATGTCATGTATCCAAATAGCATATTTTTTTATACTACTAAGATCCATATTATGGTTTTATATTTTTTCATTTATTTAAGGATGCTTTTTACTTTAAACCACTTAAACCAGCACAGTGGAGTATAAATTTGTTATATGTTATGTTCATCTAAAATTTCTTTGTATTCTTTGCAATTGAATCTGAATGAAGCTGGTTGAAAACTGCAATGGTATATTCTTAAAGTTCTTATAATTTTTTTCATTATAATTGTTCTAAAACGTGGCTAATATTTATCTCAAAATCTTATCAATTGTATTTTTTGTAAGGCAAAGTAGACACCACTAGTTGAAATTTATAAGATAAAAACTAACCATTTGGCCTATGGTATTTCAAAGAAATTACTATTTCAACCAGTTTTTGGATTAAATCACATAAAAGTCATTCAGTGCATATATATGGAAATGAGGCACATATTACACAGGTTTACATATCCATAACTAGAGATATATAGCTATGGGTAGATTTTTAAAATCAGGATTACAGATTAAGTGCATACCTGTTAATTCCATGACTGACAGTATCATTTCACAGGAAAATTAAGGAGTGAGTCTTATAATAACAGCACAGTATTTGAAACATACCACCTATGCCAACCACCATGGAACTTTTTCCTAATCTCGTCATTTCAGATTCATCAACAAGAGCATTTTTGTCATATATGCCTGGATTTTTAAAAAGCCATTTGTGTTGCTTTAAAGCATATCCTGGAAAATACCTTAATATATACTTATTTTTATTTTGGACCTAAAATAACTCACTTAATTGGTATCATTTTGCTATGTGAGTCAAACCTCCAGTCTCATATTTATAGGTATGTTTTTATTCACTCTGAATCAGACTTGATCAGTATCGTGGAATTGATTCTAACCATGAATGGTTCTTACTCGCATTTTTCAGTTACCCTCTTTCCTATACATATGTATTTCCCATTTATAAGCACAGTAACAATAGTTTCGTAAGATTTTGTTACTTTCTTATCAATTCAATTCATTGAAATTGCTTGGATGACTCCACAATGTCTCCGTGCATTCCTTGGAAAGAATTCCTTGGAACCATTATTAAATCATGGCACAAATCTTACACAAGGTTACTTATGTGTGCAAATACTAAAAATTACTTAAGAAGTATTCATGTTTACTACAAAAATCAGGGCCCTAAAATAGCATCCCTTATCCTAAAATCATTAGTATGTATATGACAGTCCTGGAAGGGCAGTTGACTTAGGCTACTATAACAGATAGTATAGGTTGGGTGGCTTAATCAAGGAACATTGACTTCTCACAGCTCTGGAGACTGGGAAGTACAAGATCAGGTCTCCAGCAGATGTGATCTCTGGTGAGGCCCGATTCCTGGTTTACAGGTGATTGTTTTCTTGTTGTGCCCTTTCATGGGAGAGATCAGAGAGTGAGAGCAAGCTCTCATCTCTCATAAAGGCACTAAATCAACTCATGAGAGCTCCTCATTCATGACCTAATTACCACTCAAAGGCTCCTCATCCAGATATCTTCTCACTAGGAATTTGGGTGGAATGAAATTCAGTCCATACTCTTACAAATATGTATTTCAAAAATAACAATGTTGATGATTTTGATACATGGATCCCAAATGGAACTTAAGAAAATGCAAATCAAATCTTGAACAATGTGTACCATACAATAAGTGATCAGTTAATGCTACACTATAGTATTAAGGTAATGAGAATGATCGCTTTGGGTTAAACGGGTTAATAAAACACTATTATTATTGGTGTTTCTGCTTCTATTATACTATTTCTACTACAACTATTTATTAAATCTCTTATAATATATTTAAACAGTAGCACCATTTCACACAGCATATTGGTGTTTTTCATAAGTTTTTCAACTAAAGAGAAAATTATTTAGCTTATGTTAAGGTACTCTAGTTCAATTTTCTCTGAGAAAGAATAACTAAAAGAAGAAAATATATTTCTTTCTGAATGAAATTTTCTTAGAAATTAGTTTATGAAGTGATTACATAGGGGCTCCATATTTTGAAAACACCTCATATTTTGAAAACTTCTGTAAACTTAAGATTTAACTAGTGATTCACACACTCATTGACTGAATGCCAAAATAGGATATATAAGAAATTGTCACTAAAATCAGAGTTTTCTTCCTTTTCCTATTGTGTGGATATTCATTTTCTTTTAAATGCAGTTTTTATTTTATGTTTTTCCTTCTGGTTTTGGAGAGTGACTCCAGAGCCTCTTTCATGCTAAGCATGCACCCTACTACTGAGCTATATTCCCAGTCCCCAAATGCAGATTTGAATTTATTTTCCTTTACTAGGCCTGGTTTCTGGATGACTTTCTTTAGCTATTTGCAGGTCTCAGGCACTTAAGATATAATCCACAGATTGCAGGGAATATATAATCTACTTATAAATTTCTCAACTGCCTTTCTGACTTCAGATTGTCAGTTACAGACTGAAGCACACTTTAAATCCTTGATGCAATAGCACTTTAAATTCCTATTCGAGATATATAACAAAAGTCAATAAACTTTTTTTTAACTTATCTCTCCTCATAGGCTCTTTATTTCTTCAAATAACCAGTTTATTTCTTTATCTGGATATCAAAAGAAATCCTAATATGACTAAGCTATATAGATGTAATCTATATTAATTCTTTACCATTTTCACATGGTCCAGTGAAACTAGTTCATCAAATAGACTAAGTGAAATGTAGTAGATGATGGGCCTTAATGTCATATCATACTGACACAGGTATTTTCAGGAGATTAAAAATTTAAATTATTTTAAGGTTTGAAAGTGTTCCTTGGAGATTGAAGAATATCTTCTCTAGTTCCTATTTGAATTGCAATATTACTATCTTAATAATTTTGTTGAGAAGAGGATGCTTTTATGGTAGTTCAATATAGCAAAAACTATTGCCCACAATGATGGAAACTCAAAGAATAAAATATCATCATGAAAACTGAAATAAAAGTCAAGTGCACATGAGAAGAATATAATTTGAAGATGAATGAAAGAAAATTTTTGCCCAGTGGTTTTTAGTAGAATACACACTATCTTTTAACTGATACACTGAAGCTTATTGAGAAATGCAAAAATTGTTCTTTTTTTTTTGCCAACCTAAAATGGAATTGTTTTATTTTTAAATACAAAGAAAAATGAATAATACAATCTTTCCTGGATTATATTTAATTCACACCAGCCCAGTATCAAAAATTGTTCTTAAATGCACAGGAGAGAAAAAGTGGAAGCCTGTGTTTTGTATCAAACACATTCCTATCACAATGATTGCAGACTATACAAAATAAGTAAGAAAGTGATATGTGATAGAAACCACAGTCTATTTTGTTGTCTCTGCCCTTGATAGTTAAATGGTGCTGAGAAAGTTATGAAGTGTCTAGAAATTTGTATTTTCTATTGCTAAAAATGAGAATCATCATAATAACTTGAGAAGTTATATGTGGGGTAGGGGAAAGGGAGGGGGAGAGAGAGAGAGTGGGGAGGAGGGAGGGAGAGAGGGAGGGAGGAAGGGGAGAGAAAGAGAGAAAGGAAAGGAGAGGGAGATAGATCCATTTAATTACCTAATTGTAGTCCTAGGATAACTTAAAACATCTTTATCTGTGTGTCATCCCTAATCTTCAGTTTGATAGTACAGTTTTATTGTAGGTTTCTGGTTTATTATTAGCTGATTGCTTTACTTCATCAGACCCAAGTGCTTATCTTGAAACTGCTTCCTAAAGAGGGCCCAAGAGGCCTGTTAGGTTGAATGAGAACTCTTCAGTGCTCCCTCTTCTGCAAGGGAATGATCCCAAAATTACTGGTTTTTAAAAGGCCCCGTGACTTTTAAGCGTAAATACTATTTAAAGGAAAAAAAAAAAAGAAAAAATACAAATTAAATTGGGTGAATTAACTGAAATTTCTTATCATAAAACTATGGATAATTAAATATCATCTATGAAGGTACTTTGAAAGTACATTTGGAATAAAACGTCTACAATTGGTGATTTAGTCAAAGAAAAACAGATAATTAATAACCCACATTTTTTCTGTAAACTTGAACCTGAGTCTTCTAAATTTGTTATTATTTCATTAAATCAGAGACTTGCATCTCAAACAACAGTTCAGGATTCAGTATAATAAAGTGGACATAGATATATAAGAAATATCTTGAAAATTTCTCATATATTCCTTTAATAACACTGTTCTGGATAAGTGACTATTTAGTTACTTGTCCTGATGAAACTTCAAAAAAATTATTCTGCTCTTTGTGATAACTATTATATTCAGGTGAGTCTTACTATGTTGACATGTCATAAACATCCTAAGACTAAACTCATTGTTGTCTTCTATTATCATATTTAAAGTGATTTTATAATACTTGAGAAATAAGAAATGGCTTTTTCAGGGACTATCTGAATGAGTCATCTAAAAGCACATAGAGAAAAGAGTACAGTTTTGCTTTGCTCTGAGGTTTAAGTATGCTGCGAATTCATACTTGGAAACATTAAGGATTTCTGTCATTTATGGGTTCCTCAAGCACTTGTTAGGAGATTTCTGTTTATTGATATGGGAGAGCCAGTGTGCTAAACCCTTCAGATGCATTATCTCACTTAAATCTCTTGTGAAGAAATCCTGGATAACCACTATTTCCCAGTTTACCTTACACAATGAGAGATCAAAGATGAACAAAATGCCTTATTATAAACCCTGAAAATACTCATAGGACACAGCAATAAATTTAGAATGAGGAAATATTTGTGGTTACACAGTTAAGATTTCTGGTTCTAGAAATGATGGTTTCAATTCTTAACTTCACCTAACTAGCCATGGGACAATTATTAAGATTCCATATTAAAATAGCTCTTAATGGTATGGTATCTGCCCGACAGTGTTGTTACAAATATTAGATGAATTAAGATAATA
This sequence comes from Sciurus carolinensis, assembly GCF_902686445.1. Lineage (NCBI taxonomy): Eukaryota > Metazoa > Chordata > Mammalia > Rodentia > Sciuridae > Sciurus > Sciurus carolinensis. Next base: position 148,226,527 of record NC_062214.1, on the reverse strand, counting down.
TGATTAGAGTCACATTAAGTGCCAATCATAGTAGTTGTTGGATCTAACGCTGCTGCTGTCACTGCAATGGCTTTGCTGCCACTCTAGTTATTACAGTGGAAAAACAAGGTTACATGAGATCACTGAAAACTCACTGTATCAAAGAGGGCTGAGAAAGGTTTTCAATAAAGATAATGCTTGGGCTAATTCTTAAAATGTGATTATGAATAGTGAGAAAGAATCATAGGACTTCCTGAACTTGGAATTTTTAAACACTAAAATGATTGGGTTTTTGATAGCCCTTTCTAGAAGTTACTTGAAAACTGAATTGGTAACACTGGCCTTGGAACTCCAGAACTGTACTGCTAGTGAGTTCAGGTGAAAGTGTTCATGGATAGCAGGAATTATCAGTCTGATTTTATAGGTGGCTGGTTGTAGGGTGCCATTATTAAAGTCAAGAAGAATACATGGTTGACCTCTTTAGTTGAGACATTTAATAGCTGGGAGTAATTGGACAATCCTATGAAATAATTGGGTACAATTTTTTGTTTCAGGTAAAGTAGAGACAGTATTTTAAAACAAACTCTGGACAATATATTTTGGTGATCTACTATTATTAATTTTCATACTTCTTTCTAAAGAACTAGGAAAGCAGTCATTTCTGGTCTGTCACAGATTTATCTTCACTGGGATTGTCATTGTCTTGTACTTGCTATTAATTACTAATTATAAAATGTCTTAATGTTGGCATTTATACCCAGTTCATATTTTAAATGCAATGGTCCCATTAGTTACAGGGCTAAGGTGGTTGCTTTCATCAGTAAAGCACAAGTAGTCAGTTCCTCCTTGTCTGTGATAGTTTCTCTCATTTTCATGAGTGGTAGTATTATACACCTTGATTAACATCTCTTGTTTCTGCCTCAGTATTCACTTAATACGTCCTTATCTCAGGTAGGTTCATTTTCCTTTGTTCTGATTTTGAAAAGGAAAGCTAAAATCTGTCTGAGATATTACTACCTATCTCTGACTGTGGCACATCTCTGGAAGTTTACTGTTTAATCATGGTGTGCCTATGGATTGCTAAGGTTAACTAGCAGATGGAAACACAGGTAGACAAGAAACAATCCATTACATGCAGGAGAATTCAGTAAGTACTTATATTATTCTTTCTTTGATAATCTTGTTGTTCCCATGGACATAGAGCTATACTGGGGATTGAACCCAGGTGTTACTCTACCACTGAGCTTCATCTCCAAACTTTTTATTATATTTTGAGAAAAGGTCTTACAGACTGGCATCAAACTGTCAATCCTGCCTCAGCCTGCCAAGTAGCTGGGATTATAGGCATGCATCCCTGCATAGGGTTTTAATAATACTCTAATAATACTCTTATTCAAATGAAGATGTTAAACAATAGATGTTACAACTAAAACTTATTGAAAGTAAAGATAGCCATGCCTATTAACTAATAGATACCATAGGAATTGGTGACAATGTTTATAGCATTTTCATATATAAAGGTGTGCATATGTAAACACACACATAAGGATTCATAAGTTAGTATCTTAAATAGAACAATTTTTGTTACCTTGAAATGAAATAAATGGCACTATTTTATTTTATAGGGTCTTTAAAAAATACAGCAGTATAAAATAAGTATAGGTAAGAACATTATGGTAGTTTTCTAGGAACTTTGTTTTATTTTCAAATCTTTGTTTTATTTTCAAATTTTTAAAGTGCTAACATGCATGAACTTCTAATCCTAAAGGATGACATGCACTCACATACATACACACAGGTATGTTCAATATGCTACTAATATTTACAAGTAAATTCAAATGCTACTAATATTTAAAATTTTTTGACAAAGCAGTTTTTAAACAATTTAGTTCAAAAACTATCTACCTTCCCTCAATCAAATACAATAGCTTGTAGAGCTAGTCTCAACCTGATGCATTTTAAAACAGTTGCATTAAATGGATGCCTCCTGAAAAACTGAGCTCATATAGAGAATAAACCTGCAATAACCGACCCCTAACTGAATTGTCTCAAACAAGGTAATATAATGTGATTGGAAACTCCAGTGCACATTCAAGCCTCCTACACTAGATTTTCCACTATATCACCCCAACCAGTCATAGCTGTATTCAGCTGTGGATGTGGGAAGAATATTGATTTAGATAGTTCCATACTCAGCCACTTTTTTCCACAGGAAAGGTTTCTGTTGATAAAATTCATTTCATTAAGAGGAAAGAGGAAAGAAAAAATACTCCATAAAATCATGACTTCCTGAACATTATTAGACTTAAGTATTACATAATGCTAAATAGATATAGCAATCTTGTAGAAATGTACTTTTTAAAACACATTGTCAAAGATGGTAATTTAAGGATTGTGTCATTCTGGAAACTTTTACTCTACATTCTGATCAATCTGTGAAGTTACTTATTGAATTTTCTGATATTTATGTATTTCCACCAAAGATGAGAAAAATTCCAAAGAACACAAGCCTCAGGAGCAGATGTGTTAATAGAGTACAGCATGTCCTGACTGCCTAATATTTCAGTGCAAAGAAACAGGTCCTTTCACCCATGTAATTGATTTCAACCTGGGTTTCTGCCTTGGGAGGCTATATGTATTGATGTCAGGGACACTGACATCACACACAGACACACCCATGATATTTTAGCACAGCAGCATTGCAAAGAGTTATTGAGTTCCAACTCCTAGATTAGCAAAGTGACCATTTCAGACACTACATGAAAACAACAAAAAAGATACCATCTGTTTCAATTGCACAGGATTAACTTTTGCCTCATTTTTTGTGCAGTAGCAGGTCAAGTTGATTTAAATCTATCATGACCTGTTTTTATTTTTTTAAGTATATACGAAGACCAGAAACCTGATTGCTTCTGTAGAATCCTGTCACTACTCTACAACTAAAGCAACAGATAAATGAGAGAAAGGATGGGACTTGGCAGACAAGTGAAATCCTGGAGAAGTAATTGAACGAGTGACATTTTACTAGGATGTTGGAACATGGCCTCATTATTTCTTTGTATTGCTACGTTAGAGATGTTAATTATCACCATATCAGTGAGAGAGACCACCAGAGATGACTTCAGAAATACTAAGTTCGTCTCCTATTTGACAGAGTGAACACTCCTTTAAGTTCATACCTTTAAAAAATCACAGATCTTAATCTGTTTTTTGCCTTAAGGATTTAAATATAAATTAAAATCCAGTAGTAATTTTTATGATTTAAGAAACAATTCTAGGATTAAAATTAAATGACACTTGTTGCCTAATGGCACAAGCACATTTTTAGTCACCACGAAACCTGCAAATCAATTGTAACACTTCTGTTTAAGGCAAGGGGGAGGGAGGAAAAGTGGATGAATTCCAGCCCTTTCCATGTTATATATTAGGAAGAACAGAAATGACAGCCAACTCAATATCAGGAGCTCTGCTTGCCCTAGATTATAGTTGCCACCTTTTTCTTGTGACTCTGGTGAGTCTTAAGGATAGGTAGTTGAACACACTCTACTCCTTTGTACTGGATCAAATAATCTGCATGATTCCTTATCCAGTTACTCTAGGAAGAACCTTTTCACAGAAAAGCAACATAGTGATTCCCAGATGTCCCTGTACCTTGAGCAATTAATGCAGCAGCCCTGATAATAGTAGAAAACTTTAGTGTGCTTGTGTGTGTGAATGTGAGTGTGTGTATGTGGGCACACGTGCACACATGTACATGCACATATGTGGGGTGGGGGAGAAGAGAGATACAAAATGAGGAGGGTGGAGAAGAAGGAGTGAAGGGAAAGGAAGAAGAGGAAGAATGAGATTGGGGTTGCAAATTCAGGATGTAGGAGCTGCTGACCTTTCTCTGTGCTGGTCTTTCATTGAAAACACCTCAAATCAAGTGACGTGTCTCCAATAGCAGCAAAAAAACTTCTCAGTTTTCAAGACCTATGTAACCTATACCTAGACTGAGCCCTGTTGGAGTAGTGGAGTAACCATAAACATAAACTCCATGGCTCAGTGCTGCTCTTGTCAAGTTTAGAAATCCTTTTGAATAAATATTTCTCAGATTGTTGTATGACCAGGGTCAAATTCTAAAATGTTGGAATGCATGTTGCCTTTTGGAGAGAGTATTTGAGGATTTGTTTATATTCTTGCTCTTTTATGCTGGAAATGAATCTCTTTTGATTTCCCCTCCTCATGCTCTGAGGATTGAACCCAGGGACTCACCAATGCTAAGCAAGCACTCTTTTATCACTGAGGTACATCCCCCTGTCATGTCTCTATTTTAAGGATATCAAGAATAGTTCATTTTTTTCTTTTTAATTTTAGAATTCATAATCCAGTTTATATTCTTTTTCTAACAATGGAGTCTCTGACTTAAAATAATAGCCATTTATTGTATCACAGTGTGAGAAGTGTGCTAGGAATCCCATCAAGATTTAGCTACATCTTCACGTCTGGATCTCACTTAAGGCTGTCATCAAGTTGTCATCTAGAACTGCAGTCATTTAAAAGTGTGATTGTGGAGATTTACTTTCAGGCTTACTCACATGATTGTTGGCAGGCTTCACATCCTCACTAACTGTTCTCAGGGAATATAAGCTCCTTCTCGTGTGCAGCCTACAGAGTAACCAGATGCCTTTTGAGCAAGCAAGTAATGGAGTGAGAAGGAGCCTCCAGGAAGAATATCACAGTATCATTGTAACATAATCTTTGAGGTGGAATCCTACCAGTTTTCTGTATTTTACTTGTTAGAAGTTAGTAGTCTAGCTCATATTCAAAGGAGAAAGAAGGACCTCATTTTGATTTCGATGTAAAGTGTCCCCCAATACTCCTGTGTTTCTGCAGGAATATTGAGAGGTGAAATGATTTGATTGTGGGAACTCTAACCTCACCAGTTAATCCTTGTTTGAAAGGACTGGGTGGTAACTGTAGGCGGGTCAGGCATAGCTGGAGAAGTGGGATGCTGGGGACATGCTCTGGAAGGTTCATCTCCTCTGTGTCCCCCTTCCCCTCCCTTTCTGCTTCCTGACTCCACCATAAGCTGAACAGCTTTTCTCTGCTTGTGCTCTTCTGCCATGATGTGGTGCCTTACTAAGCGCCCAGGACAGTAGAGTTGGTCATTGATAGACGGAGACCTCTGACACCATAGACCTCAAATATACATCGTTTCCTCTGAGTTGTTCTTATTGGGTATTTTGATCACAGCAAAGAATGTTTACTAAAATAGACCTGAATACCAGAAAAAAAATTATTGGGGGTCGTTTTAAAAGCTATTTACAACACATGGTTACATACAACCAATGACTTTTCCAAAAAATAAGAAAAAATTAAAACAACACATTTCTGACTCATTAATAGGAAACTATTTTTATCTTTAGAATATTTTTATCATCATATTTTCACCTAAAGGAATCAACTTTTTGTAAATTGAAGAAGTAGGCAATGTAGACAGGATACACACACACACACACACACACACACACACATATGTACCCCCCCATACACATACACATCCTACTTTAGTAAGAAAATGGTAACCAATATAGTTAAAATACCCTATGGTTCCTTTCTTTCCTAGCCCTAGTTGGTATCCTGACTTTGATGGTTTTCTTTCTAACATATTGATCTGTAATTTCACTATATATGTGAATTATAAATACTATATATTGTTTTGCTTGTTTTAAAATTCCATTTAATGGTTCCTCTATTTTATGTGCTCCCAAGAATATATGTTAAAGATGTTGGAAACAGCATTACTTGTAACAACCAAAAAAAAAAAAAAAATTAAATTAAAAAAAAAGAAACAGGGTTATTCAAGATTAGAGGACAGCTGCATTCTTAGTTGCTCCAAAACTTTGGATTCAAGCAGTGGGAAGATTGTTTCTCAGTCACATGGGTGAAAGAGGGATTTCACTGAATTTTAATATTGGACAGTTAGAGTGTTTTAGAGACTCAAAAATTCAGGTGCCCTAAACAAAGAAGAAAGAGTGCATTGAAGCCAAGCTGGTTGAAGCAATAACAGCAGCAGCACATGCTGACCACAGAGAGGAGGGATAACAAAGAGAGTGGACATATTTGATATGGAAAGACCTGTAGATCAGAAAGGCAGCCTGAACATAGGTGATCCAGAGGCTGTACTGTGATCTGGAGTTTGAAAAGTGCTCTGTATTTCTCAACTATAAAGTGGAGAGCTGAGGTGGGAGCCATCCTGAGGCAGCCACACTGCAGCTTCCTGCTGGCGTCTGGGACAGCATGGCCAACAATCTCACACTGCCCAGGTGAGCACCTACCATGTGGTTTAGGGTGTAAGTAGCAGGATGTGAGTGAAACAGGCATAGAGAAGATTGTACTCAGGGGAATTCAAGTCTAAAAAATGAAGGGAGCCCAAACCAGTTTTCCTTGTCTGGTGCCTCAAGTGACCTGCTGAAGTGGGTTGGGAAACTGAACAGGTATGTGTGAATCCACTCGGGGACTAAGCCTAGGAAGACTATGTGCATGGGCAGCAGTGTGTTTGGAGAATTGGCTTTCCTGACCCAACAGTAGAATTTTTGGCAGGCTTTGGAGATCCAGACTTCCAGCAGAGATCAGCATCTGCCTGGCCCTAGGGGTGTGTTGATCTCATCTCTTCAAAGCAGACACCACCCAATAAAGCTCCTGAGGGCTGGTTATACCTAAGCTCCAGCCTGTAGAACCCCCCTCATAGAACTCTGCAGCAGCCCCACCCTAGGAGTGCACTGATCTGGTCTGTATAGACAAAACCCCAATTGACTGTACTTCCCATTCAGTTCTATCTTATACTGCTGAGAAGGGAAACAGAATTTATTTCAACCTGCTGCAGTCTTAGTCCACTCCAACTGGCAACTCAGTGAGCAACACAAAAATAAGGAGTTAAGAACTCCTAGCCTGTGTACAGTCTCCTTCCCGCACCCCCTCTTCATAGCCCAGGAAGTAATGGAAACAAGGACAATTGGGCTTAGGCAGTGACCTGTGATTCTCACAGCTATTTTGATCACCTCAGTGGAGACAGTTCTTTCATTTTCTTTCAGGATTATTTTTGCATTTTTGTTTTGGTCTGTTTTGTTTCATTTTATTGTATTACTGGTGTTCTTGCTGTACTGATTAATTCATGGACAAATATACAGATTTTTTTTCTCATTTATAGCATTTTTTAAAAATTGTTTTATTTGTTCTAATTTGTACATGACCGTAGAATGCATTTATTCATTTTGATGTATCATACATAAATGGAGTGTAATTTCTCGTTTTTCTGATTATATATATTATAGGATCACATCAGTTATTGTCATATATGCACATGAGGTAATAATGTCTGTTTCACTCCACTATCCTTCCTACCCCCAACCCTCTTCCTCTCCCTTCACTCCTCTCTACCTAATATAAAGTAACTCTATTATTCCCTACTCCCTAGAGCATTGTGAATTAGCATGCACATATTAGAGAAAACATTCGGCCTTTGGTTTTTTGGGATTGACTTATTTCACTTAGCATGATATTCTCTACCTCAGTCCATTTACCAGTAAATGCCATAATTTCATTCTTTAAAGTTGAGTAATATTCCATCATATCTATATGTATATCTATCTATCTATAGACAGATATACCATTTTTAAATGTAGCTATTTTTCCTCATCTTTGAGGGTTAGGTTTTGGCTTATTTATTTTGATATCATTTTGTTTTGTTTTTGTTTGTTTGTTTCTCTTTTTCTCCTTTTTCATTCTGCTAATAGTCAAATTCTCTTATTCTCTTGTTCTCCACCTTTACTTTGGTTTCCCATTTTTCTCCTCCTTCCTTATAACTATCATCTACTACATCTTTTCTGCATTCTCTCTATTCACACTTAGAACATTGTAAACTCTATTTTCCTGTCACATTTCCTTTCCTTTAATTACTTGTATTTTTGTCATCTTTTAGACTAATTGATTTATGTAACTCCTGCCCCCACCATGCATGTTTTTGCAGTTATTACTGCTGTGGTAGACATAGTTGACAACTGCTGTCTTTGCTTTAATACTAGAACTAGTTCATGATTTTTTATTATTTTTGCTGTTGGCAATTGCTAACCTCACCATTCCTGTTTCTGTGATAATTAACATAGTAGATGTCATAGTAAGAACCAGGTATTTATTTTAATGCTGTATACTATTTGCATCAGTTTTTGTTATTGTTTATTTCCACCTATTCTGTGAGGTACTGGGAACCTACAGTGATACTACAAGTTCAGGATAGAGACTCTGCTGCTGAACAAAACTCTGATGAAAGACAGTTCACCTTGCTCTATGCACAAATTAATGACAGTCAAACTTAATACGAAGAATAGTCAAACTTAATACAAAAATCCATACTAACAACTAGGCCCAAAGTAGAAAGAGCTGGGGTTGGGCACTCAGGACCCACTCATGGACATCCACTGCTATAGTAAAAACAGAACAAAGGTTATGGATACCACACCTATGAGGGGGTCTCAAGTGAAGACTAGGTCCTTAAAAGACCCAGACATAAGAGTGGAAGAGAAATCTATCCCAAATAATGCATACTGACATAGGAAAACAAGGAATATTGAAAAAACAAGGTAACATGATGCCTCCTAAAGTTCATAATTCATTGGTAATTGACCCTAAGGGTATTGAAGTGGAAGAAATATCAGATAAAGAATTCAAAAGAATAATTTTTAAAATGAACAATAAATTTCAAGAGAACACAGAAAAACAATTGAATGAATTAAGGAAGTCAGTGCAGTACATGAATGAGAAATTCAATAAGGAGATAGAGACATTGAAAAAGAAACAAATCTTGGAAGTGAAAGAAACAATAAATCAAATAAAATGTTCAGTTGACAGTCTCTCTAATAGAGTAGACCTTGATGATGGCAGAATTTCAGAACTGGAAGACAAAGTTGTCAGCCTTGAATATTCAGACAGTATTAAAAAAAAGAAAATAAGTAACCATGATCAGAATATACAAGAATTCTCAGACAATATTAAGAGACCAAATTTAAGAATCTTGGGAATTGAGGAGCATTCAGAGATGCAGGGAAATGAAATGTATAACCAGTTCAGAGAAATAACAGAAAAATTTTCAAATCTTGAGAATAAGATGAACATCTGAATTCAAGAAGAATTCAGAACCCCAAATAGACAAGATCAATAAAGAGCCTTAACACATTATGATTGAATTGCCTAACACAGAGAACAAGGATAGAATTTTAAAAGCTTCAAGAGAAAAACATCAGATGACATTTAGAGACAAACCAGTCAGAATTACTTCCAATTTGTATAAATTCTAGAAGGCAGGAAGGCTTGGAATGGTGTTCTAAGTCCTGAAAGAAAATAATTGTCAACTAAGATTGCTATATTTAGCAAAATTATCCTTCAAAAGCTAAGGAGATTAAAAACCTTGGAAGATAAGCAGAAACTAAAAGAATTCATGAATACTAAGCTGGCACTACAGGACCTATTTAAAGAAATATCCCACTCAGAAAAGGAAGAAAAGAAAAAAATAAATAAAAACAGAGCTCAGAAAAGAACAAAGTTCATTTGCAATGAAATTAATGAATAGATAAGAAAATGAGAAACAGGACCAAATTAAACATTAGGCAGAAAAAAAAAATGACAGGAATTAATAAGTATCTCTCCAAAATAACACTGAATGACTTGGTGCAGTGGTACACACCTGGACTCTCAGCAGCTCAGGAGGCTAAGACAGGAGAATGACAAGTTCAAGGTCAGCCTCCAAAACTTAGTGAGGCCCTAAGCAACATAGTGAGACACTGTCTTAAAATAAAAAAGAAATGAATAAAAAGGGGAGGGATGTAGATTGGTAGTAATTGAACTTGAGTTAAATCTCTAGTACCCATATAATTAAATAAATTAATTAATTAAAAATAATTTTAAATGTAAATTTTTTTGATTTTCCAATTAAAAGACATGGGCTGGTAGCTGGGTATGGTGGCACAAGATTGTAATCCCCGTGACTCAGAAGGTGAAAGCAGAATATTGCATGTTTGAGGCCAGTCTCAGCAACTTAATGAGGCCCTAAGCCAATAAGTGAGACCCTGTATCAAAGTTTTAAAAGATAAAAAAAGATGGAGATGTGGCTCAGTGTTTAAGCACCCCTGGTATCAAGCAAAAAGAGAAAAAAGAAAAAAAAAAAGACACAGACTGGCAGATTAGATTATGAAACATGACCCAACTATATGTTGTTTGCAAGAGACTCACCTTACAGGAAAAGACAACCACAGGCTAAAATGAAAGAATGGAAAATGATATACCATGCAAAAGGAGATTGTAAACAATCAGGAATAGTTGCTGTTGTATCTAAGAAAGCAAACTTCAAACCAAAATTAATCAGAAGAGACAAAGAGAGTCACTTCATTCTGGTAAAGGGAACAATTCAACAAGAAGATATGATAGTAAATATTTATGCCCCAAATGTGGGTGCAACTAGTTACATAAAAGAAACTCTTACTTGATTTAATGCCTCAGATAGATGCCTATACAATAATTCTGGTTGATTTAAACACATTTCTTTCACCAATAGATAGCTTTTTAAGGCGTACACTCAGTAAGGACTCTTTAGATATGAAAAGTATTAAAAATCAAATGGACTTACAGACATTGATAGAATATTTTATCCAAATAACAGCTGAGTACACTTTCTTCTCAGTGGCCTATAGAACCTTCTCAAAAATATACCATATTTTAGGTCACAAAGGAACTCTTAGCAAATATAAAAGATTTGATGTAATTTCTTGAATCTTATCTATCATAAGGGAATATTAGTAATTTTTAAAAATCTTCAAAATTATGTCAGCATATCATATTGAACAATACATTTTTGAATGATAAACGAGTAACAGAAAAAATCAAGGATAAGATTTAAAGATACTTAAGATACTTAGGCTTAAATGAGAATAATGATACATCATAACAGAACTTCTGGGACACTACGAAGGCAGTTCTAAGAGGAAAGTTTATAGTTATGAGTGCCTACATAAGATACCAAAAAACCTAATGGTGCATCTCAAGTCCCTTCAAAAGAAGAGTAAACCCAATGAAGATCAGAACTGAACTTGAGAATTAAAGAAAATAATATAAAGGATCAGTGAAATGAAGAGTTTTTCTTTGAAAAGTTAAACAAGATGAACAAGCCCTTAGCCAAACTAACCAAAAGAAAAGGACATAGGATCCAAACTAATAAAATTAGAGATCAGAAAGGAGAAATCACCACAGACATCACAGAAATCTGGAAGGTCATTAGAGACTATTTTGAAAACTTATACTCCAATAAATTAGAAAACCTAGAAGAAATTGATACATTTCTAGATACATATGACCTATCATAATTGAATCAAGAGGCTATAGAAAACCTTAGCAGACCAATGTGTAGCAATGAGATAGAAATAGTAAGAAAAGTTCTTCCAACAAACCTGTTGGATTTTCAGCTGAATTCTACAAGGTCTTTTTTTTTTTTTTTTTTTTTTTAATTGTCATTCTGGGGACTGAACCCAGGGCCTTGTGCATGTGAGGCAAGCATTCTACCAACTGAGCTATATCCCCAGCCCCTCTACCAGATGTTTAAAGAACAGTTAATGCCAATGCTCCTCAAATTTTCCCATGAAATATAAAGGGAGGGAACTACTATGAAGCCAGTATCACCCTCATACCAAAATGAGATAAGGGAACATCAAGGAAAGGAAACTGCAAATCAATATCAATGATGAACTTAGATGCAAAAATCTTAAGACAATATTAGCAAACAATATTAAAAACATTTTAAGAAGATCGTACATTGTGATCAAATTTGTTTTATCCCAGGAATGCAAGGACAGTTTAACATACATAAATCAATAAATATAATTTGTTATATAAATAGAATTAGGAACAAAAATCACATTGTCATTTCAATAGATTCATAGAAGGCATTTGACAAAATTCAGCACTCATTCATGATTAAAAACATGGAAGAAACTAGGGATGGAAGAAAGCTACCTGAACATCATAAAGGCTATATACCAAAAACCCCCAAGTCAATCTCATAGATAATGGGGGGAAACTGAAAGAATTTACTTTAAAATTTGGGAGAACACAGGGACGGCCATTCTAATCACTCCTATTTAAAACAGTAATAGAATTTCTAGCCAGAGCAATTAGGCAAAAGAGGAGACAAAGGGATAAAAACAGAACAGAAAGAAGTCAAATTATGACTGCAGTTCATATGATCCTATATTTAGAAGATCCAAAAAGCTCCACCAAAAGACTACTAGAGCTAATAAAACAAATTCTACAAAGTAGCAGGTTACAAAATCAATAGTCAAAATCAATAGCTTTTCTATATACCGGCAATGAATCTGAGAAAGAAATCAGGACAACAATCCCTTCACAGTAGTCTTTAAGAAATACCTACGAACATTTCTAACCAAGGAGGTGAAAGGTCTCTACAATGAAAACTATAGAACATTGGAGAAAGAAACTGAAGAAGACATAAGAAAATAGAAAGGCCTTCTGCATTCATGAATAGACAAAATCAATACTGTTAAAATGGCCATGCTTCCAAAAATAATATACACATTCAGTGCAATCCCAATCAAACTGCCATTGACGTTTTTCACGAAACTAGAAAAAGAGTCCCAAAATTCATTTGGAAGAATAAAAGGTCCAGAATAGCCAAAGCAATTCTAAACCAAAAAAGCAAAACTGGAGTCATCATAATACCTGACTTAAATTATACTATAGATTTTTAGTAATAAAATAATCTGCATGATACTGACATAAAAACAGACACACAGACCAATGGTACAGAATAGAAGACACACAGACAAACCCACATGGATACAGTCATCGTGCTACAATGATATATTCATACCCATGTTCATAGCAGTACAATTCAAAATAACCAAAAAAATCTATGGAATCAGCCTATGTGCCCATCCATGGATGGCTGGAAAAAGAAATTGTGGTATGTATACACAATGGTATTTTATTCAACCACAATAAAACAAAAAATTATGTCATTTGCAGGAAAATGGATGGAACTTGAGACCATTATATTAAGCCAAATAAGTCAAGGGTTGTGTATTTTTTTTCTCATATGTGGAAGGTAGAGAGGGAAAAGTAAAAGAAAGTTGGAAGTATCTCATGAGAAACAAAAGAAGATCAGTAAAATAGAGGCATAGGACTGGTAGGACCAGGATAAGGGAGGAGGGAAGAGAAAAGGGGAAGTGCTAGGGAATGATATTAACCAAATTGTATTTTCATATTATTCACATTTATGATATGTAAAACCAAATTCCACTATGATGTCAACTTTAATGTACCAGTTAAAAGTGTGGGAAAAAAGAAACAGCATATCCATGAATAGCAGTATTTATATGTAAATTATAGTATATTTAAATTAGTATACAAGTGAAAGTGAATGAATTAGTCACATTAACAGGGATTCATCTCACAAGCATTGAGTTGGGAAAAATAGTTTTAGATATCTTCACTCAACTAATTTTTAAGTTGTTCAGTACAATTCTAAATTACTTTTTAAAATTAGGTGTGAAGAACTTTTTCTAAAACTAAGAAATTATGTAGCCTCATACTTGCTTTTGCTGTAATTTGCCAATTGTCTGTAGGGATAATTTAAATAGAACATTTCTGCAAAATCCCATGCAAGTATTACCTTTTTAATTGCCACTTCCTTGTCTAATTTATGATTGTGCTCATTGTATGTGTTAGGCTTTGCTAGGATTTATATAGGTCCATCCAATTTAAAGGATTGAAGCAAATTATTCCTTATTATTAGTGTCCTGGAAGCAAATTATTCCTTGTAATGTTTTTCTTTCCTATTTATTCTGAATGCCTAGAGAATTGTGTTTGTGCCCTCGTCTCCCCACCTCATTCCTCTGTCTTACAATTGGGAAAATTGCAGCAGCTGTGGCTATCTATTTACATTTAAAATAATAACATGTGTAAATAGCATCTTTCTAACTCTTCATTATTGGCAGCAGAAATAAGTGGGAATATTGGCCCAGACTCATCATAGAAGTAGAGCTACATTCAGAGTAAGATAAAACAAATGATTATAAACTCATAACAAAACAAGAGAACAAATTAACAAAGAAGGTGGTAATAATGATAATCAAGTATACATAATAATCCCAGAAAATCGAAGGATTCCAACAGACATCTTCAGAGAGGACTGGTTTCAATCTGCTGATTTACAACCGTTGAGTAATTTGAGAAGCATTGAGTGACTAGAGGTCCTACGGACAGTTACAAGTCAACCCATGTGTAGTAAGAACCCCATAAATGTTAGCTTTTATTTTAGTTAGAAGTCAAGCATGTGTAGATTTATAATTATTTAAAAACAATTTATAATTATTTAGAAACAATTTTTCTTTCACTGAAAAGAGTTATGGTAGTGTAATAATCTATGCTTCAGCCACACTGAATATCCTATCTAATAACTCTATATGTATGGAACTATAATATCTAGAAATATTAAAATAAATCTTCTAATTTATAATTATAATCACACTCAGCAACTTCACCAAAATTAACATGTTATAAAATACATTACCTGGTAGAATATCAATATGGTGCTTTTTATACATGTTTTGTTCATGTATACATTATTTGTATAAAAATATATTTATAGTATCTTTATATTTTATTTATTGAAATATTATAAAAATGTGAAATATTATAAAAATGTATGCCCCCTTCTGAAAGTTCTTCTTAATTTCACATAAATAACTTGGAGTAAAAAAAAATAATAATAATTTGGAGTCATACAAGTTAAGACATGCAGTTTTACCCCATTCATATCATAAATGCAATGTAATAATCTACTGAATGAGTAGTGCTACTAAAATTTTATCTGCTGTTTTACATGTATATAATTAAACACATATGTATGTAACTCTATGCACATTTATGTTTTCTCAATATATATCCAGATGTAGAATTACTTTGGTCTCAGTACATCTTCAACTTTACTTAATATTGCAAATGCTCTTCAAAGTGGTTGTATCCAATTTCACTCCAATGAATTTACTAGTTCTTGTTCATTGTGTCTTTCTCAACATTTTGGTATTATGAAAACTTTTAATTTTTGCCCATCAAAATGATTCCAAATTATATGTAACCAAAGGTATAAAATCCCATCTTGTAATTTTTATTTGATAATTTTATTAAATAATAATAGGGACAAATAAAGTTTTTATAATTATTAGGATTTAGGCCAATTATTTTTCTGTAAATTGTCTTCCATATCATTCCCTATTTTTTCTCAAGAATATGTGTCTTTGTTTACTTAAGAAACACCTTATATTATCTTGACATCAATAATTGTATATAATTACAAATATTTCTTCTCAGTCTATCTGTGGCATTTATCTTTATGTCTTTCAACTTATAGTTTGAAAATATTTTTTCATCTAATTTGATCAATATTTTCATGGTTTGTGAATTTTTTGCTCAGTTAGAAGTTACTTTTCTCTCTTCCAAGCTATTCCAGTGGCTTCTCCCCCCTCCCTTTTTTTTTCTTACTGGCACATTATACTTGTATCTTATGGTGGGATTTATTGTTACATATTTGTACATGCACACATTATAAAAATATAATTTGGCTAATGTCACTCTCCAGCACTTCCCTCACACTTGCCTTCTTTATTCCAGGGGTCTTTAAACATTTAATTTTCATATTTAGAACTTTAGGAATCTGTATTTTTGATGTTGATAGATACTAAGAGTATTACAATTAAAAAGAACCACATGATTCCACAGTGTATATTCTCAAGAAGCTTTAATAAGAATAAAGGATATGACATAATAGGACAAAAGGCACAAGCTCCCATGGTAATTATGTAATTATGATTTGTTCCATGAAAGGAGAGATTCTTTCTTGATTAGATAGCATTTATTTTTCTTCCATTTATGAATCAACCAAGATATGTGCTGTGTGATTGCTTAAACCAAATTCAACCATCACTCTACATCTGTCTTAAAAATGTAGACAAGTTAATACATTGTGCTTTAAGGGGAGTTTCCACTTTACATGCCATATTATAAATCACTAACTAACCTCATCCTAAGAAAGAGTCCAGATCAGATTCTTAGGTATGTAGATAAGTACAGAGCTACTAGATGACCCTATCCTTCTACAGAATTAATTTTGTATTTTTCACTTGAATAGAAAATTGTTCCACAAACATTGATTGAATAGTCAAATATTTTCCCCACTGATCCAAAATATCATCTTTTTCAGAAACCAAGTTTTTGTTTATCAATGAGTCTTATTTTGACTCATTATTCTATTCTACTGGTTGTTTTATTCCTGATCTGATATTAAAGTATATTAAGGCAAAGATTTAGAAACACTAGTTGTCAGATTGCTGATTAGAGTCATGCTGATTAGAGTCATCTGCAAGCTGGATGATTATGGACAATTTATGTAATGTTTCTTTTTTTCAGTATCCTTATTGACACAGTAACAACTCTAACCTCATATGTTGTTTTGAGCATAATATAATGATACATACAAGGTACTTAGAGTAAAATTTGACCAATATAATATATTTAATAATTATATTTTTTTTTAATATTAATATAACTTTATAAGAAATTTGACATTTCACAGGGCAAGTCCCTCTTCTCCTATTCCTTCAAAATTGTCATACAGTTTTGACAGTTTATTCTTTAATAGAAGTTTCAGTATTAATGGTCAAATACCATGATATATCTTTCAGACATTATATTATAGTATAAATTTATATAGGGCAGAGTTTTCATTTAAAATAGTAAATATTTCTTCCATGACCATACAATTATTTTTAATTATATATATCTTTTCTTAACAAATTTTATAAAATATTCTAATTTTCTGCTTGGAAATTTTAAGTTTATTTTATTTAATTTATCCCTGTATTTCTGATGAATTCTGTTGTTTCTGTGAATGAGGGTTTTATTCTTTTATTTTTTAAAATGAGTATTGGTAATATTTACATATGTTACTGATTTTTATGTTTTAAGCCTGTTTATAGCAACTTTAATGAGCTTCATTATTTCTAACATAACGGTAGATAATGTAGCAATATGCAAATGATAGCACATGAGATTAATTTCTTCCTTTCCAGTGGCTTTATCACATATTTACTTGTGGTATTTTAGGTCTTGAAAATGTAGCAAAATATTGTCTAAAAATTCTTCATATTTCTGTATTCCGTGAGTGTGACACCAGCTGTGTTTTTCCAATAATAGATATTTTCAATCAAGTTAACAAAGTGATCTTTTTTTTTCCTATTCACAAATAAGCACTGAATTTTATTGAATGCTTTTTATCATCTGCATCTTTATCTTTTATTTTAATACTGCTAATTATAGTACTTGAGATTTTCAAACAATAAATTTTTTACTTCTCTGAAAAAGATGATCAGAAATAATGGTTTAAGAGAATGCACTATTAGTTTCTGCTTGCTGAAATTATAAGCTTTTTAATTATGTTTATAAATAACATTATTTATAAATAATGTAATCTTATCGATGATTAGTTAAAATGTCTCTCTCAGTTCTCTTGTTAACCTGTATTGTGGTTAAGACTTTACTAGACACATAAGAAAAAAAACAAAAACTGGTGGCAATGAACTGCCTGTCTCTATGTTTAAGGTATTTGATTATATATGCAAGCTATCTCTCTTCTAAATAATTTAGTAAACATTCACTGTAAAATGTACTCATGAGATGATTCCTTTTAGAGTTTTGATTCTAAATTTCATTGAGTTATAAGTTTATGCATGCTTTCTATTTCTCCTTGAGTCAATTTCAATAATGTGTACATGTCTAAATAAATAGCATTTGTATTGCTATCATATAATAGTATGCAATTATAGGCAAATTTTTTAACCTTTCTGTTAAGCTTCATGATCTGCAAAATGGTAACATCAATACTACCCAAATCACAGGAATATTCTAAGGTTTTTCCAGGTACAAATATTACTTCAATGATATTATTTGTATATTATTTTAATATTTGCCTTTTTCTTACTTGTTTATTGTTCAAAAACCTTAGAACATTATGTTATGTTTTATGTATGTCTCTTGCAAAGAGCACAGTAGATTTTTTGAAAAGCAAGAACTTTTTATTGTCAAGTTACATTGTTAAAATTAAAATAAATGTGACATATTTCTAGGACATTATTCAGCAATTCCTATTTTATGTTTTCTTTGATTAATTTTATTTCTTTCATCCTTTTATTAGATTATTGCACTTTTGCTTATACTTTTAATGTGTTTTAAATTCACATATCCTATTTTTATATTTTCAAGGTTAAAAATTAGCATGCATATTCAAACTTCTAAGTTAAATTTAACTGATATTTCTTTTCTTTCATAATATGTGTTTTAGGTATTTTAAATTCTCCACTACAGTCTTTGATGTACTACAATTCTATTGATAAGTTTTTAATAGAGTGTGGTTATTACTGAAAATTAAACAAAATATTATGATCTTTTTTATCATAAAATATTTCTTTTACTTAAGTATTGCCTAATTAATGGTATTTTTCAAAGTGGGTAGATAATGTCACAGAATGGTATTTATTTTACATATCCTAGGTTGATATTAATAAGCTAAATATCCTTTGAAAATGTAAATTTTGCTGGTCTTATATATTAGAAAATATTGCAACAACTTTGGAGAGAGAATATAGAAATACATCTGGACCATAAGTCTACTTAAAGTAACCCAAATTTATACCAGTATCAATTTGTAAAGTTTTTCATTTTATGGGTTGATTTCTAATTGACTACATCAAGAGAAAATATTCTAAAATATCCCAGTAGCAGTCTAATTTGCAGCTTGTTGATTGTTTTTCCCTACTATTATCTACAAAGCAACTTTTCATGAATAAAGACTGCATGACTAGCTTTCAAGGAAATATTGATCACTAATACATTTTAATAAAGGAATACTGAAGCTTAAAAATATAAATCAAGAAGATAGTGTTAAAACAGGGTGAAATTTTAATAGTAAGCAATTCTGAAACTTAGGAAAAATTATTCTGTCCTACATTCATACACACACAAATACAAACATACACATGCATATATAATTTACAATGTATTATATGAGATGTATGTAAAATGAATACATAATATTGAGTCTTTTGTCCCAAATCATGTAAGAAGGGGACTTAAGCCACTATTTCTTGGAAGAGGAAATTATCATGGAAGGCTTATTCATGGAATTGCTGTCTAAATTGAAAACTTAAACCTTAACAACAAATTAAGGGTTCAGGATGCAAAAGGGATGATGGGGATTTCCAAATAGAGGAAACCGTTTAAGGCATATGGACAAGAAAATGCATATGTGTAGTTCATAAATTTTGGTGTCAGGAACACCTGAATTTGGATTCTGGTGCTGCACCATATTGCAGAAGTGATTTTATTTAGACTTGTTTACATTCTAATGACAGTTTTTGTCTATATCACAATTGTGTTTTGGAAATTTGCAATGTTTTTATATATGTGGGTTTCATGATGTTCCTATACAAAAGTAAGCAATTGATAAGTGTCTTATAATTATTATTACAATGTTGGCTATGTAATTACCATTGCTAATTTAAGACACTAGAATTATTTCAGCATAACTTGAGCACATATAAAAAGAAAGAGTAGTAAGAATTAGGGTGGGAGACAGATAATCTAGGAGATTATGGACCATTTTATAAGGTTTATTAAAACATGAACATTTTTCTGTGGTAGTAGGAAGCTATTGAAGTTAGTGCCAGAATTGGAGTATAAAATATCTCTCTGGTTATATTGTGAAGAATAGATGTAGGGGCACTTGGAGTGAAATTGGGGGAAGAAATTATTGTTACATAAATTAGATATATGTGACTAAATTTTGGTAGATGCAGTAGGAACTGATAAATTTGGGAGACACTTAGTTTTTAGATTGTGCTAGGCTTAGAATTTTATTAGATTCAGCAGCTGAAGAGGAATGAATCAAGATAACATTGTTCTAACACAGTGGATTAGATAGATGATGGTACCTTTCCCTGAAATAATAAACACAGAAGGAAGAGACCATATAAGAAGGAAGATAATGAGTCCAGTTTTATACTTATATAGATAGATATAAATATCCAGATAACCAAATGTATATGTCCAGCACATGTTTTGTTGTATTGCATTTCAATTTAAGACCTATGTCAATTGAAGATAAAGAATTAGATGTTATCACCACTTAGATTAAAATTAAAATCATGGAATAAATTAAATTGAATCGAAAAACTGAAAAGAGTAAGAACATACCTGGAAACACCCATCCACATTTAAATAGCAGATTGAATACAGGGAGTGCACCAAAATACTCAATAAACCATTTTGATTTGTTTGAGAAGTACAAATTTATATGTGAGTTTCACTAGATAAGGGGGATGTGTAACTGTATGAGTTACCCTAAGATTCCATCTCACCCCAATTAGAATGGCGATTATCAAGAATACAAGCAACAACAGGTGTTGGTGAGGATGTGGGGAGAAAGGTACACACATACATTGCTGGTGGGGCTGCAAATTAGTGCAGCCACTCTGGAAAGCAGTGTGGAGATTCCTTAGAAAACTTGGAATAGAACCACCATTTGACCCAGCTATCCCACTCCTTGGCCTATACCCAAAGGACTTAAAATCAGCATACTACAGAGATACAGCCACATCAATGTTCATAGCTGCTCAATTCACAATAGCCAGATTGTGGAACCAACCTAGATGTTCTTCAATTGATGAATGGATACAGAAACTGTGGTATATATATACAATGGAATATTACTCTGCCATAAAGAATGATAAAATTATGGCATTTGTAGGCAAATGGATGAAATTGAAGAATATCATGCTAAGTGAGATAAGCCAATCTCAAAAAACCAAAGGACGAATGATCTCGCTAATAAGTGAATGATGACACATAATGGGGGCTGGGAGGGGTTAGTGTTAGGGTTAGAGTTAGGGTTAGGGAGGGGGGCAAGAATGGAGGAAGGAAGGACTGTGTAGAGGGAAAAGGGGTGGGAGGGGTGAGGGGAAGGGAAAAAATAACAGAATGAATCAAACAACATTACCCTATGTAAATTTATGATTATACAAATAGTACGCCTTTACTCCATGTACAAACAGAGAAACAACATGTATCCTATTTGTTTACAAAAAAAAGTTACCGTTTTAGAATGTTAGTGTCGTTTTCAACTTACTGGAAACATCAACTGTGATGAAGGCCATTCTCTTGGTTTTACATTAAAGTGTGCATCTTTGGTACTGCCTTAGCGTGTTTAGGACAACATAAGAATGCCCACCATGTGGGTGACTTAACAAAAGGAATTTATCATCTCACAGTAATGAAAGCTGGAAGTTCAAGACAGAGGAGACTACTGTGCTGGTTTCTGATGAGGCTTCCTGCTGACCTATAGACACCTCTCACTGTGTCTTCTCCTGGTACATTCCCTTATGATGCCTTTTTCTCTTCATATAAGGATATTAGTTCTATTGGATTAAGTCCCCATGCTTATGATCTTATTTAACCTTAATTACCTCCTTAAGGGCTTAATCTGCAAATACAATCATACTGAGGATTAAGAAGACATCAACATATGGATTTGGGAATGTAGGGAAGGAGTCTTAATTCAGTCCATAACAATCATAATATCAAAATGAATTGAAAATTCTAATGCACTGTACTATTAAAACTGTCTTAACAAAAAAACCAACCCCTTAAGAGAACTCAATATAGAGAGACAAGAACTCTCCTGATATCTCAAACAAAAAGAATCAAAATCTTAATGTGGTGTTCCCCTCTGCATGCTTGGAACAATTCTTGGCATAGATTAAAGTGTTAATCTATTAAGTTTTTAATGAATAATGAATGAAATAGTGACTTATTAACTCACACAAACATATGTAGACAATTAAAGACATATGAGATAATAAATCATTTAGTTTTAACTTTTTAACATAAATATGAATGAAATAAAAATAGAGAAAATCCAAATACCCTTTCCAGTGTTGCAGTTATTAATAGAAAAAAATTGGGTCTGGTAGTGATCCTTCTAATTTCTATTCATCCATAGTAATTCATGATGTATGATGATTTGAAACATCAGGGATAAAATGTGATTTTTCAAAGCGAAGTATGCAATTTAAAATAGGAAAAATGAGGGAAAAGGAAGTGATGTACATTTGCTTAATATGAAAAAATTAAAACATTGAAAAAGAAAATGTAAATTATGTCTCAGCTAAAATGGGCTATACTCTAAAATCACAAATCAAGAATCTCTTAATACATTCACGGTTAAGTAAAGAGCAAAGTGAAATGAATTTAAAGCAGTAAAGAATAGAATAAGGCAATAAGATAATTAATAAAAAGTAGTAGTTCATTAGAACATAGTAAGATTAGGTTAACTAATAAAAGGATGTCTCTCAATCCCAAAGTAGTCAGTAAGAAAATATTGTCAAATTAAGTAAATAAAAATTAAATGATTAAAAATATGCCCTTTTGTTAAGATACAATAAAAATAGAATAATTTAATATCTTGAATTTTTAACTAGATTAGAATATCTTGATGGCAAGTACTGAGTTTGAAATATGGATTTGACAATCCAAACCTTTCTCATAGCTATTAGTATACAGTTCTTCACCTGAAACTGTGTATACATGAATCTATAGAACTGTACTTTAATGCTTCTATGTGATATGTGTGTGTGTGTATATATATATAAGTATATGATTAAATATCTTATACTATAATTGCCTACTCGAATATATAATACAATGTGATTTTGTAAAGTCCAAATCTTTAATGATATATAAATAGGAACTGAATTAATATAAATGTGTATTAGGAACATGGTTTAAGAATTTAAAAGATTTGGAGATCTCAGTTCTTCAAAAAATACTGTAGCTTATTTGGAATGATAAATTTTTAAAAAGAAAATGTTATGAAAATAAAATGAGAATATTTGACCTCAGATGTTATTAAGCTATGGTGAAAAGAATCTTGGGGCACTGTTGTAAATAGAAGACATATAGTAAAAATTTCAAGTAGTGTTTCTATCAAAAGCAGAAACTACATAATGAAATATTAAATTTGCATTACATGTTAAAACCTTATGACTCCTCTTGGTTTGTCTTCCTATATAACTTTGTACACCTATAGTGATTAATTGCTTATAATTTTTAATATCTATATTTTCTATGAGGACACTCACTATGCCTTGGTCACAATGGTTTCTCTGTAGTCTAGCAAAAGCTCAGGCACAGTACCTTCTATATTATAATTGTTTTGTAAGCAATTTAACATTCTAATATATAGACCTATTGTCATCATCTACTCTAAGTGCCTGGTGGATCTTCATTGCTTCTTATACAAGCGCTCCTATCTGTTGCTCTGATAATTTTTAACTCCTTGATTTTCCCTGGATATACAACTTGCTCTTATATGTCCAAGTATCTGCTATTCCCCTGCTTTGAACAGGTTAGTGTCTGTTCAGTTTTCTAATCTCAGCTCAGGTGTTCTTTACATTTCCTCTTCAAGCAGAATTCTTTGCTATTTCTGCCTTGGTCTTTGTATAAATTTGGATAGACTGTGTAGCTAATCACATTTCTATAATGATCTCCAATAGTTCCCATAGCACCTGTCACATGAGATGGTGATGGTTATTTTTCTGTCTTTTCTGTCTCACTGAACTGCAAATTGAGGTAGAATTAAAGTAGAAATTTTCTTATTTGTGTGTTCCCATACCTAGCTCAATGACTGGTACACAAAGATTGACATGTAACCCTTTTATAGATTAAATTGAGTGAACAATATATTTTGTGATATTTCTTAGAAAATAGACTGGGAAGAAGATACTGCAGTTAGAAACAAATAAAAAACAATATAGTCAAAGGTTACTGGTATAGTCCCTGGTATAAATGTCTATTATGAGTAGCAAAAAAAAAGTCTAGGTCCGGCTGGTGTGCAGTAGTACATACCTGTTCTGGAGGCTCAGGCAGGAGGATGGAGAGTTCAAAGCCAGCCTCAGAAACTTAGTGAGGCACTAAGAAACTCAGTGAGACCTTGTCTCTAAAAAAAAAAAAAAAATACAAAAAGGGGCAAGGAATGTGGTTCAGTGATTGAGTGCCCCTGATTTCAATTCCTGTACCAAAAACGAACAAAGAGTCCATGTCAGTCTGGTGGCTCTGGACCAAGTGGAGATGCTTTTGAAGGTTCTTCAATTATGAAAGAGAATAGTAGCTCTGGATAAGGTTTGGGAATAAAATGGGTTGCCAAATGTGCATTTTCTATATTAAAACAGAAAGCGACAGCTTCATGTCAGTTACTTTTAAATACCATGAGGTTTTGTAATTAATTTTAATACCATTTAATACCTTTTGAAAAATTTCTTTCAATAGAAATGGAGCTGTCCTAGACTTTATCTTTGGAATATAGAATTTATAACACTGTCTCTCATCTCCAGTGTGGGTTCAATAAACAATATATCACTGGGATGTATTCCAAGGGAACTCTTCTTTATGACATTATTAGCCATGGAACAGAATTGATTATTATGGAATATTATTAAGTGTATTAGTAGTTAATGGCTAAGCATTTCTATTAACCTTTGCTCCCAAACAATCCATAAATGCAGAATTAGTAAAGCAGGTTTAAAAATTATGTACATATATATCATAAATTGACATGAAATTTCTGAAGTAGAATAAATTCTGAAATGATTAATAGCACCCATCTGAAATGGATATTGTTACTAAAGCAAATATCTCCTTTTTTTACAATAAAAAAGCACAGCGATTTATACTCTTTGTCAATAAAAATGATGTAGGAGAATTCTTTAAAAAAGTAGCCGTACTTCTCAAAGTATTGCCTTTGCTTCAGCCACAAACATGGAATAATTACTTAATTTTTCTTACAATTAAACCCAAGGATTTCCTCAATTACTTCACAATGAAAGCAATGTGATATCATTTTATATTTATTATTTTTATTTAGTTTTTTCTAGTATATATTATTAAAATAATTCACAATATATTCATTATGCATTGGTGTTAATATTATTAAAGTAAAAAAAATTCCCTTATAATTAGGGTTCTCTCACTATATATGCAATATATAGAATTATTACATAATCCCTTGAGAAATTTAGTTTTCTAGAGTATGAAAACCATAATATTTCTCAAAAATAAGAAATTTCTTAAAATCATGATTAAAAAAGACCACCTTAATTATTTAGGCAATGAATCCTGAGAAAATGACTTATGAGAAGTATATGACTTTAGATTTTCATATACATTTTAATTAAACTGCATGAATCAAGCCAAAATGAAATGTATCAGGTATCTTTTGGTATTTCAATTTAAATATATGTTCATAAGCTCAGTGAACCACAGAGATAAATAATTTTAAGGTCATGACAGTGTAAAAAATCACATCTTCTTTTCATACAGTTAGCTCTTTAACCAGGTTAGTTATCCTTAAGTTAGTCACTTTTCATCTAAAAGGATAAAACAGTTTATAGACATGTTCTTATATGATCTGGTCAAACATTTTTATGGGAAACTTTCTATAATGTTTTATCCTTTGATTTCTTAATGGAATAAGTCTAATTGTATTATTCAAACTAATGCATTATAGTTCAACTGAAGTATGAAGTTCTATTTCCCCTTATGTAAAAGGTCTATAGGGCTTCTGAGAAAATACAGATGCATAGTTTCTTATCTGTAAAATGGCAATGGTAGTACCTAGTTTAAGGCACTGTTGTAAAAATGGAAAGGAGTGTCAAATGCCTGTTCAGTGTCTGGTACATAGTAGGCTCTGATAAATGATAGCAGACAAGTTAGTCTTTTTTATGCTTTTTCTCATTGAAAATTTTTCCTCTTTAAATTTTTTTCCTCTTTAAAAATTTATTTATGATTAATTGAGAATTTAATAATTTAAACCAAGAAGCAATCTGTTATTGTATCTAAAGCATGGAGTAATATTAGAAACCAAAAGAAAGATGCTAATCCCTAGGAGTGAAGGGCATGGGCTTCTTTATGTATGGTCAGAAGGATTTATCTTGATCGTTGACAGTGTTGGCAGATACACTGCTATAATAGAAGTACAGTTGATCCCTGAACAACCCTGAATTCAATGGGTTTGACTCAGAACTGCTCAGATCCACTTGCAGGCAGAGGTTTTTTTTTTTTTTTTTTTTTTGGGGGGGGGGTGGGCAGGGAGAGTCTTGTACTATATAACCGAGAAATATATTTTTTAAATGTTAGGTATGTCACTGGGCGCAGTGGTACACAACTTTAATCTCAATGACTTGGGGTGGGGGGCTGAGGCAGGAGGATCTTGAGTTCAAAGCCAGCCTCAGCAACTTAGTGAGGCCTTAAGCAACTCAGTGAGACCATGTCTCTAAATAAAATACAAAAATGGCTGGGGATGTGGCTCAGTGATAAAGTGCCCCTGAGTTCAATCTCTGGAAATAAATAAATAAATAAATAAATAAATAAATAAA
This sequence comes from Sciurus carolinensis, assembly GCF_902686445.1. NCBI lineage: Eukaryota > Metazoa > Chordata > Mammalia > Rodentia > Sciuridae > Sciurus > Sciurus carolinensis. Next base: position 148,199,966 of record NC_062214.1, on the reverse strand, counting down.
AGGTATGTTATGACTACAAAATATATATGTAGATCGTAGTCTGATTTATCATTTATTTGCCATAAAATAACCTAGTATAAAAAGTTGTCAAAACTTACACAAAAACACAGACCATACATGGCCATTCATTCCAAGTCCAGAGAAATGTAAATATATAGTACTAGATACTGTACAGAAAGATAAGAGTATTTAATCATAACTTTGTAAAATTAACTGAAGCATATTCTATACAACTGTGATAATTTCACGGGCACCTCTGGTTTCTATTGTGGTGAATTCAATTGTTGCAAATATCCAAAATATGCACTTAAAATGCAGTTTTGATGCTGATCATCTACTGCTGGGCAGTTTTTCTCTCTGGGAAATTGCATATCTCAGTAAAAACTGATCTCATGTGGTTCTTGCATATTTTTACTGCATATAATACACATAACATAAAAAATATGTGATAATGCCTCTGGCCAATAGTAAACTATTATTAGTATGTTAGAAGAATCAAAATTTATCCATAGGTTTTTGACCCTCCTGCAGTCAGTACTTCTGGCCCCATGTGAAGTCAATTGCATTATTCTATCAACCATTTGTTATTTCTTTAATAATTCATTTTCCTTTTCTTGTTTGATAGGAATGTTGTAAATGTAGAAAATGAGTTTTTAATGTAATAATAAATATATTTTTTTCAATTTCTGTATGAGTTTTCTCATTTAAATATTTTATTTAGAATTAAAAATATTTTAGGAAATCATTGAACAATCCTTTAATCAAAATAGCATCTAGTTAATATTGAGAAACAAAACTACATAACTTGTTGGTCTTGATAAATTATACAGAAGTTTTTCTATTATAATTATCATTGTTTATTATAACTGTCAAATAAAAAAGTTCATTATGCAATTAATATAGAATCTGTTTTTAAACTAATTGTTTAATTTTCCAAATTAGATCTATAAGTTCAAGTCTTCATAACTAACCATTTGTTCATATTGAAGTGATAGTTTACTTTCATGTTAATGATATTTAGAAAAAATATTACTGGTAAATATGATTCTTTTATAAGCAGCTATAATTATGTGAAGGCAACACAATTACTTTTTCAAAATTATAGATCCATTTTGATTGTAATTATATCAATATCTGAATATTTTAAGAGCACAGACATAAAAAGTCTAAAAGGAAAATCAGTTAAATTAGAGTTGTTGACTATGATTTTGGTTATATTGTTGAACTCATAAGTAAGCTGGTTTTCAATATGCTCAGCATGCCCATTTTGAAGTATGTAAATAAAGAAAAGTAACATTTTACCTTGGTTCCTATCACCTACCATGCCCATTTGGAAGGGGAATTTTGGGTAGTTTCATATGAAACTTATTGCCCAGGAAAGATGAACTAAATAAACAAAATCAATTAATTAAATTCCCATTTAAATACTTCTGAATCAGTCCCCTAATTTTATAAATAATGTTGCAGTATAATACTATTATTTAAAGTTCGTGTTAGTTTACACATAATCTTTACTATCAGGTCTTAAATGTTGCTCAAGCTTAACAGGTTGAAGTACCTTAGGTGACTCAGTTCTCAGTTAAAGGGAGATTCTTTCCCTGAATTGATGTCTTGAAGGCTGAATTTCTTCTATTAGCCATATTAGTATTTTATTGCCTTGCTGTAAAATTCAAACTTCTTAAATTTAATATATAAATATAGTTTAAAGTGAATTAATTTAAGTGAGGCTGTTCCTTAAAATTGAAAATGGTTGATAGCTTAATATTAGACTATGGAATTTAGCACACATATTTGTTTAGCTTATCTCCTTTTATAGAGTTCAGTATGTAATACTTAGTTGTTTCATATTCTAAATTACAAACTATTTTAGTTTTGCAACACTTTCTGGTAATAATTAAATTAATATTTTTTATCAGTTTTCCATTTAGAAGACAAGTAGTTTGAGGAGAAATACTCAAGCAAAAGAAAAATATTAGCTTAGACCAGTCAAGAATATTAAATTTAAAAGTATCTGAAGAGTTTTACACTAATTTGAAAATATTTCACTAAAATTATTGTAAAGAAATAATGAAAATTATATGGAGTAGAGAAGTTATAGAAAACTAAATGTAAATTTAAATGTGACCAAGATGTTAAGGTTTTCTAATGAGACTTTTTCTCTGATATTATAGACCTCCTTTGCATACCTGTACACAGATCCACACACAGATAGACAATTTAATCACAGAACATCAGACAGCAGGTCCACTTTCCTTTGTAAGCAGAATCATGGCTCTGGTTATTAATCCAAAGTAAGAGTATGGAACCTCTCCAAAAAGAAAAGAAGAATGTATTTTTCTTGAATGTAACAAGGAAATGACAAAAATAACCCTTTATTTTTGTGGTAATAGGCCTTACCTTCTATGTCTGCTTATGTTGTCCCTCAATGTTGAAAATGTAAGTATGAAGTTCCAGATATTTCATTATTTTCTGATATTTTGATAATAGCTGATCTTATGACTTCTTTATTACAAATTAATTTGTAAACTAATATGGAAGTATGGTAGCATGTTTTGACTACCTCATGAATAACTGGCCAATTATTTTGATTGACAGTTTCCAGTTTCATGGAAATAATAAATCTGATTAAAATTAGTTATTTGGGTTCTTTTGCTCACATACCTTAGATTTTTTGCATTCTCAATAACAGAAAATCAGTCCCTCACTCCACCTCTCTCCTTTACTTCTCCTCCTCCTCATCCTCTTCTTCTTCTTTTAGCTTTTTTGGGAAGTTTGAATGCTAGGTTCACACATAATCACACAGCAGATAACAAGAGAATGCAGTGGAATAAGCTGGACATTGATTTCATGATATCATCCCAAGCTGGTCACACTTTGGTGACAATTTTGATAGTCTTCCTGAAATTCCTATTTCAATTATGATTCTTATATATCCCTTGTTTAAGCAGCAAGAGTTTGCTGAGGCTTTAAAAAAATGTTTAAAATCCTATAAGAAGAAAAGCAAACTCAAGTGGGAGAGACCTACTCTGATACTAGCTAGGACAGTTACAGATGCACAGCTCTGAACAAATGTCTAATAATTGAGACTAGTCCATTGAAAATGGAGAAATATTAGAGATACTTATTCATAAACAATATAATTGAATTATAATATCTAACTGAAATATGCAGCAGAATAGATGCCACTGTGATAACAATGCAAGTTATATGTTTGGGACATTACACAGAGACAGCCTCTACCCATTATTCCAAAGCTGGCCTATGGAAATTCTCAGGTTCATCCTGATTCTGAATATATATAATTTCATTCATAGTAAAATCCCATTTTGTTCATATATACTACTCACTTTTTAAGTAGGAAATCCAGATCCTATTTTCTAAGATTGACCTTCCCAAGTATTTCCAGTAACTTTCAGATGTGTTTAAAGGTATACTGCTGGAAAATTGTTTAGCCCCTCTAATCTGATATCCCAACAAGAAATGACTTTATCAAAGCACAACCTGTAATTTGAAGTCTCTCATTTTGGCTATTATTGCTTCTTTTGACCTCTACCACTTTGCTTCATGTGAGAAGAATGCTCACTGCTACTGACTTCCTTCTTGTCAATCTTCATTGCTTTTCCCTCCTGCCTCATTCAGCCAGCAGGTACTTTCTACTTTTCACATCAATTGGTCCAAAGTTTCTTCCAGCAGCAGAGCATTTTAAAGAGAAGACATGGGTGCAGAGGCAGGTTAAGTAACTTGCCTCAAATTGCAATAGTAGTAGAGAGCAGAGTGAAGATCCTGGTAATTACTTGGTTCTTGTAACCAGTAAGTTAAATTATGTCTCACACAAATTTAATAAGAATTATTCCCAAAATAATTATCAACTTCAGCGATAACAGTGGGTGGAAAAACAAGCAAAAAGAATTAACCACATCTGCATTTAGACAGATAATCCTAGAGGCAGAATGAAAATATTAGTGAATGGGTTCTCATATATGGGGCATGCCAGTGGTAATTGGTCAGGGTCTACATCTGAGGGTGCTTCTAATTTTCCCCAATTTTCTGAGAGCTAAGCCCAGACCATTAGGTGATGTCAGCTAACCGCCAAATCCTTTGCTGGGGACTTGGACGAATTGCCTGATACATTCTAGCTGACACAAATTGTCTTGTCTGCCTGTGTGGGGCCCCTGTTGATCCAGCCTTTAAATTAATAATTAGAATGAGGAGCATTTGGTAATCAGTGGGAGGTACAAAGCTGTTGTTGTTTTGTACCATCAGGCTAGTACTGGAATCCTGTGAAATTCTGAAGGGGGAATGCCTGAGGTAGTGAGAGTTGTGTGTTCTGTTTACATCAGGTGAGTTTTTTTATTGTAGTGAGTCATTTTTTGCTTTTGTTTTTCTTTTTAGTAATCATTTATTTCAAGTTTCATTTCTTGCTGTCATAGAGTCCAGGGATGGAGATCAAAGTTCCTACTGGTTATATCTTATTTTGAGGTCTATACTAAAGACCTATTCTTATTTGAATTACTACTGAGTACATCTTGCCTAAGACCAGAAGGTACTGATGAGTGTAATATAGATGAGATAAAGTATTGCTAAAAGCAAGAGAATGTAAATAGCATTTTCTTTGAGAAGACAGAAAAAAATAATAAATTACATACCCTGAAATAAGTAGTTTTTTATCAATAAGTACTATATATGTTAGCTTGTACTCTTGAATTTTTTCAGTTTCTTATGTTGAATTAAAGGTTAAAATAGCAGAGTTGACTTTAAAACTGAAGAAAACAAACTATAGAGTATAAAACATATGACCCTACAAATACATAGAGAATATATAAAATTATTTGATATTTAGCAACCAAAATATGCTCTTCTTAGGTACACAAGGAAAAGCTGCATAAAAATGTTTTTGTTTTCCCAATACTGAAGGAATTAATTTAGAAGATATAAAAACTCTCTATATAAGATCTCATAGTTCCAAGGAAAACAGAATATTCCTTTGTATTGAACCTTTCTGTAGATCATTCTAGCAGAGATCTAAAGGCAGAGGTCAATTTAGAGGTTGTCAAATACTTCTGGCAAAGTGTGTTGCCTGGACCACCTATACCAGCATTAGAGAACCTCCCTCTTCCTTCATCTTAACACAAGCAGTTAAGGTTGAAACTAGGAATGGAAGCAAAGGAGGGGCCTCCAAGATCTGCATACTTTCTCATCTATAAATGATGGGCTTTCATCTCTTAACCTCTGTTCCTTTAGTCATCATTTCTACAATCCAAAGGGGCTAACAGCTAATGAGAATAGAAGGAAGAATCAAAGAATAAAGTAGGTAAAGCGAAAAAATATTAAATGCTAAGTAACACTTAACTCCCACCCTTCCTCCCTCAAACCTTCAGGATATCAAGTCTGAACTAGTACACAGCTGGAGGGAATGGAGGAAGTCTAAATTACAGGGTTCACACGTCTTTTTTCTTTAATTATTGAAGTGGACATTTTAATTACAGAAATGGTACCGTTCTTGTTACTGACTACAGGGAACTAGAAAAACTGTGAAATGTGCCTAAAATTTAATCCAATAGCAGGATAAGAAAAAGCTTATCACATAGGGTTTAAGGACCTGTAGGAGAGAGAGCAAAGTGGATTTATAACTACCTCCTATTGAATAGTGCTAATTCAATAAACCATTGCACACAAATAGCAGATTTCAAATCTAGCTGATTTAAACTACCTACCTATCCCCCTAACTAACTAACTAACTAAGTAACTAAATATGTATGTGAAATCTAATTTTATGGAATTGCTTTAAAACTGCAGAAAGACCAAAAAATAAAAATTAAAAAAAAAAAAAAACTGGGAAAACTAAAGCTAAACCTGGAAGAACACAACCCTGTGAAGGCAAGGCTGTTCCTTCTGTAGTCTCTGTGCTCTAAATTTCACAGTGTGCACTGTTGCTGTTCACATTAAGTGCTGGGTGCTGTCACTAACACAGTTGACCTGCCTCCCAGGAATCTCAGTGCTAATGCTCTGAACCTCACCATGTGCCTCTGGAATGGATCCTTCATGGCCCCTTTTCCTTGCATAAATAGCTCCTAATTCAGATTTTAAGTTGGTAGTATCTAACTGAATGAGCCTGAATAATGTACCTATTACCATGCTGGGAAAGAAAGTATCTAGCATTTTTATCCATTTTGGTGAGAAATGATAAACACTCAAAATACAAGAATAGAATTCAAATTTAAGTCCACCTACTTGATTATAGTCAGCTATTTACTGATATTTATAGATTTTACAGATCTCAAATTTGAGAACCATTATATAAAAAGTTCACTTTTTGAGGCTTTGTCATCTCAAAACTTTTACTCTATGTACATTTAGCTCTATCTCACATCTTTTGTTGTTAGAATTTCCTATTATATAAAAAGAATCTCTTTTCATTAATGGTCACTACAAAGAATAAAATCAAATCACTGAGGTCATATTGATAAACTAACAGTTTATTGACTTAATGACTTGATTTTTATATTTTGAAATCAACTTTGAAGTATCATCTCTACATAGTGAATTAATGAATTCAGTATAAATCTGCTACAAAATGAATTCAGTACAGTTTCTTTCTTTTCTTTTTTTCTTTCTTCTTTCTTTTTCTTTTGTTTCTTGTGGTACTCTCAACTGAACCCAACACTTTGTATCTGCTAAGCAAGGGCCACTGCACTAAATCCTGTCTTTCTCACATCCCTCCCGGGCAAGGGAATGGATACCTATCAGAGGGATGGCTGCAAAATTAAAGCTATGAAAGTAACATATCAGAAAATAAGACAACAGGCAAGAATGTTTTTAAGCAGGGGTGTGACTGGTTGAGTCATCCTGAAGGTCTGGCTCTAAGACAGGAGGAGCCCTTGCTTGCTTTATTTATAGCCGTACAGATCACAGGGGATCAGGAAGTATAAGGTTTCAGTGTTGGAGGAGTCTTATTTATGCACTTGCTTCTTGGGGTGGCAGGGGTCTTTCAGTAAACAGGTCATTTGGCCTCACGGGCTGTGTTTGAAATTGACCCTTGAGCTAGGACATGTTCCCACCAGTAGGTTCCACCTGGGAGTTCCCAAAACAGAGCTTCCCTATCTAATGGCTTGAAGGGAGTTCATTTCACACAAGGTTCACAGATGGCTTCCTGCACCTGAGTACTTTTTATTTTGTATTTTGAGATAAGGACTTATTAACTTGCTCAGGCTGGCTTTGAATTTACCATCCTTCTGTCTTGGCCTCCCAAGTGTGCCCACCACACTGGCTATTCAAACTGTTTTTGTAAACTTTGCAATTTATTTTATAGCTTCATTGTATCTGCAATAAATGAATTATTATATAAATGCTTAGCTAAAATTACTTCTATTTCCATTGGCATCACTCTGGTCACCTGAATACCTAGACACCATTTAACTGATATTCACCCATTCATTGTGGTCCCTTTTCAATATATTCTCAGCACTGCAGCTGGAACAACTTTTACAGAAGGTCAAATCTGCTTATGCAAAACTGTTTGAACCCTTTCAAAAGTTTCATGCTGCCTGAAGCTAGGAGCCCCCTTCCATGGAGCTTTGCTTACTTGATGAGTTTCACTACAGTTCCTGTCTGTTTCCCTCTTGGCTTCAGCCATATTCAGTTCACGGAATCTATAAAGCTTCTGTGCATCACAAGGGTCTGCATACTCCTGCCTCTGCCTGGAATTCACTCCAAATAACCCCTACCAAATCCATCCTCATGCACCCTCTTCTTCAGGGAATCTTCCCTGATGCTAAAAGACTGGCACATTTATTTGCCTCTTAATCCTTCTCATAGCATCCTGTATCTTCCTTCCTCGTGGCTTTTATCATAATTATAAGTAATTATTGGCAAAATAAATATTTACTTGGTGATTTATTTATTGTTTATTTCTGTAGAATATAAGCTTCACAAGGGCAAATATGATTTCCTTCTTTGTTCTTTATCTTTTCTTTCCTATTGAAAATTCAGTACCTAAAATTGTGTCTAGAATATAGTACATATTGATTAAATTTGAGTTGAATGAATGACAAAAGGAGAAATAAAATGAATATTTTTGAAGAACAACTGATGTCATAAGATGTTCAGAATATAAATAAAATCACAAGTTTTAAAATTATATGTAATCTCATTCTCATAACAACAGGAAATAAATCCTAGTTTACTAAAATTTTAGCCCAGCCAGGTCAATTATTTTTTTAAAATTTGTAGTTGTAGATGGACAGCATTCCTTTATTTATTTTTTTATGTGGTACTGAAGATCAAACCCAGTGCTGCACACATGCTAGGCAAACACTCTGCCACTGAGCTAGAGCCCCAGTTCAAAACATACTTTTTTTTGCACATTTTTTTCTTTTTTCTTGATTATGTTTAACATATAGTTATTTTAAAAAGTGCTTAAGGAAACATACACTCTTATCTCATCTTTATTCATTATTACTTGGCAACTTGCAAATATTTCAGACCAAGAAGTTACACAATTTTGACTTCAATATATTTGTCTCCTTTAAACTTGGTGAGTTAAATAAATCTCTTCACTGAAATTCTCTGTATGACCATGAGCACATATGTATGCATCCTCATGGCAAGAAGCATGCTATCTACCCTACTTATTATCTTATTATTTTATATGATATATAAGGTGGAAGTGGAAAATTCCTGCATGATTTTTTCACATAATTCACTTCATGATAACTATGGATTACATTTATTGTTGAGTACGTTTTTTTCAGAGTTAATTATTGAAGTAACTAATGGTGAAAATAAAGGAATTGTATAATGTATATTGTAATCTTATTTCCAATAGACATTAGTTTTATATTAGGAATAGTAATTGTGTTTGTATAATAACTTAGCTTATTGAAAAATATTCTTGGCATAAAATGCCATGTTTACTAAGAAGAGATATTTTCTTGTGATCATGAAATTGAATTACATATACACTACAGGTATAGGATTAATGAACAATCCATTCCAACCAGGAACGTTACTTTATTGTTATTTTCTTTATAGTTTTCATAGTTTTGAATGTTATTTGTGTATTACCCTTTAAAATATTTTTGAAAGTATCAAGAATATCTAAGTTCACGAAACAGATTTATAATTTTCCTAATCTCTTTAAGAGAAGATTGTCTTTGTATCTATCACCTTACCTCAAAAACTATTCCCTATTTGTATGGACTCTAGAGGACTATAATTTAAAAATAAGACATTAACTCAGTGTGAAGACTTTAGAGAGAAGTTGCATGTATTTTTAAGAAGATGAATACCTTTGAAGCATAGGAAATGTTAAAAATACACATTTTAAGAGATTTTTTTCCTTACATGTAATTTCAAAAAGCATCATGTTGTAGCATATTCAGAGTTACTAGAGAGAAGGTAAATTATAGTTAAGGATTATCAAGCATGTAGTTGAAAAACATGCTGCGATCAATAATGCCTCGGTAACTCTGAATTTAATACCCTGGCTTTTTTGTAAACTTTGCAACTGTTTCTAGCTGTCTTTATTCCAGAGGTGTTTGCATATACATGGTGGAGAGTTAAAAGTAGCCAGAACCCCAGATTCGTGATCAGAAGTAAAGAACAACTAAACCTTAGAAAGAAACCTTGCTTAGTCAAATTTATGTAGCAGTTATACAAAATAAATCAATTAAAATCTTTAGCATGTGATTACATTTTAAAATATTCAGGTACCCTTTATAAGAAAAAAGAAATATACTACAACCTTAGGCAATGGAGGAAATACGTTGAGAGGAATATTTCAAGTAGAAATCAATATACACATGAGTTTCTAAGACTGAGATAATTTAATATCATAATTAAATATTTCAATCAATGAATTTTACATGTGAGTCAAACTAGTGGCCTAGGACTGTAAGTGTTAGAAATATCTTAGAATACAGAGCAAAAATTATAAAGATAAATCATAAGGAGGGAGAAGGAGGAGAGAGAATTGGATGATGGGGACTATAAAACTGATATATAAATATTAAAAATTTTAGAAAAAATTTATATTAAGTTGAAAAATATTTTGAATTTGTTTATTTATTTACTAAAATTCCTAAAATTATTGGACTCATAATGAAGGGAAAAAAACCCAATTATCTAGAGTGATTAAAAAAAAAAAAACTAAACTGAAAGGAGAAAATGGAAATTGCATAGTGAAAATAGGCATAAGAAAAAAAAAAACACACACACACAAAGATTTATACCAGATTTCTCATTTTTGATATCAGAAGCTAGAAGGCCATAATGTATTATCTACAGAGTTTTAAAAAATGCCATAACTCAGGAATTCTATAGCCATTGATCATTCCTTTTATACAGAAGGCACAATAAGGTGATCTGGTTGCAGGAAACAGCGCCAATCATACTTTCAGACTTGTACACTCTAGAAAGACTGAAGAGAAAACAAGAGATCTCAAGGTGGGACAGGAATGTGTGTAGGGGTGGGGGTGGGGCAGTGTTTAAATCTACTGTATACGAAAATCTACTGCACATGAATTGTCAACCTCAATTATAATCCAAATAAAGACTCTTAAAACTCCAAGTCATGAATATAAGAGCTATCTAGAAATTACCTAAGCAAAACCTTGGAGTTGAAGCTGAGGAGAGAGAAGAGGTCACTTATCATGAGGCAGTGGGGTAAAGAGCAGAGATTGGGTCAGAGTGTACCCTGAAGGCTATCTAAAAATCTTGCTTTATTGACAGAAGGGGAAAATGGAGAATCCAATCACTTTGGAAAAGAAAAAAAAAAAAAATGCCTCTTCATGAGATCATTCACAACTTCATTCAAATATTTGGGTAAAATATGTGTAGAAAATGTTAAATTCTATTATGTAAAGACTTGGATGTAATTTCTAGTCATAATAAATGTAAATGATATTTAGGTAATCATCAACTCCACTCTATTTGAACATTTAAAGCACATCTTGTTAACCTTGGGTGTTGAAGAGAATTCATCAGGTAAGTAACATAGCATCAAGAAGACTGCTAGACAGGTAATACAGAGTAAAAGTCATGGATGCTGAATTCAATGGAAACCATATATCTTAAAATGCTTTTGTTGTTAAAAGTAAGAGACAAAACTCGTAATGATTTAGAAAAGAATAATAAAATGAATTAAGTAAATTGGAAATATAGAGTTAAGTAAAAGCTGAACATAACAACAAATGAAAACAAGTAGAAAATTTTAAAAACACAAATCTGATTATTTAAAAGGAAAAATAAAAAGACAAACCTGCAGTTCTAATACAATAGAAAAGAAAGGAAGCAAGAATATGTACAATTCAGAATAAGGAAAGAGACATAAACTTAAATTATGATTTTTAGATACAGGGGAGATAACACAATTAAGAAATATTTCACAAAGTTCTTATGGAAATAGATGATTTTCTAGCAAAATTTGTATTACTAAATATTTTTCAACAAGCAGTGTTGAGTGAAAATATTCTCCTTTAGAAATTAAGAATGTTATTAAATATCTATCTTTTGATGGTGGCACTAGGTCAGATGAGTTTCTGAGTTTTTCTCACCTAATATTTAAATGAACACATAAATATTATGTAATCTCAATGAATAATCACAACGGTTTCATGTGTTTGTGATTTTTGAATAAAAAAATTATATAGATATTAATTCTAAAACAGAAGCCTGAGAATAACCAAGAAAGTGTGAGCCAGGACAGGAACCAGTTGTCTCAGTAGAATTCAGAAGCTAAAAACCTTCCATATCATATTGATATGGTTTTACATTGGAATAGACAAATCAATACAATAGAGAAGGTAAACCAGAAGCAGCTCCTAATGCTTGTGAGATTTTAATAGATGATATAGTTGAGGTTCAATTCATTGTGATAGAATGAAATATTAAATAGAGATGCTGCTACTATATACCCATCAGGAAGAAAAAAAAATTAGACCTCTAAATGATACATTTGAAATTCAAATCTAGATAGAGCAAAGACTTCATATATAGTCTTGGGAAAAATTGGCATATTTTATCATATGTTACTAACCAAAGTTATATTAAAAGAGACAGTCACATTTTACTATATAACAATTCAGCTTCTATATATTAAAAGATTATTAAACAAAATGAATAGAAAATAATAATCAAAAGATTATAATCTATAACTTACAAAGATTTTTAAAATATTTTTAAAGAAAAAGGCAACTAACCCAAATGAAAAACAAAGAATGTGAATAGGAAGTTAGAAAGCAAAAGTTTAGGAAGTCATTTATGAAATCAAAAGACAGTTCAGTTCACCAATATCAGGGAAGTGCAATCTAAAGTAGCAATGAACATCACCTTGTATGTTTAAAGGGAACAAAAATTTATAAGAGCAGAAAAAAAAACTATCTTGATAGAGTTGCAAGAATGATACCCATGTGCTTTTAGTAAAAATGCATCCCTTTTGGATAGCAACCAGGCAAAATCAGTTACAGTTATTTACAAGCCAGTTTCCCATTTATAAGAATTTTTCCAATAAAAATAAAACCACCATTTAAAGGTATGCATTTAGAGAAAATGAATATAAAATTATTTGTAGAGGCAAAAAAAAACCTTAAAATATAGTCTGCTATCATAATATAGTAATGACTGAAGAAATTACATATATATAATATTATATATATGACTATAGATATATATACAACTATTTTATAAAATGGTAGAGAGATATTTCCATGAGATATTTTGCATGAGAAAAGCAAAATTTTTAAAAAGTGTGACATGATTCAATTAAGAAAAATAAATCTTACATACAAATTCACAAATGTGTCTTTATATATATTAATATACAAGTTTAAAGGAAAACAATGAATACTACCTCCTTAGGTAGCATGGGTTACCTAAGGAGGTAAGAGTATGGGAGAAGAAAGAGGAATGAGGCAAAAGGACAGAAAGTGATACTAATTTGTAATGTATGACATAAATTGTAATTAAGGAGGTCAATGTTTATCTATGAGTGCTGTATGTCACTTTATATATATATATATATACATGTTTATACATACATACACATATATATATATGTAAATATATATATACTTAAACTTTCATGTCCCTTAATGTCCTCATTTTTTAGGAGTTTGGTAGAAAATGGTGAGGAGGAGGCAAAGGAAATATCCTAGAATGTTTTTCCAGGTTGTATGAAAGTTTAAAAATTGTTTTACTAGAGATATGCAGAATTATTAGCATAATATTGCCTAAGAACTAAAAGACATGTATTTACATGTATTTTTTAAAAATTATAGAAATGCAGTGAATTCTAATTTGTGTTAATGGATGACAAAGAGCAAAGTTTCACACTAGAACAAGTCTAAATTTTATACTTAGCCTCATTCTGATGTCTCACTTTCAGAAGTTGGCTGTAAGTATTCATTTTGTCTGTTTTACTTAATGAGTTATCAGATAAAATTAGTTATTGTTCAAAAATCACTATGCAGAAAAAGATACAAAGCAATTCATATTGTATTGTATTGAAGAAAACAGCTTTCAAATTGGTAACTGCAGTGAATCCTACAAATCATTGATACTGATAATTTGTTTATAATAAAGTGCTTTGTTCTTCATTTTTGATATATCTAACAATATTTAATTAGTTTCTCTTTTGTATGAATTCAGGGCAACTTAATTCTATTCAGCTTGTAGCAATTGGAAGACACATGCATATATTTAGCATTATCTATTTTATGTGCATTCATCCTATAGTTACAATAGTAATATAAATTCTTGTCCATAAATTGGTAAAATAATATGCTTGACTAGTTTTAGTGCCTGCAGTTGTATTGAGTAGCTATTTTCCTTAACACATTTGCATATCTTCTGTATAGAATTTTTAAGATTTATGGAACTTCCCAGAGGGAAAGATGATATCCAATACAGTATTTAGTGTGTCTTTGCCATCTGGGTTTTCAGATTCATTTGGTTTAATTCAAAGATTAAAGGCAGAAAAATTGGACCAAATGGTGGAATAAACCCCTGTGGAAAACATGCTTCTGCTGTGATTATTTTTGAAATTAATTGATTCTTTAACTTGTAACTATACCCCATGACTTCAGCTGTAGTTAATAACTGATTAATCATAGGCACATAGATTAATTGCGCCAATGCATGCTGGGAAGCCAGTTAACTGTTTCATGTCACTAGAGTATCCTTCATCGAAGTGGGGCACAGATTATAAACACATGTTTCCATGATTAAGTGAACCAAATTCAAAAGGTCTTTAATGTGAAAGAACTATATTTGGGTATTTTTAAGGTAGAAAAGTACATCTATGGTGTTATATAAATAGGGAGGGGTAACCCAGGAACCTGAGAGTTTGAATGAAATCTCCCTGAAAAACACAGACATACCACTGATAAAAGAAATCTTAAATATGGTTCAATTATAAAAATCCATATGTAAACTATACCACTTAACATAATTATTATTTACTAAAATAACAATTTTAACCACTGAACAACTTTCTGAAGCTTCCTGTTTTATTTTTTTGCTTTTAAATTCCTGGTTCCTCCCTCCTTTGGATTTAAATGTACATCTCTCAGCTTATGGAAAACCAAAAGAAGGGAAAAAGACAATAAGATTCCTTTAATCACATGTTATCCTTTATCCTCTAATTACTCTCCTCTATCTTGTCAGAGCCAAGTTTTTTGAGAGGATTATTCCCATTAATCTCATTGTGATTTCACCAGACTTTCACACCATACAGTACAGAAAAATGATTGTTAGTGCCACTTCACTGATAGAACTCTTGCAAAGGTTAGCAATGACCTATTTCTTGTCATATTTGAAGTCATTTTCTAGTTCTGTTCTAACCTTGACCTCTTTTCATCATTTTTCCTGCTTTCCAACCTCTCCATGACAGTGGAAGTACTTTTAAAATTTATTTTATCACAGATTAGTTTTGACTCTACCTTTCCTATCACTTTTTCCTCAATCTTTTTCAAAGACTTCCCTTCTAGAACTGGCTGCCCTTGTTGCTGCCCAGGGCTCTCTCCTTGGTCTTTTCCTTTTTTCACTCTGCACACTACTTGAGTGGTCCATTACTCACACAGCATACTGATGAATCCTAAATCCATATCTGTAGCCTGGATTTCTCATTGTAGCTCCAGGTCATGCACAGTGTGACTGGAGGAGATGCCATTCAGCAGGTAGATGCCATTCAGCATGATCCACGCAGAGCTCATCAACTTCCCTACCTTTCACAACCCCTCCTACCCTCCCTGGTAGTAGACACAGTTCTCATTTTCCACTTCACGTTGCAGTGAATTCACCATCTACCCAACTGCTAAAGCCAGATTTTGAGACATCTTCCCACTTTTCTTCATCCCTCTATCCAACCTGTCACCCAGTTCAGTCAGTTCATTTAAACTTTCTAACCATGTTCATAACTATACCTTATTTCAAATTTCTTAGCACTGTTCATCTCAATTATTGCAGCTACTTTCTAGCGAATCTCCTTGCCATTATTTTCTTACCTCCACATCTTTTATCTAGAGAGAAGCACCTGTGGTCTTTCTAAAATGAAAGCTCATATTGGCTAAAATGTATATATTGAAATTGATTTCCTTTTTCTCCCACGGTGCTACTAATAATTTGGTCCATTTTTATGTCTCAAACATGCTATCCTAGTACTACCATTTCCTAAAACACAAAACTCTAATTTTGCTGGATATGTAATATCTAGTATTTGCTCTGATATCTCAGAACTTGATACATGCCACTTCCTGCTTTTCACTTTGCTTACTCTCTTTATAGTTCAGAATCTACCGCACAAATCAACTTTTTAAAAAGCCTTTACTATTCTTTCAGATGGAATTAGTTCCATCTTTGATTCACATCTCTATTGGATGCTTTCTCTAACCATAATTGCATTGTGCTTTTGCACCTTCTCTTTCTCTTTCTTTTGTAGAGAATCACAGGTCACTTGTAAACTGAGTGTCTCATGTAATATTTAGTATAATGTAGGTACATAAAATTTAATATGAAAATAATGGCATACAAATTTTAGATTTAAATAAATTTGATTATATTAATGCTGCTAACTAATAAACTGACAAACTCAATTTCCCAGGAGATTGAAGAGACAAGTTTTAGGCAAAGATGAAATTTTGACATATGTAAAGTTTCTCCCGAAAGAAATTAGCTCAGAATATATACCAAATAACAGGTCTATCACCATTAGTTGGGTTGGGTTTTGTATCATGAACATCTACATGTTGAAGTCATATAAGAAATTTTGAAAATACTTGTAAAATGAAACTAGGCAAGTAGATAATTCTTTTAAGGTAAAAGTTCAGATTGTGTTAGAACATTTCCCTTACCACTGTATCAAACCTAGGTTAAATTTTTCATGCTGTAAAATCTTTTGGGAGACTTAATTCTTTCTGGAGTTAAGAAAGGTAGTATGCATCTTTTTAAATAATTTTATTAAAATGACTTTAATCTGTCAGTGTCTGATGTATTTAATCAGCAAAAAAACAAAAAAAGGTTTCCAGAAAATTATTTGTTATAAAGGAGTAGCTGCTGATCTTAAGGGTAAAAATTAATTTCCTGAGATCATGTTTATGATATATACATATAGTTATTCTTGCTGAAAACTGACATTTACCATATTAGTAACAGATAAGTCTTCCTTTAAATAAACTAAGGAGGTCATTCTTGAGAATTTATGTGCATTACATTGGTTTTTAGGCATACAAACAAAACTAAAATATAGGTCCTATGCCCAAAGGGATATATTTTATGAACCATGAGTCATGTCATTAAAATATATTTGAAACCAATATTCATATATCAAATAATGTATTGAGTGATTTCTATCACTTTTATGTGTGTAAAATTTGACCAATGTTAAGAAAATAGAAATCATATACTTTTTATTTTGAAGAATATTTTGCCCATGTCATTGAGTATAATTTTTATAAATTTAAATTTCACACATCTAGATTATCAAATTAGAACAAATTTATTTAAAAACAGAAATATAGATATAATATCATCAATAATACCAAACAATGCAGTGTGAATTTGTAAAATTATCAAGTCTATATAGCATTAATATTGACTATTGAATAAATACAGAGGCAGATTTTATATTTCCTGAACTATAAATAAAAACTAAAAGAAATTACACATTTTAATATTCAGGTCCTTGGATAAAACTGTGTATCAGGTACCTGTTTAAATTCTGGAAGTACTAGAATATATAGTCTCTCAAATGAGTACATCTTAGGGAATTGTCCTCAGCCAGAAAGGGACACCTAGCCCAAGATCAAGCTTGCTTACCAGGACAAGTTCTAATCCAGTGGACTATCACCGTACTTTATAAGAAAGCTATTAAGGACAACTCTAAAATGTCTTCAACTCAAAAGCTCTGTCTAGGTCATCTGGAGTTTTTGTAGTAATGCATCACAATTTAATTCTTACCATTGTATAATTCTACTCTTCATTTTTAAAAACCACAAGTTGATGTTCAGGGCACTTCTTAATAAATTTCATAAATTCATGTCTTCATCAATCAGATTTTCATAAAAAAACATTTTAGATGATCTGAGGAACTTGCTTTTAAAATGGAATTTCAAAGACACATCGCTTAACAAATTATTGGGCTGACTACCAAGACCCCCAGTAGGAACAGTAGGTGGACAGCACTGAAAACCCTTGAAAGTTAAAGTGGTGAATTGTTAAAACCTTTGCCTATGGTGAACAAGGATAGATTCCTGTGGAATGTAATGAAGTGTGAGCTCAATATCTCAGACTTTTGAGAAATTTAGGGGAAAGTAGCAATAGTAAGAACAATATAATTGGTTTCTTTTGGGTTACATTCATGCACAGTACAAAAAAAAAGGAAAGAATGAGTGTAATTAATCATCACTTTGAAGGTGATATATGAGAATAAAGAAGCAAAATATAAAGAGATTCAAAGTGTAACAAAGCTTCACAAAACTTTCTGTCCTGGGTGATGACGGTAGGCAGGTAGAGTGTGATTTGAGGAAGTATGTCACTGGAGTGGGTTTTGGGGTTTGTATTTTGTCCCTGGCACCCCACCCTCTCTCTGCCTTGTGACTGCCATGATGCCACAAATGGAACATCTTTCCTACACCATGCCCTCCTGCCAGGATGTTCTTCCTCAAGTTGTGTCCAGAGTAATGGAGCTTCTGACCATGGACTAAACCTCCAAAACAATGAACCTGATATAAACTTTTCCTCCTTGAACTTGTTCTTGTTGGGTATTATGTTTACTATGAAGAAAAGCTAACACAGAAATTGGTATCAAAAGGTGAGGACATTGCTCTGACTAACTGAATCACGTGGTTCAGAAGCCATTGCAATTGATTTGTGGAAGGAGTTTGAAGAAGTTTAGAGATGCAGGCTGGAGAGATTTAGAATGTTATAAGCAGGATTTAATGGGTATTTCTGGTGTATGCTCAGAAGACCAGAATACCTATGGGAATGCAGACAGTAAAGATTATTCTCATGAAGGGGAATGAGGACTCTTTTGGGAATTGGACTAGAGGACCCACATGTCATATTCTGGCAAAGAACTTGTGTACATTCTGCCTATGTCCTGAGACTTTCTCTGAGGGTGTATTTAAAAGTGATTGACTAATTACTCTGGCAAAGGAAATGTCAAGGCAGCTCAGAATTCAGGTGGATATTGCTGGCAACTCTAATCCAGGTTTACAGTGAAAATCAGGAGGAAAAAGCAGAGTGGAAGAATTTGCAAAACTTGCAATTTGGCCAGAGTAGACGCACGTATAAAATTGGGGCCATGGAAGGTATGGTTGCTGAAAACATCACCACCCCTAAAGAGAAGCTAAATATTTTGAAAGATAGTTTGACAGCATCTCTGGAATCAGCAAGACCACATGTATCACAAGCTCAAGAATGTAGAATGCAAACCTCCTTTGAGTAGAGACCCTGGCTGCTTGTCACCTACATGGGAGTACCCAGGAAGTTGTTTCCCCAAGATTCATTTCACTGTATTTAGTTACCTGGGCACTCACAGGCAATTTCAGTCATGGTCCAAGGGAACCCAGCTATTGTTCCACCTGGTGGCACACCTTGACATTGTTTATGTGGTGCTGGTGCTTTAGGAATGCAGAATTCTGGTGTTAGGGGTTCACAGATGCTTCCACCAAAACTTTAAAAGAAGGTTTAGGAGGCCAGTAAAAGTGTAACAGGACCAGAATCTCTGTGGGTAGCCCCAGAGAAGATGACGCATGAAGCTTTGTGAATGAAACCGAAGTTGGTGTGCAGACCCACAAGATACAGAGATGCAAATAACATGGAACAACTGACTGTGGAAAAAGCCCCCATGTGTACTGCAACCAGCAAGATCAAAGGGGTAAGACAGTCTCAGTCCTCTGAATATCACAACTCACTGTTACATGCCCAGAGGCTGGACTTAAAGCTCAAGGACCTAGTGTCTTTCTGACAGGTTTTAGTCTTACTTTGGACCGGTCCCTTCTTTCTATGCCCCTATTTCTCCCCTTTGAAATGGGAATGTTTATTCTGCACCTTCATAGTTTAGAAACTGATAACTAGCTTTTTGACGTTTTACAGGGGATCACAGCCAATAATTTGTCTTGAATATCAGAGGAGACTTTGGAATTGAACATTTTCATAATGATGGGATTATTAAGATTATGGGGACTCTTAAAGATGGACTAAATACATTTGCATCATGAGATGGGCATAAACTTGGGGTAGAATGTTGTGGTTTGGATATGGTGTGCCCCTCAAAACTCATGATTAGATTACAAGAGATAGAACCTAATCTGTGAGTTAATCTATTTGATAGATTAATAATTTGAAAGAAGTACTATACTGGACAATCATTCTGGGAAGGTAGGTTGTGGCTGGAGGAAGTAGGTCACTAGGGGTCTGTCCCTAATGTTCCCAGTATCTCACCATTTCTTGGCTTCCCAGCTGCCATGAGCCAAGTGTATTTCTCTGCCATGCCCTTCTACCATTATATAGTGCCTTGCCTCAGGCCCAGAGCAATGGAGTCTGCTGACCATGTACTGAGACCTCTGAAACTCTGAGCCCAAAATTAAACTTTTTCTAAGATGCCTTTGTCAGGTATTTTGATCACAGTGATGAAAAGCTGATTAACATAAGTTTATTTATATTGGAACATTATAGCATGAAATAGGATTTAACAACTTTGGAATATGGAAACTTGGAGAAATTCATGGTCCCCACTAAATGAATTATAAATGCCAGAAATGCTCTGTGGATGTAAAAAAAAAAAGAAAAAAGGGTAAAAGACTCAGAGATTTATAGATTTGAGCTTGCTAAAGTGAATGTATCAGGTCACATCCAGAAATATCATCATCTCACTCTATTGGAATGGTGTAGAGGACATTCCATTGAAGTAATGAGGATGTGCTGATAACTGAGACATGAGAATCATTAAGAAGCTCAGTGATGACCGTCCTCTGCAGAAAAATATTGATGGACAGGAAATGCTATTACATAATTGGGCTCTCTGCTTGACAGTATCTCAAAATAATAGAGGCTAGGAGTTTAGTTGTCATATGCAAGCTGGGCACAATTATCTTAATGAACAGCTAGTTTGCATCCACCTCTAGATTTACAAACATATATGAAGACAGTTAATAGGACACATCATTCCTAGGGACAAATTACATGGACAGCTAACAAAGTATTACATAATCTATACAATTAAAACAAATCAAAGAGACATGATCAGGATACTGAGCATAGTCATTTAATAACTCATGAATCCTTTCCCAATTTCTGAAGCTGAGGCAACTTTCATACCTTGAACTCATTGACTGAGGGGCAACTGAATCACTGGAAAGAACTTCGAAACACCACTCCAAGTATATGCAGTAATGTCCTAAGTTCTTTCTATAGAAAGCATACATCCATTCACAGGTACAATCAAAAACTAGGGAAAGGGTACTCATGAAACATTTTGAGGACTGTCATACACAGGATCCAAGTTGACCTTGAAATCTAGGATTCTGCAGTGGGCATGATGCCATAGGATTATCTTGTCATAGCATATTTTCCATCATCTAAAAATTCTAACTTAAGAGAATAATAGAATGGTCTTTTTAAAGGACAACTGAATCTTGCAGATTTAATATCTGGTGAGGAAAGGGTGCTATCCTCCATGATGTAGTTAAGTCCTAAACCAATGACCATTATTATATGAAGTTTTCTTCTTATTTTGTAGGATACATAGGTCCAAGAACCAAGGAGTGACCTCATTTACTACCATCACATCCAATGACCCACTTGGGGAATCTGTGCTTCTCTTCCCGCAACTCTGGGCACTTCCAGTTTAGCAGTCTCAATTCCCAGAAAGGGAAAAAGCTTTTATTAAATGACACAGCAAGATCCCCATTTATCTTTAAACCATGGCTATTGCTCAGTTACTCTAGGTTCCTATTTCACCAAGCAGTAGACAAGAAGAGTGACTATCCTTGCAGGAATATGTGGTCTTTAGGAGCTGCTGCTGGTAGGACCATTGTTACATAGTGAAGCAGTGAAGAATGTATATAACATTCTTTTGATACACTGAGTCATTTGTTGTTATTTCCTTGACTGGTTTTGATGATAAACCAATCAGTGTGTGAACATGGCCTGAGAAAGATGTGCTAATCAAGATTTCAAATTTCTCAGTGATAAAGCTCCTGTGAACCCACTAGGCCAGCTCCATACAGCACAAGATATACTATCCCAACATGTGAGCAATCTAGAATGCTAATAATAGAAGGAAATGTTGAATATTATCCCACCAAAATACTTTCTGAAAGTCTTCCCAGGAGAGGAGACTGACCAGAATCCTATACTAGTTTTTCCTAGATAGAATCATCACACCTAACAGGTGGATTGGAGTGAAATGTTACAGTGCACCTGCCAGATCCACTCCTTAGCCCTTATTCATCCAGCTTCTGGGATAAATAGGCTGTTAACTAAGTTACTTTATAGAAATTGTCCTATAGAGATTCCTTTTCCAATGTTCTATCCACTTGTGGGGAGCACCACAAATTGAATAACCAGTTGATTTAAGAAGAGGTAGGTTTGTAAAGACTTAGGACCCCTTGTCTCAGGTTAGGACAACTCTGAGGTCACTGCACAGATCCAAATCTATTTCCAGAGCTAATCAGACACTTTTTGCACCTGTAGTGCAGTTTAACCCTCCTCCTTTCCAATCCTCCTTCCTTCACTCAGTCACAATGTTGACCTAGAAAGTACTAGCCAATATATTTGCTGTATACATATCTCTATTGTCTCTTTTCCCAGAATATGACCTAAGACAAATACACATATTCAGTATATATTTAGGAATATACAAGATGTATATTCAAATATTTTAGGACCTATATATGTAGGTAAACTATATGTCACATTTGTCTAAAACAAATCTTGTTTAGCCAATAGTTTTTAATTCTAAAGAGAAAAAATTAACTTAAGAATTTTGTGAAGTAGAAATTCCTAAACATGAGTGAATCTGACAGATGACTTAGCCAATAGAATTTTCAGTAAGCTGTTGTCACAGGATTTGATTCTCAAAAGTCCAGTGACCCAAAATTCATCCAGGCCAGGGAGGAGAATATTTAGCAATTGTTGTTGACTGAGCCTCTTGACACCACTGCTTACCTGGAAAAGAGGTAGGGATATATCAATAAATAGATGTTGGAAAGTGTAGTACTGTTAACTACCTGAAACCCCAGGAGAGTCACTATTGTTAATCAGCCAGTTGTAGATCAGCTAGCTAATTCTCTTTTGCTCCTGAGCTTTCTGTTTTGTTTTTAAGAATTCTGTATTTTAAGAATTTTTTTCTTAAAATATCATGCAGTTCATGTCTTCTAACAAAGAACCTATCACTAAATAAAATTATGTTTTGAACCAGAAAGAAAAATTGTTTATAATTAGCTTACACTACATTTTTTCATGTCACTAAGGCTGAACTCAGTTAAGTAATGTACTGTAGGGCTTGATTTATATATGAAGAGGTAATCAGTAAATCAGTGAATATTTGGTAAATTTGAAAAACCTATATATATCTCAAAATTATTCTGGAATCCCTAAATATCCCCATGCATTAATACCAGGCAACAGATATCCCTGTACAGCTAACAGAGTGTATTTAAGTTGAAAGTTTCTTAAGTTTTACTAAAACACAGCAGTTGTTCTGTAAATTTGCACTACTATAATTAGAGGGTTTTGAGGTAGCCGTGAAAAGATGCTAATGTTGGAATTAAAAAAAAAAAAACCTTAAAATGTTGCAAAACTAGAAATCAAAGTATAGTACTGTCAAGTACTGAAAAAAAATAGTTTTAGAAAGTGTGAAATTTTGCTTTCTTTGTTTTGATTCCATAGGGCAGCTATTACATCACTAGTTTTGTTGACTTTTTATTATTTTTTATGTCAAAAGAATATTTTCTATGAGCAATATCTTTTAATTATACAGGATAGCATATACTCATATACTTTCTTATTCTTATGTTCATATAAATACTATAGTTTATTTTTCAGGTTTTCACATGAAAGTGCTTGTCATGTAGAAGTATTAGATAGCCTGAAGAAATGGGCAAGACCTATCTGTACTTATTTATAATGCGAGTTGTGCACATTATGAATTGGTGAGATGAAGAAAATAATATGGTGTAAATGGGAGATATTTAAATACACCCTGATGACAACAAAAGTAAAGTAGTATAACAGTAAAAGCTAACTTTTTTTGGACATTATGGGTTATCTCATTTGGGCCTGAATAATATGGTACTGTTATTATTTTCATTTTATCAATAAGGAAATTTAAAATCATAAAAGTTAAATGACCTTTCATAATGATAAAGGTGAATGGGGACATGTGGGTAAAGGTAATATTTGATAGCAAGTGTTTGCATTACCTAAGTTGATGCGCACCGAACTAAGTGCTTGTTGTTGCTCTAAGAGGTGCACTTCTTAATTTCTTCTCTTAAGGAAAACAATCTGGGGTAAAAGTCTCACAAAAATAATAGTAGTTAGATTAATATGTTACATATATTATTTTCAGTTCTAAATTGAGAACTGAAAAACTGTGACCCATTAGCCAAATGCCACCAGAGTACAGAAAGGACTTTCATCCTTCAATGATTTACCTACTGTCCTTGTGTACTGTCACACTATAGAGATAGAAGTGAGTAGTTAAGACAATGACCTTATGAACCACAAAGTCCAAGATATTTACAAATTGGTCTCTCCCAGAAAATGGTAAACCTGGTGGTGTATAGTCCTTTACAATACTTATAAAATTATACGTAGATTTTTTTCTAAAATTCTGTGGTAGAAATATTAATGCCTCTTAATAGTAACATCTGTTAGCACATTTCAACCTAGCAATGAATGAAATGAAGGTAAAATTTAACAGTTAAATGTTGTTGTTATATAAAGATTATAATAATTTATAAACTTTTGATTTTTAATGTGTTATTAATAACTGGTTAAAGAAATAAATGAAAGAGTCAATGGGACTGCATGATATTGATTTCTCTGTCACTATTGAGTTCTCTGGTTCATCGTGTTGTCTAAACTCTTGAATATGAGAGTTCTGACTTTTGATATCTCTCCTGGAGTTCTGTTACATGTGGCTATTGGCAAAGAGTTGGAAATACACAAGGTCATTTGTACTGTCACAAAAAAATTGAGCACTGAAGAAATTACTGTCACATTATTTTACTTCTCTTCACTGGAAATTTCTTTGTAAATGAGTTCAATTAACGAAATGAAACAAATGAACCTACTGATAAGTAGTATCAAGAATATGCATCTTTGTTTAGGTTGTAAATGTGCAGTGCTTTAGAAGCCATACAATTCATCACATTGTCACTTGGTTGTTTTTATTTTATTCTAGATTTGGATGACCCAGTAGTAACTGTTCATCAAAGTATAGGAGAAGCTAAGGAACAGTTTTACTATGAAAGAACGGTGTTCCTCCGATGTGTTGCCAATTCCAATCCCCCTGTTCGGTATAGCTGGAGACGTGGCCAGGAGGTGTTACTACAAGGATCTGACAAAGGAGTTGAGATTTATGAACCCTTTTTTACCCAGGTAAGAATTAAGATCCAGTATTTCTACCCACTCTACTAGAACACTTAACCTAATTCAGCAAGCATGCAATACTATAGCTATTGGAAAAGACAGTTTTTCCAAATCTGTTCCTTTGAAAAACAATGTGTTTATAAGACTATAGAACAGAAATATGCATACAACTTGATTTATGTACAGTAATTCAATTTAAAAGGTCAACTTTTAAAAACTATTTTTAACTTACTGTATTGTAACTTATATCTCTTTACCCATAACTTTACCTAGGTTTCACTATAAAGTATATAATTATAAATATCACTGATTTATTTGACTCCTAGAGAAAATATTTCTTAAAATAAGATATTCTAATTTCCAAATTTGCAATGATAAACTTCTCAAGGAATGAAGGAATCTATCTAAAATATGTTTGACTTTGGTTTTAGGAAAAATCTATATTTAATTTCTTTGTTCATTTTCCTTTTCAATTTAGTTTAGGAATAGAGCCTTAATTATGTTAAAAATGACAATATCTAGTAAGTCATTAAAAGTTATTTAAGAAAAATTGAATCAATCTTATATAGAGTGAATAGAATATAAAATACTATATATATATGTATCTTAATTATTTTCTCTCCTAAAATAAATTATTTTATTCATAATAAAATATAAATCATTTTTATGATATTTCTGCTTATTATGCTTGGGTTTTTTATGTTTGTATATATTTTATTCTTAGGTGTTATATATTATTGAACTATCTTTTTCCCATCAACTGCCATAAATACCTTATAATTTGAAAACTTTCCATGTTAACTTGTTTGTGTTAGAACATGCCTTAGTTCATTTTCTGCTGCTATAACAATATTATGAACTGGCCAATTTATAAAGAAAACATACTTATTTCTCACAGTTTTGGAGACTGGGAAGTCCAATATCAAGGTGCCATCTTTGATGACTGCCTTTTTCCTGTGGGCTAACATGTATGGAGAGGATGAAGGAAAAGCTCACTCTTACAGCAAAACAACTTCTACAATTAACTTACCCACTCTTCAGTAACAGCACTAATTCATTTATGGGGATCAAGCCCCCATGGCATAATCACCTCCTAAAGGTCCTATTTCCCAGAA
This sequence comes from Sciurus carolinensis, assembly GCF_902686445.1. NCBI lineage: Eukaryota > Metazoa > Chordata > Mammalia > Rodentia > Sciuridae > Sciurus > Sciurus carolinensis. The sequence continues at coordinate 148,173,759 of NC_062214.1, read as the reverse complement.
CTGGCCCAGTGTCAATTAGATTTCAACATCAGTTTTGGAATGGATGTTCAAACGATAGCAGAGAAATTCAATAATAATTTATCTTTATGGGTCTGTAGCCTATGTACTCTATCACTTTATAATGTAAATAATATCAATTAGAATATCTGAAATCTACAATATACAATATAAAAAGCTTTGCCTGAAACAAAGAGGTTATCTACACAACACTCTTCCTTTACTAACTTTATTGATACATAAAGGAAAAATTGAACAGGGACTATTACACAAACCAACTATTGTCAAAATAGGTTACACAATCCTGCATTTCATAGGAAACATTGACACCTGCAGGTAATACAGAAGGAAGACAATGACTCCGAGGGCTCCCTCATGTGAAAAATGACTGTGGTTGGCAGGAACAATAATTGGTATATACTGAGAACATTGTGCTGTGAAGCTGGGAGGGCATACTGGAACAAAATTGCATAAGAATTCAGATGGATCATATAACTACTTATTCTTTTAATGTTAGAAAATTAAATTTCTTTGAAGGATATTAGATTTTCAATAATAATGCTATTCAATAATAATGTCTTATTTTAATAAAAAGAACTTCTAAGACAATGAGATATCTCTATCTTGCATGCCCATTCAGACTAGGTTAATAACTATATCAATCTGGATTGAATATTTATTTTACAATCCTATTGAGTGACAAAATCTTGTTTATAACTTTTTATAGGTAATATTTCCAGAATGAAATTGGTTTGTGTTGCTGAGACTGATATGAAATCATAAGCCTAAAAGAAATAATTACGCTTTTCATACCTCTACTCAATACTGAGAGACATAGGCAAGCATATATTGCTATTCGTGTACAAGTTTATAATAAATTAGAGTTGTAAAAGTGAATCTAAACTGAAAGGCTTTATCATTTTGTAATATCTGAGGATAATTATAAATAACTAAAATAGGTATTTTTAAAATTCCAATTATTTTAAAAGTAGCTTGGAAATATTGTTTGAGGTAATGGATAATTTTTAACTAGAACAATGGTAACACTGGTAAGGTCACTAACTAATGTATAATGTACCTTTTATTTATTCATTTTCTTTAAAATATAGTTTTAAAAGTTTAAATATACTTGCTACAAATTATTTTGTTATTGTTCAATAAAAATACTTAAATTTATAAATTGCATATTCATTTGCCATTTTTTAGAACTTTTGTGAAGATGCTCATAACATCTTGTGTATTGTAATTATACCAACTAATTACATGACTGAACATATTTACATCAATTACATAATTAGTTATAATTAGACTAAATAGACTAATTATACAATTACACAATAATCAACTCAAAATTCCTTTTAAAAATCATGGAAATTCATATTCAGAAAGATTCCCAACATAACAGAACATCAACTTTATGTTATCCACAAAATAATATTAATGTTTTGTGATAAAGCAGGTATAATTGGTAAAGTTTAAATTCTATATACATATACATAATTATATGTATATGTTATACTTATGTGTACAATACACATACATTCTTCCATTTGATAATATGGATGGATAGATTGACACAATCATGCATATACATATATTTGTATTATCTGCTATATATTATATGCATTTTAAAAAATCTCCATAATTTCCTGAATGTGGTGAATTACATGATAAAGTTCAAATTATTTCATAATTCTGCCTATAATTATTTATATTTTTCAGTCCCTCTTGACATAATTTGTAAGTTAATCTCACTTGGAGACTATTTTACATGACTTTTATAGGTCCATGCCTTTTGATATGGAACCTTTAGACTACAAGAGTAATCCTCTAAATTCATCCAGAACCATTGAGAAATAGTGGACCTGGAGGTTTTGCTCTCTCTCTTGTGTTCTCTTCTTATATGCGCACTTTGCTGCTCTGTTCTAAATAATAATTAACAAGATATTCATGTGCAGATCATTTTCCTTTATCAAGGCATAATTGTTGATCTTTGAGGACTGGAAATCATCTCAAAATGTAGCCTGCATTCTCATTTTAAGGCTTAAATTCTCAATATTCTTACCAATTTATTTCCTTTCTTTTTGAATGATCTAATTGCCAAAACCATTCCTCACCACAAAAATTCAAGTATACACTACTTTTCAAGGACACATCTATTGCATAAGTGACCTCTGAATTTTAGTGGGCAAACTTCAGTTTTACTGGATCAGATATACTTGATTATTTTATATATTTCTCTAGGGATTGCTTGCCTTTTATGGTATCTTGTCCATAAGTGATTATTCATTTCTTCTGTGAATGGCCCTTGCCTCAGGTTCATAAATCCATCTTGTAGCCATCTTTAATGTTACTTTTGCATTCCTGTTATTAATATTAGACTCAAATAGTTCAAAACTATTTGCTGAAAATGTGCAAGACAAGGAATTGGCTTTATTGCTTTCTAACCTGTAGTTTTTACTGATTTGACAACATGTCAAACACAGCACAAATGACAGGGATTACAATTTAAAGGGAAATGCCCCGTAAAATGGAAAAGGAAAAATCAATATAAATATGTAATGTAAATGCCAGAAAACATATACACATATATTCAAATATTACTAATATAAATAGACAAAAATATTAATTCAGAAAACAAAAACATGTAGGAAGAACAGACTGAGATTGACTCAGAGGTAACAGCTTTTGTGTTGAAAACTGTTTTGAAATAATGGCTATCAGGTAATACTCAAAATGACTGAATGGGGTATTTGTTATTTGGTGGAGTAAATAATCATGATAAGGTTGAAAATCAGGTTTAGAATAGTTACAAAAAAGAGAAGGTTAAATTTGGTGAGGTCCTTCTTGTTTCAACTCAAATATGACTTTCTTAGAGATGTTCCATCTGATCACACTTCCATCTCTATCACCTTGTTTGATTTATTTGATACCATTTATGTTTATATACCACTTATAAACCATTTCAAAATTATATGAAGATGAAGAAACAAAGCTTTAGACCAGGTCACTCCCTCCATTGCTTAATTAATTTTAATTCAGCAACTGGCTGTTCTTTAAACTTTGATAGAAAGGACATGCCATGGTCAGCATAACAACTAAAGCAATTAACTTTCTTTGCTGCATGAAGACTAGTCTGGTTGCAAAATACTTAATTATTAGGGTAAAGAAGAACTGTGGTTTTCCGTAGCAAGCAGCATTTACTTTAGCCAGAACATATAACCCAGAAATATTTTTTAAATCAATGGTTGATTTTGGTCTGAGGCAAGTACCATGCCTGTGAGAGTGGAAAGGAAAAGTCATTTGTGAAAGAACATTGAAGAATCAAAAGCACTGTTGTCATTACATATGGAAGAGAAACACTCAAGAGTGAATGATAACATAAATTGTAAGTCTGAATGAGGGGGAATGATGGTGGTTTTCACTATCAATGTAACAACATCCAAAGAGAGAACTGATGGGAGGTGGCAGAGTCAGCAATGGACTAGGATAATGAACTCACTAAGTTTATATGATTTTGAAAATGCCCATCAGATGGTTATCAGAATATGTGATGAGAGTGCAGGTCAGAGTAGAGATAGAGATGTAGAGAAAGGTCAAAGAAAAACCCAGGAGGGAAAAATTTTCTAAAAAGGAGAAACAAATTATATTTATTCTTGGTTGGTGAAGTATGACGTGTCTGGATTTTTGGAGAAGACTGTGTAATTCTGGAAGAATAGATGTCAATAAATAGCTTTAAAAAAACCACCAAGGGAATTAGAAAACCAGAATAGGTTAACTTTACAGGTTAAGAATGAAAAAAAAAGAAGAAGAAAGAAAAGAAAAGAAAAAGAAAATAACCTGGAAGAGAGCAAACACTAGCAAGTATTGCATATAAAATGACAGGAAAAAAATAGGAAAATCTAGAATTGTTAATTACAATTCTATTGGTGATTTTTCCAAGTGTGATATTTTCTTTTTCATTAGATATTTTTTATTATCCACATGTAGGTGTTAATTGACACTATGATAATGGATTGGATTCTATGAGGAGTGTATTAGCCCAAGATTGAAGATTTATATTTGTATAATAGTGAAATGGAAATCAACCAAGGCATGAATAAATTATTGTGCTCATAACTACCTATATATGAAGGATTGTTCAAGTAGAAAAGATGATCTAAAATATGAAACATAAGTAGAGAAATTTGGAATCATTAAGTAAAGATTTATTGAACTTTGAATAAAAGAACATCATTAATGACATTAGTAAGTTCAGTTATAATGCAGTTTTGAAAAAGTGATATCCATAAAATATAAATTAAGAAAGAATCTGTCCATGAAAACAGAAACAAGATGTAGTATGGAGTATAATTCACTCTATGTTGAGTATATTGACTTTGATTATACATCTAAATAATTGTGGTTATTGTATGCATTTGAGAATCATTACCAGTGTACAATTGCTTATAGAGTTTGTACTACATACACTAAAACTTTCAGAAACATTAGAGGTTGCTTCTTTTCAGAATTAGAAGGAGTAATTATACATATAGTTATATGTAAATATTTAATTGCTTATATAGTATATTATTTCATTACTATCTGTATCTATATCCGTATGTCATTTAAAGTTCTGTTAATTTACATTTAAGTTTTATTTCTTGTGGTAAGATTCAGTTGCACCTGATTTATATTTTGTATTATCTGTGCAAATTTCTTTCCCAAACTAAAGTATAATCTAGAAAATTTGTTACTAAAATGATATAATCTTTTTATTTTATTATATATACAAATTTCTATTGATCATTTAATATAGTAATGACATTTTTTCCCTAAGTGTGTCTAATTTCTGATTATATTTCTTTTATTTAACATTTATTGAATTCTTATCAGGTACCAACTAAGTAGTAAATTCTGCAGAAATAAATATGCACTAAGAAAAGTCCTGGGTAAAAGGTAATTAGAGTACTTTCAATTTTAAAAAAACATTGATTTAACAGAATCTTTTCTATCCTAAGTGTGTGTGATACTCAGAATCCAATGCCGAGAGCAAGCATACATAATCTGTAATCCCTAGGTAGCTACTGACAAAAGGAGGAGTCTAGCAATCCATTGCCCAAATAAATATAAAACTGGACAATTACAAAATGACAGAAATAAAGCTCATAAACAGATTTCTCCAATCTCAAAAAGTGAGGAAAGACTTACTTTTATAAGTTAGGAGTGTTATCATCCAAGAACTAGATGAAATTCATTAGGCACAGAAGTAAATAGTGTGCAGAAGGAGGACATTGGAAGTGATGTGCATTAGGCACTAAGAAAATGGAATAAGACCAGAGATGCAAGGAAAATGCAAATAATTTAGGGTTTGACAGTCATGTTAATAGTATAGCATTTATTTGGAAGAACAGTAGCAAGTAATTCATGTAATCTGGCAGGGAAATGGCATTGGTATGATCTGATTTCATACTTTAAAATGGTTGAAATAAAACAGTAACAATGTGAAATGAAGGGTATGTTAATTGCCTTGACTGGGATAAAATATTCACAGCATATAAGTATATCAAAACATCAAGTTATACACCTTAAATATACAAAGTTTTTATTTGTTAATTAGACCTCAATAAACATTTGGAAAAATCCTGGATAAATTGCAGTTTGTTGTCCTTAAACTATAATAAGCACAATCAGGAGGGGAGTTTTTAGCTGAATATAGAGTTTAAAGCATTACAATTAAAAATAAAAATAATTATTGAGACTGAACATGTTTAAAGGTCAATAAATGGATCTAGCTGTGAGAGAGATAATGAATATATTAATAAGAAGTTATAATCCAGTCTAAGATTTCAGTTATTAAAGAAATAAGAGTGGGCTTAGAGGAATAAATTTGAAGTTCAAATTAGGAAATGTTGAGTTTTGGGTGTCTCTGAAGCATCAAATGGAAATGCTGGTTCAAAATTTGAGTAGTAAGAGATAAACATGTATCTGAAAATTAAGGGAGAATTCTGGAATAAGGATACAGACTTTGGAGAGGGCAGGAGAATGAGGCTTGTAGTAGGAATTCATCAGCAAAAACTAATCTGTCACCTAGGGAGATTTTATAAAGCAAGGTTAACTGTGTAACAGATAGAATCCCAGGGAATACCTAGTTAAGTTCTGAAAGTAAGAAAACCAAAGGGATCTCTAGCAGTTAAGTGTCACAGAGGGAGGAGATGTATCATCTCATTCAAAAATTGTCTGAGTAACCTGACTTTAGTATAACATTTTATTTCAAGGACTGTAAGCACATTTTTGTAAGCATTTTATATAATTAATTTACAAGAGCTCTGTAACATAAAAGGACATGTTTTTTAAATATAGTCTCAAAACAGTCTTCTTGTGTCTATTTGTGTGGGATACATTTATATTTGTGTGTGCAGAAAAAAATGCAACTTCTTTTCCTAAAACAAACCATTCTTTTGTAATTTAGCAGGGAGACAATATAATCAGATTTTATATTTTAAAAAAGTGAAACAGTAACTACGTGACATGATGGGTATGCCAATGAACTTGATCATAGTGAATATTTCATAACGTGAAAAATAAAAGTTTATTGTTTATTCCACTGAGGAAAATGCTGAGGTGTGACTGATTTAAAGCCAAATTTTGAAAATGATTTGAAAGGATTACATCTACAATGGCATGTATACAGCAGTGGAGTTCGTTTGACACATTTGGAAAATTGTGTTCCCTGTGTCTGACTAAGCTTTATTGCCAAAGAACAGGAGTACCTTTTTGTATTAAATCACTAACTATTCCAGTTCTTCTTAATAGCACATTAATTATTGCAAAGGACTTGACTAATTTGGGGGACTTGACTAATGTTACCCAAGTAGAGTGAAAACAGTAACAAAAAAATAGCACATTGTCCTGCACAGATGTGATCTGAGAAAAGTTAATATTTTTAAAATTTTCCCAAATATGAAATTATTGGGACATTGTTTTGCTATTACCCTAAGTGAATTTTCTTATGAGAAGTACTGTTTACAGATGTGCTAATGACTTTAGAAGGGAAAGAAATTTTAAAGAATCTAATATGAATTGAGTCAGAGGATTTTTTTCTGATTTATTCTTTGCATGTTTTGAACAATTTCTTTCTAATGTTTTTCCATGGTCCTTCCTGGCCCATCAGGAGTATATGATGCTTCTGACCACTTGCCTGATTTGGGTCCCTCTACAGTTCACAGATTTACCCCGGAAGACCTAATGCTTGAGCTTCTGAACATAAAACACAGCAAGAACAAAAACAATAAAAACACAAATATTTCTTCCATACAGTTTTGATCTTTCGCCTAGCATTGCTCCATTTACACAAAATATTAATGTATGTAAATTTAATTACCCATCATTAGATTTGCTTCATTAATTTTGTTCTAAAAACAGTATTAGCTCTTCTTCAGGGTCTTCTTTCATAATGCTTTATGTCATGGTCTGCATAGATTGCAGTGTTTGTTGAATAAACTCTATTATTAAGTGTACTGTTCTGATCTTTGCATAATGATTTGCATAACTACCATCAGAAATAGATTTTTCTCCCCTAGGAAGTTAGTTTGCAAAGAAAATGTTATGAATTTTCATTGTAGTCTGTTAGTTTTTACCTCTAAGCATATTACAGCATTATTTTAAAATGCATTTTTTAAATTTTAAATTAGGGCATGCTCCTTAAGAAAATAAGACAATCTGCCATATTTTAACAATAATAATATAATTTAATACAACATAGTACCATTCTTTGCTAATTCATTCTGGTTACAATTGAATTTTCTAATGACCCTTTTCTACATTTTCAGGGTGAAACAAAGATATTAAAACTAAAGAATCTTCGACCTCAGGACTACGCTAATTACAGCTGCATTGCTTCAGTGAGGAATGTGTGTAATATACCTGATAAGATGGTGTCATTTAGACTTTCCAATAAGACAGGTATGGAACTCTCTGTTATATGTCTACTGTCTGTAATTTTTAAAAGCATTCTTTGACCTTATAGATCAAATGTTTTCTATAATATTTGTAGAATAAGTACCTTTTTTTTCCAGAAAAACCTGGAATATATGAAAAGATTTTGATAAATAAATGATAAATTTTAATTGCAGTATGCTCTATGAAATGTGTTTATGTATCAAACATACAAAATTATATTTCCTTAAAATATGTTCACAAATACCATAAGCAAGTCTATAGCCTATTCACAGAGGCTTTTTGGAATATTAGATTTTTCATATACAAATTCATGATCTAATTTGCTACAAGTGTTTTGTGATTCCAAAGCTAAGTGAGAACCTTTTTTTTTCTGTGTTTCAAGTCAAGAAAGCTAAATGCTAATTTCAAATAGGTGTTTTAGGACAGTATTTTTGTAGGAAATGTCAAAACATTAACATGGTTGCTACTCAAGTTAGCCTGTGTTTTATAATACAGATCTCAAAATAACTGCAAACAAATTATGAAGAGATTGCTAAAAGAAAGTGTAGAGAGCCCATGAATTAATAATCTTCTGTATATAAAGAATCATCTTCACAAATCAGTATTTGTACTGGTTTTGAGAAATCCAATTTTCAGTGGCAGTGATAATTTTTACTTTTCAATATGTATATTAAAGAGTATTAAAGATCCTTTTTTCATGGCTTTTTTTTGTGTATGTGTGTCTAGGTCTAGATCTTGGTTCTGTCTCTTACTAGTTGAGTAAATTCCTTCACATCTTTTTGCTTTATTTCCTCATAAACTTATAAAGTAGTAGAAAAGAATTAATGAGTTGATATGTCTAAAACATGTGAAATATAGTTTATTATTTCTTCCAACAAAGAGCTGGTCAGAACTCTGATCCGTTCATTTTGATGAAAAGATTAAACTTGTGATTTTATTGGAAGAAACAAAGTGTGCTCATACATTGAATTATCAACACATTCCATTAAGTTTCTAAAATTTCTAAATATTTAATATTTTTTCCATTCATTCATTTATTTATCAGAAACTCCTTGGGCCCCTATCATGAAATAACATATGTAGGGATATTAGCAAATTTGCAAATTGCTTTAAATTGGATAATGTTCTATTAAGTAACATAAAGGTCATTAGAAGAAAGTTATAAGAACAATGTGGGAAAAAGTAAACATGATCAATAATTAAAGAATCATGTTGCACAGAAATGAAAATGTAAAATTTTATTGGGTATAAGACATAAAATTTAATCTCATGTCACTTTAAAGAAAGGCATAGGATATTGTGAAATAAAAATAAGACATTAACATATGAAAACTAGTTGGAATTGTTTCTCATTATGAAATGTATTGTGAACAGTTATAACTAATTTCCTTAGCTTTAATATATATTTAAAATACAGATGATGCAGAGAGAAAAAATAAAGTGGAAGAAGGTCCTTGGAATGGATCAAGGCATTACAGTGGAATGACAACAGAAAAGTTTGACAAATTGTTACTTATGGTACAGCCTTCTTGAAGTGCTTTATTAACTTTTAAAGTCACGTTTATTATCTCGGTTTACCTTTATAATACTGAGATACAAACAGGAAAACTTAAAAGATACTTAAAAGTCAAGTAGTCTTCTATCATCTGACATATAACTACATAGCTGTCCTTTAACAATCAAAGTATTCCTTTTGGGTTGTTCTGAGAATAAATGAAATTAGCATACACAAAAAAATATTTAACAGTAAGAGGTGTAATAAAATTCTATTTGGTATTTTTATGTTATAAAAATATATGGTTTTATTATGTCCACAAATTTGATCCTCATGTAAGATTAAATAGGAGACTAACCAGCTCTTAATTTTCATAAGCCAGGGAAAATGAATTGAAAATCAAACCACAGTGTTTTATTAGAAATAAATAAGGACTTTTAACTTTAAATTTGAATGGGGACAATTATCATGAAAGGTGACAGAACTCCTGAAGTCTTCTAAAAGCATCTGTGTGATTTTAATTTTGAGGTGATTTTTAACAATCACCAGCTCAGAAAAGAGAGTCTGGACTATATAGTGGGCACAGGTGTGCTGTGAAAACAAATGTTTTGTTTCACCTTTCATGATTCTGTCCCATTCTCAACTTTTTCTAGTTAATATATATCTACATTGTTCAAACAAGGAAAAACATCAATTTTTCTCCCCCGTGAATTATTTGACAAAATTTTAGACTGATGTTCATTACAAAATTAGTTGTGGTAAATAATCAGTTTTAAAATTTAAGCAAGTAATTTTTGACTCTCCAATATCTGCAATCACACAGGCACGTAACATGCCTAGTACTTTACATATTCAAACCAGGTTTGCTTCAGAACTTTTCCCATCTGGTTGTGCTCATAGTTGGAAGGGCTTGTGCATTTCAAATAGGTGAAATCATCAAGGTAACTCTCAAAGGGTACCAGGAATAAATTAAGCTTAGAGCATCTTCATGAAAACTGGTCTATAAACTGACAAGTGCATAAAGACTAGTTCATTGCTTAAGTCACCATTGCCATAATCGGTGTGAAATCAGGTGCTCCTTAGGAGTCTCATTATTGTAAATCTCTAAGTGACAAGGTATAATGCCCATATTTATTCTTATTTTATGTTGTTTTTGGTTCATTATAAAGATAACTACATATATAATATATAGTTATTATGTATAACTTTAATATTGGAGTTCCTTTTGACATAATCATACATGCATGAAATATAATTTGTTCTACTTTGATACTCAGTACCTCCTCTTTCCTCCCCAAATGCCCATATTTTTTAGTCTTGGTTTGCAAAATATAAAGGAGAATGTGCACTTTATTGAGATGGAAAAAAAGTATATTATAAATATTGCAATATGTTTTGTTAGCCTCCTCCATAAATTTATTTGTTTGTAAATGTGCTAGCTTTGGAAATTATTTTCATAAGGAAGATCAATTAATTGACTAATAAATAAACTTTTTATATAGAAAAGTTTTCACTGCAACATCTCCGTAGTCAATTTTTAATTGTAATCAGTATATAGTACTTAGAAAACCAGTGTCTAAGAGTCATTTTAAAAGTTTGTGTCACCTATAGATGTCAATGTGTTTTCTTAACTTCTCACTATGAATTGGCATTGTAGCTCATAAGTTTAGGTCAGCTGAGGAGAGTGTCCAGTAATTTGTGGGCCCCATTGATTGCCTGACACTCAGAATTTATCTCCTGTCACAGAAGTGTCAATATGCATCATACCTTATCTAATGTCTTAAAGCTTTTCATGACAAATCATAGAATTATGTGTGTGTGTGTATGTCTGTGTGTGTTTGTGTGTGTGTGTGTGTGTGTGTGTATATATATATATATATATATATATAAAATGAAGTAATGAAGTGCCAGATTTATTTGTTTCTTGTCATGCATATTTACCAATTGACATATGGCAGGGTCCTGAAGTCATTGTGATTACTCTACTACTCCCATTTGGAAGAAAAATTATATTAGTTCTTAATTGGTAAATTATTAATGTAGCTTTATTTCTCATAGTTTAAAAAAGAAACCCGTTAAGATTTGTAAATTCATAATCTTAATAAGAGTATGTGTATTTTGAAATGATCATAATTATGGCAACTGAGTATAAATTATTTTAAATTTTTCAGATTATGTGTATTTACAACATAAGGGTATACAGGAATTATGGAAAAACATTTCATTTATTTTAATGTATTTCCAGCACTTACATGTTGATATCTCATAATTTCAAAGGCAAATAAGAATTAAGTAGGTTACCCATATTAGGATGAAAAACGTATTTTGTACCTTCGTAAGCAGTTACAATGAATTCTATAAAGAAATGAAACAGTTGGGGCTAATTTTACTTAATTATGTAAGCCCCCTTTTTTAGTATGTTCAACCTCAGCATTTATAAAAATTATCCGATTAAGATGTTTTCCTTAAATGCATGTTACATTTAGAAACCAACTCATCACAAAAGTATTACCGGCTATAGAATTAGTGGAGACCTGTATCACCTCCTTTAATTCCTCCCCCTCTCCCCAATCTTCTTTCTCTCTTTCTCTCCTCCCCTCCCTTCCTTCCTTCATTTCCTTCCTCTTCATCTCTCTCCAATCTGTACTAATAAATTATCATAGAAGAAGAATTTTAAAAATCTCTCTTGTCTATGTTAGGCAACTATTCTCTTATTATTTTTTATAACTCTTAGAGAATTTAAGATAAATGCCCAGTGATTACTATGAACTTCAGTGTGAAATGTCTTTATACTCTGGAACTTTCATGGCAGTCTTCTTCAAGGTTTAGAGAAATGCAACCTACTTACCTAGATGTTATGAAAGATAAATAATATTTTAATTATAGAAATTCTGATACATGTGGGCATGAAACAAAAATACATGGACATTTCCTCCTATGACACAAATAAGTGTGCCGTTAGTTACAGAAGGCCAACCAGTTCAAATGGACTTTAGGAAGCAGCAGCAGAAACTCTGTCAAGTGTATTGGAGTACTAACCTTGACCATTTTCTTTAGCTGTATGGATTTTCCAGCTTCCTGCCCATAGAGGACAGCCATAAAATCTAAGTAATGGTTGGCATCATTTATCAGAATGTAGGTATGTTGTTTCACCAACAATCATGGTTTATAGGAATGACTCTCTAGTTTTGTGAGAAATACATATTGAAAATATAATGATGTCTAGTATTAGTACAAGTGGGTTGCCATAGCAGGACACTACAGACTGGGAATCATAAACAACAGAAATTTATATTCCCATAGTTCTAGAGACTACAGTGCAAGACCAAGGTGCTGCCAAGGTTGTTTTCTGGTGCAGCCTCTCTTCCTGCCTTGTAGTTGGATGCTTTCTGGATGTGTTCTCACCGGGCTTTTCCTCTGTTCATGCATGGAGGAAGGGGAGAGAACTCAGTATGCCTTCTTCATGTAAGGACAGTTTCCCTTTTGATTAGGGTTCCATTCTTAGGATATCTTTAACCTTAATTACCTTCCTAAATGCCCTGTCTCCAAATAGAATTACAATGGAGGGTAGGACTTCAGCATACCAATTGGGGAAGGGGACTTTGAATTACTGAAAGTGCTCTTTGTGTTTAGGAGTGGTTTTCCTTTAAATTTCAGAAATAAGTTCATATCATGTTAGATCAAAGCAAGAAAATGACGAACATCTTATTCACTAGAAATTAAGGAAGGAATTATTTTGAGAGTACATCTGGCCTTTTATTCTTGGCTTTAGAGTAATAGAAAGAAAGCAACTCCAAGGGAGAAGATGAAATTTTAGTGAGGGACAAACATCACTTTTGTAATAGTATCATCATTAATTTTTAAAGCCATGGTCAAAATACTAAAATAGGAATACAAATGTTGTGTCTGCAAACCTATGCATTGTGGGCATTTTTTTTTTCTGATTTTCTTGTTTTCATGATGATGAAATGATGTGAAATACAAGGGAAAAACCCCATTTTCACCTTCCATGCATTCATATTCAAAACATGAATTCTTTACAGATTTTTTTTAATTAAGATAAGTCATGTTACCTAAACAACAGTATTTACTACTACAGACTCCAGTCTATGTTATTAGAATGCTGTCATGGAGAAGGTGTTTCCTATAACTCTACCTTTTAGGAGTCATATTATAAAATTCAAAAGTTTACTTTTCAAATTTTGGTTCTGCAATTTTGGGGGTTACTTGACTTCTTTGATCTTGTGTAAGTTCTGGAAAATAAAAGGAATGAAAACAATAATAACAAATACACATCATTTGGTTTTGTAGGCTGTAAATTCTAAAAATATAAAACTTAGAAGAGTTTCTGGCAAATACTAAACATTCAGTAGGTACCAGTGATTGAGGTGTTGACCTAGATAATAGAAAGAAGGAATATAATCCCGTGTCCTCAACCATCTTGGTAAGATAATAACAAAAATCTGAAACTGAGTAGAATACTGTGTTCATCACTTGTGACTCTTCTTGAAATAAATTTATAATTGTGGATTTAATTAATTATCAATGGATTAATTAGAAGTACATTAGATATTAATATTTTTTCAGAAAAAATCTATGAAAATGAGTGCATATTCTGGGCATTTCTGTATGTAACTATTATTACTAGAAATATTTAATGTGAAACATTTTTGTGAAATAAATAAGTTTGTCAAGGAAATTGAAGAAACTTGCACAGTTGTTGACATGCAAAAGATTCTTCATTTTTAAGTGCTTTGTCACTTCCTCAGGTAATCAAACTCATATGTGCTCTATTCTTACTAATGTAACTTCAGAAATGTTAAAATATTGTTGATGATTAGGCAGAGATTTGGGGACAACAGCAATGGTCATTATGGAGTTTTGACTCTGGCCTTCCTGAGTCAGTTTCCAGAGCAACAAGATGACCCAGATTTTCCAAAATTCTATTACCATAGTAACAGTAACAAGAAGTTTGCATGTTGCTGGAATCTCCTTATACCTGTATATTTTGTTATCCTAGCAATACATTTTTTAGGTTTCTGGTATTTAAATTTATTTTGAGACTATGAGTTTTTATATAAAATATCCCTCAAAAACTAGTAACTCCTCCAGAAGATGTTATATTTCAGAAACAATGGATCACTGAAAACAAGAAGATAAAAGAGACATTATTAGTCAAATGAAGGGAAACATTACTATGATTATTCAAAAGAATACAAATTATTGAAATACTATCTCACAACACAACTTGGACCACATCAAATAGCCTGAGTATAGCAAATATCTAGAATACTCAAAGATTATACTTTTTCTATTTAAGTATTTATTATTTTAATTATATTAGATTATGACTAAAAAGCTTGGAACTTATTTATAAGAAAATCTTTATAAGCTCAGCCAGAAAACATTGGCACATGTGTATAATCCCAGTGGCTCAGGAGGCTGTGGCAGGAGGATTGTGAGTTCAAACTCGGCCTCTGCAAAAGCGAGGCACTGAGCCACTCAGCGAGACCCTATCTTTGAATAAAATACAAAATAGGGCTGCGGATGTGGCTCAGTGTTCGAATCTCCCTGAATTTAATCCCCAGTGTCCCCCATGCCCCAAATCTTTATAAGCTCTAATTATTCATTTTATATTAGTTTTAGTCAGTTAAATAAGGATCTACTAAAATAGAATAATAGGATTTTTTATAATTGTAAAATCATTTCATTTTTCTTAAACTGTTTCTAGATTATGAACTTGTAGACTATGACTTGTTTCTTTTCAAGGCTCTACTAGTCTAGTGAATCTGCAAGAACAGTTTTATTGTAGATAATGATTCCATTGCTAAAAATGCAGTTTACAATTTCTTCATGGTTTTTGAACTCTTAAGAATATCTCTAGGATATTTGCTCTCAAGTCTATGAAATTTGATTTTATAGATTAATGGCTCTGATGATAGAGATAACAATAATTCCCATATGTGTACGGAGGTACCTAGTCATGTTTCTTATTTACCAAAAATCCTGGCATAGATTATATCAAAGTATCATCTCTAAGATAAGCAACCATCCCAGTTTGCCATGGCTCACAGTTACAGATCCCAGGAAACCCATAGTTCTGGGCAAATAAAAAAAACAGATCACCCAGTAGTTTAATTCACCATCCATTCACCATCCAAAGAATGGTAATGTCCATTGTCTTCATCTCCATTGTCAATACTGGTTTATATAAAGATTTCACCAACCATATATAAAGAAGCATGAGTGTGAAAGACCGGGTGTGGATCTCTTCATAGTTCTCTTCATAGTCCTTTAATTGTTTGAACTGACTTTGCTGCTAAATCTTACTGATAATGTGCTGTGGGATAGGTTACAGATTGATGAGATAACAGCAACCACTGTGTCATTTCATTTTTTTAAGCAGGACAACAATAGTAACAACAATGACAAAACAGAAGAAATAAGGTACATATAAATAAATGCATCAGCACAAAGCTAACCTACAGCCTTAAGGTCCACACAAGCAAGATCAAGTCTTATAGAATTTGAGAATATTAATTCTTGATTGTGCTCTTGTCATGTTATACATGGTTCTTCAGTATCGTTAGCCAACAAATAATCTCTGACCCTAACACACCTGTTTGAGGAAATCTGCAAATACCGTGCTGTCAGTATGTCAGTTTCCTACTTCCAGAGAAGAAGCATACATGGCAACTGCTCTCCTTCAAGCCCTAAGACATTTAGATTAACATTTTTTCCAAAGAATCTTACTTCATTACAGATATTGCTAGAATGAGATGAAATTATATGTTTAAAGTGGTTGGCAAACGGGAGCCTCTTAGTTACGGTGTGGTGGTTAGTAAATGAAAATGTCCTTTGTAAAAAAGCAAAGAGTCTTTCTATAATCTCATCTAGCACATTGGCTTCAGTGTTTTTAGTTAAATGTGAAATATCAATGATAGAACTTCTTAGCAGAAATATTAAATTGAAGTTAAGTTATAAACATTTTCAATAGTTGGAGGAATGAGTAAATATCAAATATTGTATATTCATTAGAGATGAATTTTATTGCTGGTATGTATAGTAGAGTGAACATGCTCATTACATTAGTTTGGTTGAATTTTGTGTGTGTGGTTTTTTTTTGTTGTTGTTGTTTTGTTTTGGTACTGGGGATTGAACCCAGGAGTACTTAAACCATGAGCGACATCCCCAGGCCTTTTTAATATTTTTTAATATTTTTATTTAGAAACAGGGTCTCCCTGTGTTGCTTAGGCTAATTAAGTTAACTAAGCTAACTAAGCAATTAAGTTGCTGAGGCTGGCTCTGAACTCTCAATCCTCCTGCCTCAACCTCTCGAGCTGCTCAGATTACAGAAATGCACCACCACACCCAGCTCTATGGTCATTTTGTAATATACTATACTTATTCTCATAATGAAGAAATCCGAATGTGTTCTTACTATTCCTTAAAATCAAGCATTCTAGTCAATACCAGGTAAAATATAGTTTTTTAAAAATATCCTACCAGTGAAATAGAAATTGATTATTATTTCACCAAAGAACACTTGAAAATACATTTTCTAATTTAAAGAATAGAAAAAATGCAAACAGCTGTCTTTCCAGTTAGGTCATAAATATGTTTTCTTCCCTGATATGCTGATATGATGAAATTTACATCATTTCTTTTAAGTGTTCTTGCTAAAATATTTGTGTTATCAAAGCATTTTCTGACCAAGGTGTTAAATTATAAGGCTGAGAATTAGTACAACTTAATGTAGCCTTGTGATCATTATTAGGCAGAAATTTGTATGTGACAATTAGATGTAATTTAAAAGACACACATTGGTTTGTGTGTAGCTTTTAGTTAAATTTGAAAAAGAGTCCATGTGAGTTCATGGATAAGGCATCTAGGGCATTGGTACAGGGAATTCAAAGAGAGAGGAAGGTTGGTAGAATGGGAAATATGGATAGACACATTACAGGGATTTTAGCTGTTCCCTCAATTCCCGAAAAGTCTGTTATAAAAGATACCTTTTAATTTATTTTTTGGATGACAATATGCTCTTCTTATTGTTGCTCTGTTGCTGTAGAGATAAGGTTACGTCCAATTATTTAGTAATATGCTTTAGCTTGTGTTTTGAATGGCATTCCTTTATGCTAGCTCCTTTTGGTCACTCTGCTTGAGCTGCTGTAATGTTCTATTTGAACGTTTTATTGACTGGATTATTCAATTACATACTATCTAGTGAATTTGTCATAAAGTCATCAATATTGATTTCTGATAGGCACTTTGTGTAATAGGAGTTCGTAGATCATAACCTTGCCTTCTTGTTCTTTTAAGGATACCTATTGGCCCCATTTCAGGAGAATAGAATTGAATCTACTGACAATTACCTAACACTAGAGGGGGGGGGAAAGGAGGAAAAGAGGCTAAATTCTTTCTATTCTTATTTTGTTTTTCTAATTCTCTTGATCAGAAATACGTAATAACCAAAGGCCTTCCTCTTTCAATATTTTCTTTCAGTTTTAAGTTTAGCTCAGTCTGATGATGCACTGTAATGTCTTTTTTAGTTTGGGCATAAAAAAAAAGCAATGCGATGCAATATTCACATGCAATTATGATGCTCTGAACTGTGCAAAGATATGATACTGCATCTTAAGAGACCTGAAAACTCAGTGAATACACAGTAGAATGTATATGCTAAACACTGTAAGTTTAATAATCAAAACGTTGAATATGAATACAGGTTTAGAAAAGCACTGGACATGCATACATATCCAAAGTTACAGAGTATGTGGTATGGATCTGTCTTCTGAGTTGCAGGAAAGTTAATTAGGCAAAACAATAAATATAAAGAACTTAAAAAAAACCTATATTGAAAACAAATAGTATTTGCTCTGAAAAGATATTTCAGTAAGTCATTGATCAGACATAAAGAGGAAATATGGTTTTACCAAAATCTACATAAAATTTTCTAGAATTAAAATGGGAAATCTATATTTTCAATGGCTTTGAAAAATAAAATATTGACAGGATATTCTAGACATGTAAGTTATGTTTAGAGAAGAGGTGAATTAAAAAGTGACTCGGTGTTCCCTCATTCATTTGAAAATATGTTCAAAAAGATTTTATCACCTTTTAATTTTCCCTTAAGGACATTCCATTTTGTGCAGCTTGTTTACTTCCTCTACATATGTACATTGCAGTAATATCTCATTAAAAAATTTCTTATTATCATATAACAGCATTGTCTACAACATGGTAACACTTTATTTAAATATTACCAGTCTGAAATCCCAAGAATTGTAGCTAACTAGGTAGACTTGAGTTGACTTTTATTTTAATTACATGGGTAATACAGTATTAAGCAGCAATTAGTATTAATAGGAAATCAACCTGATACTTTAGCAATATCTATAATAAGGTCTGTGATTTAATATTGTCATTTTCTCCATTGTAAAGCATAACTTTATGGCTTTGCAATTCAGTTCATTAAAATTACTCTAACACACACAACCTGAAATAAAATCCATTTGTTTGGCATATGTTTATTTTTTAAAATATGACTCTCAAATAATATTTTAAGTTTTAAAAGTAAATATAATTAAATAATAAATATATTAAACCATAAATTTAAATGATATTCAATTTTTAAATAATATTTCACTTTATTATTGTGGTTAGAACTCAATATGAAATCAATACTCTTAAAATTTTAATTATATTATACATTATCGTTGACTAGTTACAAAGTTGTACAGCAGATAGGTGGAGGTAACTCATCTTGCTTACTGAAACTTTATGTCCATTGATTAATGTCTCGATTTTTCTCTATTCCAGCCCTGTCAGCAATGATTCCACACTTCAGTCCTATGAATTTGACTACTTTATGTACTTTGTGGAAGTAGGATCAGCACTGTTTGTCTTTCTGTGACTGGCTAATTTATTATAATGCCATGCATGATAGGCACACTGTGTAATAGGGATCTGTAACCTTGCCTTCTTGTTCTTTTAATGGTATCTATTGTCCCCATTTTAGGAGACTAGAACTGAATCTACTAAGACAATTACCTAACATATGTTGCAGCATTTCTTGTGTGTAACCCATTGTCTTTATCCATTCATCTGTTGATATACACTTTGGTTTTTCGACTTCTTGGCTATGGTGTTGAAGTTTACAGAGGAGGAATAATATATCTGGAATCTTCATTTCTATCCTTTTGGATAAACACTCAGTTTCAGAAGTAGACCTGCTAGGTTATATGATGGTCCTACTTTTAATATTTTGAGGAACCTCCATATGCTTCCCATTGAAGCTGTACCATTTTGCACTCTGAACAATGTGAAAACCTTCCAATTCCTACACATTCTTGCCAACACTATTTTATTTTAAAAAATAGTAGCTATCCTTAGAGGCTTGAGTTGATATCTTAATTGTGGTTTTGAATTGCATTTCTCTGATGATTGATAACATTGAGTGTTTTTTCATATACCTGTTAGCCATTTATTTGTCTTCTTTAGAGAAATATCTATCTATTCAAACCTTTTGCCCATTTTAAAATCAGGTTATTAGTTTGTTTTTCTGTTGAGTTGTAGGGTTTTTTTTTAATATGTTTTAGAGATTAACTCCTAATTAGATATTAGATTTACAAATATTTTCTCCCATTTCATGGGTTTTTTTTCAATTTACTGATCATTTCCTCTGCTAAAAAGAAGAAATTTAGTTGAATATAACCCCTGCTTATTTTTGTCTGTTGCCTATGTTCTTTAAAAAAATTCATTTTTTAACTGGCAGATAAAATTTCATTTACCATGTACAGTATGAACTTTTGAAGTATATATACAATGTGGAATGACAAAACTTATATAATTAGCATACACAGTGCTTCACATAGTTAACATTTTGTGGTAAGAACACCATATTAATACTCTGAACATTTTTTTAAGAATATAGTTAACAATGGTCACCATGATAAAATAGTTATATTGAACTAACTGAAATTTTATATATACATATCTTCTTTTGAGTAATGTAGTAGGTTCTTTGCCTGTTTTGTAAAATTGGTTTATTAGTTTTCTCACTATTAGTGTTGGAGACCCTATGTATTTTCATTATTAATTCCTTATTGGGTATATATTTTGCAAATATTTTATTTTGTCCTATGAATTGTTTCTTTAATCTGTCAATAGTTTCTTTTCTGGTCCAGAAGATTTCAGCTCCACTATTTTAGACTTTGGAATTATGACTTAAGTGAATCATGATTCCACTTTACTTCTATATTGTCAGTGTTTCTGAAATTCTGACTTGGAAACAAGTTCATTTTTACACTGGCCAATAACCTAGCATGTAATAGATGATATTCATGTTATCCTTCCATTTAGAGAGGTAGTGCTAGTTCTTCAGGCATAAATATCAGTAAGCATTTAATTAAACGTGGAAGTGATCAACTTTATTTTTTCACTCGGAGGTTTATCTACGATACTTCATATTCATCACAGACTGCACTGCCTAGATTAGAATCCCAGTTCCATCATTTGCTAGTTATGTTGCTTTGGGCAAATTATGTGAACTGCTTCTAAACTGATTTTGAGTTTGGTGTTAAGCAAGGTAAAGTAATAATAATACCTGCCTCATATGGTTAAGTTAATAACTGTAGAGCTTTTGAAAGGGTGCCTCACAATATTATGAACTGTTATTGTCTCCGTCTATTTGCAAACATCACCAGGACAGAATTTTGTTTGTTTTGTTCTAATAATGCAATGCCTAGAACAAAACCTGGTTTATAGCTGACAATAAATATATCTTGGTATAACACTTTTTCCCTTAAACTAAAACATCAGATACATTCCCCTATTTGCAATTTATTATATTGCTAGCATTGATTGGGCTAATTAAGCTCCTGATGTGATTTTTAATCTTTCTTGTATCATGGGCCCAATTTAGACATTTGAGTAACCTGAGCATAAATATGTCATAAGGTGAGGGTGTATGCCCAGGTGTTTTCCTAATCATGGTAGAAATTTGCTGTAGGCAGTCCATAGAAATTATCTAACAGAATTCCCTCATTAGTAAGAGGGAAAACAGAGGCTCAGGAGGCATCTATTCAACATTATTCTCTTAACATTAATTATGAGCAAACCACAGTCGAAATTACTATAAAACAAAGTTAGAGAATCATGAAGGATCATAATCAAAACTTAACCCTGATATGAAGTGTTCCCAGAATAGGTACAGAAAAGAAAGACTGTTCTTTATTAGACAAAATCTTTTAAACAAGATGAGAGTACCTTTTCATAGTGTACATAGTTAAAAATAATAAAGAATATGGCTGCAAGATCAACATTAAATACCTTAGAGGTAATGTCTTTATCTGTTCTGTTCTATGGTCTAATTGCTCTTACAAAAGAGCTTTAAATCTTTATTGCTTTGTTAAATCCACTTTGAATTATCTACATACTGGTTCTCTTCTTTAAAAAAATTCCATCTGCCCTTTATTTTGTTTCCAGATATAAAATTTGTTTTAATTAACTGTAACTATTTTTATATTTATTATTTTTATAATAATGTTCCATAGTACAGCTGAAAAAAGAATTAAGTAAAATAAGTAGAAATAATATATTTTTGTGAGTAGTGTTCAAAATTTTGATAGAGGAGTTCTTTACCATGTTCTTGTTAGTAATATAAAATAAAGGTTAAGTTCAAATAGGTGAACACGAAAGAACTGGTAGGTCTTTATAACTAGTATTTTCAATAAATGATTAAAACACTGAATCCTATGTCACATTCTTTCATACTAGTTTTGTTTTTCCTTCATCATTTTTTTTTGTTTTAAGATTTCTGATGATAGTGGAGAAATAGGTGGAATTTCCGTTCCCTAATTTTAAGATTCAATGTTCTTTAATTCAATAGGACTTTATTGAGCACCTTATTCGCCAAATTTTCTTCTGGATTATGGTATATAAAAAAATTAAAATACTACCTTTTTTACCCTGATATCCCATTTCTAAATATCTTACTGTGTTGGGGTAGGTATTCTCATGAGCTGTTTTCATAGAAAGGAGGAATAAAATAAATTAGCCTGTATAAAAACTAGAAATTTGTGTGAAGAATTGATATTAATATCTGAGCATGATAAATTACTTGATGACTAGTTTACCAAATGGGTAAGCACTTGAAGAGAATTCCAGGCATAGAAATAGCAAATTTATTCTCTGCTGATCTACTGATAAAGGCAACTTTGAAACCCAGAACTGCTCTTAAAATTCTGGTATCTTCTGTGAAGAACAAGAATATTGTATGGACCACAAATTTCTTAGTTTAAAAAATTTAATTTGGATTATTTTTCCATGAGTGGTGATCATCTGGGATTGTGGAGCAATAAACGAATGCTCAGTTTCTTGTAAGCTTGGATGAGCCCACATCTGCCAAGACTTTTTCCACTGTGGAAGAACAGTGAAGGACTTTTTGACTAGAGGAGAGAGAGAGTGTGTAGTGCTAAAGCTTATTTTCTCATATCTTTTTAGAACTTATGAAGACCTTTCAGTCTATTAGGATTAGTATGATAACTATTAGCATAAATTATTGACTGTGATCATCTTTTCACATGACTTTTCCTTACCTTGGAACATCAGTTCCGTTTCTACTTTTTCCATTTATCTTAGAAAATTAGATCCAAATGTATCGTTTCTTAAATTTGTAAAATCTCATTTCACTGACAAATACACCTTCCAATAACTTCCTTTACTTTCTGTGCTCTGATAACATAAACATCTGGGTCAAGGATCAGAAATACTTGTGATTTCAGAGAAGAGGCAGGAGATGTCTATGTGTGAAATCACTGAGGACAATAGGATTCATTAGAAGAGAGCTGACTTCTTGTCAGGTTATAAGATTCTGAGTGTAGGAAGTTTTGGGTTGTTTAGTTCATGATGCATATCATGGGACCTGAGACATAGTAGATGCTCTTTTAATACTTATTCAATAAACAAATATTATGCTTTACTAGGGATAATAAGCAAGGCCTGAAGTCATGCATTCACTGATAATGATAACAGTAATGATATTGACTGTAGATACTGTACCAGCTAAAACCAAAACAAAACAAAAAGCCTATCTAGGGAATCTCTGGTGTGAGATTCATGGACATATGAACTGAGTCTCTTCTCCAATACTTTCATGAGATTTTCCACGAAGGAATGTACTGTGCCTTCTTAATATATTCCAGAAGTATGCATTCTGTAAACATTAAACCAATGAAAAAAGCATGTTGTCTTCAATATTTGTAGCAAAGTTCCACTCCTGCATTAAAAAGTACTATTAAAAATACTATTTCAAATATTGCCATATTCTGGAACATCATTTTAAATACAATTTCCCTGTGTGATATCATTCTTGGACTTCATGAGAATTAATCAATGTGAATGATAATATTTGAATAATAGCCCCACATAAATCAGTAAGTTATTTTGAGTTTTCAATCCAACTTCTAATATATTCTCTCATTTTTATTTTGTGAAATGTTTCCTGCTGCACAAGTAGCATGAAATACCTTTTTAAAATAGATTTCAATGTAAAGTATGATAATACAGTGATATCTTTATCTCAGTGAAATGACTCGTTCTTCCAAGAGAAACTTTTCCCTATTTTTTGAATCTGTAAGCATGGTTTAAGCATGTTTCTCCACATACAAGTTTGACTTGTATTATTTACATCTATATGTGATCTGCAGTTTTAAAAATGGAGGCTCATAGAACAACAGCAGAAAGTTAGTTTATTAATATCTTCTTTCTTTTCAATTTGTATCGTGTTTTCATTCATTTTGTACCTAATTCCTGTTCAATAAAGATGTCTCTTTCCTTGTTCTTTCTTCCTTATCCTTTTCTCATGATCTGCATGTAGCCAAATATTGATCATTGAATTCACATGGAAACAATTTCATGCAATACCTTGAAGGCCCTGCCTTTTCTTCTTAGCCTCTCCTGAAGCTTACTGCAGTTTCTATGGACAGATTCCACATTCAGTATACTCCTAGATCTTAGGATGCAGCCAGAGGGTGAACCTGAGAAGTTAAGGCCCACCGAGAGAGAGTTGTTAGTAAACAACCCAGTGAGTCTCCCTGCTCCTCAGAGGGAGAGATCTGAGCCTGGTTTCCCATAGTGATAACCCACTCATAACCCTTTTCTGTCATTCTTCCCTTCCCTATCTCCCTCCTCATCTTTTTCAATAAACCTTCTGTGATCTACACCCAGAAGAATTACTGAGTCAGGACCTATCTAGTGGGGACTTAAACTAAGCAGATACTATCCTTCCTGAGCATTCCCTCCCCCCCAAAAGAAATTCATTCTCATTTATTCTTTCTCCTTCTTTATGATTTTCTCTATGAATGAGGTTAGTTTCTAATATTCAGATTACTTCGATTCAAACACATTTTACTCTCGCTCAGGGCATGTAGTGGGCTTAATATGGTTGTTAATGTTAAACCAATTTAACCCAAGAGACTAGCTGGAAAGTAGGACATTTTTAGAATTATAGGTCCCAGATCCATAGAATGCCAAACTCTGTGAGAATATGAAGATGATTAGCTCTGCACTATGTTTTCAGAGTTTTAAAATGTTGTTTATATTGAATAAACCTTACAATGTTACATAGTGGTAAAAAACAAACCAAATCTAACACCCAAGAAGTTATTGGCTTTTGCTAAAACAGTATTATCCTCCTACAGAATGTACTTTAGTTAATGCAAACTAATTTTTACATAATACCTCCAGAGGATCTGATGGTGGACTGGGTCATAAAAAGTTGAAATGAGCATGCATACCAGTCAACAAACTCAGACTTGAAAGAAGTGTATCTGTCTTTATTACTCATAATTCTACTTTCAGTTTCTTCAAACCACTTATTCTGCCATACTTTCAGAAGTTCTATCTCAGTTAATTAGAAGTTCCCATTTTGTGGGATGACTCAAACTAGAAAGCTTTTTCTCAGCAAAGGATACAATCAAGAATGTGAAGAAAGAGCCTACAGAGTAGGAGAAAATCTTTTCCACACGCACTTCAGATAGAGCACTTATCTCCAAAATTTATATAGAACCTACAAAACTTTACACCAAAAGTACAAAGAACCCAATCAATAAATGGGCCAAGGAACTGGACAGACACTTTACAGAAGAAGACATACAGGCAATTAATAAATATATGAAAAAGTGTTCAACATCTCTAGTAATTAGAAAAATGCAAATTAAAACAACTCTAAGATTTCATCTTACTCCAATTAGAATGGCTATTATCAAGAATACAAAAAATAGTAGATGTTGGTGTGGGAGTGGGGAAAAAGGTACATTTTTACATTGCTTGTGGAGTTGCAAATTGGTGCAGCCACTCTGGAAAGCAGTATGGAAAATCCTCAGAAAACTTGGAATGGACCCACCTTTTGATCCAGTTATCCCACTCCTCGGTTTATACCCAAAGAACTTAAAATCAGCATACTACAGTCACACAGCCACATCAATGGTTACAGTTAAAGAAACTGTGGTGTATATACATAATGGAATATTATTCAGCCATGAAGAATAATATTATGGATTTGCAAATAAATGGATGGAATTGGAGAATATCATGCTAAGTGAAATAAGCCAATCCCAAAAACCCAAAGGCCAAATGTTTTCCCTGATAAGCGGAGAATGATATATAATGGGGGTGGGTGGAGTAGGGAGGGAGAAAAGAATGGGGGAACTTTAGATTATGTAGAAGGAAATGAGAGGGAGGCGGGTATGAAAAATGGTGGAATGAGACAGACATCATTAGCCTATGTACATGTATGATTACACGAATCGTATGGATCTACATCATGTACAACCATAGAAACGAAATGATGTACCCCATTTGTGTACAATGAATCAAAATGCAGTCTGTAAAAAATTAAAAGATAAAAAAAAAGAAGTTCCAATTTTGTTTAAATTAAGAGTAGGCCATGCTGAACCACAGCTTGGAGTGTGAGGCCTCGATCGCTGGATGGGCCTGTTTGCCTGGACCTCTGTTGTTTCTGTCGTCCTGGCATGTTCTGGTCTGGCTGGCCTCTTTGCTCTTTCTATTTCACCAATGTGGGGACTGAATGCTCTTTCTCAGGGTCATGGAGTCTTCCCATGAGAATACTATGTCCTTGTTTGTCTGGCCAGGAATATTCAGTGGCCTCATACAAAGAAGGGACACATAGATCCCCTCTGCTCATGAGTATCCAAACCTTCAGGTGGTCTAAGAAACCAGTTATCTCTCTCTTGGATTCTCGAAAGAATCCATTGCTCAACCTAAGAAAAGTTCTCCTTGCTAGAAAGAAAGGAGCTAAAAGAAACACAGGAAGGACTCCCTTTCTCAGAGATAGTTACTAAAATATACTTTCTATAGTTCAGTTATTGAAGGTCTATTACGAGTTTACCATTTTGACAGGGCACAGTGGTGCACACCTGTAATCCCAGCAGCTCAGGAGGCTGAGATAGGTGGAGTTCAAAGCCTGTCTCAGCAACAGTAATGTGCTAAGCAACTCAGTGAGACCCTGTCTTTAAATAAAATACAAAATAGGGCTGGTAATGTGGCTCAAGTAGTCAAGTGCCCCTGAGTTTGATCCCTGGTAAAAAAGAGTTTAGCATTTTGGAAAATAAGAAAATGGTCCTATTTGCCCTGCTCTCCTTTTCCCTTTTTCCCTCTTTCTTGTCCTTCTGCCACATCACATCTCTCCCAGGACCAATAATAACTATCTACTTATATATCATCGCTTTCTCTTCCTCTCTTCTATTTTGCTAACTATTCATCCATGTACCCACCTATCAATCTGTTTATCTAGCATTTCCACCACAGGGCACAGGAAGCATGCTAAAATGTTGTATGCCTGTCTTAATGAGGAGTGTCAATCTCTGTGACAACTGCTAAAGTAACTGTGCCTTCTATCAGGAAGTGCTAGAAAATTAACAATCTGAAATTCTGACGGGCATCATAGTCATTTGTAACCACTATGTATAAGATACTAAATGTCTATAAGTTGGTGGTTTATTTGGAATTATTTTTATCAGGTTTGAGCTGTGTTTTGGCAATAATTATAAAACATGTTTAAGATAATCTACAACTTGATTATAAAAATACTTCACATAATTTCAAGGACTCCTTTTGTTTATGTATTTCACCTTTTTTTCTATTTTCACTTTTTTTATATTTAACACATAAAAATTATATATATGCATGGGGCCCAATGTAAGTCCATACCTATATGCAATATGTAATGATAAAATCAGGGTAATTAGCATTTCCCTATTCTGTCAGCACTTATCATTGTGTGTGTATGTGTGTGTGCTAGGAAACTGTGAATTTCTCTAAAATTTCTGTAAAATGAACAATAGTTAGTGTGAACTCCAGTCCCACCCTGCTACAGAACACTGGTTCCTATTCCTCCTATCTGGAAGTATTTTGGTACATATCATCTAACTTCCCTCTGCCACCCTTTTTCCCTACTCATCCTAGCCTCTATGTTTATGAAATTGTATCCTTTTTTTTTTTTTCATTTCTACAAAAGGGTAAGTGTGGCATTGGTCTTCTTTCACTCCCTATAAATTTATTTTGTACTTTTGTCTGACGAGCATCTCAAATTGTAATACTGTCCCAATGTTTCTTTTGTCCCATATCAGCCTTCATGTTTATTGTTTAAAAATCAACCTAAATTAATAAATTGTCTCACATGTTGCTATGAAGAATGAATGGGCATCTATATCCTATAACTGTTTTAGAAGAGTATATGATTTTTATGGTAATAAGGGAATTTATGACCTCTAGGATTTTCATGTTTATTCTTAAATGACAATGTGGCAATTCCATCAACATATGCTATAGTCATATACATATATTCAGGTATATACTTGATTTAGTATAATGAGCTTCATCTTTCTTCATGTCCTATATGCCTCTATAAGTACAGAAAAGGAAGTCTGTAGTGCATATTCTCAGATGTGATGGAACAGTTTCGGGACACCAAAAAAAAAAAAAAAAAAATAGCATTTACCTAGCAAGTGATGAGAGATCCATGAGCTTTTAAAACTCCTCTGAAAATACTGAAATCTTGTAAAACAAAGGGTTTCAATTTACAAATAAATGCAATATAAAGTGAAATCAATAAATGCTTAAATGTTTCTTCTGTATGTATGGATAAATTTAAATGTTTTATATGATATGGTACAGGACCTCTAAAAAGTCAAAATGGTCTTAAAATATCTCATCCATCTATAATCAGAATAGTTTGATTTTGTAGTGAGTGTGCATTTTATACTGTTCATTCTTTTTCCAATTTATTGCTTTTGCCTACTGATATTTATTAGGTACCCACTATTTACCAAGCTCTGGGCAGAACTATGAGGATGGTAATAAAAAGAATGACCAAAGAAAAAACTTATTCTGTGCGTATTTTCTCTTAGGTACTATTGTAAGCACTTTAAATGTATTAAGTGATCTTAGTAAGGTAGTTACAATTATTTTCTTTATTTCAATAATAGGAAAATGAGGCACTTGGAAGTGAAATAACTCACCCTGGTTCATGTAGTTATTAAGTGACAGTCAAGACTTAAAACCAGCTACCTTGCCTCAGTGTTTGTGCTCCTGTCATGTAACTCTCACCCCATATTTTAGATAGTGAAGTCAGGACACTGGCTGAAAGCTCTAGTAGAAGCCGAGGTAATGTTCCACCATGTGATGGAGAAGGGAAAATATGGAGACCGTGGAAACCTGTAAGAAGAATTAACCCAGAACATTTATATCACTCTTTATATACCTCCAAATTAGCAAATAATCCATCCAACTTGATAAATCTTTACATATTGTTAGTAACAGATTAAAATTTTTCCCACATTAAATTTTTTTCCTATGTCATTTTTTTCCTAAGTATGATTTACACTTAGGTTGGTGAAACTTCTGTAGGTCTTAAGCAAAGCATTTAATTTTTGTAAGGCTGATTTTAGGGAATGAAAAGTAAGACCCTAGCACAATAATGAAAATGATTTTACCTTTTGACTTCTTGGGGTTTAAAGCTATGAAATGTTTATACTAAAAATGCTTAAAAGCATTATTAAATTCTTGAAATTATTAGGCATTTTATGCTCTGCTAGAGCTATTTTTAGTTTCAGGCAAAATCAGAGAAAATAAATGCCATCATTAATAAAACTACCTTGGACAGCACTCTGATTTCAACTCAGATTGGGAGAGTGTAGCTCTTCAATGCACTGTAGGGAAAAAGAGATCTTTTCTTTATTTAATACTGTTCTGAGCTTTCAAATTCTCTTGAACTATTTTCTTTAAGTGATGTTTCTTAGAAAACAACTCATCCTTACACTAACAAATTAGGGAGGCAAATATCCCTTGACTTAATACCACTTTTATGTGTTTCCATAGTCCCAAAGTACTCTACTAATGACCTTAATCTTGTGCCTTTCAATCTGACTAAAATGTGATATAAACAAATTTAGCTTTGTTAACATGATATAAATGTTAGGATTACTAAATTGTATTTTAACTAAATAATATTATAAGATTATGCCATTTACCACAAGAGGTCTTTTCCTTTATCTCTTCATGATGGTATATTAATAATTAAGCATATTTTCAGAATATGTAATTAGTAATATCTTTCATAAGTTTACTAACATTAAGTAATTCTTTTAAATATTTTATTTTCTATCATGCTGTGGTGACTTTTGTGCATTTTCTTCACTTATACATATATGTCCCAATAGGTTTTTAATCACAAATCTTTATAACTTAATGTCACATCTCAAAAGGGCTAATATTATGACATTTTGAAAATTCCCATATTATTTAAAATGATGTTAGAAGAGCCAAGTATGGAAAAATGGTGTTTAAAAAGGTCATACAGGCGCTCTATCTCATAAAACCATAACGTGGAATTATTTTCTTGCTCTCCTCTGGCTTTCTCTTTTAAAACAAGATAGATTATATGGCACCACAAAAGTTCATTCTGAGATTGAACTCTAAACTGGAGTTAATATCCAAAAAAACCCAAAAAATCACCTAAGACTATTGGACAGTTTAAATATTTCTAATATAAATTGAGTTCATATTTCTTAGGTCTGACTCTGACGAAAACTATTTCCGAATGTGTAAACTCAAATGTCAGTCTAATCTGTGCACCCTGGGTTTATTTAGGGATGCATTATTTAGGATTAAACTGCAATGTAAGCACAAAAACATTTGCCATACATGAATATAATTTTGTGTGGTTTTTGAGTGATAAAAAGGCCACAATACAAAAAAAAATTTTTTTACTTTAATGAATGTTTTCCTATGTTTTTTAAAACCTGAAATAATAAAAAGAGTTGAATTTCACTGGAAGACTTTTACAACCTGAGCAGTAGAGTAGTGACAGGGTGGTATGATGGTTATCTGATCTCTTGTGTGTTTATTTTCTTCGGAGTTTTGAAGCCATCCTTATGAGAACACACTGCTGAGACTTATTTGGCTGACAGTGTTACAAATGTACTAAGGGACTGCATGGGAATTGGATGATTTTGTTATTATTTTAAGAACAAAATTGGGTCCACTGCCTGGGGATAGATTGGGATGATCTATGCCTATCTCTTAGTTGTGTTCTGTTTATGAGAATTAATCATTTCACCTCTGAATGATCTAGAAGCTAATAATTGATCATCTTCATCATTAAAGTACAAGGACTAAACCACTCTAATGTCTATACAGGGACTGACAAAAGCAAAAAGTGCTTCATTTAAAGAGAAAATGATATTTTTTAAAAAAACTTTAATCACTATTGTGATTCTAATTTAAGAGCAATAATCCAAGGAAACATAAATTTGAATTGCCCTCTCTAGGTGTAAAAGTCTTAATGCAGTTCTACAAGTTGATATCATTTAATTAAAATGCAAAATGTTTAAATCTTGCTTAAATTTGAGCTGTATATTTGAATGGGAGTAAAAGAATAATATTTCATTTTTACATGTGAGTGGATAGATGAATTATAAAGCATGCTATTGAATTCCAGTCGTGGCATATTAAAATAGGTGCATGTTCTTTTGTTTATGTTTTTTAGCATCTCCGTCAATTAAACTCTTGGTGGATGATCCTATAGTTGTAAATCCTGGAGAGGCCATAACATTAGTGTGTGTTACAACAGGAGGAGAGCCTGCACCCTCTCTCACCTGGGTCAGGTCCTTTGGGACTCTGCCTGAAAAGACTGTTTTGAATGGAGGAACTCTGACCATACCTGCTATCACCTCAGATGATGCTGGTACTTACAGCTGCATCGCCAATAATAATGTGGGGAATCCCGCAAAAAAGTCCACCAACATCATTGTGAGAGGTAAGTTTGCCTCGAGACTGTTACAACAGAGATATCTAGGTTAGCCAGGCTATTGGAAAGCAAATACTGAAACATTTAATATAAAACTATATCCTTAAATATTGCATATATATGAAACATACAGAAAATGCTATTTGTAGGTAATGAGATAGTGTCTAATTATAAGTGAAAACTAAAAGTCTTAAATACTAATACTAATGCTTTATATTGATATTGAATAGTTTTCATGTATATTCAATGATGCATTGAATAGTTTTTATAATGTTGTTAATAAAAATAAATGTTCAAAAAGAAAATGTGAGGATTGGAGGTACATTTCAGGTAAAATGCTTGCCTAGCATGCCCAGGGCCCCGATATCAATCCCCAGCACCACAGGGGGATAAAAATAAAAGTAAAGGAATGAAAATATGGTATACAACATAAAACAGTGTTACACAGATTATATATTATAAACACCCATTACAAACAGGGCCTTAGTTGAGAGGTAATACAGAGATCTATAAGACATGACTCTATACTCAAAGATTCTACCATCAGTGAAAATAAAATATATTGATAGCTCTATCATATGATATAGCATAAACAAAAGGTATATAAAATTTTTAAAGAATTTCTAATTATTTCTGTCTGAGGATATTAGGAACAAACTAATGGCATTTGCAGTTAGTTGAATAAGATCTTGAAATACTGAAATTGGGGAAAACGTGGAAAAGTCAGAAATAGAAAAGGCAACACTTATTCAAGGAATCTAAGCAAAATGTGGGACACTAATCAGCAGTGGTGGTGATACTAAGGTGTGGCCACTGTTGCCTGTAGGTACCTGGTGCTGCACATAGAAAGACACTCTGTTTCTTCATGTCTCACTTCACTTGGCGTGGTCCTGGGTTAAAAGCAGAGAGGGACACTGACGCCTCTGAAGTTCAAATTCATATGCCCAGGAGGACCCTAGAAGCATGCAAATGTGAACCACTCACAATGTCAGATTCCAATGGAAGTAAAATATAACTGAGTACATCAGTATCAACATGTGATTTTACAAATACAGATTGTAGTAGTCTAGTGACCATAGTTATCCGTTATCATCCAAATTATTAGAAAGGTTATTTGATAAAAATATTCTTTATTCAAAATGTTATAGAATAAACCAAAACACTATGATTAGCATACTGTCTGCCACAGAATTGTAGGCCACACAAAATTTAATGATTGAAAATGTGTCATCATTTTATCTCTCACTTCAAAATGAAACACAGTTCCAATTAAAGTACCACAATGCTTTCTTATTAGATGCAGTATTGAAGGACCTTTTTAAATTTTATGTTTATTTTCTTCCAAACCATGTGTCACACTTTGGCATACAAATAAAGGTAAATAAAAGCAAAATAAATAGATTAAACTATTCCCAAAGCTCATACTCAGATCCCAATTTTTAATCAGTTTTCAATCCAGAGCGCTTGATGACCATGGACCTACAGTATTATCCTTTATGTTATGAGAAGCATTTATAATTCAGAATGTTGAGAAATGCTATCTCTGAGATTTTCTTCCAAGTCAGGGCATGCTGCTGTGGTCACCTTGTCAGTAGCAGTTGTGAGAGGCTATTGACTGTAAGATGCATTCTGATTTCAGAACTGTTAAGATGGGCAAATAGATGTTTAAAGGATTTTATAATCAATGACATGATCTTTATACCAATTATTTAGCAAGTTTCTCCTGGAAAACTACCAGGACTCAGGGATGCATGAGGGTAACTACAAAGATCAGTGACCTCATCCCTGCCCCCAAAACTCACAGTTGTATAAGGAAGGTAGGAATACAAAGAATGACATTTAAAGTAAAGAGAGGATTCAAAAATGCAAGTACCCAAACCTCCTGCTTTAAATATTAGTATTAATGAATGACATGAGAATCCTTTTAAGCCTTGTTTCAATGAGCAACCAGATTCTGACCTCCTTCTCCCCCAAATTAAAAAAAAAAAATAGAAAAAAACACTGTATAGTCACCAAAGTTTATTTTCTGTTTTTTGTTTGTTTGCTCTTAAAATATACTTGCTCTCCCACGAAACCGTGAAGTAATCTACCAAATTTTTCTGTGATGATGGTGAGTGAGGTAAGGTAAAGCATTGTGGCACCTATCCTTCAGCATCACAGATGCAATATTAAATTATTTACTCCATTATTTTATCTAAGACAGAAACTCACTAGAGGAAAATGATGCATTAAATCTAATTAAAACAATAGACTCATTTGCAATATTGAAACGATGTTCAGCTTTCAAAACGTGCAGCAAAAAAGTCAGTGTTGCTCAGTTCCCCTCCATAAAGGATCTACTCAGTGCACCGCAAATATGTGCTCAGAGAATGATTTACTCCTCCCTATCCTCCCTACAGTTTTCATCTGTGTCCTTCAAACAAGTTTCCAACTTTGACACAAATGACCTGAAATAAAGAAAGCCCTAAAAGTTTATTTATCTGATCTATTACTTCTTTTTATGCCTTAATTTTTCTGAATTGTATATTTGCATAATCATATTATATTACCAGTGGGGTTCCTCAGCAGTGGCATTCACATAATTCATTAAATCAAGTTTGTATATAATCTTGCTGAATATAAAAACAGTCTTGGTTAACAGGTCCTAGATTAAACTTGGAGAGGTGGAAGAAAAGCTACTACATTAATGTGAGGGCATTTGTTTTCTGTCCACTGAGGCCAAGATATTTAGTTCAAGGAATTAATTTTCTTTTCGTTATATCAAAGAAATTATTTTTAAGTCCTCTGAATTAGTAGACCACTTCAGGGTCTTAGATTAACTATATAATGGATAGAGCATAAATAGAACATTAGGTTTATTCTCCTTACCCCACTCTTTTCTGTAATCAAATTAGGATCCATAGACCAGGTTTCTGAGCAAGTACAAGGATATTTTCTGCATAGAATTACCTTTCCTGGATAGTAGAATGAAGCAGACATTATTACCTCCTATACATATATAACTATAGGACCGGTGGTATTCTACATCATGTATAACCAGAAGAATGAGAAATTATACTCCATTGTATATGATGTGTCAAAGTGCATTCTACTGTCATGTATAATTAATTAGAACAAATTAAAAAAGCATTAGCTTTACAATTGGTGAGTATCTATGTATAAAATAAGAGCATATAGTATAGACAGTAATAAACTCTAGAAACATTTGCAAACTCTTCATTTGAATTTCTAAAAAATAGAAAACACTTTAAAGTTATGCATACACACACTCCATATAAAGAACAAGCTCAAACTAAATATGAATCTCATATAATTTACAAACTTCGTCAAATATATATAAATACAGCAGCCATGTCTTTCTTATGATCCTTTAAGAATTACAGTGATTGAGCCACATTTCACCTAAATCAGGAAAAAAGATGTTACTTAATATTATTTGAAAAGAAAATTATGTTGATTACCTATCACATGTTGGGTGACCCAAGTTCAGTGCTTTCCAAACTCCTATAAGACAATATGTCATACCTATTTGAGGGTCTGTTGTGGTGATTAACAGTATTTAGAAATGCCCTGGTTTTTCTTATATTATGAAATAAACTTACATTGAATAAGCATGGCTTATAACATGGTTAAAACATTCACATATTTTAGGGTCCTGTAGCCTCCTTGAATGTCCCATGATGCATTCAAGTCACAAGTATACATTTAATTCAGTATTTTGGATGCGTGATTCAAATAGTAATAAAGTGCTAAATCTGACAATGCAAAATATTCTTCCTTCCTCATCGTGGTTCTACTTTGAATTGGAAACCTGATATGGGAAGGGTAGATGGAGCATGGCTGAATTTTTTCTTTTCACCTCTCAATCATCCAGATTCCTCTCTGATTAGATGGCCTGATTAGATGGCCAGGTTCTTAACACCCTGGTTTGGGCAGGGTATGGAGGTTCTCACTATATAAAGCATCTCTTTTTGTTCTTAAGTGGCACTGGGAATTTTTATATGGACTTTCAAGAGTTCTTTCTCCTAGAAGATATATTTTTCTGTGTAGATGAAGAAGTGTCCAGCAATGGGAGTCCCCCCAGGAGTCCATTAATATGCCATATTCCCTCAGCATCTTGAGCTTTGCCTTTTCCTCCTTTCTGCTGAGGATCTCTTTGTCTTTCAGGCAGCTAACCAAGCAAAGCCCAAAATGAGCTCATGTTCCTTCCACATGAGACTCCTGTCTCTCTGGTACAAATGCTTTCCAATCAACTCCGTGAGGAGACCCAGATCTCCAAATACCACTTCTATCCTACTGCTACATACTTTAGAGTCTTCAGCTATGAGTGAAGCACCACTGCAGTGGAATATTTCAAAACTCTTATGGGTCCCAGGGAAAGTTCCTCCCTAGGATTGAGATGAAAGGGATAGCTTCCCTTTTTCCACCTCTGGTTTGGAAGGAACTGCATTTCCCAGTTTTCTCCAGAGATGACCTAATGATAGAATTTCATCTATGACCCCTCTACTTCTAATTATCTACAATGTCTAAGAATCAGGAATGGGATTTCTCAGACTTCTTCAGATAATTCTATGTAAGAAGAATCCTCTTCAGCACTTATTATGGAATTGTATGAATTCTAAAGCAAAAGTGGGTCAGGAAAATCTTCTATTATCTAGTTTCCTGAAAATATGGATTAGAGGGATTGAAAATTCAAAGCTTTTCAAAAATTTTAGCTTGAATTTGTGCATTAGTAGATCCTCCTGCCTCTATCTTCAAATATACTTTGAGTCTGACCTTATCATTCATGTTCAATCTTACAGGCTT
The DNA here is from genome assembly GCF_902686445.1 of Sciurus carolinensis. NCBI lineage: Eukaryota > Metazoa > Chordata > Mammalia > Rodentia > Sciuridae > Sciurus > Sciurus carolinensis. Next base: position 148,137,187 of record NC_062214.1, on the reverse strand, counting down.
GGTCCAAGCCATTAATGTATCTTTTCTGATTGAATACAATAATCATTTCATTGATATTCTTTTCAATTTAGTTCCTCTTTTGGACATTCATGTACTTTATTAGATAAGGAAGAATAGACTGATTTAATGAATAGACATAGTTTTTAAATACTAAAAAAGAAGAACTTCTGTGTTCTCCAAGGACCCATTGATACTAAAAGCTTAGTATCAGATTCCCAAGGGTGGCACTATTGAGAGGTGGTAGAACCTTTGAGAGGTAGAACCAAAAGGGAGGTCATTGGCAGTGTGTTCTCATCAAGTAGTTCTCAGAAAACCCCTCAGTAGTTCTCACAATATAGTTCTTATTAAAGGAGCAAGTCTTGCCCCTCCTATCAGTCTACTTCTTGCATTGAGATGTAATTTCTTGCTTGGATATGTACTTCCACCTTTGGCACCTGCCATTTGCCATCAGGGCATCACCAGAACTGAGATGATGCAGGCACTATGCCCTTGAACTTCCAAAACTATTAGCTAAATAAATGTTTTTTTCTTTATAAAGTTAGTTACCCTTGGGTATTTCATTATAGTAATGAAAACATGACTAATACAGAAAGTTAGTACTGAACAGTGGGAATCATTATCATAATTACAGTTATACCTGAAGATGTGGAGGAGACTTTAGAACAGGATTATAGGAAGAGGGTAGAAGACTTAGGAGACATGGGCTAAAGAAATCTGAGAATTCCATTACTGAAGTGTTATGGTCTATTCTTTTGGGGCACAGAAGTCTAGCTTAGGCAACATATCTCAGATGGAAATGAAGATTCTTCGAGAATGGTTCAAAAGCCTATCTTTCACTGTGGCAAAGATTCTGAATGCATTTTATTAATATCCTAAGACTTTGTGCAAAGTCAAAATTAAGAATGATTGCCTAGTTATTTGGCAGAGGAAATTTCAAAACAGCAAAGCATTCAGACTGTTGCATAGGTATTACTGACCTGTTGTAGTCTGATTCACAGTGATAATTAGAAGAAAAAGAAAGCAGAGCAGAAAGATTTGAAGAAAGTCACAGCCTGGCAGGAAGGAGCAAGAAACATGTAGGGATACAAACAAGGAGGGTACTCTTGGGCAGTGGCATACTAGAGAGACTAAGACATTTAGATATTAATCATGAAAGAGTTTGAGTGCTTCCTAGTTGATAATACTTCTAGTAGTTGTGCCTCTGTGATTGGTATGTGTGTGTGACTGCTCCGTGAAGTCAGTCAGTTGTCTGAGCTAATCACACCGGTGGTATCTTCATTCCGTGGCTATTATGCATTCTCTCAGTGTTGACTTCATCCCTGTCTGCCTTAAGTAATAAGAATCTTGAATGAACACACATGGAAGCTTAGTTTCAGTCATATTAGTTTTAGTCACAGTCTAATTAGCACTAGTCATATTCTAATTGACTAGAACTCAGACATATGGGCATACCTAACAATCTAAAGTTTAGGCATGATATTCTTACTATAACAGCACATACATTTTTGTCAGCAGTTAGCCATTTTAGCCACATTCACTCAAGAGTCAGCCTGATTAAAATCGACTCAGTCTACTAACCAGATTCCTCATATGGCTTTTCAGTGCACCCAGAATGGAATTAAAATTTATCCTCAACATTTCAAAGATTACTCTTCTTTATTCACTCTATTTTTTTTAAAGCGTTCCTTTTTTTCAATTTTTTTTTTTTTTTTTTTTTTTTTAGTTTTCAGTAGAACTCTATTGTATTTATTTATATGTGGTGCTGAGAATCGAACCCAGTGCCTCACACATGCTAGGCAAGCCATCTACCACTGAGCCACAACCCCAGCCCCTCTTTATTCACTCTTTGTTTTGCGGGGTGGGTACTTAGAATCGAACTGAGGGGCACTTGACCACTTGAGCCACATCCCCAGTCCTGTTTTGTATTTTATTTAGAGACAGGGTCTCACTAAGTTGCTTAGTACCTTGCTTTTGCTGAGGCTGGCTTTGAACTCACAATCCTCTGCCTGAGTCTCCCAAGTTACTGGGATTACAGGTGTGCGCCACCATGCCTGGCTATTCACTCTTGACTCACTGTCTTTTTATTTTTATTTTTTCACAACTCAAGACTTATACATTAGCTGTTTATTCTTCCAGGTATGTTAATTTTCAAATACCACCTTTGACTACTCTATCTTAAATGGTGTACCTTAATTTCAAGGCCATAATTTATTGTTTCTTTTTGTCATACAACTCCCTTGGATGATTTCATTAATATCCTTATTTAATATCTATCTCTCAAGTGACTACAGGGACAAAGAATCTTCTGCTTGTTGTCTTATTCAATATATGCTAGAACCTAGACCCAGCATATAGTAGATACTTAATAAATACTAGTTGAACGAATGTGTTTTACAAGTTCAGGGTCTTACATTGGGCATTTCTTCTAACATCACCCTTTGATGGCCTAAGTATATGTTAAACGTTGTTACGCACAATTGGGAAATTCTATGTGCATATTAAGTTAGCTTAAATAATTTGTATGATATGATTAGCTCATTTGAAATGTGACATTGTTCTGATTATCATTAACATGCAGCAACCATCCCAAAATAATAACTTATAATAACAACAGTAATTCATTTTGCTTACAAATCTGAGAGTTGAGAGGGTCAGTTAAAATATTCAGAATCTCTCATGAGATTTCAGTCAGAAGGTAGTTGGGTCTGGAATCATATTCAAGGTGTTTCCATTCAAAAAAGCTGGTGCTCAAACAAATGGGCTCTTCAGGTCAGTCTCTCTCTGTGTCTTTCTAACACTCTTTCTCTTTCTTGCTCTTCCTTAGCCAGCACCCCAATCACCTGTCATCTCTCATCTCTCTAAATGATCGCTACACTTGGCAGCTTCAAGGTAGCAAGACTTCCACAAGGCTCCCAGGCCGAGTGGCCCAAGAGCTGCATGGGCTCATCTAACCGAGCCTCATGCTCATGTACCATTATCACTGCATTCTGTTCTGCAAGGTAGTGACTTCTGCAAAGTGACAGTGTAAAAATGTTTTTCCTTTGAATTTTAGAATTATTTGAATTTTTCTCCATTGGCTTTGATCTCAGCTTTCTAATATAGGGAAATAAAAGAAAATGTCAATATTGAAATAGAGTTAACCTTTATGGAAGAAGTCAATATGTACTCAGTGGGGCATGGATTTACACGTTCCTAACTGCATGGAAATATAGCGTAACCTTCAGAAACATCATAACTCTGTTCTGAAAAATGATGATCTACCTAGCTCAAGTTTATACACATGGAAGGACTGCAACTATAAATCTGAATTTTAATATTAAACATATTTGTTCTGAAATCATTTTACTGAGAGATATATTAGCACTGCAAATATTTCAAAATGATTGTATTTTTGCTTATTACAAAAATCATATAAATCTAAAACTCTATGATAAAATTCTTGAACATTAAATGTATCATTTCTGTTTAAATAATTATAATAGGTAACATTTATTGAGAATTTATTATATGCCAGACTATTAGGCACACTATTATGCATTAACTTTTTAATCAGCTCAACACATTTATGAGATGGAAATATTATTCCCATTTTAAAGAAGTAAAACTGAAGAGAGAGCTGCTAAGTAACTTTCCCAAAACAAATTTTGTTTAAGTAACAGAGCTGGGATTGAAAATATGTACACACACACACACACACACACACACACACACAAAATACGGCTTTAGAGCCACTATCTTAGCCAAGAAGTCTTTTAGAATTTAGCCAAATATTTTACAAATATTTACTTTCTTCCCAAGTATTTGAACTGACTGAAGTCCTTTTCTGATTCATTTCTTTCTTTATCTTTATTAATTAATTTATTTATATATTTACTTATTTATTTTTATGCTGGGCATTGAATTAGGAGTACATGCATATTCTACCACGGCATTAAACCCAAGTATCCCAATGACCTTTTTTTAATCTCCTCTGTCCTTGTGTTTCCAGAGATTTGTTAGGGATTCTTTATGTGTCATGAATATGTTTTCTGTATATTTATTTAAAAACCAATCCTCAACAATACAAGGTCCTAAGACATTTTTCCTAATTATACTGTTTCCTTTCCAAATATATAACTTCTGTTAAAAACACATTCTGTGTTTTTGTTAATCAGTATTTCCCCTCTAGAAAGGATGGCTATATTTTTACTTAATTTCAAATTGTAGCCAAGATGATGTATATGGTTCATGATTTTTTAACATACATTTTGAAGGACTTGGTATGACTGAACATCCACAGATTATTGTACAAAATTTGAAAGATTATTGTACAAAATTTTGAAAGATTTCTAGTAATTAGAAAAGCTTGATGGAGTTGCTAAATACAAGAATAGAAAATATCTGCACAATTAAAACTTTCAGTATAAGCAAGGGAAAAACAACTAACATAATTATGAATATATCTTCATTATCTTTATTAAAAGGTATATATCTTCAAGCTGTTGGTTACAAAATCAGAGTTAATTGGCAATTTCTTAGAAATAATTGATTGGATTTAGCCTCAGTCCATTTGGGAATGGATATTATAAGTGAACTTCATGGGTCAGCGAAGTTCTTCCCAAGCATTTATGACTCATCAGGTTTAATTTTCCATTATCAATAGCTCTGTTCCACGATATTTCATTAATAAAAACTATAACAGTAATAGCTGAAATGATAGCAAGCCAATCCTTCAACATTCCCACAGAGAAGAACTGTCTGCAGTGTGCAGGTGTCCCCTTTACTCATGCAGATTAAGTGCACTCTTTCTCTTTTCCTAATTCAATATTCTGTAGTAATTACACATCCCCAAAACACCAGGGATAATTTTATTATATTGTTTTGTAGCTCTAAAAGAGTTTCATGATTTCCTCTTTTAAAATTAATCAGGGCCATGCAAAATCTAGAAATTAACAAATTCCATAGTTCTCATCCAAATATAGATAGCTCAGTTTCCTTTTCTAAGTAATAAATCTAACTTATCCTCGTTCATTAAAATAAAACATGAAGAATGTCATAAAATATAATCTCAAGTAAGAAGTTTTATCTGGATAAGGCATAATCTTATAATTACTTTAGTGATATATAGACAACTTGTTTTTACATGCTTATTTTATTAAAACTAAATTGTCATGCTTAGTGGATGGAGGCTCTCTTATTGTATTTACTCTGGTTAGAAGGAGATGTCCCAAATGATAAGAATACTCTAAAAGTCACTACTGGTTAGTATCCAGAAAATAAAAATTTTATTTAGGTAATATTATTTTTACATTTTCTAGTCAGTTCCTATGAAGCTACTCTGTGGATTTTTTGTTTGGTTTTTTGTTTTGGTTTGAATACCCTTCAGTAATGAAATGCTATCAAAACAATGGATACTAACGTAAAGGTTAACTCAACATTATTGCTTATTGTTGTGACAGGTACTTAACTCCCAGGCCCATAATATCACACTTGGTCCGTGTGGGTTGAATGACCTATAAGCGGTAGTGTATAGGGCAAGAGATCTATGATCTGGTTATGACTTCTTAAATGAACTCCTGTATCCTAAATATATAAGTAGGCCTGCTTCACTTTTGTCTATACCTGAGAAGTTGTAGTATATAAACTCTAAGATATATTTGCTCTAACCATATGATTCTCTAATAGTTCAATTAGACCCATTCCCATTTTTAAGGTATTTCTGCACCTAATCAATCTAGTTTTGTTATCAAACTCACTCCCAACAAATTCATGGAGACACCTGGTTCTACAGTTTTGCATTTGTTTACATATAAACATTAAGGAACACTAAATTTTAAAACGAAGTTCTATTCTTAAAAAATTATGCATTAGTGACTTACTTCAGTGTATGTTAAACCAGGAAGACAAAAGTTAAGTGATGCCTTTAATAGGTGTTTAGAAATTTTCTACTCATTGCTAGATCTTTGTCAGTTGGTACAAGAGACAGAATGGAGTTCTACTGTTAGAGAGAGAAAGATGTTACGGCAGCTGCCTCCTTGCAGCATAAGGAAGAATTAGTGCACTTCACAAAAGAAGGATAGGCGTTGTGCTCTTGGAAGCTCAGACAGAGAAGGTGGGGAAAATTCCACAGAAGTAGATGCCCTTGGTGCTGAACTTAGAAAAGTCAAAGTCCTTACATATTCAGAAGTGAGGTATCTTTCATTTGCTGCCCAAATGGTAACCTTAACTAGCTCCTCACACTTATTTCATTTTCTTATGTATGAAATATTAGGAATTGTTGATATTCCTTTAAAGAAAAGCCTTTATTTAACTTCCAACTTGCATTATAGAATCTTAAGAAACAAAGCAATTTATACATTTTATTCTATGAGTTAAAAAGAATGCTTAAAAGTGCATTTCTTGTGATCTTGAATTGTATAAGATTTTATATACAGTTAAATATTAAATTATATATATAAGAATTTACATAAAATTTTCTATAAGTTTTGTTTGTCTGTTTACCTTTGAATTTTGTCAAATATTTTTCCAACACCAGTGCTTATTCTAGATGCTTCAGGATATCTAGAGTCAATCAAATTTAATTCTTAAACTGATTGTCTTCTAGACTTCATAATTTCTTACTTTTACATTTCAAGAATCTTCCCTTCCTTCATTCCCTTTCTTTAGTATCTCATTAAATATACTTATCTAAAAATTTCCCCAGTATGGAAATCACTAACCCAGTAGTTCATATCCATCTTACCCAGATTTATCTGTTAGGATCAACCAGGAATTGTGACCGGTAAGAAAAAACTTAGCTGCTAAAAGTCTGTTTTCACAATGGCATGCATTAGTTAAAGCTGATCAAACTGTGCAATTAAGATATGAGCCTTTCCCTATATATGAATTATATTTTTGTATAAAAAAAGGTAATTAAAAAATCAAGTTGTGGCATAGTAATTTTTTTCTGTTCTCTTGAAGTTTATATAAAATCAGTGTTACTTTCCCTAATTGTTTGAAACAATTCTCAGGAGAAACCATCTGGAATTACAGATTGCTTTGTACAAAGATTTTCAATTACAGATTTAATCTAATAAATGTAAGTGTTATGGTTTGGACATGAAGTATTCCCCAAAGATTCATGTGTTTAAGTGTTGCTACCCAATGTAGCAATGTCCAGAAATGGGACTTTCAGGAAGTGATTGGATCAGGAGGACTATAACTCATCAGTGAACAAATCCATTTGTTGGGCTAATAATTTCAATGGACTATTGGGAGGTGGTAGGTACTCTAGGAGGTGTGGCCTAGTGGGGAATAAATCCTTAGGGATATGTCTTTGGGGACTTTATCTTGTTCCTGGCCCCATCTCCCTTTGCTTTCCAGCATGGGTGAATTGAATGACTTTAATCCGCCACATCTTTCTGCCATGATGTTCTACCTAGGCTCAGTCCCAGAGCAATAGAGCCAGTTGATCCTTGACTAAACCTCTGAAACCATGATCCAAAATAAACAGTCCCTCTTTTAAGTTGTTTTTCTCAGGTATTTGTCACAGAGATGGAAAACTGACTAGGACTATTAAAATATATATTTATTTTTCCATCTTTGTTTTATTTTCCCTGTAAGTCTAAATATCACTTAAATTGCCAAATTTATTGTCATAAAGCTTTTGCAATAGTTTTTAAAATATTTTGGGATGTGCTGTTAAACCAGCCCACTGAAAGAAAAAAAATAATATTTGCCAGTTTCTTTGGTCTATATAATCAAATTATGACCAATTTCCAAGGTTTGTAGTGGGAAAGAGATGCGTATAATCTGCCGTCATGAGTAGGTATGAGGTGGTTCAATATATCACTATTGTAATGTGCAATGAAACCATGATATTGGTTGCAGTAGTCAGGGTTCTCTAGAGGAACAGAATCAACAGGAAGTATGATTATAAAAGGGGATTTATTAGATTGGCTTACATGACCAGAAGCTGGATAGTCCACAATGACTGTCTGCAGCTGGAGAGCTGGAAGAACAAGCAGCTTCATAGTCCAAAATGCAGAGACCCTGGAACAAGAAATTTCAACACTGCTACCCTAGTCTGAGACCAAGGCTTCTGGAAACTACCTGGAGAATCACTGGCAGAGTCCACTTTGAAAGAGTGAAGAAGCAAGAGTTCGATATCCTCAGAAGGTTGAAGCAGCAGTCAAGGTCTCATTCAAGAAGAGTGGAACTTGCATCAGCATCTGCTTCCTTGTTCTTCCCAACTTTATTTCATCTCTTGGGCAGTGCTGCCCACACTTAGGGAGGGGGCTCCACTTCAGTTCCTATCCCACATTCCAATCATTCCCAGACACGCCCTCATGGACACACCCAGAAACCTCTTAATTAAGGGTGTCTCTTAATCCCATCAGGTTGACAAATCAAATTAACCATTACATTGGTCATTTACATCTTCTTTATTCAGATATTTATTTTTGGTTAGTTTTTCTGGATGTCTTTCAATTTCCTTAGTTATTCTAAATAAATAGAACTCTCAGTTTTCTTGATTTTTCTCTATTTAGTATGTTTTCTATTATAATGATTCTGCCCTTTATTTTCATCCTTTTTATGTTATTAAAGTTTAAACACTATTTTTTCTCTTCTCATCACCCTCTTAGCTTTATCATACAAATATGAATATATTCTGTTTTTGTTTTCATTCGGGTTAGTTGGGGGGGCATTAGTTTCTCTCGAGACTTTAACAGGGTTTTGTTCAGTTTCTAAGACATTAAAGATATATTTGTTATCTTTATCTTGTAGTATAATTCTATTATGTTTGAAAAACTCATCCTGCAGAATTTCAACTCTTTTAAATATGTTGAGTTTTTTTTTTTTTTTTTTTTTAATAAACAAGGTATCATCTATTGTTATGGTTTAGATGTGGTGTCCCTCAGAAGCTCATGTGTGAAACAATGTAAAAAGGTTTGGAGGAAGAATGATTTGGTTATAGCCTTAATCTAATCAATGGATTGATCCCTGATGGGATTAACTGAGTGATGACTGGAGGGAGTGGTTTATTGGGGGAATGACTTTAGAGTACATATTTTGTATCTGGAGAGTAGACTCTCTCTGCTTCCTGATCACTGTTATGTGAGCTGCTTCCCTCTGCCACACTCTTCCACCATGATGTTCTGCCTCACCTCAAGCTCTGAAGAACGGAGCCAGCCTTCTGTGGACTAAGACCTCTGAAACCAGGAGCCCTCAAATAAACTCTTCCTCCTCTATGATTGTTCTGGTTGGGTCTTTGAATCACAACAGTGAAAAAGCTAAAACATCTATCTTGTTAAATTTTGTGAGTACTAAAAAGAATATGTATTCTATTGTTGAAGAGAACATTCTATAAATATCATTTTGATCCTGTTGGTTGATCACATTTTTCAATATCCTAACTAGCTATCTAGTTGTTCTATTTTAAGAGAGGTATGAAAGTCTCCAAGTATAATGGTGAATTTACCTACTTTTCCTTCCAGTTAAATTGGTTGTTCCTACTTCATCTTTTTAACTTTAACTTTTTTTTTTTTTTTTTTTTTTTTTTTTGGTGTAACACATTTAGAATTACTATGTCTTTGGTGGTTGTATCTTTTGATCTTTTGTCCATATATAATGTTCTTCTCTGAATCTAACCATTTTCCATGCTCTAAAATTCACTTTATCTGATCAATATAATCTTTTTCACTTAACATTGATATTTGCATTTTTTATTATTCTGCTTTTATCCTACTCACATATTTTAAGTGAGTTTTTATAAATTATCATTAAATTTATATTTTCAATCTACTCTGCCAATCTGTTAATTGGTGTGTTTAGACCCTTACATTAAATGTAATTATGAAAATGTTACTTATTTTTTGTTTTCTATTTTTCCTCTGACTTCGTTTCCATTTTCTTTAACCTGACTCTGGATACTTGTTTAAGAGTTTCTCCTTATCTGTAGATATTTTAATAATTTTACTAGTATGTGCTTGCTTTGTGTGTGTTGTATAATTTTCAGAAAATTCATGGCCAAAATTTCTGCAGCTATTTCCATCTCTCTTTCATCTATTCCATTTTTACTTATTTTAACCTTTCATTGAGTTTCAAATTTGCTATGCTGTTTTCTAACTTTTCTTCTTTGTTCTCCATGTCTGAGTTTCAGTCCATACATATCTTATTGCCCCATCTTCTAATTTAACAGTCATATCTTTTGTTGCTTCTAATTGGATTGAAATAAATTCATTGAGTTCTATATTTTACTTATTTTTAAAATTTTAAAATTTACATTTAGTTCTGTAGATTCTAATTATCTGGTAAAAACATCCATCTTTTCATTTAGCATTTCCTATCATTTATTTTCCTAAGCATTTCAATGATAGCTATTAGGAACTCCTATGCCTTGATTATTTGTGGTCTGTTGTTGCTCTGTTTTTCTTTGTCAAGTCTTATTTTTAATTTCATGTCACTTATTCCAGATGGAAAATTTGCTGAGAAATGTTGTCCTAGGAATATTTCTTTGTTCTTTTTCTCTTTTTTTAATTTTATTTTATCTTATGCTAAGTAGATAGTAGTCTTATTGCCTCAACCCAATCAGGGGCTTAGCAGAGTTAAGACTGGGTTGGTGGTGCTCTATTAAGGCATAGCTATTCAGAACTGCCGATTCAGTATTATTGGTTATTAGTTGAAGAGTTTTGCCTGGATTTTCAGTCTCCTACTATATGCCGGAAACAAGTAAATGACTTTGTAAGAGAAGGAACCTGTAATATGTGAAGTTCACCTTTTTGTTTTTCTTTTGGTGGAATTTTGACCTCTCAAGTTCAGCTTGCTAGAATTGATATCTAATAGTTTCAAAATGAACTTTTTAAAAATCTTTTTGGTTTTCCTAATAAAAAACAAAAGTGTTGGTCAGCTGCAAAAAGCTCTAATAAAGTCAGAAATAGAAACCCAATTTATTATACTTTAAACAGTAATGTATTTGTAGTAAAATAGACTGACTTTGATTTGAGTACTTGAAGGACAATCATGATAGGAAAGAAAACAAAATTTTGTAAGCAAATAAAATAGAAAATAATGAAATAGTTTAGATTGGTTAATTTTTCCACCATAAATTTGATATTCTAAAGGCTACTCTAGATAAAATAAGGTTTTGCTACTGCCTCATTTTTTAGGAGCAAAATAAATAGATTGATAATCTGATATTTTTACATTACAAAAATGCTAACAGTAGCATAATTTTACAATATAAAAATCAACAGCACATAAACAATAATTGGTTAATGGTTTAATCAGCAATTAATGAAAAATGTAAATTGAGTGATAAATCTGTAGTCCTTTCTTCCTTAATTGGATATGTCTTAAATGAAGACATGGTACAATGAAAATAATATTAATGAATATATACTTTTCCAGTGAAACTTAGAAACCATATTTACCAGATAATATATGATATAGCATTGTGTATAATTCAGTTATTTATTTAAGGAACACAGCATTTCCATAAATAAGCTTGCTGACTAACCTCTAGATTTTTCTTTTCTTTTTAAAATTTTTATTTTTCAAAACATGTTGTGTCCAAATTCTCTGCTTGATTTTCCTGACGCTAACAGAAGGACACAAATGATACATAAAAGGAGAAACTGCATTAATATGTGAGCAACATATTAGTTCATAAAAGTAGTTCTGTGAAACAATATTTAAAATTTAACTTGACTGTGAAATTTGATTTTTATGACTTTGATACTTAGAGACAGCTTGTCATTAAGTTGTTCTGTGCCTGTGTTGCAACATGTATAGGCTCAATCATTAATGGTTTATAGATTAAATTATGTAATCATTTATATGATATGAAATAAATCATGTGGACAGGAGATTTTGGAAGAAGTCTACATGGAAGAAATAAAATATTATTTTTAAATATTGAGAAGGAGTTTGGGGTCAGGTAAAAAGAGAACTAACTATCCCAGAGATTAAAAAAATAAAAAGAGATTTCAAAATTGAAGGTATGATAACAGTACAAATTGCCAGAGATTCGAAGTGTATGAGTGCCCAAATCTGAGAATGACACCACAGTGGAATGTAATAGAGAAGTGGATTCAAAGCTGGTGTCCGCAGATTATGGAAGTAACTGGCATTTGGAAAATACTGTGAAGATGAAGTATTTGAAGAAGCTGTCAGTGAAGAAGAGAAAAGTAGGAAAGTGGGAAAGATTGTTTTTAAGATGACAGATACCTGAGCACTTTCAAAAGCTTAAGGTAGGCTATCAGTGGCAAGATAGAGATGACACACCTGAGAGAGAAATGAGCAGAGGAAGTACTGGAGCAGGCTAGGTCCAGGCCCTGGTACAAAAGCAGCAGACCAGAGAAGGGATCATTCTGAGCCAGAAGGGAAAAGAGGAGAAAAGGGTGAGGCTACTGATGAACTCTGGTATGGAATGGATGTCAGACATTTATACCTGAGGCTATTTACCTTTCTCACTGAGGTAGGAACCTGGCTTTTGTTGAGTCCCTGATGGACAGGCTCAGGTGTAACTTTGAAAGGAGGATGGTAATAGATTCTGGAGGAAGGGATAAGGATATGAAAAAAGAGGATACTTATAGCACTTAAAAGTAATGAAGCATTCCAAATAGTCACGTTCTTAGCATTCATTAATAATGAGTACAAGATAACTAGAAATTAACCTTTCTTTCCTTTTCTCCGTGGTGCTGGGGATCAAAACCAGGGCCTCCCACATGATAGGCAAGTGCTCTCTCACTGAGCTACACCCTCAACCCCAAATTAACCTTTAATTATCATTTAATCATGGCTATGATTAGTGACTATTTTCACTTGAATGATTGAATTTAACCAGGATATTGATTACTGCGTTTATTATAATGTAATTACATTACATGATTGTTGACTGCCTATTTAAAATGGAGTAATACCTACTTTTTAAATAAATGTGTTTTCATCCTATTTCTTAAAAAACAAAACTAGCAAGTTGCAGTAATATATATTCAATGAAGTTTTGCAAAAATGAATAATGAATGATACAAAGATAACTTTTACCTCAATATTTATTTCATAGAAAAATATTTTTAAATTTACAGGCAAAAATCACATTGCCTCATTGACATAAAACCCTTTCAAAGCCTCTGTGGGGGAAATTAACTTGATTTTGTGTCCTCTTATAAACTGTTGACTATATATATATATAAATTGAACAAACATCATTTCAACCACAAATCATTGAATTAAACATAAGTGCAATATAAACGTATTTGTGCTATCCTTAGTCTCTATGATATGCAAGTTTGTTCTTCTTCCCTATCTGTCATGATAGGGACCTTCTAATGCCTGGATTATGTAGCTGAAACTCTGTAAGTATGTGTTTAATTGAATCAGACAGTGTATTAACCTACACCTTCCTATAGTTCCCTCACTTTATCTTATTTGAATTCCAGGCAGACTGCAAAGAGAAATTAGGAGCAAAACAACAACTGAACAGATAACATAGTATATTTGGCAACATTCATATTTTGCCTAAAAGCATTTCTTATCAGAATTGTTACTAAAATTTGGATGTAATAACCGTTATTCTATATTAAACAGCAGGTAAAAGGATAAATGATTTCTTTATCACTAAAAGTTATCACTAAATTTAAACTAGTCCTGACAGAAACTATGTTTTCTCATATTTGATTTGTCTGCATTTCAATGTTATTTTATGCCAACTTCTACCTCAAATAGTATTCAGAATGAGAGAAAGCTTAATAAACATCCTTCCTTGCAGCTCTGATATCTAAAACGTCCAAGTAATGAGATTTCATCCATTTTTTCCATTCTCAAGTCAGCAGACAGAAACATTAGAGCTATGACACAATTAAATGTATGGCTTGTTTCTTGGAGTGGTTAGTAGTTTGTGCATTTTTGGATCTGTTAATGAGACATTGTCCACATAATTCTACGATCATTTATTATCCTAATTTGTATCTTCTTTACTGGTTAAAAATGTCATCTAAACACTCTAGAAGTTACAGAAGGTGCTACATTAAGGAAGGTTTTTGTCAAGTGAAGATTACATAACTGTTGACGTTCAGAGAATTTTCCTTCCCCTCCTTCTCTACCTTTCTTCTTGTATGTCACAATAAAGTTGAATCCATTGACATACAAAGTAGAATGGTGGTCATCATGGATGTGTTGGTCACAGGATATACAATTTCAATTGGATAGGAGGATTGAGTCCAGAGAAGTTTCTCCATGTTTGTCAAATCCTGATCAAATAACAGTGGTTGTCTAGAGAAGTATGTCCTAATTTTTTTGTAGCAAGGACTATTAAATTAATCCATGAAAATGGTCATAGATAGAAGATGAAAAAGTAGGAATGGAAATGTCACATTTGTCATACTGAGTAGACGTCATTTTTTTTCCCAAAAGTTTATTTTGGAATGATTTCTGTCCCTAGGGGAAAATGTGTGTATGAAATCATGTAACTTTATCTGAAAGATTTACAAAAGAATTTGGGGAAAAAAGAAAGGTACAAAAGTTGTGGATTATGCTGCTCTAATATCTAAATTGGATTTATATTTAAAAATATTAATATGGATGTTTTCCTTAGATTTATATTTTAAAATATTACTATAGATGTTTTTCTTAGATCCTAAGAAGTTGTTGTTTACCAGAAATCTGAGAAATTTAGGGTAACTTCAATTTAGCGGTGAGATTTAAGCTCCATTGTTTTTATGGGAGGCTGACTTAACTTGACCAACTGTACTTAAAACTGTCATTTTTAGATTAGTTGTCCTAAAGTTTGTCAGGAAGAAGATTCAGTCGTTGCTACTCATTATCTTTCAAAGCCTTAATTAAAAATACTGAGCATATGGAAGAGAGCATGTGTGATGTTTTCAATTCTTCCTCTAGGTCAGCAGTTCTGTGAAGCTCGAATCACAATCTATGTTGCACAGCAAAAGTTCAGATCCCTGAATTCTGCCCTGATGTAGCATACTTGAAATCACTAGGGCATGTGACAGGCACTGTAGTCTGATGTTTACTTTTAGTTAAGAGTCACCAGACTCAATATGCTAAAATCTGTACCTAAATTGACAGGTTCTAACCTACCCTATCATGTCATATTGCCTCACTTTCTCCTTTGCTGTATTTACCTTGCCTTGATGTTTTAGCCTGAACTGAGCAAAAATTTTAATATATAGCCCTCCAAAGTTGTTCCCTGTGCTTTTAGTAGAAAGTATTCAGGTATATTCATTGCTCCATACTTTAGCATTTTTCTGAGTACCACAGATATTCTCTTGTACACGTGCATTGTTGGTACTATGTAGGTACTGTTGATTTCATAACCCATCATATTACCATTATTATTTTGACAGCTAAAATACTTAGTGTTAATGTCTAGCTTATTCTATCAAATAAATATGTAGAAATTTATTTTGTTTATTTTTTGCATCAAGCAAGGTCATTTCTGGCTTGTTCTTATTTTCCTAATGATATTATCAGTACTCCTTCGGTGATTTTTACTGTAAGATGCCATATGTTAACAATAAATATTGAAAGCCTATTGACTACTTCTTAGAATATGGCAAGGCATTAATTAATGAACTACAGCTACTAAATTATGCCCTAACTTAACGTATGTCCTATTATAGAGAAGACAAAGTAACACCACACATATACAGAACTCTCATAAAAAGCTCAAAGGAAAAACCACTGAGAATAAAGTAAAACTAAAGAAAATCAAGAATTGTAAAAATCTAACCATGAAAAGGGATACAACTGACTATACATGATAGAGTACATGTACAACTTTCATAAAACAGGAAGGGTAACCAATTGGGAAAAGAATAAAGTAGTTGCTCTAAGCTGACCATGATAGTGAGAAATAAGAGCTGATAAGTTACCAAAAAAGAAAATGGGAGTAAACCAAAATACAACTGATACCAACTAAAAAATGTATGCCATTTAGTCAAGGAAGGGGAGACATTACAGTCATAATCGGAAGGTACCTCGCTATGCAGTTCAGTAGAGTATTTTCATGATAAAAGTGCTTGAAAATGCTTAATCTTTTAAAGTTACTATCTTAAAGTGATGTTTTCAGTTTCATATAGAGACCTTTTATAAGTACATAATGTTTTCCAACTAAAGAAGTTTTAATTTTGTTGTGAAGTACTATTACATGAAGAATGTTTATCTGTAAAAAAAAAAAAAAAATTAGTGGGTAAAATTATGTAGAATGTTCAGTTAAGAAAATATTTTAACTGAGCATGGCTACTCTCACTGTGATCGTACCAGTTCAGGGGGCTGAATAATGAGGATCCTAAGTTCAAGGCTAACTTGGGCAATATGGAGAGACCCATCTCCAAAAAACAAAATTAAACAAGAAGTTCCAGGTAAGCTAAATTCCAATTAATGCTCTATTTTGTAATCATGAATAATAAAAATGAAACAAAACCTATAAAGGGAATATATTACTTCATTACCCAGGTCAACAGTATAAACTCAGGAGAATTAATTTTTTATATGATCTTTGAAATAATTGTCTTAAAAGCTCTTGCTATTTACTCCTAAGTTTCATGTAGACCAAATAAATGAACCTGGCTCATATAACATGACTCAAATATATATTTATTATATTAGATTTTATTTATAAACAACGTAAGTATAAAGGGAGTTTCAGAGTAATTAAAGATGTTTAAAATAGTTCTCACTGAAATATATACATATACACACATATATATATTTAATGTAATGTGTGTAACTATATCTATAATCACATATACACATATATTGAAATATGTCTTACCTTGATAAAATATGATAAATCATGGCACTGTATTCTCAGCAGCTCTATTTATGTATCTTCATTTGGCTTGACTGAATTTTCAGCTAAGTGGTCACATAGGTATAGAAAAATGTAATAAAAAATGTCCATTATATTTTAAATCTCAAGAAATTATGGATAATATATATATTTTCAATGAAGAATATTATTTATGCTACATATGTGATGGATTCACATTTTAATATTTATTTTTCATGGTATCTAGAGAATTATTATTCAGAACATTGTATTTCATTTTTTATTTCTTTCCTATGAGTTTTTGCAGAATGCAATGGCAGATCATGTGTTTTAGTTTAACTAAGAAAAATATTCGTAACTTGATTCAACAATATTTTGTGGAGTAGTTTACAAAAGGCCTCTAAGATATATCATGTTCCAAAACTAATTGACCACCACCTAATCTATTTGTTTAACAAAAAATTTTCTTGAGTAAAAATCAGTTTCTTAGCCTGGTTTTATTTGCTATGTTTTGTTGTTGTTTTGTATTTTATGTCAATATTTGATAATTTTTCATTGTTGATAATTTCAAAAGATCACAGAATTTCAGTTTAGCTTAATATGAAGATAATAATCTAGAAACAGGCAACACAAACTCCAATGTTATCACTGGGAGTAGAAATGTTAAATCTGTGAGTGTAAATAGCAATGCACCTGTAGATATTTTTTCACTATTCATCAAATAACTGCTTAGGAAAAAATTTTCTAAAAATTTGTGTGTGGATGTTTTCATAGAACCACTTGAAAATAGTTTGGAGAGAGTATGCCACTTTACACAAAATATTTCAGTGAACATTTCCATAAGCACAGTGCATCTATTAAAATTTGGAAATTTTTACCTTGATAGAATACTATTTCATCTGTAGCTGGTATAGAAATTTTGTCAGTTTTCTGATAATTGACAACATTGATTGAATTTGTTCAGGTGAATGATCAGTGATAGTAATCAATGTACTGGCTACTTGGAAGTAACTTCAGATAGGTTCCCTATGTTTGAGAAATTTTACCCTTCTTTATCCTATTTGCTCTTTCTTACCACCAACTTAAGTGTTGTGATTCCTACCAGCTGGAATAGAGTATGCTCAGGAAGACAGAAATATGAAGAACTTTGGTTTTGGGGAAGCTTGAGAGTCCAGAAAATATAAAATATTTTGAAAAACAGTTATGCAGGAGAGAGTGGTCTGACAGACATAGAACAATGGGATTTTTTTTTTAATTGCATGAATTGGGATGACACTGGATCTGAGTTTGAGTACCAGGATTTGACATGAGTACACACTATGGAGAAGATGCCACAACAGATGAATGCAACAGCAATTTCTGGGAGATGGCAAGTAGTAAAGGACAAAAGGGAAGAAATGAATCATGTGGAAGAAGGTGCTATTGATGGAGGAGAGAGAAAGGGAAAAAGTGACTATAACAAGACGTTTAATTGTGGTACACAAGCTCTAAAGTGCTACATCAAATAAAGACCTAGTAGGTGATTGGAAATGAGCAACTATAAAACTATAACTCAGAGGCTTAGGACCAGAGGCTTTTATTTATGTGGCATCTATACTGAGATAGAAACTATGGATGTAAAAGCAAGTTGTGAAAGTAGACAGAGAGGAGACAGAGGAGTCTGGATTCAGGTCAAAGGAAGTAGAAATAGAATCAGTCTGGGAGCTAGAAACAAAAGGTCAGGATAAATTGTACATAACAAATGCATCAGAGAAGTTGACCTGAGCTCCCTGAAACTTGTCCTCATTGGTAATTGTTACAGGTTCCATCACTGCTGGGAATCAAAGCCATTGTAAAGAGGTTAAAAATAAGTAAGTGACTTATATGTTAATTTTTCGATGGTAACAGAGGTAAAGTGAGTAAATGAAAAATAGCTCTAGAAGATAAAAAAAGTTGAGGGGCAGCCTTTTTGTATTATTTAGTAGTTTTTGCTTTGCTTTCTAGCTCTTGGTCACATGGTCAAGGATTAAATCATATTACAATCTGGGCAATCTAATTTGGGAATATTTGCTCTTCACTATTATCTGTACTGATTCTACAAGAAACCATTGGCACTCAGTAATACTGAGGGATATTAATGCAAATTATGAGAAAACTAATTATTTTTACACACTCCTTAATGAAAATGTTACATTGTTAATACTCTGAGAGTTAGAATTTCTTACAGAAGAGTGACCTTTAACTACTTAATATTGACCACTCAACCTTCTTATAATTTGGGGAAGAAACCTGGAAATAACAAATGCTTTTGTGAATGTTTCCTTAGGTTTTGGCTAGATAAAAAGTAAGGATTACATGTCAAACTTTGTGAGATCAATTGAGACCATCTTGTTATTAATACTTATGGGAGGTATTCCTTAATAATATTTCAAAATAATATTTTAATGCCATAATCAGTATAAAGAGATTCTTGAGGGCCATATAGAATAAAATCATATGGTATGGTCACTTTTTAGTGTGTGCCTTAATAACCTGATAATCCTTCCAGGTGAACTGATGTCCTGTCTCATCATCTCTGGTCCTGAGTTTCTAAAGGATGGCAGGATAACTGTTTCCTAAGGCAGAGGTTCACCAGTGTGACAATACATCAAAATCCCTCAGAACACTTGCTTACAGACAGAGGATTTGTTTGGGGGAAGCACTCAAGAACTTGCATCCCTAACAAGTTCTCAAATTATATTACTGAACAAGGGACTATACCTGGAAAACCACTGCTCCAAACTGTAGATGCCATCTTTTCAACTTTCAAAAGTAAGAATAACTCTAATGGCTTACTGACCTCGACATTTAATAATTCTGAGTTCAGATCAGCTCTTCCAACACAAAAGTCATTGTGAGTAGTAGATGTGTCTTACCATCACATTGACATATTCAGTCACTCACTAAGTAATATAAAAAGTTGACTTAACAATGGGGGCATTTGTGAAAATATTTTTTTCTTGACCTTTTTAGAGTTTTTACATTATAGAGCTATATTTTTATTTGATTTAGGTACCATATGGACTTCCTTGTCTTGTCCACATGTATTCCTTTTTCTACCTCTTTCCAGAGTCTGGGTACCATTTTTTTTTTCTCTTTAGATGTTAGAATCTTGTCTCCTGTTAGTTGACTCTTAGCACACATATTTTCATATGTCCCTCAACATATAATATTTGCAACATGCCTCTCCCTAGATGCCACCAACACTACATCAACAACAACCTTTTTGGTCATTTCTATAGAATATAAACTTGTATGCACTTTTACTTTACCTACCAAGACACTGTCTTTGGATTTATCCTTGAATTAGGTTTGAACAACTTTGAACCTGGACCATACGCCTTTGATCGCTGTAAGAATTTACTGTAATTAGCTCACCTCAGTGGATAACTGGTGACTAGTCCTGTGAATTTCATTTTTATGATCACCATGAGAATATGATTAAAAATGCTCTCACTTCATGTCTCCTTCATGCAGGTCTAGAAGATAATTTCCACTCAGATGAGTGAACCAGGAAGTCAGTTATTTGATTATTGTTTGAGGAGTTGAACTATTTTGAACTCACAGATACTGTTAATTATGAAATTAGTGTTTCCCTTCTTTGTAGAGTCTATAATACCACCATCATTTTAACTTTTCCATATTTGCCATAATTTTCTTATTAAACAATTTAAAAAGCTATATTTCTTTCTAAAATCTAATTTAATGACTTGGAACAAGAAAAAGAAAATATTACCCATTTCTCTTTATAGCATGTATATTAAATATTAAGTTTATTTTAGAGTTTTATTTTAGAGTTTTTAATTATTCTTCCATTTGTTGGTTAACCAAGGAGTCTGGATCCTTGTCCTATGGTTTATTATCAGACATTCTAGAGCAATCGGACATTAAAAATTCAATAGAGTTTATTACTTTGGAGAAGCAATGCTTTAGAAAGAGATTAAATTAACCTCTTTAATTCTCAAATGCTCTTGTACTAATGTGACATTTGATCTTCAAGCAATACACTAGTTGTGTGTGTAGGTGCATGAGGGTTTTATTTGGTATTTGAAACTTCATCTTACAAAATTTCTAGACTGGTCCTACTTTTCATCTATTTCATTAGTAATGCAGAAGACTAAGTTTCATATTGTAAAAACAAAATTACACTGGACTTTAAACAATTACACTCAGAGGGGTTAGCATTAGGTTTAGGGTTAGGTTTAGAGTTAGGCTAAGGAGAGCGGTAAGAATGAAGGAAAGAAGGACTGTATAAAGGGAAAAGGGTGGGAGGGGTGGGGGGGAAGGGAAAAAAAAGAAACATCATTACCCTATGTAAACGTGAAAAAATAAATTAAAAAAAAAAAAACAAAACAAAACAATTACACTTGTTTAAAATGGCAAGAAAGGCTGTATCCAACACCTTTGTAACTGAGGAGAGCAATTGAACTCAATGAAATAAAAACAGAATTTTTTTCTAAGTGGGTGGGGAGCTAATGAAAAGTGGAGGGTATATTGTTCAATGTGATTAAGTCATCTGTCTTTTCTCATTGTCTCTTTTCACTTGCAAAGTTAGGCTCCTATTATCCACAAAGACTGAGAGTTAGGGGCATTAACTCAGAGTGGATGAATACATTTCAGAGATGTCTCCTAGGTCCTTAGGAAAGACATTTCTGATTTGTAGATGATTTATATCTCAAAGGAACAAAGAAAAATGTACAGTTTCTCAAAAATTTCAAGTTTTCTAAAGTAATACTCTAAGAGGAAGGTACAGTTCTTATGGTCAGAAAGAAATCTCTCTAGCATTAGTGAAGCTGAGGGGACTCTGTAGATGGCTCTGAATGGTACTGACTCTTCATCTTCTCACCAAGTGGGATAAGTCAAGAACATGTACTTAAGTTCTACTGAATACAGATATTTTGCATTTGGTCATTTATTATACCTAGGTTATTTTCATTGCTCTTTAATGTTAAATGAAATGATGTATTTAAATGATACATATTGTTCCTTTAAATTGAAATTTGCATGGGTATGATGGTATGTTTTTCTTCTGAAGAAACAATTTCATGTTGTTCAAAACTGGGCAGCAAAATGGAAAGTAAAGTTAAGGAAAAACCCAGTGGTCTGCAATTATGTCAAAATAATTTAGACAAATCCTGAATTCTCTACAAGCCTGACTTTACAATTACTGTTGGAGAACTTGAATGAGATAAAGAGAATGCCATGATAATTGTGATACAAAGAAGAAAAAAATCCTTGCATTTATTTTATGAAATATTACTTCATATCTTGCCAGTCATAGAAATCAGTGTAAGAGATTTTCAAGGAGGAAATAATCCATAATGTAAAGTGATGTGAAGTACAAAATGTAAATGATACAAAAATACGTAAGAACTAGAAAATATCAATGGGTGAGTTGATCAGGAGATCTTTGCAACCTTTTAGCCCTTGCTACCAGAGTAGCATCGTGTACAATATGCAAGTGAGGCAGGGCTGAGGGAACAGTGGAGTCATGTTATCCAGAAGTGTGTTGCAGGTAATTTGAGAGTTACCAGGGTAAAGAGAAATGTTTTAAGTTCAAGTGTCACCTAAACATGTTTCACATGAGGGAATGACGTATGGAAGACAAAAATACTGAAATTTCAAAAGAAATGGATAACTGAAAGTAGGACCTCAGGGTACAGTGAGCGGTTGGTGGATAGGAAGAATCATTTAGGAAAGAGAAGGCGATAGCTCTTGAGACAAAGTACGGAAAGCAAGAATTTATTTCTCACACAAATATTTTATTCTCTGTAGCTGAGGATAAATGTCCAGAAAATCAATTTGTATTTATCTAATGAAAGATATTTCGTTTGAGTTAGTCTCATTATTTTCACCCACTTTCCAATGCTATATGATCAATGCCATGAGTATTAAGGATAGACCATTTTAAAAAGTATTTTAAATGAATTATATTTAGCTCAAGTCTTTCTAAGCTGCATTTTATTTAATAAGCTGCTGCTAACCCCAAGTCTTTGATAACTAGTAGAATTATATAATTTACCCGGGATACATTCTCATTTCTGATAGTGAAGGAATATTTAGTTTGAGAGGAATGTGAACTTAAAATACTCATAAATTTCAAATATCATGGGGCCTGAAAATTGTGCTGATTAATAGTCTCCTAATGAAATCACTGGTGCTAGGATATCAGGCTATGATGGTAGTCATACTGTTAAACATTCATTTTATTTATGGCACTTATGTGAACATTTTGGTAATTTATGAGCAATGTATGTTTTAAGATTGGAGTGAAATGGTAGGGGTGGCAAAATAATGATGATAGTACTATTATTATTTTAATCTACTGCTTTTCCCCATCAAGGAAGGGCTTACTCCAAAAAGCACAGTTTACACCCACCAAAAATATCCTTTTTCTTAAATTTGTACCCATGGTACTTACCTGTGGTTGTTGTATTAAGGACATTCAAAAGACCATTAAAATTCAACCAAGCTTTGCTTAAACAGTTTGAATGATTAACTGCAATAATTAACTTTCAGTAAATTCACAAAATAAATTGATGCTTAATAATTAAGTAGAAACCCAACTTCTTTTCAGTATCTGTTTCTGCTTTGAAATTATCAGAGGTGATATATTAAAGCCCTTCTAGGAAAAGGGGTAAAGTGTTTTTGCTGATGTGGTTCTTGTCTTGCTAATGAACTTCCATTCAGGCCATAGATAGGCCTTTGGAGTGTTAGATAAAGGGAAATGAGTATAAGAATACCTAATTTTATATAAGAACAACACAACAAAAGAACATCTTTACTCCTATCCGTCTGTTAGAATATTTAACATGTTTATACTTTTTATAATAACCCTGTATACTTTTTAAAACATAGGATGTAAATTTATTATTATTTCCTCAAGAAATTGACATTGATTGTCTTAACAGATGAAAGCAATGTTTTAAATTATACATAAGATAACATATTTAATTCCCTTTCAATACTGTTTACATATTTCAAAATGTCCTTTTCAAAAATAGGAACAAACTGATAAATTAATTTGTTTAAAAAATGCTGGTAAGTTGGGAAGGAAAGAGGCATGCTGCCTTCGGTGCAGATAGGTTTATTAAATAGCTCTGAAATATGTTTTATAACTTCAGTGTACCTTTGGATACTTCTGGACTTAAAAAATCAAGACCTTTCCCCTTCAGTTTGAATTTTTTAATTGTGAATTTTATTTCTACTGGAGTGCTGATTATTCTGTGATGCATTTAAGTGGAAATTCCTAAATCATCAATAATAGAATCCAACATTAAAGTCTTTTCATTGATACTTTTCAATCATTAGATTCCCTTAGGTCAAAATGTTTCTCCAACATTTGTATTTTTGTAGTAAATATACATTGCCCCTTTAGAAATGTGGCAGTGTGCATGTTCTCATATTTAATGCTCTGAAAAGTTCTGCACCAAACAATATTTTACTCATGGTCAACCCCAAACTTTATCTGTTCTTCTTTGCTTTAACAGCACCCTTATTAACCTTTTTCTGATAGATTTTGGCAAACACATTTTGGATGATTTCCATGTTCTTAGATGTCAACCTTTCCCTGCTTCTTCCATCTTTTGTCAGAAATGATTATCAGTGGAGCCCTGATGCACGTAAAGAAGCAATTTGACCTGAAATACAGTCTCATTTAAAACAGGATATTTGATAGGCAATGCCCCTTACAAGTTATGTTGGCCACCGCACTGCAGTGAGACCTCTTGTATTCTGTACAGAATCTGCATTCTCACATGTGTCTCTATATTGAGACTGGTTGTTCAAAAGTATCATTCTATGACAAAGCCTCTGAATTCTAGAGGACATCATATCTGCTCTCTCTTCCTATCTCATTTCCCTGAATGCATCTCAGCACAGAAGACCATGAAACAAAATCAAAGACAAATGGGCATATCAGACTGATTGGAAACAATTGGCATCTGTAATTAATACTTTGAAATGTCAATATTAATTAAATAATGAAAAATATTGAGTACAAATTATAACAAGCAACATATTTAGGATTTGGAGACCATAAAGAAGAGTGGCTCTCCTCCCCACCTGTTCAGTCCCACTAAGGAAATAGGTGCCTAATCATGACAGGACAGTTTCTATATACTGGTGTTTACTATCTTTAGGTTGCTTTGCTGATATAATCTGTTTCAAACTGTTTATTCAATTGGCATCTGGTGGCACTAGAAAATATTTCATTTCTCACACAAATATTTTTATTCTTTTTATCTGAGGATAAATGAACAGGAAATCAATTTGTATTTATCTGATTACAGTGATAATGATTACTATATCCAGTGATAATGTTCCTCTCAGCAACAGTTTGTAAGTTTTTCAGATTTCCAGAATGCTTCTGAGATTATAAAACATGATATATTTGAGGACTGGGGATATAGCTCAGTGGTAGAGCACTTGCCTAGCATGTGCAAGACCCTGGATTATATCTCTAGCTTTGCAAAAAGAGAGAGAGAGAGAGAGAGAGAGAGAGAGAGAGAGAGAGAGAGAGAGAGAAAGCGTTTGCACTAATTTTAAAACTTGGAATGGTAATCCACAGTCACTCTGTCTCAACATTCTAAAACAGATTCTTAGCAGAAGTCCAAAAACTGACACCTGATATATCATAGTTCCAAAAAGATGCTTTCTTATTAAAATAGAAAACACCTTTCTCATTTTTTTTTGTTCTACCTAAAAGTTAGATTTTACTATTGAACTATGTATTATTTATGGAGTAGTTTAACAAAAAAAAGTAATGTATTTTATAATTTTAAGCCTACAGTTACAATCAACATACATTCTCACCACCTCCTCCGTATGGAAACCATAATTCCAGCCTCCTCCAATGCCTGTGTTTCCTCTCTCTAGCCTAAGTTTACAAATCAAATCTGGTTTTAAATAATTTAAGTCTTCCTTAAAACTATCAACCTTCATAGGCACAAATCTGGTTTTTACTTTAGGGAAACATCAACAGAAAACTCTACTCAGAATTTTTCAGTGAATGGCCTCTGCTTTCCATGTGAGTTTAATTCCATTCACAGAGCATCTTTATATATCTCAAAGTTGAGAGACCTCAATAAGTGCATTTAGAATGTTCTCACAAGTAACCTGTCAGAAATGAATGTGAGCCAAGTCTGCATTCAATTCTCACAATATTAAAAAGGGAAGCTATGGCTATATTGCAATGTTTCCAACCTGATTTTCCAGAACAGAGACTTAGCTTCATGCCAATCTTTTACATGCATTGCCAGACTAAACAAGTACCTTTTGAGGTTCATCCATCACAATTTATGATACATTAAACTAAATCTAATGTTCTCTCAGGCTGGTGTTAGGGGATTTTCAATATTCAAGCTAAGAAATTACATTTGGGGAAAGGGATTTCTCCTCTCTTTTTCCAAAGAATGTCTTTAGTTCTATAGTCTCTTTGAGTCTATTGGACCCCTTTTATACTCCAGCACTAATCACAGATTGATTTTAAGAGTTTGAAATCTTAACTGGTGGCAGAAAGTGACTTTAAATTAACATTGCAAGAACTACTATAAATTGTTCACTGAAAAAGAGAGTGTTTAATTATAAATGAAGAAACTTGCTTCCCAGCTGATTAACTATATTAAACACTTTATATTTTCAAAACTCAAACACAATTGTTAATAAGCTATTTCTCACAGTGGGTCTCTGAGGGGCCTTATACTATCACTTCCAATTTTTATAAATGACACACTTGACCCATAAGAAATAGATAGTTCATCTTGGACCACATAACATAGAAATGAAAAACTAGAATTCGGTTGCAAGTTCTAAGGTGCCAATGCCTAGTTTACAGAGCTATGTTCTTAGTTTTCTGAACAAAGTCAGTGAGAAAACTAAATAAACTGTCCTCTATTTCCTCTATTTCACTGTCCTCTATTTCTATAGATTTCACCCCACACATAAAATTTTCCTTAGATCATTTCTGTTCTGTGTGCATAACCAGTTATGTTGTAACAGGAATAACAAACACCAACATAGAAAAATGGCTCCCTAGTCAAATTACTCAAATCCCTTATTCTTATATTCCTCGACTTGAGCTCAGTTAGCAGACTGACTTGTCCCTCCTTTTCTCTTTTTGTCAGTTGGAAAACTAGTATGATTGGCTTATACCAAATCTTAGAATTGTCTGATATAGAGATCAAATATATTTATCAATGAATTCTTTCTTTTTAGTTCATTTGTTAAAGTATGCTTGATTATATTTCTTTCTCTCAACCCTGTAATTCTTTATCATTTCTATTCTTATTTATTGAATATAACTTTCTAATCAGTATATAGTTCTAGTCAGCTTTTTCATTGTTGCAACCATAAGTGCTGACAAGAACAATTTTAGAGGTGGAAAAATGTATTTGGGAGTTCACGGTTTCAGAGGTCTGACTTAATTGCTCTGGAACAGAGGTGAAGAACATCTTGGTGGAAGGGTGTGGCAGAGGAAAGCAGCTCAGGACATGACAGAAGGAAGCAGAGAGAAAGCTCTGCTCACCAGAACAAAATATATACCCCAAAGGCACACCGTCCCCAGTGACACAACTCCTCCAATTACACCCTACCTGTTTACAATTATCACCCAGTTAATCCATGTTTAAGTGAATTAATGCACTGATTTAGATTGGCCCAACAATCATTTCAATTGTACACTTTCTTACATTGTCTCACACACATGAGCTTTATGGGGACTCCTTATAGCTAAACTATAACAAATGTCTTTCTTAAATACCAAGTCTTATGAATTGTTTTCCAGGAATAAAAGAATATGTAATATTTGCCATGAAAATGTATTTATTTTTTATTATTTATCAGTAGTTGAGTTGTTCAGCTGTATAAATCTCATTTTTTGATTGGTTTATAATTCTTTCAGTGTCACTATCACTTTCATACGTTCAATATGAATAAATAGCACAGAACTACAAAATAATGACTGCCTAGTAAGTAAATGCTAATCATAAGCATTCAAGCTTTCTGATGTGTGTTTGTATAGTGCAACCAACACACAACTTTGTAATGTAAGTTATTCTAAGTACCCTGATATGTACCCTGATTCTAAGTACCCTGATAAATATGAAGTTCCTAGTAAGATAATATGTAAAATTCAATAACTTAAAAAATTCTGTTTAGGTTTATCTTTTCTCTTTTAGAAACAGGATAAGGAACATTCTTAGAAAAGAAACTCATGAAAATGTTATGGTGCTGACAAAAGTGAATGCTCTTGATACAATATTGTTTTAGATTTTTTTTAAAGAAGTATATTATATATTCTTATATGCTTTAGAACTGCAATTACATTGAATAGTATGTGCACAATATTATTTATTATGAATGTTATTTTAATCACATTTTCATTTCTGGATACAATGTGAAGTCATACTTCAGTGCCTATGAAAATATTAATATCTGAATCTGAGTAAGAAAACTATAATTCATTGTTCTAAAGTAACCTTCTTAGGGATAAATAAAATTCAAAAATTAAATTTTTATTATGGAAAAATATAATAATAGTATTAAAATGTGATGTAAATATTCATATCCTAGTAGTTTCCTTAAGACTGAAGTTTAGTGCATTTTTTAAACAATAATTTTGGGTATTCTTTTATGTGATTCAGACTTTAAGCATATAAAACATTTCTTAAGTTTCTCTACATACAAGTATCACAAGTGTTTGTTAAGTTAATGGAGCTATAATCTATGAGTATACAAATTGCAATACTCATGGACCATGGTTTTTTTCCTGTTTTTGTTTGTCTTTCTGTTTTTTCTCATCTCATGCATCAGAGTCTCATCTAGTGCCTAGTCCTAAGAAGGACTTCTACAAATTTGTCTTAAATAAAATGATAGGAATGTTATGTTTGACATTCATTTATCTTTCCTCATATGCTAAGATGCAAACGAGAAAACAGATGAAAATATTTGAGGTTATAGAGCAAAATGTTGTTCTGAGATTTGAAAATGTATTCATTTCCAGTTCATTCTTCTCCTGCCTACAGAATTCTGTGATGTTCTTTGACTTTTCTCAGACTGAGGAAAATCTGGTTAAATTCAGGAGAGGTTGTCCCAAATTGCAGTTAGAAGGTCTCTCTGAGTCTCCAGGTCCACTGAATTCATGTCAATTTTTACAGTATCATTATGTAGTAGCTTTAATGGTAAAAAGGAATTATCAATATTTTATACTGATAATTGTGTTTCATGACATATGCTATATTTCATCATATAAGAATATAATGTTAAAGTACGGGGAATGAAGATGATGTTGGAAAAAAGAAAAATGTGGGTATAAAAGAATCAGTCATAAAATGGAGCAAACTCTATTTCATATTGAGTCCCGCCATGTCCTTCAAAGTTCAGACCCTAAAGAAGTCTATAGATATAGCTTTCTAACAGTCATTACTACTGATCCATAGTGTCAGCACAGCAGTGAGACCCAGAAACACTGCTTTTAGGATTCAAACATGGCAGGTGTTCCAAGTCATCTGCCAGAGAAATCCATTTGGTCATCTACATGAGAGAGCTAGCAAACAGTTTTAATTGGAATCATCTATTAGGGCAGAATAAAGAAGTCCACAGCAGATGTTTTGAATTTTTTTCCAGTTTTTCTTTCTTTTTAAAGTGTTTTTTATCAGGCTATTTCTATATTCAAGAATGCTTCACAAATATGAACCAACTCAATTCTTAACTAGTTTTGGTCTTTATACTGACAATCTTAAAAGAATTTTCTTTAATATGACAGCTATGTAATATTTTAGTTGTTTAGAAAGTTATGGAATAACTTAAAATGGCATAGGAAAGGTATTAGACTAAATGATCCATATTATTACTTTTAACTTTAATATGCTGTCTTTATGTAAACAAAGTCTATCATTTGTTCAAAACTCAATTGCAAAAATATAAATATAAATATAAAATGTAAATTTTAGCATTGTATATTAAAGTATAATTGTGCATAGACTTAAAGTTTACTTTTATATCACAGGAAAATATTATCTGATTTATAAAAACTAGTGTTTAGCGTCTTTAAATAGCTTATGGTTTTAGATTATTGCTGGATTACCTAAATCGGGTTTACTTATAGCCACCATACTTAGAAAGAAGCCTATGCACATTTTATATTGTTTTATTTTACATCATTTCAACCCAGAGATAGTTACCTAAAGTAAATTAATAATCCCTAAGGTTATGAAAGTAACACTAACTCCTCATGGAATTTTTATGTTTTAGCATTAAAAAAAGGACGATTTTGGATCACCCCAGATCCTTATCACAAGGATGACAACATCCAGATTGGGCGAGAGGTGAAAATATCTTGCCAAGTAGAAGCTGTTCCTTCTGAGGAGTTGACATTTAGTTGGTTTAAAAATGGTCGCCCGTTAAGAAGTTCTGAGCGGATGGTTATTACACAGACTGATCCTGACATCTCCCCTGGAACAACAAACTTGGATATCATTGATTTAAAATTCACGGATTTTGGGACATACACATGTGTAGCCTCTCTGAAGGGAGGAGGAATATCTGATATCAGTATTGATGTCAATATATCCAGCAGCACAGGTAAGAAGTATATTTATAATGCAAACAGTGTTCATGTTTAGAATAATTTCTTTAAATCTGGCGACAAAATAGTCATTAGTCAAGCTAAGAACATTTGTATTTTTTAAAATTTTCTAACATCAAAATCCTATTGTTTTGAATGCCCAATAAATATCAGATTGACACACTTTTACTTCTATTTTGATTTAGATTTATATATGATTGTGCAGAAACCATGAAAATAAAATCAATAGCATTGACAATGATAGATACAGGCTTCTAGGTTAAATAATATCATGTCTTCATTAACAATGAACCCTGTATAGAGTTTAAAATTATATTAATAAAATTAAACAAGTGACTAGAGAGTCAACTTACACAGAATTTTAACAGAAACTATTTAGTTCTAAGTAGAAAATCCTGAGAGATGCATTAAGTGTATTTAAGTAAAAGTATGTAAGAAATGCCTCTTCCACTAACAAAAACCAGTGATAAATGTGTTAAAGTTGTATGTGACTTTTTGGAGAATCTCTTGGTAGAATCTGTTCTCAGTGAAATTAGTTATTAATGGAAATATATTGGAATGAAATTCCTTCTTTTAAATTTAAAAATGAAAATAGGTTATTAATTTTCTCCAGATTAAATGTGAATCTGTAGATGAGTAAAAAAATCACAGCTGTTTGTTGTGAGAGAACACTGCAGATTAACTCTGAGTGTGTTTTAAAGCCCATTATTAGATGGTATTTCAATTGAAGATTCTTATATAGCACG
The DNA here is from genome assembly GCF_902686445.1 of Sciurus carolinensis. Taxonomy (NCBI): domain Eukaryota; kingdom Metazoa; phylum Chordata; class Mammalia; order Rodentia; family Sciuridae; genus Sciurus; species Sciurus carolinensis. The sequence goes on along the minus strand of NC_062214.1, from coordinate 148,106,091 downwards.
AAATAAATACTGTGTGTTGCAAACATAGAGCATTATTGTAATGGCATGCTCTGTGTTGATGAATGTTTAACAGTTGGCACTTGGTTTCTAGTCAGGCAGCATTTGACTCTTGTGCGTTATTATTCAGCTATAGCATTGTGCCTTCTCATGGCTCCAAATCACAATGCACGCTGAATTGATTTTACTCCTAAGGAACATAGGTCCATACTTCAGGGTGACAAAATGTGCTTACTTTTCACAGTTCTGCTTTCTAAGGAATATTTAATTTTTATCCACTGAAATTAATGTACAAGGAAAGTTGAGTGATGAAAAGAATATACATTTGGACATTAGGTCTTTTCTAGTTTTAAAGAAAACAACATATTTTTAATCTAACTGATCTTTAGATATTGGTGTCAACATTTGCCAATAAATTTATTTAGGATATTTGGTGGAAAAGTGTCAATATGCCCAGTTATTGATTTATGTACTCAATCAACAAATACAAACCACTTGCCTCAATTGGTGTGCAGGGTGATACTGCACCAAGTGACATTGATGTGGGATACTTACTATAAGGGAAAGAACAAGACAGTAAGATCCAGGATTAGATGTCCCTATTTCTCTAAGGGTCCTTTTCCAGAATTGTTCAGCACGTAATTATAAGAATCACTTTGTTTTGTTTGCTTGCTTGTCTGGTTTTGTTTGCCTGTTTCTTTTTCAGAAGCAGTGACATAAAAGCTGTATCCAAAGAATCAGGTTTCTATCTAAAAGGACTCATTTAATGAACTCATGTTTCACATACTTTTAAACAAAAAGGAATCACAGAACACAGAGAAAAAAGAGTATTACAAAATTACCCCTAGAATGAATCCCAATATTCATTTTTAAACATGCTAGTTATATTGCCCATTTGAAACTGTGTATCATAAGTGACAAAGTAGAAAGGAGGACCAACATTGATTCATGAAATTCCCAAAATTCTAAAAGGAAAATTCAACATTATTTATGTATTTATTTTTTAATTTTTTTATGGTACTGGGGATTGAACCCAGGGCCTTGTGCTTGTGATGCAAGCACTCTACTAACAGAGCTATATCCCCAGCCTCAAAAATTCAGTATTTCAAACGCAAATTTTACTCAATAAATGTCTCTCTTTTTTTTTAAATTCATCCTTTTATTATCATTTGTGGTTTTGCCATCATTTACAAATTATTCCCATTTTTAAGATTACTTATATTCATTTCTATTTTTCTACTCTTGTATATTTTGCAGTCTTTAGATTCTTTAAATTAGCTACTAGAAGATTAAACCTATCAACATAAAATCATTTGTATCCCCTGTCTTCTCATGTTTACAAGACTACTTCCTTCTCCTTATTTAAAGCATCCTAAAATATTTCTGCAGGATTCATTAGGAAAATAATTGCATACTTCAAACATTATCTGCTATACTTCAAACATAAGACTTTCAAAATTGTGAGAAACCCCACTAATATAAATGAAATGCTTACAACCCAGATGAAATAGTAACCACATATGTATATATAATTCAAATGCTAGTTAATGATTTTTCCACTAGCATTCCATTAAACACATACATTGCACATACAATTAAGACAAAACTAAAATAACAATCTTATTTTTAAAATTTTTCTTCAATCTGAGTTTGTTTGATTATGGTAGTATGTGGTATAGTTCAGGAACCTCTGTAAAACTGAAAGAGGATGAATTTATTAATCACAACATAAAACTGACATGGAATCCCATTAGAATGGAACCAGGATAAATAATACTGTTATAAAATTTACATTTCTTATATTCAAGGGGAAAATATTACATATTAGGGCTCTTCTTGGTGTTATGAACTGATTTCAGCAAAATTTTATTTTAAAAAATACTAAGTAGCAATTAATATATATTCTTAAGCTGTGCTAAGATAAAGTTAGAAAAGCAACTGGTAACAACCAGCAGACTTAGAATACATTTTGTTAAACATTAAGAACCATATTTCTTTTTTAGCTATTGTATCAGTGAACCTTTTTCATCGATAAGGCAAGTGCTGGCTATGGGTGACACATGATTAGTAAGTTTCTTCTTAAGTAACAAATACTTGACTAATCAAGACTCAAGTGAGTTTTCTTTCTTGATTTTGCTCTTTGTACTAAGGGAGGCAAATATGAAATACAACTGTTGTAAATCTTCTTAAATAAGGGTAATGAATTATTAAGAATGCCTCTGAAGTATATCTAGTATTAAAAATAATAGGTCTCTGAATAATTTTCAAAATTCAGTTCTCATTTTGGTATAGAATTTGATAATCATAACACATCTGATCTGTATTTTCTTCTATCAACTACATTTTGCCCTCAATAAGGGTTAGCGTTATGGTATAAATGTCTCTTTTTAAGATGAGATTAGTTACATAATTAAATTATCTTAACTATTATTAGTTTGCCTGGTAAGCAAAGGTAACAATACTAGAGATAAAAGAATTACATTGGGTCTTCTCCCAAACACTACCCCATGGGACTCCCCACCTACTCTGCATACTGAGCTGCATCCCCAGTCCATTTTGCTTTTTGAGACGGAGTCTCCCTAATTTGTCCAGTCTGACCTCAAATTTGTGCTTATCCTACTTAACCTGCTGAGTCGGTGGGATTACAGATGCTCAGTCACATGCCAGCTTTTAATATTTTTGAGCCTTTACATTTTTCATACAAACTCTTACATTGAATCTCAGTTGATACCATGTCTTAAAAGACATATGAGACTTACTAAGGTGAGCATGTGCTATCACAAGGCATTTCTCTAATGCAGAAAACTATTGTTTTAATCCCAGAACCACATTTCAACATATATTTTAGATGTCTTTTAAAACAGAAATATAAAGTATCCCAGGAATGTAAATCCTAGTTTAAAGCATTATAAATATTTTCAAAAGACTGTGATTTAATGTTAAACTGTGGCGATGCTATGGGTATTTTGGAGTTTGCTGATGCATTTGAGTGAATAAGAATAACTTTATATGTTTATGGATATTGTATTATTTTCCCATTAGTTCAATATTATAAACTTTTCCTCCTATTTTATAATCATACAGGTCATCTTTAGTATGAGCAGTTGTTGCTTGTCAATCTAAGATTGTTTCTTTCAAATTCCTTTTTGAGTTAATTCTATACACCTCACTGTCTATTCTATGATGATAGTACGAATGGGCCTTGCCCTTAGATAGTTTTAATGTGAGTTATCAAAACAGATTATGTGAAAACTGAGATAATGTGTAGCAAATAGATAGTATGCTTAAAGTAATTGTAGAATGACTTGCAAGGAGTTCTGAGATTATTTTCCAATTGCTGAAGTCCCATTCCTATCCTACTAATTTTTCTGCTGTTGACCCTATTCCATTTGTGAACTTCCATAGGTATGCTGAATGCTTCTGCCAATGTAAATATAGGAAAGTTTCAGAGACATGGCATTTGAGTTAAATCCTGATAGAAGCAACATCATGGTACTAACCATGGAAGGGTACATTTGATAAAATATGTAGGCTGTAGAAAGTTCTGGGAATATTAAAGTACAATTTCTTGCTTCTACTGTAGGTTATTAATTGATATTGCCATAAATTATATTGATTTGTTCTAATTTTATAGTTTTTATTACTGAAAATATATATTAAGTGGCTAGACTGCAGGTAAATGAAAAGCCACAATGTAATAATTATTGTAAATGTCTCAAGTAAATAATTAAATATATTGAAACAATTATAATAATTTAATTTTGTGAAACAAAATTTTTTCACATACTTAGTGAAAAATACTGGTGAACCTTAGATTAAAATGTAACAGTTAAATTCTATCCATAAAATATCTTCACTTGTTATTCATTGTATGAATATAATTTTTATAGATTTTTAATATTTGGAGAATTTGCAGCAAAACATTCCGTTGTTTTCTAGAGTACTGCCACATAGTAAAATCTTTAGTTTCTCATTAACTTTCAAGTATTCCTTTGCATGACTCAACAAATATGCAGGTTTATAGTAAACTCAGAAGTATGTGCATCATGCCTTGAACATTTACGCAGTCAGATTGGTTATCTGTGGAATTCCGAGGGTGAGACAGCTGGTGGGCAAATATAGCAGAAGACTCAATATAGATCTTAGGATATTTTTTTTCCTACCATGTTTTTGTACACAGACATTTCATATAACAAGAAGTGGAGCAAGATTTAGAGGATTTAACAAGAGTCTAAAACTTAAGCATGAAGAGCACTAATGATGATCAACTTTAAAAATGAGTTCAAAATTGTAGCTTTACTACCGATGGCCTGTCTAGTTACTATAATTATGGTAGTTACAAGTGTCTGCACAAGCATTCACATTTATGAAATGAAAGTTCTTGATAACGTAAGACTTGATAACAGTTCACAGTGAATAAGAATTGATAATGAGCAGGAGGGTACAGGGGAAAAAAAATTAAATCTACTTAATTGGATTTTTTCCCTTTTCCTTCCCTTTTCCTTTTGAAGAGAAAGGAAACTTATGAAATCCTGCTGATTAAACTACAGTTCTACAGAATGGCTATAGTGAGGAAGAGGTTGGTTTCTGTAAGAGGAGGGGGTACATGTAAGACTATCATGTTAAGTCCTGAAAATGCTTGGCTTCTGTGCACACCAGGAGTTATGTACTTAGTACCTGAGTTACTGGACTGAGACAAATTAATTTCTTTCCTTGAATCTGAAATTATGACATATAATCCATGACCTCTGAATTAATGATGGCGACTAGAGGTTGGCAAACTTTCTGTGAAGGCCAGGATAGTAAATATTTCAGCTTCTCAGGCTCTGTGGTTTCTGTCACAAATACTCTGCTCTGCTATTATAATGGGCAAGCTCCCACAGACAATGAAAGAATGGGAACAGCTAATGTTACAATAAAACTATTTATAAAAGCAGGTGGGAGGTCATATTTTCTCAGAGGCCATAGATTGTTGTTCTCTAACCTACACTATTAAAACCTTGATGATTAAAAAAAATAAAAAACAGGACACTGAGAATTTATCAGGAAATTAAGTTAAATTAGCATGTAACTATTATTTTTCTATATAAGCATTAATATACTTTATAAAGATTGAGGCAGAATCTGTCTTTCCCTTTTCCTCATTCACATGTATAGTTTACTGAGTACCTTAGTGAGCTGATCATCATGGTCTAGCATGGTCCTAATTGTAGAATTACTTGCAAGGAGTTCTGAGATTATTTTCCACTTGCTTAAGTCCCATTCCTATCCTACTAATTTTTCTGCTGTTGACCCTATTCCATTTGTGAACTCTGTCATCTATCTTCTCTTTCTGTTTCTATATATTTTTAAAAGTTTTGAATGCCTGAGAAGGCAGAAGGCATAATGAAAAAACACAATTTTATAAAATGTGATATTGATGCTGAACTTTACAGTCTACTGATTAAGGAGACAATTTCCTCTTATCTGAATGGTTAATTAGACACTTTACACATTGGCTTCAAGCAGAATTGGTTTCATATCTAAATTTACTCTTAAGTCTTGAAAATTCTTTTTTCTTAGTTTACTCTTGTGTTTATTGAAAGGATGTTATATCTGTCCTTATTATGGGCCAAGAAGAGTAAAGTGTTTGAGTAAGTGTAGAAGGGATACTGTCCACCCCCAAAACACAGTGGATTACCTCTTCTATAGCCTTACTCATGGGTTTCTGCTTCACCTCTAGCACTAAGAGTGGAATTAAAGTTGGTTTAGCAGGTATCTTTACTATTTTTGTATTAAAGCTTTAAGAGGCTATTGTGTTTAGTGAATACTCAGTACTGTTGTCATTGAGGATATATATTTCTTTAAGTACATATATTCTAGGAAATTTTGGACTAAGCATACTCACAGAGATATATAATTCTTTTCATTTTCGCTTTTAGTACAGAATGATGTTAATGTTAGCCTATGTTATATAGGCCTAGTTATATATATTCATATTTAGGAATATAAGACTTTACCCAAAAGAATATTTTGTAGTTAACATTGTTTATTTGAAAATAGGTTTTGCTCCTTAAATTTGTCTTTATTAAAAATTTGACAGGTTATTTTATCAAAACTTCAAATGCTTTCAAGAATTTTTAGATGTTCATTGGAATTATTTCTGATGTTGTTCTATTTTAGTCCTCATTGGTGAGTGACCAAGCAGATTTTTTACTAAGGAGACAGGGAAATGCAACAATCTGGAGTGGCCAGGGGACATATCTGGTATCTGTGTTTGAAGAGATAACATACTTTCATTCAGATTGGATGGTTCAAATAATAAAAGAAAAATTGCAAAAGTAGCAGACTTTTATAAGGGTCTTATTCTCACTCTTAAATAAATTTGAGAAACTATAAGTTTGTCCACATCAAATATTATGGTTTTACTTTATTCTTCTTTTGATCACTGACCATCAGCATCAGTGGAGACTAGAATTTGGAGTTATTGTCTCATTCCCTGTTTTCTTTAACCTCAACTATTCAAATAGTCTAGAATTTTTTGAATATTAAGGAGAAAACACCTTTAAAACCTTCACTAAGTGCCCTATTAAAACGTGCTAAATTATTTAAGGGAGAAATTGCTAAGACCGCACTAAAATAAAGTGTGATGTAGTGAATGGAAACAGTTGAGGAAGACATACTGAATATTCTGGTGTTAATATGAACTCAAAATATATGACTCTGGCCATTGGTACATTCCCTTCCATTTTGCTAAATCTGACCTTTATTGAAGAACTCAGCCTGTAGAAATTGTCCATAGTGCAAGAAGATTGAGGCTTGGAGTTCAAATTTGAGAACCCAGTCTAACTGAAAATACAAGTGGAAATTACACCAAATGATCTAAAAGATCAAAGAGAAATTAAGTGTCACCCATAATTGTGAAATTTATTCATGAATACAGATGTTCAAAAAAATTTTTATTCAGTAACCACTCTAGTATGGGATATAGGAAGAAGTAAAAACATAATAAACAATAGAGTATATCTTCCAGTGAGATTATACTTGACTGACTTTACAATAAGAGACAGTAGTGCTTCCTTTAATACATAATCTAAGTACTATGAAAGTGCACAGGATAATATTCCTGAATCTGATCAGAAAGAATTCCAAAGGGCAGGTAGCATCTCAATTGGATTAAGAATAAGACAGTAGACTTTAAGGAGGAAAGATATAACATTGGATCTTAGTAGCTCACATTCACAAAATCAAAAACAACCAAAGACTGGGGGTGGTGGCATTTGCCTGTAATCCCAGCAGCTCAGCAGACTGAGGCAGGAGGATAGCAAGTCCAAAATCAGCCTCAGTAGGTTAGCAAGGCCCTAAGTAATTTAGCAAGATCCTGTCTCGATGTTTAAAAAATGGGGAGGGGAGTGGGAAATGTGGCTCAGCATTTATACACCCCTGGGTTTAATCCTTGGTACCAGAATAAAACAACAGGGAAAGGATTTTCTCAGGGGAGCCTATCTATTCTTTGAATGAATCTACAGAGATCAAAAAAGAGACAATTAGAGGAAAAGTGGTAGAGAAATAAAAGAATTCTAAGCAATATTCCTGAGACCTAGCAAAGAAAATGTTTCACCTATTTCACTATTTTTTCACTGTAAGTATTTGGTGAGTAACTTAGAGATTACTTGAGTCAAAATGTAGAAATTATTAATTAGAAAGGAATAAGGCAATGTGGATAAACAATACATCGTGACAAGTGGGCAAATGAAACAAGAAAAGATATAGGAAGCTCAACTAATGGGAAAAGCTTGAGACTCACTCATGAACTACATGGGAGAAGTCAATCAACAATTTTGTATCTTAGATTCCTTCTTGCTCACTACTGTTTTGGAATATTTTTAAGATGGAGTTTGAAGAAATAGAATGAGTAAAAAAGGAACAGAAGAAAAAAATTAGAGATTGATTATGTGTATGGAGGTACAATTTATTCAGCTGGAGAGATTGATAGGAATCAATGAGGTGCTCAGGAACAATCACAACCTCTCTTATTAACAGGCAGTTAAGTCAATGACCAGTGCTCTCCAGTCAATTTAAGAAAGACCCTGATTGACTCAGGCAATGTAATGTAGTGCAGACCCTGGACTTGGGTCCAGGCCTAAATTTACCACTTAGTACCTTTATGATCTTGGGCCTGCTTGGACCTCAAAACTTTTCATCTATAGAATGAAGGTATCAGTTGGGTAACATTTCCAAATAGTGTTTTCATGGCAATTAGAAATTATTTGGAATATTCTCACAAGAAATACATTTCACTCCCCCCCCATTTCTTCTCCCAACTTCAGAACAAAATATGTTTCTCTTTTACATATCTTCTATGTAAAGTTTATATTCGACAAAGGAGTCTGACTTTCCACATATACACATGCACACACACCATTAAATACTCATAATTGAAAACCACCATTTTGGTAGAGTTTTTTCATCCCTTCTAAAATGTTAATGTTTCTGTGATTATAAACCATCAGCCTTATATTTTTACTGTGGTAATAACAAGTACTGACTTAGGGATTTTACATTGTGAGAGATGTTTTATATATATGTTTTTATATATATATGACTGTAGAATATATTTTGACATACTAGACATACATGGAGTATAACTTATTCTACTTAGGATCCCATTCTAATTCTATTCCCATTGTAATAGTGGCTGTACATGATGTGGAGTTACATTGGTCATGTATTCACATAGGAAAGTTATGTCCCATTCATTTTACTGTCTTTTCTATTCCTTTTCCCATTTCCCCTCCCTTCTCTTTTTTACCCTTTGTCTAATCAAATGAACTTCTATTCCTCTCTCCCCCCACTTTATTGTGTGTTAGCATCCACATGTCAGAGAGAACATTCAGCCTTTGTGTTTTTTGGGACTGGCTTATTTCACTTGGCATGTTCCAGTTCCATCCATTTACCAGCAAATGTCACAGAGTTATTCTATTTAATGGCTGAGTAATACACCATTGTGTATATATACCACATTTATCCATTCATCTGTTGAAGGGCACCTAGGGTGATTGTGAAAGGTGTTTGAAAGAACAAATTAGTTTGGTATTATTTGTAGCTGAGGGGATGGCAAAATATCTTGTGTTTCTGGTGACCAATTAGAAAATCAGTTGTGATGATCAGGAAAAAGGATAGAGTTAAACAAAGACTTCGTAAGTAATTGCATTTATTAGAAACAGAATGGGTCAAGAAGAGAATAAACAGCCAAATCAAAATATGTTCAGGGAAATGTTGGAAAAAGTGGAAGCCATAAGAGTGACCATTGGAAGTCAAGGAAAAAGAACACTCCAATTTGTATAGAAAAGGAGAAAATCCAGAGGAAAATATTCTGTATTTATAATGTGTTCATGACTTTCAGTACTTCTTCATCAGCATGAAAAAGCATCTAAATGTTTTATTTTTCCCTGATATGTTAGTACTGATGCTTAGATTTTGATAATAGAAACAGATCTTAATTTCCTGTAAGTGGAAGAAAGTCTTCAACAAGAGAGGAAGGGCAAAAAAGAGAGAAATTGAAATGAAGTAGTGGGACAAAAGAGGAAGGGGAGACTAGGAGAGAAGGAAGGAGATTATCATATTTTAAATATGACATTTTGACATAAAGAACACCTACCCCCAGATTGTGTGGCATCTTCTTAGGCCACAGGTGGCATTATAAACAAGGAGGTAATGACTGTATTAATCCTCTTTTTTAAATGGCACTTACAGAATGAGAGGGAATATTTAAAACATTCTTGGTTGCAACTTATTTTGGGATCTATAAATATGTTACCATTTTTACTTTTTATTTCAGGGGAAAACATAAATTTATCACATTAAATTATCTATTTTCTATAATGATTCAATAAACATTAGTTATATTTTCATCTTATAATTTGCTCACATAAAATTGCATCTATATAATTATGTAAATAACATTGGATTTATAATTTCCTTGAAATAATCATCTTAAAATACCCAAATATCACAACAAAGGTTCTCTTTAAAGGTTATAGTCTAAAGGTGCCTAAGGGCTTCTGTTTAATTACTGTTCCAAATTTGAGGACATTCTTTACTTGGTGGAATTCAATGTTTTGAAATTTTCATCTTCTATCAAAGTAATCAATGATAAAGAAGTATATACACCTAATTTATGCTTCCTATACATTTTATCCCTTTCTAATACAAGCAAGAGGAACATAGGAACCATTTGAATTTAAAATGACTAAGTATAGTTTTCTTTAATCTAATAGGGGAAGGAAAAATCATTGGTTAGTTCCCTAATTTGCATTTAGAATTATAACTAGAAATAATTTACTTGAGTTAAAAAATGATAAATAACTGATGAAGAATAGATTTCTCCTTTAAATGTATAGTTAAAAATGAAATATAAATTGAGATATATTATTTTAAAAGTACAGTGCCAGAATCACCCTGATTCTTTTGACTATAGGAGAAGATAAAGATTTGGGAAATTCTGCTATTTTCATCACGTAGGCACTTATGACAACATTTCACATTTTTATGTTCACAGCGCACTGCTAATCTGCCATTAGGTAACTGGGGGACAGAGAAGTAAATAGAAGTAGCTGTACTGACTAGATCCATAAACAAACAGTTTGGTTTTCATTTTTCTCTGTCTTAGAAAAATTTCTAGGACCCTAGATCTTCTGGCATCAGATAGAACAGTCACTACAGTGATTTAATTTGTATGTGCTGTCTTTAAGTTTCACTTTACTGTCTAAAATGTCTGAAATCAAAGTCACTTACTTCCTGAGTTCCAAAATAGAAACTAGAACTATTATTAATTTAAAAATCTTTTTTAAATTCATTATTTTTTCTAATTAGTTAGACATGACAGTAGAATGTATTTATGTATTTTGATAAATCATATGTAAATGGAGTATAATTTCTCATTTTTCTGATTGTACATGTTGTAGGATCATATCAGTTGTGCAGCCATATATGTATATAAGGTAATAATGTCTTTCACTCTACTTTCCTTCCTACCCCCACCTCTTCCCCTCCCTTCACTTCCCTCTACCTAATCTAAAGTAACTCTATTCTTTCCTAGTACCTCCACCTTATTGTGAATTAGCATCCATATATCAGAGAAAATATTCTGGCTTTGGTTCCCCTAAAATCTCCTGGCTAATAAATATATTTTCAATGTCAAAAGGGACTCATTAATTTTTATAATGTTTAGAATTATTCATCTTTTATTGATGGGTATCAGTGAGGTTTGGAAAAGAGAGTACAGGAAAATTTGGAGAGCCATTGAATTAGAATATGAGTAGTCCAATATTAGGATATTTATATATTCTGAATAGTTTTATTTTTGGTTCATTTATTTATTCTTATTGTGGTGCTAGGAGTACCACAAAGAACTCAGGAACACTTCACCATTGAACTACATCCTGGGCACTTTTTTCTTTTTATTTTGAGGCAGTCTCATCAAGTTGCTGAGGCTGGCCTCAGATTTGCCAAGACTGTCCTAAAATTTGCAATCTTTGTGCCTCAACCTCCCAAACATCTGGAATTATGTGCCTGTGCCACCGTACCCAGATGAATATTTTTAGTTAGGTTTTGTTGTTGTTTGTTTGTTCATTTGTTGCTGTGCTGGGGATTGAACCCAGAGGCATTTAACACTGAGATTCAGCCCCAGCCTTTTTATTTTGAGACAGGGTCTTGCTAAATTGCTTAGTTTGGCCTTCAATTTTTAATCCTCCTACTGAACTCCTGAGTTGCTGGGATTACAGATGTGTGTCACCTTGCCCAGCTATATTGTGAATATTTTTAAATAAATAAAATAAGGATTATTGGTGTGAATCCCCAGATTCCTATTTCATAAAATATTTTAAAAAATCTTCTGTCTTAATTATTAACATAGTTTTTAAACACTAAGGGCATTTACAGATTACTTATTACCTTTAATTTTACAGAGAAGAAAATGGGACCCAAAAGTTTATTCTTTTCATTTTCTACAGCTATAGCCAAACTTGAGTTTTCAATTTCAGATTCTAAATCCAATATGAGAGCTTTCAGCATGCACTAAGATCTTAGATTAAGTAGATAATTCTCTTTACTTTCTCGGGGGATTCTGATATCAGTCCCATCTGTTTGGCAAAGGCCTGGTATGAGAGGGTTCTTCCTCAGGTGTTAGAATATTCTGAAAGGAACTGGATCATGTGACTCCATGCTGTGTTGTAGGGTTTATAAGACTCTCAGAGTCCTAGTCCAAGAAGACCACTTGGAAGAGTGTTAGGATGGTAGGTTATGCTTGTCAGTCTCATATCCACCCACAGAATTGGGGAGGGACCTTACCTCTTCTAACGAATGCACATAGATTCACCAGTCATATTTTCACTAAACAAGATCTTTTCCACATTATGCTCAATTAAAATACCTCTATAGGAATTTAAGACAATGATATTTGTCTTATCCTAGCTCTCTGAAATCAGTGGACACATGGTTTGGGTTTGAGTGATATAATTAAATATGAATAGTATTACTAGAATATATTAAAACTATAATATATTAAAACTCAAGCACACTAATGGAGATCACATTGTTTATAGTGATTTTTTTTTAACTTTTGTAGTAGCATTCCAAACTTCAGAAAAATGCATGGGTGTAAACATGCAGCATAAACAGTAAACAGATATGTCTACACTCAATTTAAGAAACAAAATATCACTATATGCTAAAGCATTTCAAAGTATTACAATCCACATAATGTACAACACTTTTTCACACACACACACACACACACACACACACACTAAGGTGTCTGGCATATTTACTATATTCTAGTTGCTGGACTAAACACTGTAGAGTTGGTACTCAGGTTGTCATTTGAAGTAGGTATTGTGATTAAACTCACTTTAACTACAAATGAGAAAAAAGTATAAGTAATTTTACTAAGTAGAGTCATACATTGTGAACAATTGGTCAATTCTGGCTATAGAACCTGGGTTCTTCACCCAAAACTCATAATCTCTCAATGAACTGAATTCAAGTAATGAGATTTCAGGCTCCAGATATGCACTGTCAGAAGGGTATTTTAATGAGTGAATCCATCTGAGAAACCTCAAAACACAGCATGCCTTTTGCTCTGTTTGACTGAAGAATTAGAACATGAGAGTCCTGTGAGATGACAGTCAGCCTACCAGGAAGCTCAGGATCAGGACAGACAGCTGTAGAAAAGGGTACATGATGGTGATTAGAGGGGAAGGAATAACTGAGAACACTAGCCTCCTCTCAAGTACACGACAGGTTAGAATATTCAGAATTTTTCATATTTTATAGAGCTTCAGTCACTAATAATGACTAGATTAAAAATATGTAAAAGGAGAAAAATGTCACTGCACTTTCCAACATGTTCTATGTACAATATAAAATAAATGGATAATTTAAATATGTGAAGTAGAAATAATAAAATGGTAAGCAGTTCAAATGTCTGTCTAAAATGCATTTAGCATGAATTACAGTCCACTCTAAATGAAACATAAGTAGTCCACTTTTACCAAGTCTATCTAAATAATACTTGTAAACAAAATAGATTTAGTTGACATTTAAACAGAAATATCCTTGCTTGAAAATAAAATGCAATGTAAAACCATATTAATAGAATTTCACTAAACTCTATTCACCCTCGGAATGAGTTATATATCATTCCAAATGATGACATTGTATGAGTTTTTATGTGGTTTTAAAATATGTCCATATTTTATTGCAGCATTTTATACTTCTCAGGCCAGCAAAATTGATCATAAAATGCAATCATGCATCAGTAGAATATTTGTTAATAAGTACTTCATGCATTACAAGAAAACCTTCCTCCTATTTTTTTAATTGACCAGTTATCTACTAACGGATCTGTTAATTAAGACCTCATTTGCTTTAAAGAACATGTGGCACTGATTTGATGATGGAACATTGTGTTTCCTGGTCATTTATTTTTGCTCTTGATAAAACATGAAAGAGCCAGGTTCATTTTATGTTGAAATGTTTATTAAGATGGTGATAGTATGTATTTCCACAGGATAAGGCAGCTTCAGTGGTGTACAATAAGTGGTGTAATTAGGGAATTTGTAAACCACAGGCATTGTCCAGAGTGATCATTTATAAGAGGGCTAATGGTGTCACATGGGTTCTATAAGGAGACAAATGGCCTTTTCATTGTAGAGGTAAATTGATTTTTCTAGCTATTCTGCATGGAAGAGTTTACCACTGTAAGCAACAGTTGCTCTAGAAAGTAAAGTACAGATTGCTTTAAAGTATCTTTGCTTTCATAAGATGCATTTGATATATAATTTATAGCTTATCTTCCTTTTAATTTAGAATTCCTTCATCCACAGGAAAGCAGTAACATAATTAACATGATCAGACAGCTCTTTTACTTTCTGGTCCCTGGTTTTCATGGTAACACCCTGACCTTTGTGAAAATGGACAGCACTGACATTTTGTCATCCTCATAAGAGAGGAATAGATGTATTTAGGGATGTCCAAACCTCATTACTTCATAGAAATAGAATGAGAGCTGGGATATCTGTATTATGTGCCATTTTGTGGTAATATCAAAATATATTTGTCTAGTGGCACACAAATGCAACCTCCTATCCTTGGATAACTTTGGAGGTGCTTCTCACTATTCAGATTATCTTTTCCCTTTCCCAAATGTTATTTTCTTCTAACAGTGTCCTTATCTAAAATGTATATGCATCTTCTGGACACCTGATAATAGCAATAAGATTTGTGTACAAAACTATATTTTTATCTTTTACTTATATGAACATTTGCTTGATGTTATATGCATGTATGAGCAAAACCTAATCTATGCCTTCAATATATGAATCAATGCATAATAATCAAGTAGAGTAATTGATATTGCATTAATGAAGGACAATGATAAGAAAACAATAATAACTGACATTTTGTGTGTATTCTAACCTATAACTTGAGTTTAATATCTTATGAAAGGAAAATGGAAAGTAGGTACTATTTTGCTCACTTTATATATATCGAGAGATGAGATGCAGGTTGGATATTCTACTCAAGGTCTTCCAGCTGACAGACAATAGAGCTGAGATTTGAATCTAGGCAGCCTAACCTATGCCTTATTCTTCACAAGTATATTTCAAAACTCAAAGTGCTTTACAGTTAATTGGATACTATCCTATGCATTGTACCATTTTATCTTTAAATTATTATTGAGTTTTCTTTTCATCATAAGATAACTTTTTAGAGATGCATTTCTTGTCTAATATCTTTAGTGTGCATAATATACTATTTTGTATAATATACTAATTTTCAGACAATGAATCTGAGTTTCGGACTTCCCATTGTCAAGATTACACAGCTAGTACATGGGTTAGGTCGTGAGTCTGTGTCAAATTTCTAATCTTGTACTCTTACAGTTTTTCCAAACTCTTAAAAAGGCTTCTCTAATTAAGAAATAACAATGGGCTATTACCAGCTACTAAGAAGCCTCAGTTTTAATAAGTTTCTACAACACATAGTGTAATTCTGGAAGGTGGTGAATGGCTTTATACTTCTTGCCTCCAGTCTTAGCATATCTGCCTATTGAAAGGGCTCAAAAATGTGTTAAAATATATTAACTCTAGTTAGAGTACAAACTTTTATATATGGAATCCTGCCATTGGTTACTCCCTGAATGCTTGCTAGTAATTAAAGGGATAATACATATATATGGATCCATAAATGTATTTGGATAAATCATGACATCATTTTTAATAGAAAGTAGACATGAATGCAAATATGTTGCAGAATATAAAAATTGTAGGAATTTGGAACTCTTAGCTTTTTAGCTGTGTCTCTTGTCTATTATCTTTCTGAATAATATAATATTTGGAGTGTAATAATCAATTTGTAAGTTAAAATTAGTTAATTATACCCACATAACTGCAGGTTTCCAGATTTACTCTGCACTTTATAAAAAAAAAATACTGAACTTGAAATGAATAAAAATGGTAAGTGGAGGAATCTGTCCCTTTTTTCCAGAAATATTTTTAGGTTGATTATTTCTTTAGGGAATGATCTAGTTATAGCTTAATAATAAAATAACTTAGGACCTTATTGGGTGCTTTGACCCTTATAAATACCCCTTTATTATTGCAAAAATAAACAACTGCCTGCCTTGTACTATCCATATTCTCAGCCTAGTTCATATTCCTTTCTGCTAAATTTATAATGTAATTTGAATCATTAGCAAGCTGAAAGATCTGACTTCTGTTTGATTATTTAGTTGTTTAAGAAAAAGAAATTTTTTTCTATGAGTGAGACTTTATATACCTAATCAGTGACTGTTGTTCATTTATGTATTTTAGTGTCTGAGAAACACATGCAATAAATCAAGGGAGGGAGATTAGAAAAAGAAAAAAAGTATACTTTTACATCTTCTTCCAAAGAGGTTAGTAGAAGATTATATTACTAATAGAGGTTTATTTTGCTGTTTCTAGAAAATATTTTATTATAAGCTCAAGTTAGAAAACCAAATTGTATGAAGATCATAACAAATCATGTTACTTGAAAACTTAACCAAATGGTACTTAAGCAACCTGAGCCAAGTCCCATTCAACTTATCTGTTTGTGAGGCAATAAGAATAGAACCTGTGCTTATTTGTGACTGGTCTTTCAGCTTGTGTAGCAGGGAAAAATATGAATGCCATGCAGAGAATGTTTTTCTATTTTGTTCTTTCATCTTACACTTTGTGTTCTATCGAATCCCTCAGAGACTATTCTTGTGCCATAGCAACACCTGCTGGGAGAGGGAAGTTGGAACAGCCACAACTGTTGCCTGCCAAACCTGTTTTCCTGATTGAATGGCACTGCATGTCCTCCATCCTCCAGTACCAAACCTTCAGAGTTGCTACCTCCAGGATCCTGCCTCTCCCCATATGTTTCAAATAACTAACAATACCATTCTAATAAGGTTTCCCAACTCTTACGAAAAATAAGCATTATGCATGTGTGTGTATGAATGTACGTTTCCCTTTAGAGTATCCAGATGCAAATGCTGTGGTATTTTAACATTATGTTTGTTTTCAATGTGGGCTTTCTTCCTGCTCTGTTGCTAGATCTGTAAAATATTGTCAATCTGATTTTGTTAGCATCTTCTGATTTATTATGGGTGAGAGTCTTAAAAGTGTGTTGGTGCAAAAATAAAAGGCAATTTTTATTTACAGAGTATAATAAGAGATGTATTTATGCTAATTCATATCATGGACAGAAAGAGTAGGCATACCATCTGGTGTGAAGGCATATTTATAAATAAGTGCTTGTTTCATATGTAATTTACCCATAGGACTCTAAGTTATAAAACTCTTATAATATGAGTCCACATTGACATTCTATTATACAACAAGCAAGTCTTTAATTGCTAAGTGAGGAAAGTCATGGAACAAACAAATTGTTCAATACTACCAAATTATTCTGACTTTTAGAATATTATCTTTACCTCCTTGTATCACAGCTATTACCAGATCAAACTATAGTTGAAGTGCTAACATTATAGAAATAATTTTTGTGTGATTTTTTAAAAGTAAGAATGGAGAAGCAAAAAATGATCTTGAAATTTGGGCTTAATAATTAAGCTTTGGATAATCAAAAGGTAATCACTCACCAAAAGTTTTCTTACCTTGGTTGCTTAGCAACTTTGATGCTCCATCTATCATTCAAGAATTTTTTAAGCATTTATAAAATACATTAGCTCATTACACAGTGTGGGAGCTACTGAAGAAACAAAAAGATCCATGTGCTGACACCAGCGTGCTTTAGTATATATGAAAGGGATTGCATACTTCAACATGGCTGAAATAGAGTTCATTGGACATACTCTAATTTGTAGAGACATGGATGCAGAAATCAGGAAAGACTAAATATTTCAGAAAGCTTAAACTGGGCCTAAAGAATGGAGGAGAATCATTGAAAAGTTATGGTAATACTAAACTCATTTCTGTTTAGAAGGTGAGCGGTTGAGAATGAACCAAATGTATTAATCAGATTGAAAGTCCTGCCTCAACTGAGTAGAGAACTTTCTGTAGAAATACTAAGGTGTATTAAGACTTGGTAGGTAAGATGGAAAACAAGCAATGTAATTTAGTCTTTCTGTCCTGGAAAATGGGGAGCCACTGTAAATATGCCGAGGGTAGACTGACATGATTTTTAAGAAAGATTAGTTCAGAAATGGTAAGTGTTGTGTTTTTTTTTTTTTTCTTCTTCGCTTGGGAGGCAGAGATGAATTAATAAGTGAGGAACCTTTAGCATCGTATTTCTTTTGTCATCCTGCATATCTTCCCAGCTCACCTTATTATATTATTTTAATTGACACATAATCATTAATCTGACTGAAAGTAGATTACATTTATTAGTTTAAAAGTATTATCAAGACTTGAATATGAATCAACTTTAACTTGAAGGAAATTCTAAAATTTGCCTTATATCATCATATGAATATTTTTCAAAGGCCACTGAACAGGTATTCTTATAAATTTGGGGATTAAAGCAATTACTCCCAATTTTAGTGGAGTGTTCAAATCAGCTGTGAGGTATGTGGTGATTATAATATTTTTTAATATTAGCATACAGAGGTTTTAAAATAAAGATTACAATTATAACATTTTGCTCTTTACTCTGAGTATGTTTTCCTGAGTAGAAGAGGAATTAGTGGAGTTACAACAAGCATGCTGACAGTTTTATTTAACTAGTAGTTTGTCTTATTTACACCACAGTTCATTATGAGATGTCATTACTGATGTCCCAATGGCAATTGTTATAACTGCTAAGTATTTAGTTTCATGTGAAATGAATTTATGATTTGTCAAAACCTCAAAATCTGAATATACTCAAGTGCATCTCTCAGGCTTCTAAAACTCATCTGAAAAGTGCCAGCCAAAAATGAGATTGAGAACTGCAAACAGATCCTGAGAAATCACTCATGTGTGATGCACGCAGTATCTGTCCTCCAAAACTAGGAAGTCTGCAATGAGGATGTTTTTACCTTGGCATCTTGGGTGGTAGATCACCAAGCATGAAACTCATAGCACAGGAAATTCAGTGTGTAGTAAATTTTTTAAACCTATTTATGGTTTTTGAAGAAAATGAACATACACAAATATACATTAGATTTTGTTCATTTGGATTGGTTATATCTACAAATTCATTATTTGCTTCAGTCTTTTTAAACAATTATTTATAGCTGGCCAACATGTGAATTCTGGAACTTTGGCCTGTAAGTGTCATTTATAAACACATAATTTCTTTGATATCTTATTTATATTTTTAGGATAGATTGTTCATTCCACTCTAGAACACATATATCTGTTATTAACAGTTTTCCCCCACATTGAAGTATAATTGAATTAGTGCCACACTTGGATTTTTTAAGAATGAAGCTGGTTGCCTTGATGGGGGAAATTCTACTAGTTTCTTTATAAAAATCATAATATGTTCCAAGCTATAATTTTGTTTTAATATTTACTATTAAATTGTAGTATAAACGTTAATTTATTTTATTTTACCTATTTATTTTGTTGGTACTGGGAGTTGGACTCAAAGGCTCTTTACCACTAAACTATATACCCAACCCTGTTCATTCTGTATTTTGAGACAAGGTCTCATGAAATTACCCAGGCTTTCCTTGAACTTGAGATCCTCCTGACTCAGCCTCTGGAGTATCTGAGATTACAGGCATGCTCCACCACACCTGACAAATGCTAATACATTTTAAATCAATAAGTACATAGGCATGTTTTTCTGTCTTTGCTTCAGGCATCATGGTATTTTCTCACATAGTTCAAAGGAACTAAGCTTCCCCCACATTCTTTTCAGTAAGGAAATAAAACAGTCATTTTTCAAGTAAAGGCTAAAGATCTAATTTCCTTAGCTTTCTTCTCAATAAAGAAATGAAAATATTTTCCTTCTCTTTGCTTGTTCTATTTTACAGTCTGTGATACAATGGAAAAGTTGACAGAAATCCAATTTGTTCAAATTGTCTATTTTTTTATGTTTGGAAGGAGAAACTGGTTTAATATCATGTTTTTCAAGTTTCTCTGATTGCAGTATCTCCTACAATAACATTTCAGACAAGAAAAATCAAAGCAAGGTCTATCTAAAATGTATGTCAGAAAAAGTACCTGTATTTTTATTTGGTGGGACTCTTTTTCTAGCAAGTACATTATGAAGAAGTGTGGACCTCAGGAAGTGAAGACATTTCAAATGTTTGTGCTTAATTTAGTAATGTTTTCATTGTGAGACAATATTTTAAAAATGAAGACATAAACCATCTCAGTAAAATTAAATGACATGTCCTCAAATGGCCTTTTCCCTTCTTTTTAAAATTCAATTCAGAGTTTATCCCTACATATGTTTAAATGAAAGAAGATGTAAAAAGACACTGAAAGAGTTCTTTTCTGACTCTCCTAACTCATACCCCACAAATCTCAAGAGATGAACCAGAAATCTAACTTAACAACATATTTCATGACTCTACCACTTACTTGCATTATTAATTGGAGAATTACTATATTGTATTATTGTCAGTTTTATTCTAAATGGTGCATGGTTTTTATTTATTGTGTTTACCTCTGGTATCTAATATATTTACAGCTATTTCTCTTTATACCTTCTTACCCTCCATTCTCCCTCTCCCTTACTCCCCTCTTAGTGATTTCACACTTTCCTGATCTGTGCCAGGCAGTAGAACCAGGCACCAGGCTTGTGTGCTAGAGTAAGAGACTCTGTACCGTCAAGGGGCTGTCTGGTCATAAAGACATACATGGGGGAAAATACAGAGGAGGGCCACAAATGCAGGTTAAAATGGTATACAACTCTCAATGCAACATTCGGTACGCACCGTGAATGACCAGGTCAGCCTAGGGGAGGGCAAAGTTTCCACAGAAGTAGGAACATGTGAACATGGTTTCTACACATGGGGTGTGCAGGGGGGTGGGGAGGCAGCAAGGGCCAAACATCCTGAACAGGGGAATGAACTAGTTACTCCCAAGCAGTGGATTAACTAAGCAGTGAAACTTGAAGTCAGTGACCGTTATCAGGAGTGAGCAATTGAGGAGGAATGTCTCTCACACTTGGTCCTCAGGGAACATCATTTCCAGAGGGATATATTTGTGTGACTAAAAAATGAGGTTTTTATTGAATGAGCTTTGGAAAATAGATCAAATTAATATTTAAGGTTTCTCTGGGCTTCTTAGAGTCCATAGTATATTAATATGTATTGCTCGTATTGCAGAAAACTGCAAAATGAAGGAAAATATAGGAAGAAAATGAAATTTATCAATAATATTGCATTTAAATAAAACTACTCTCAGTGTTTTGACATAGTTCCTTCTGGACTTTCTTTTCCTCTAGCTATGTCCCTATGTATATCTCCTTATCTTCCCAGAGTCAATGCCCAACTGCCTTACTGTATTAATTTATATATTAGTTGTAAACTTTTCTACCAAGTTTCTAATATGTGAGAGATGGTGTGGTAAATGCTGACAATATAAAAATACAGCATATATATTCTCCTCCTCAAGAAGCTCCCTGCTAACATTCACTGTTTTTTTTTTTCTTTAAAAATAATTTTACTATATAGATATTTGAGGTTTAGAACATGATGTTATGGGATACATATAGATAGTGAAGTGGTTACTGTAATGAAGCAAATTAACATGTCTGTTATCTTACACATTGTGTGTGTGTTTGTATGTGTATATTTGTGTGTGTGGAAGAAGAGGGGTGAACAGCTAAAACCTGCTTATATACTATGTGAGAATTGCATACCGCTGTTCATACTGCACGATAACATGTTTTGTTCAATAATAGTAGTTACAGTCATTCATACTATTCACTAACAAGCTCTTTTCATTTAATATAAGCATCT
Organism: Sciurus carolinensis; assembly: GCF_902686445.1. NCBI lineage: Eukaryota > Metazoa > Chordata > Mammalia > Rodentia > Sciuridae > Sciurus > Sciurus carolinensis. Next base: position 148,084,184 of record NC_062214.1, on the reverse strand, counting down.
TTATCAATAAATAGAAGACTATTACATCATCATTAAAAAGGCTCTGTCATATTCTATTATGTACTGTTCCATGAATTGTTTAAGAAATCCATTGGGCTGTTTTCAGGGTTTTTTATTATTATTAAAGCAGTGTTATCATGAGCACTCTCACTGAGGTTTCTAGTCTCATAGTGACATGAACAAAATTGCATTTATGATGATAAAGTTTACGAGAGGGTAACAGGAGACCTGGAAGAATGAGGCTGGTGACAGACACTACTTAGGGGAATGTCACAAGAAAGGAAAATAATTTCTACTGAGAAATCTGCTCATGTACATGAAAAATAGGCAGGTATGATAATTTTTTAAATATAGAAACAGGATTTGACATCTGTTTGGAAATAGTGGACAAGAGGAAATGTTGAAACAAAGAAAACTGTGGTTTTTAATAAGCAAATGTGATATGTTAACAATTAACTATTAACTAAGTTGAGAAATAAATGGTGATTTGATTTGAAGATTTGAAATACTTACAGAATATAAAAATAGATTGCAATCATAGGCTGGAAAACCTTGAGGTGAAAGTTAAAATATGTATTATCCATATAAAAAAAATAAAGAAAACTTCATGAGACCATGAGAATTTATAAGATCTCCCAATGGAAAACTTACAGTAATAATTAAGAGTTTTGTATAGAGTTTTAGCAGGTAGAAAATTCATTGCATATTGTAAAAATAATGCTAATAAAAGCTTTGGGAAATTTTAAGTTCTTTTGACCAAGAGGGTTGTAGAGAAAGGTTTAGCTTTGATTTCAAGATTTAAAGTCTTATAGAAGAAATATTAAAGCATCTTTTAGTTAGTTTTGCTATTTAGTATATAACCTGTGTTAATTTGTTAATTTGTTCAAAACTCTATAGTAAAGTTATTAAGATTTAAACTGAGGCTTAAATTTCTGTGACTTTAACTAGGGAAAAAAGCTTTTCCAAATAAGTGAATAACCAAAAAAAAAATTTACACAGGGAAGTTTTGAATTATTTATCATAATCTTTTAAAATTTAGAACTATTTGAGGATCGATTTTTATTAGAATGGCTTAAAGTTATAAGGTGTTTAAATATTCATCTTACTAAGTCAGGAAATAAATACTTCCAAATGGCATCACTTCTGTCATTAGCCTTTAACTATTTGTTCCATGAGGCTCATCATGGAGTGCTAATTCATAGTTCCAAAACTGGAGAAATCAATATTGAGAGTTATTCTTGGCCATGGTCATGTGACTTGCTTTTGGAAGTGATATGGATTGAATAGTTCAAGAACTAACACTGTTAATAAAATCTCTTAATTTATAATATACTTTTCATTTAATTTATAGGAATTTATCAAAATTTGGGTATTTATATAGGTTGGTATATCTTATAATACATTTTGAAAAATGGAAAATATTCTCAAATGGATGAGTATAAATATAATATGGTATAAGATATATAATTTTCCAAAATACATATCAAATATTCCCCCACATTCTTGCATTATGTTGCCCCTTTGAATATCACCAAGAAATGAGCAAGAATTTTTTCCAGTGCTAACTCTAAGTTATTAATTCCAGACACCATCATTTCTTGGAGCCTATTCCAGGAATTGTCTCTGCCTTGGCTATCTGCTGTGAATTGTCCTGAATTTGTGTTCTGTTTAAGTCAAACTATTTATCATATCTTATTCTCAATATTCTTATTCATTAAAATTTAATATTAAATATTTGACTTTAAGACATTAAGGGAATTACACAAACATTTAAAATATCTATCAGTACCTGGAACATAGTAGGGGTATAATAAATGCTAATTTTGTATAACAATCATGAAGGGTGAATAAATACTGCAGTTCCACCCAAAGCATATTACTATAAAATGTTGCTTAGATTTGCATCATTGCTTTGTGAGTCATTTCAAAAATATCAAATTATTTGACTAAATTATTGTTTATATTTACAAAATTATAAATTTTAAAAAATCATTTAAGTTTTAAAAATGTAGCCATTTAAAAATATCTTTAATGTCAATTTGTACAATGTATATGTCTTCTTCAAGAAGATAGTAGTTGTTTCAAATGCTATGCACCATATTGCTAGTTTTTTTAACTTGAAATAAATGAAAGATTTAAATGAAAATATTTGAATAGTAAAATAATTTTGGAATCTCTTTAGACTTGTATTTATTTTTTGATATTAGCTGGAAAATAATTGTAAGTCTAGAGTTTTGTTTTGTTTCTATCTGTAAACTGAAGCAATGTAATACTAGATAGGAGAATAAATCTTTTAATCCATATGCTATACAACTTTCAAAAGGAACTTATGACATTAATTAGAAGAAAAAGGTTATTTATGTTTCTGGTTATTCTTATTTCTAGCATTCTGGTTTGCTCATGATTTTTGATAGATACTATTACAAAAACCTACATGAATGTATATACAAATGTAGAAGAAATTTAAAAACTCCTAATGAAATAAGTGATAATAGAAAAATCATTATGTAGTACTTCCCTCATATTAGTTCATGTTTTTCACTAAATCTTAACATGCATATAGTGCAACACAGTAATTTCCATAAAATAAACTTAATTTTCCCTAATATGTTCAGCAAAATCAGAAATTAACTTTAAAAAAGTTCTGAATTTTATTTTCATTGAAAATATTTTGAAAACTTATTTAAAATTAGTTTCATAGAAATAGTGGCCATACAATGGCAGACTATTCATATTCATGTGATTTTAAAATATTTTAAAGTAGCATCATATGAAATTCAAATGTTAAAAATTAAAAGTCTAAAAGAGGTGAATATAATGGATTATTTAAGCGTATGATCCAGGTTTTCCATTCCCTACCACAGTGAGAAAGCAGATCATTAATGTTAGCAACAGTTTTTAAAACAGAGTCAAAACTTTTAATTTTATATCTCAGATTCCTCCTTTTCCTCTTTCTAAGATTTGCACTTACATTGATTCCCAGATTTATGCAGATGAACCCTATCCTCAGCAAGCAGGATCCACTCTGCTGTCAAAAGTAGATATAAAACACCAAGCTAATGACTGATAGTGAAAGTCATTTAATGGATTTTTTTCTTATATTGACCATTTTCCAACTTAATACCTTATTTATTGTGGTAATGTTTGAAGCCCTCATTTTGAGAATGTTCAATGAAAACAATTTAGAATCTTTTTAAGTGAGGATATGTTCCATTATTCCAATGGTCTCTCTATTGTTTGTCACCTGAAGTGTCACATTTCTTCAACCAGCAGAAATTGTTTCCTTATGATTTTCTGTGCCTGAATATGTTTTTACCAGTTTATACTAACCTTGAAAAATTTTCTTTTTCCCATTTCAAGTTCCACCCAATCTGACTGTTCCACAGGAAAAATCACCTTTGGTCACCAGAGAAGGAGACACAATAGAACTGCAATGTCAAGTCACTGGAAAACCTAAACCCATCATCCTTTGGTCTAGAGCAGATAAAGAAGTTGCAATGCCTGATGGGTCAATGCAAATGGAGAGTTATGATGGAACACTGAGGATTGTAAATGTGTCTAGGGAAATGTCAGGAATGTACAGGTGTCAGACCAGCCAATACAATGGATTCAATGTGAAGCCAAGAGAAGCCTTGGTGCAGCTCATTGTTCAGTGTAAGTAATTTCCTTTTCTATTTTTTTCAGTTTGGGCATAAGGGAAGAAATGACATTGTTATTCTATGGGTAAAAGGAGGTGAACTTTGAAATTGTATTAGGAGGAAGTATTTCTATCTCATTGCTAGTGTTCCCTTAATATGCTTACTACTTCACTATTAGAAACAAAGTTGTATTTTTGTGTATGTGATGAATACAATGGTGTTACTGGGTGGTTGATGCCAAAGAATCACAAAACTATTGGTTAAAAACCATCTAGGTGTTGGGTACAGTGGCACACATGTAATCCCAGCAGCTCAGGAGGCTGAAGCAGGAGGATGGCAAGTTCAAAGTCAGCCTCAGCAACTTAGTGAAGCCCTAAGTAGCTCAGCAAGATCCTATCTCTAAGTAAAAATATAGAAAAAGGACTGGGGATGTGACTTAGTGGTTGAACACCCCGGGGTTCAATCCCTGGTATAAAACAAAAAGAAAAACAAAAAAACATCCAGGTACAATGAGGCAATGTAAAGACTGGAAATAATGGCTAATTCAGGTTCTGATACTCTTGTTTTGCAGTTTATGTTTCTACTTCATGCAATTGCATGACTTTTTCCCAAATTATCCATTTATTTTAAAGAATTCCTTACATTAAATTGTGGAGACCCAATCATTGAAATTCTTTGTTTGTATATCAGAAGTTGTAACCGTGGATTACATAATTACCTAGAAATACAGAGATAATTCAGTCAGATCTTAGGTGCTGAATCTCTGCCTGATTTATCCTAACAAATAAGTGTTTAATTGTGAAAACTGAACAAGATAATTTTTAAACTGTTTTGATTGAAATCTCAATCACAGTTCTGACAAAATATTGTAGACATTGTGGACTTTATATTTGCTCTTAAAAGAAACTAAATCCATAAATTTAAGAGCTAATAAAGATACAGTGACATTACTGTTATTACTGGTGTTGAGAAAATGTCAAATTCAGCGCAAGATATTAAAATTCAATCGTACAATAGTGAATGATAAAAAAACTGGCACAGTTACCTTTGTTGTGTCAGGGATGCAATTGATAAAAGACACTGAGATACAGGCAAAGTTTAGTTCTTTTAAGGTAGGTACAAAGGTGCAATTTATCTGTGTCCCAAGTGGACTTTATAGAGTAGGGGTATAAACCAACAGCATTCCTCTCAGCGGCAAGCCTTTCTGCCCTGCCCACAAAGGTGACCAGATGCCAGCAGTCTTTCCAACTCCAGGTGAGGATATCATCAAGTCCTTCAGGTCACTCCCTTTCATGTACTTCCAACTCTTCTGAGGAATCTGGATATTTGTCTAAGTATTTGCCAAGTTCAAACAACTGCTAACCGCTCTAGAATATTCCTGAGTGAATCAGAGGTTCATGTTGCAGGACTATGCTCTCTGTCAAAATGATCAGACCCCAGGCCTACCTAAAACTGATTGACTCTTGTAACACTAATAATGCAGGAATCCTGTAATACTTCAGAAATGAAAAACGTTCTTTTATAGTGATTTTTTAAATATGAAAATGATATGCTTTTACTAAATAGCTATTACAAATGTAATAAATATTGATATGAGATATAAAATAGTTATTTTATACATACAAGCGCATGCATATGTATACACACATACATGTGTGTTTATATCATCCTCAGCAATTAGTTTCATCATTGTGGCTCACAGGTTAGGTTTTACATTTTGTATTCCCAGGATAATGTTTTTTACATTATAGCTATTCAGTAAATTTATTGAGTTGAGGTATGTTTTCATAAAAAACAAGATTATCACATATACATATGTGTGTGCATGTGTGTATATATGTATATAAATATATACATATAAAATATGTATGTAAAGAAATATTTTTTTTTTTTTGCTTCTTGCATGTCTTTTTAAAACATGTGTTTCAGATGTATCTGAGGACTTCTTGCATGCAGTTTGATGTGTAAGTGCCAAAATATACTGAGGAAGAATATGTCAAATTATTTTTACTCTTGCTGAGTGCAGTGGTGCCCGCCTGTAACCCCAGCAACTTGGGGGTTACAATTTCAAAGTCAGCTTTAGCAACCTAGTAAGGCCTGGAGCAATTTTGTGAGCTCCTGTCTCAAAATAGAAAAAATAAAAGGCACTGGGAATGTGGCTTAGTAGTTAAGCACTCCCAAGTTCAATCCCCAGTAACAAAAAAAAAATAAAAAAGAGAGAGAGCAAGCAAGTAAGAAAGAAAGAATAATTATTATAACTCTTAAGAACATCATTTTAAGAACTTGAACTATATACTTTAGTTCAAGATTTCCTGTCTTGAAAAGTTAATTACATTGGTAAATTCTAAAACTGCTTTACACACAAATGCACATCTATAATTTTATAAATAAAAAGAAAATTAAAGACAGATTGGAAACTAATGTAACTGTTATATGTTCCCTATTAGACAAATTACTGAGTAGCTCTCTGTACTACTGAGATGTATATAATCACCTATTGAACAAATATAACTACTATTTGGATATTTTAAAAAAGCAAAATTGTTTTGGAAATATAAGTGTTACTACAAACTAATATAAAGCTAATATAAAAAAAAAAACTTTTGATAATAGTGAAAATAAGGGGGCTATTTGCCATATTCACACAGGAAAATGTTGAATTCTACCCAAAGGAATTCATAAGTACATAGACAAAAATACTAATTTATAAACAGCAGTAAAATGGATTTCAGCCTGGTAGCCTGGAAAGCCCTACTTACCTAGCTGGATTTCTTATTTTCCTTAATAAATCAATTCATCTCTTCTCAGTCTCATAAACATGATAATTCAATGTAATCTTTCAGTCTAGGCTCCTATTGCTCTTTTCCTGTTTACACCCACTCTTCAAGTCTTTTTTACCAGGTGAGATGTGGTTAAGTGCCACCTCTTTAGAATGCTTCTCTGTGACTACTATGAAGGTTCTTTGCCAGTTCTGTAGAAACTGCCTGCCTTTAGTCTGTGCAGGACAACTTAGAACCTTAAGGCAGTTTCTGGGGATGTCGCTCATGGGTAGAGCACTTGCATGGTGTGCACAGGCCCTTGGTTGAATCCCCAGCACCATGAAAGATCAACAACAGCAACAATAACAACAAACTAGAATTTCAAGGAGAAATTTCAGTTTGAACACATACATCAGATGGTATATTTCTTTCAGAATTATCAGTTTCCACTGTTGCCTTCTGTAGAACTCTCCTGGAATATTTATTGCCTATAGAGTTAGTTTGAACAACACAAATAAATGCTTCTAAACACTTCTTGTACAATGTTTACATAAAGTTTTCATTTTCAAAGTGAATACACTTCTTTCACTAAAGTCACTTGATTCTAATGGCCTATGGTTCCCTTCTATAAAATGAAGTACCCTGTGGATAATCAAAAGACTATGCCAAAAACATTCATGGTAAGTTCAAAGTATTTTCAAAATGTATCAAGGGATGATTGCATCAAGATTGTATACTCAATGCCACTGTACAGACAACTTTGAAGGGAGCATTCAGGGAATTTTCTTTGCCCAATAGAATCTTAGTTTTACCTCTTATTACAATATATATGGCTCTTAGCAAGCATCTTAATGTTTCTGAGCTTTGGTTTTCTTATTTCTGAATATGAAAAAATGTTTCTGTTTTTCAATTAGTATTTAAGATTCAAATAATTTTGTAAAGTAATGCAAACATTGCTTATCATATAGTATACAGTGGACATCATTATTATCATCATGACTATAATTTTAATTTCATCTCATATCCGCTATCCTTTTACCAAAACATCCATTTTCTTACTTGCAAATTATTTCTTATATACTCTATGTATGTCTTAGTCCATTCAGGCTGCTATAAAAAACAGCATAAACTGGGTGACCTACAAACAACAGAAATTTCTTACACTTGCTTGGCTAGGAAGTCTAAGATCAAGGAAGAGGGCACTCAATTTCCAAGCTTGTTGTCTAGCTATGAACTTACATGGTGGAAAGAAGGGCTTTTTACCTTTATGGGGACTCTTTTAAAAGTGTACTTATCCCTTTTATTAGAGTGAATTCCTTCATTAACTAGTTACCTCTTCAAAGTCCCACTTTCTAATTGGTCATTAGGTTTCAATCTGTGAATGTGAGGGGGCAGAAATATTCAGACTATAGCACCCTGTTTTATTGTTTTTATTAAATATAGTTGATCCATTTCTACTATAATTTAAACTCCTCACAGGTGAAAACAAGAAGCAATACTTGACAAATAAGTAGATTCTTGATTTACTGATTCACTGTCAAGGTCTCTGTTCTAGGGGAAAGTTTACAACTAAAAGTATTCGGTAATAGATTCTTGATTTTTTTCTTCTCACTGGGAATATTTATATTATGCTCCACAAGAATGTAGGCTGAAGAAAGTCTTTGGTTTACAAAGAAGATATTAATATTTCAAGTTTTCATTTTTCATATTTTAATGTTAATTATTAAATAGAACTCAGTGTTTATTACACAGTATTCCTTTATTTTAATTAATTGGCCATATTAGTTTCTTTGTGATTTTTTAGTAGTTAATACAAACATTGATCACCTGAACTGTGAGGCAATGTTAATATTTTAAAAATTTCAGTATTTACATATTCCCCTAAATACCCTTCCCCTTCTTCCTGTACTTAATATGTTTTTTCTTAAAAAAATAAAAAAAAAGTTTTTATAAGATGGTATCCAATTTAAATTCTGTATAAAATAAGTTCTAGAATTATTCTTTCAAGTCAACATATCATACACATATGTATTACTTCATTTCCCAATGGATACTCATTACTTCTGAATATATGAAAATTGAACATTTTAGGTATACATGCTATTTTCTAGTACATTCCTAGGATGAATTCACTTTAGCTGAAATGCTTCTGCTATCCTGGGCATCTTCCTGGCTCTGTGTTTCTTCATTCTTCCAGAGAGTATAGTATCATCCATAACCATCACAGGGTACATAAGCATCTAAGAAAATTGTCTAAGAAAATAGAAAGGAACTCTCGCTCTGTAAGGCATTTCTCAGTGCAGAGCATAGATACTATCCACTGTATATCACCTGGAAAAAGAATGAGTTCATCAAGTATATGCCTCATGTAAAGAAAATAAGCCCATTATTTTTTTTCTGGTTTCATCTCTGCTGCTGTCTTAATGTAGGCACCACTATAACTTAATATAAAGAAAAAGTTTATCTATTATAATTTTATTTTCAACATTATACAAAGAAGTGATAAAGGAACCTGCTAAAGAGGATGATTAAAACTACAGCCTAACCCAGTCACAGCCTGTGTGTATTGATCTTGTCAGTTCAGTCTTCCTGATCATCTGAATTGTGCAGAAATAAATTCAAGTGGATAATTATAGCATTTTCGTAATACTTCAAGGTTATGTTTACCCTTGAAACACTTCAGATATGGGGTTAAGTTAAATGTATTTTGAGTGAAAATGTTTAGTATCTTTCACCCCCACCACGGGGACTTATCGCTGTGCTAGAATATATTCTCTTCTAAGAGAAGTCAACATAAACATATAGAAGTATATTCATCAACAAAAATAATTCTTCTCCTTTATAATCCCTCTTATTTAAAAAGGGATTTGTCTTTCTTCCAAAAATCAGTGTATTCATCAAAATGTCAATTTTAGGTATTTCCTAATTACTTTGATTTGTCACATGAAAATAATATATCACATGAACATGCCTATGATGTTGTCAGTTTATTTTTAAAAATCACCAAAATATATTTATTGTAGATGGATATATGAGGTATGAAAAAGACATGGATTTTGGTAAGAAAAAAATGAATACTTTAGACATTAGGTAACAGTGTAAGAATCTGAATGTCAGAAAGGTACTTTAAGGGCTGAGAGTGCTTGGTGGCTTGCCCCGCATGTGCCAGGGTCTGACTTGAATCCCCAGCACTGAAAATAATTTTCTCAGTCAATGCACAATAAGTAAAACAATAAGTGATAAATCAAAGTCCAGTTCTCTGAAGAAAAGACATAATTTTCTAACCCTCAAACCAGAGACACACATTCACCAGAGTATTTAAACCACCTGCAATCATTGTTCATGTAGAATTTTCAGTTTTATGTTATTATTAGCACTTTTATCTTTCTGGATCATCAATTGTTTAATGTAATATCATATTTAATACTTAATATCAGCCACTTTATTTTGTTCTGGTATCTATTAGATTATATTATCCTATATTATGTTAATAACTTTTACTTTATAGTAAACTCCTCTATTGTATAAACTTCAAAGGATGTTAGTTTCAACTACTTTCAAACTCATGGGATTTTTTACAGAGCACATTTGGCATAAAATTCACTTGAAAGGATATAAGAGTATGCCCTCCATATCCCATCCCCTGGGAATCTTTAAAAAAGAAAGTATTTTCTATTTTCTTGACTGGAGGAAAAGGGATGCTATTGTCATCTATTGAGTACAAGCCAAGGATACTTTTAAGGTCCCAAATACATATGGTAGTTTCCCAACATAGAATTTTTTTGCCAAAGTATAATTATTTGTTGGAGAGTGAGGGCCTAGCCTGCCAATTGTAGGATGCCTAGAAGCATCTCTGGCCTTTAAACTTTAGATGCCAGTAGCATCTCCTCTCCCCATGTCATAACAATGAAAAGTATCTTCGGTCATTGTCAACTGACTGGCAAAATCACCCTAGGTCATGCACCATTGTTGAGAAGCCATCTTATCTACAAGGAGACAAAAATCTACCTACTCTGGGCATAAGAAATGTGACACAATGTTCTGCCCTACTACAGTCTGTATCTCTTATAAGCAATCTACATGAATAACATCCAGAGTCCTTGAAGAGAAATGTCAGTTACAAGAATCAATGCCCTCAGCTCAAAGTGATGGCTTCCTATCAAATACTAACATTCTTCCCTATCTGGAGGCAGTTTAGTATAGAAATGTCTCCCAAGATCCTAGTTGACATTCTTTCCTTGTCAGGTTATTGTGGGAATCAGAAGTAGAATTTTATGTGAGGTCAAATTCTAATGAAGTGGAAAAGGTGGTTATGTTTTTTTAAAGCACTTTAAGTGTATCTACTCTTTTATCTAACAGGCTAAGCATACATAGCAGTTATTTCACTCTTATGTTGTTCTTTATCTGACCATAAAATAGGCAAGAGCATTTTTCAGCACCCTTTCTTTTTTTAATTAAACTTGCTTTTCGTCTCACCTGTGTACTGTTGTGCCTCTTTCCTTGTAGGTCTTTTGTCTTCATATCTGGGTTTGGCAAGGCATGTCTTTATATCCTGCTGTTCCACTAGTTCATTTAGATCCTTCTTATGAGTTCCTTTCTTCTAACAAGAGTGTTTTATTGAAACCTTAAAGATTGTACTAAACAAAAGCAAAAGTTCTTCAAAAGGAAATTTTGGAGTTTAAGCTGATCATGCATTGTGAAATTGAAAAAAATTCTCCCTTGATTTTACATTTACAAGTTATATTTCAAATGTGAAAATTATTCTTTCTCATTAATTTTAAACTATTTTTGAAGAGAAGGAAGTCAAGTGCTTTTCTTGAAAGTTAGTGAATATATGGATCTTATTATTTATTATTTTCTTGAGAAATGGAATACAGAATGTTCTTATTGAAAACATTGTTCCATAACCTAAGGTATATAATTGTGCAAAATTAATTAAGGGCAGGAAATATTAAAATGAATGGGAAATACAATGGCATTTAAGAAAAATGGGAAGTACCTTCTCATCAGTTAGGTTATTTGCAATGAAATGTGTGGATATAATGGTATTCTGGTAACCCTTCAGTGTTCTCAGTTTCCTTTGTACATTCCTTGTACATTGGTGTCAACAATTTGATGATTCTAGTGTCTGAAGATATAAGTTCTTATTCACAAGGCAACTGACTTGATGAATATAGTATACTATACTATATGAATATAGTATATATACTATATGATGAATATAGTATTTTATGTAAGTAATTTGGGTATGTGAAATTTTCACTTCAAGTAATCACTAAAAACCCTAATGTACAAATATATCAGTCAATAAATGACACACATACACACACACAGATGCAAGATTTAGAGAGATCCTAAAGCTTGTGCTGTATATCTCCCTATCTATATATCTTTCCATGCATCTGACTGTCTATCTCAACATTGGCTCCATGCAGAGGGCATGTTTTTGAACAAACATTGATTCCTTTTAATGCATTTTCTTCCTTGCCTTTTGACTGTGCATTCTAATTCTGTTTTTATCTTGAAGTCATGTGTTGATTGTTATTTATTCTTCCTATCTCCAAATCAGATTTTGCTCCGACTATCTTCTTACTCCACATTTACTTTGTTGGCAATATAGTGACTTATATTATCATTACTATGCAGATCTTCCCCCAAAATTGTATCTGAGATGCTCAGCTAGCTTTTGCAAAATGCCAGTTCAGTTTCCTGATGAATTTAAAAATCAAATGTGGCTAAAATTAAACTTGCAGTGATTTTCCTGAGTAATTTTTTCTCCTTTCACATTCTTATCCCATCTAAAAGGATGCCTATCTTCTCTGTTACCAGATCTGAATCACTATTCTCTCTTCCCTTTTATCCAGCATGCCCTGAAAATTAAGATATTAGATTCTGATATTACAGACATGGTTTGAATTCCAGCTTTTCTACCTTCACCATAACTTTTCAAGATTGCTTTTTATTCATATATTTTATGATGGAAATAAATTTCATTATGTTATGCATTTCTCTAAGAATCAAATCATATGATTCCTCAAAAGTTTTTAGTCCAGTGTTTGACATGTAGCTAGTACTCCTTGTTACAAAACAAGCAAACAACAAACAAACAAAAACTTCCCAGATCCATTCCTTCTTTTCAATTTCAACTGTCATTTTCAAAGGTAAGACCCATTTGCCTCCTATAAGAAATTCCTACCATTTTCCCCTCACCTGTGATCTTCTTTTTTCCCTTCCTGATGTTGCTGGCAGATGTACTCCTTTTTCATCAGTAGGAACACATTCAATTGCAATTGAAAGAGTATTCTTGTGTAACCATTGTGGGCAACAACGTGTAGTTGGTTCTAGGAGCTTAAACACTGCCATCTTCCCAACTATGGGTGCGATTCTGTTTGCTCCACACTTAGTGGTTCTCCTTTCCAGGTCTACTTGAAACCAAAGCTCGTCCCCTTTTACTGCTCGCCCAAGGATTACCTCCAGTTGGATATGACTGGCTTGACTTAAGAAGCCACACTCTGTAGCAGAGGTATAAATGTAAGTGCTATTTGCTCTCTGGAAACTCTCTATGGCTACTCATTATCTGTGATCAGAAGTTCTCTCTCTAGGACTTCCAAATAGTATTTTCCCCTCTTCTTGAGGTCATGTTCAATGTTATAATATAATGAACAATGTTCATTATCCTATCACTTTTTAACTCAATGCCTTTTTGTAATTCCATCCCCTTTGTCATGAATATCCTCAAAGTCATATCTATGAGCCCACTCTATTGTCTTCAAGGCATCAATTAAAGACCATTTCACCATTAATATTCTTTGAAATATGTGTAATTATATTATTCAGCTGCAATTTTGTTAATGAAGACCCAATGATATCTATGCAGTTATCACCATAGCTACAACTATAGGTGCTTTCTAAAATAGGAGAAAAGGAAACTGTAAATATTTAGGGCAGATTTTAATTCTGGCAATGTATTTCTAATTCTAGCAGTGCCAATTTTAATGCGTGATTTGTCTTTACTACCAAAATTTCTATGGAAATGAAGGCTATAGTAAGATGATTTCTCTTAAGTAAGTGTCAAGTTTGAAAAATGTTAACAACAAAATTGTCTTATTTATATTAATGCATATAAACAAAACCACATATCTTATTAATTATAGCAGCAATCTCCTGGAATTGCATGTTTGAAATAAAGAGAGAATGCATGAATGCTAAAATTTCATTGCAACAAGTTCCCAGTGTTAAAATAACCATAGGAATGAAAAGTTGTACCCCATTTGTGTACAATGAATCAAAATGCAGTTTGTAAAAATAAAAAAATATTAACAAAAAATAAAATTTAAAAAAAGAAACAAAAAATAACTCAGGTGTATATTCTAACAAAGACACAAATTTTTTGAAGAATATTTTCAAAGACACAATCATACATACCTGTTTATTTTGAAACTGTTGCATCTAGAAAAAAATCAGTATGTATGAGATCTTATTCAAAAAGCATTGTTAGTGTAATGACAAGATTTTAGTGCTTGGTGAATTAAAATTTTGAAGGTTTATAAAGTTTGTCCTCTTGTGAATTTTACCTTAATCTCTTCTATTGCTTGTTTTATGTTTAACTCTCATCATAATACAGATGATCACTAAGTAGAATACAGATTCCATATACTAGTTCAAATATCATAACTCAAAAATGTGTTACTTTGCAATTACTTATTTTAGAGACTATGGTGTAACTGCTATCTTATTAAGAACACTTCTGAAGGGTTCCTTCTTGATGTAGCCAAACATCTGCATAAATATGAAGAGAAACACAATACTTGGTAATCAACTTAAATGATTTAATATTTGTTTGTATGTCTGTTTCTATGTAGATATTCTTTGCAGCTTATCTGTAAAGAAGATACACTTTACATTGCAAGGGAAAGATATGGTAGCCCTCAAATTAGTATGTCTCTTTCAAAAGCCATTTTATGTTAAATAACTAATGTAAAAATTACATTTCCCTTTTCTTTTGGCAAGTCTCTGTTTTGAGAAGTTTCTAAAGATTGTTTTCTTCAAAGCAATCTGTTAAAAATAAGTTTTTATCCCAATGTTTGAAATGTACTATATCTGTTCATTTGGATAAGACAAACTAATTTGTTCAGCATACACACGTTAGAATTTATCTGCAGTTTTAAAAAAAGTTGAATTAAAATGCCCATTTTGATCTTGGGAAACATCCACAGTCTTGGGGAAATATGAGTATTTTCTTTGCTTTTAAGATTCTTACTCTTAGAAGTTCCTTTCTCTCCTGTTTTCTCCTCCCTTTAAGTCTCCTGTCTATTCCTCCTCCTTTTCATCCCTCCATGCACACCACCAATACACCCACACATACGTACATACATGCCTTCAGAGATGATACTTTAGATCTATCATTTTTTTTTAAGTTGAAGTACACCTTGTCACTTGTCTATTTTAAAATATCAGGCTGGTTTTCTCTAGATTTCTACATAAGAAATACTTGATGTTTTCCCTTTCTTTATACTTCTTAAAATGAGAAACAGACCATTCTCATCCTTAATCCCAGATTATAACTTTACCATAATTCCTGGGTTTTGACATTAATGTCTAAATAATCCAGTGTTGTTGAAGAGTTATATCTGACCTTATGCCCCCAACTTTAAGCTCTAGTAATTTGATATTTTCATATTTTGACTAGCTCATCCAGAGAATCACTTAACTTAGCACTGATGTATTTAATCATGTTATTATTAGGTAAAGAGGTTCCCACAAATGAAAAAAAATGATGATTTGCAAGTACTTATTCTTTGTTGACATTTGATCTCAAAATGTTAATACTTTAAACTCAGTTTTTCAGATTTTGATGACTAAGTTTTTCTTTGTTTTATTGAGCCTGCAAAGTTGAACTCAATATATATAAGATTCAAATATGAGTCTGCTGAAAATAAACTTCCTATATTCATTGATCTTAAAGTTAACAAATAAATAATTTATACAATCTCCTTTAAGCAATAATAATGCTACCTAAATTCAGTTTATATTTGAGGGTGGTCTTCTAAAGTATTTCATCTTTTTTTACCAGGTAGACAATAGTTTTCTTCATTTGTCCATATAAAATGTTGAATGTTACACATTCTTTTAGACATTTTTTTGAAAAACAGCAAGAAGAGCCAGGTGTGGCGGTTCATACCTGTAATCCCAATGATTTGAGAGACTGAGGCAGGAGAATCACAAGATTAAGGTCAGCCTCAATAACAACTTATTGAAAACCTGTCTCAAAATAAAAAATAAAAAGGACAAGACTGGGTATGTAACTAAGTGGTAAAGAACCCCTGGATTCAATCTGTGTTAAAGGAAAAAAAAAAAAAAAAGAAAGAAAGAAAGAAGAGCAAAAATAACAACAGTAAATTGAAACAATAAAAACAAATTATTAAAGTACATCTGTAGACTTACTATAGACTTATAGTGTATCTTTTTTTAACTCAGCATGATTGTTTTGTATACTTTCTTATTTCTTCTAATTTGGTCAAAATAATGACTATTCTTCCTACATAATTAAACTCAAGACATTAACATTGTTTTGATTCTTGGTTTAGTTATACATACTTTATTGCTAAATACTTTGTTCTTTTCCAAGGTAACAAAACTATTTCTTATAATTTAAAATTTTAAATCAGTATTTAATTTGAAAAGCTTTCATTAATCCTGCCAATTAACATTTACTTTAATCAATTAATTTAATAAATATTAATTCAGCCAATAAAAATGTGTTAATTTCTGTGCTAGATAAGGGGAATTTAAATAAAAATTAAAGGTACTCTGTAAACTACCTAAAATTGTAATCTAATCTGAAAGCAGAAAGAAATTTGTAGGTGATAAAAAGGGACCCATGTGAACTGAAATGAAGAAATGGTAGATAATCATGCTTTGTCCTGACAACCATATGTGTTTGCTATATTTTTACAACTGAGTTCATCTATACCAATAGATACATATTGTGAATAATTAAAAAGATTTTCCCCAACCCTCTTACTTTGTTTTTATTCTCTCAATTTAGTCTTCTTTATAAAATGCCTTAAGCTCTACAATTGATTTGGGAAATTGCCTAGCCTACCTCCCTAATATTTCTGAGACTTTCTGGGAGTCTCATTTCTCCTGAGAACCTCTCACTGTGATGGCCTCCAGTGTTCTCACTGTCTACCTCACTATGATCCCTCCCTTAGTAACTATAATGTTCCCCTCACATAGCTTCATCCATTGGACATAATCTCTTCATAATTTTTCTAAAGCAGCTTTAACTTAAGACCAAGAAGCAGAATGGATTATTGAAGGATTCCAGAAACTGGGAGAAGGGGTGGATAAAAAAAGATACTTAGAATGAATTATCAGTGTTCCTAGATACCCACCATTAGCCTTTCTCTATGTAAACAATTTCTCTTTGTTAGGTCTTTCATTCATTTCCACTTAGGTGAGATCTTTACTTCTTAGCTGTTACGGCTAACAGAAGGCACAACTCATAAATATCGTATTATTTAGAGTACTTTAGATTTTAATCATTATCCTCTCCAATTTAGTCTGTCCTGTCACAATCACATGAATTATTAAAGGAACTTCTTTTATTTGTTAAATTATAACAAATAACACAGGTCAGATATACAAATTAATGTGATTCATTGTAATGTTTCCATATGTGCATACATTTTATATTGACTATTCATCCAATATTCTAATCTCTCACCACTTTACACTCTCCCAGTCCCTAGTTTGAAGTTAAAGCATACCTTGTCACTTGTCTCTTTTAAAATACAAGACAGGTACTTTAAATCCTTCTTCTTCCTTCATATTGTCTTTTTTTTTTTTTTTTTTTTTCCCTAGCTCCTACCGATGAGACAACATGCTATACTTATCTTTCTGAGGCTGGTTTATTTTGTCTAACACAATCCTCTGCATCCATTCATTTTGGTGCAAATGACAGAATTTCATTCTTTAAGACTGAATAATACTCCATTGTGCATATGTACCATATTTTCTTTATCTCTTTGTCTATTAAATGGTATGTAAACTGATTCCATTTCTTAGCTACCGTGAACAGTGTTCAATAAACATGGCCATGCTGATATCTCTTTTGTATGCCAAATTCACTTCTTTCAAATATAGACCCAAGAAAAGGATAGTTGAAAAATATGGTAATTCTAGTTTTAGTTTTTGAGAAAACTCTATACTGTTTTCCTCAAGGTCTATACCAATTTACATTCCCACCAATAATGCATAAGAACTACTTTTTCTCAACATTCTCACCAGCAATTTTTATTTTTTTATTTTTTATTATTTTTTTAATAATAGTCATTCTAACTGGGGTGAGATAGTACCTTGTTGTTTGTATTTACATTTTCCTGATGGCATTTTTTATATTTATTGTCATTTGCATTTCTTCTTTCAAGAAGTATCTATTCAGATCATTTGCTCATTTTTTAATTGGTTTACTTGTTTTTTGTTGTTATATTTTAAGTTTTTTAAAAATAAATACTGGATATTAACCCTCTGTCAGATAAATAGCTAGAAAATATTTTCTCACATTCTGTAAATTGTCTCTTCACTCTGTTGTTTGCTTCCTTTGCAATGCAAATACTTTTCAGTTTGACTCTAAGGTCATTTGTCAATTTTTACTTTTGCTTCCTATACCAATATCTTAAAATATATGCCCCTATGATTTCCTCTAGTAGTTTCAGAGTTTAAACTTTTTCATCAAGAACCTTAATCCATTTTGAGTTGATTTTTGTATAGGGTGAGAGAAAAGGTTCAAGTCTCAAATTGCACACTCGTGGTGCCCAGTTTCCTCAGTGTCACCTGTTAGAGAATTTTCTTTCTTCAGTGTATATTTTCAGTACCTTTTCCAAGAATTAGTATTCTGTATGGTTATGGATTTATTTCTGTTCTCTGTTCTGTTTCATTGGGCTGTGTCTGTTTTTATGCCCCTACCATGTGGTTTTTGTGACTATAACTCTGTAGTATTTCTCGAAATCAGTTATTATGATACCTCCAACTTTGCTTTTATTTCTTTTGCTCAATATTGCTTTGGTTTTTTGTGGTCTGTTTTCTTCCATGAGAATTTTAGGATTTTTTTCTCTAGTCATATAATAATGTCATTAGTATTCTGATGGGAATTGCATTCAATCTATAGATCCTTTGGATTGGGTATGTACATTTTAAATGTATTAATGCTTTCAAATCTTGAGCATAAGAAGATTTTTCCACATTTTATTGTTCTTTTAAATTTCTTTCTTTAATGTTTAGTTATTTTCATTGTAGACATCTTCTCTTCCTTAATTGTTTATTCCTGGGCTTCTGTTTGGGTTTTTTTGTTGGTTTGTTTTAGTGTTTTGTTTTGTTTATTAATTAGTATTGTGAGTGGGATTGCTTTCATGATTTCTTTCTCAGCACGTTCATTATCGATGTATAGAAAAGCTACTGATTTTTATATGTCGATATGGTTATATCCTGATACATTTTATATGTTGATTTTGTATAAACACACACACATATAATCATATCTGCAAACCAAGATAATATGATTCCCTCCTTTCCTCTTTGTTTTTTATTTCTTTCTCTATTATTTGCTCTGGTTAAATTTTCTGGTACTATGTTGAATGACACTGGTGAGAGTGGACAGCTTTGTATTGTGTCTAATCCTAGAGAAAATTCTCTCCATTCAGTATGATGTTGGTTATTGGTTTGTCATACATAACCTTTATTATGTTGAGCTATAATCATTCTATACATAATTTTCTCAGGGATTTTATCATGAAAGGATATTGGATTTCATCAAATGCTTTTTCTGTACCTATTAATATTATCACACAATTCTTATCCTTCATTCTATTTACTTGACCTATAGCATTTATTCCCTATATTCCTATATTCCCTGGAATGATACTGACTTATCATGGCCTATGATCTTTTTGATGTGCTTTCGAATTCAATTTGATGGTGTTTTGTTGAGGATATTTGCATTTATGATCATTGGGAATAATGGGCTATAGTTTTTATTTCTTTGTCATTTCCTTGTCAGGTTTTGGGAAGAGGGTAATGCTACCCTCATAGAGTGGGTCTCTTAATTCTATGGAATAGTTTCCGAAACATTGCAGTTAGTTCTATTTGAAAGTTTGATAGTTCTATTTGAAAGACAGGTAAAATTCAGTAGTGGAGTCATCCAGCCCTAGACTTATCTTTGTTGAGAGACTGAATTGCTGATTCAATTTCAAATAGTTGTAATTTGTCTATTCAGGTTTTTTGAATCTCTTGGTTCAATTTTGATAGGTCATATATTCAGAAATTTGTCCATTCTAGATTTTCCCATTTGTTAGCATATAGTTTTTAAAAATAGTCCCTAAGGATCACATGAGGTCTTTTTTGTTTGTTTGTTTGTTTTCTCATCTCTAAATCATAACAAACACCATGGGGAGTCTCTGGAAAATTGAGAGGTTACTTTTCCAAAGCCAGACTACTCTGCAAGTTTCAGGCATATTTAATCTGTTTAGAGGGTAAGCCTACAAAGACCATGAAACTTTCCAATAGCTAAGATTGCCGGTATCTGTGCTGGTAGAATGTGCTGGGACTCTCTTTTTTCATCTTTATCCTTGCTTCAGAAGGGTGGCTCTCCTTTCCCAACTGATGAGTTGGCAGGTGATGGGATACTTTGTTTCTCTTGCTATACTACTGTTTTAGGTCTCTGGAGTTTACAAAGTTTCTGTTTTGCTACTGATAAATTTGAGGTTCTCCCCTAGGTCTCTCACCTCACTATGTAGCTATGCATCTGTTTCTTTGATTCTTTGTGGAGGAGCAGGTGAGTGCTGTGTACCTATATTCAGTCATATTGAAGGTATTTCTTTAAGTAAAAAGGGGATAGAAAATTGATTACCCCTGAAGAAAACTGTATTTCCATGGCAATATAGTCAAATTGTCTTTAAAATAGTATAGTTTTTACTGTTCTTCCCTATGCAGTGTGTGAACATGTTTGTTTCTTTGTGTAGTTGTGTATGTACTGAATATATTTTTGTATATATGTGTGCTTGTGCCTGTAGGAGCACATATCAAAGTAAAATAGGCAGAGTGCCTAGGGATAAAGAACAGAGAGTAATAAATTCCAGAAATATTGAGTCTGAAACTCTGACAAAAAAATGCTGATACCAAAGCAAACATATTTTGCATGGAAGTCCTCCTTAATAGCTCAACATCATAGGTCATATATCATGCCATGGTTTTTAAAGGTCATTAGAAGCAATACACAGATCTAAAGGAATACACGATGGTAGTATTAATGCATTTATGTGGAATTTTTCTTCTAAAATTTGAGAACATAAATTATACATCTACCAGAACAAGAATGCAGGACTTGTCTTTCTAATAAATGAGGACAAATGAAGATTTTTTAATAACTATTTTTTAGCACTATCTGGAATTTTAACAGCATTCCCTAAGAAATCATGAGAATATGTTCTTGTTTTCCCTCCCACCCCCGAAAATGTTGAGAAGTATATGTATCTATATAAAAGTTGAAACTGGTTTCATGGGTTGGTTGAATCCTGAAGCTGTTTCTTTCTCCTGTCTCCTCAGTTGTCTTTGGATGTATTTCTTTTGCAGCTGAACAGCTTATGAAATTAAAATATATTTATTTCTTATATGAACTCCCTACTTGATTTAAAATACCTATCAGTGGAGTATTTTATATTTCTCACTTAAAGACAATATAAAGTAAATGTAGATTTAATTTCATTCCTTTTCTATATGTAAGTCTAGATTAATTCTTTTTTGACCCTTTGGGTTAGAAGCCCTTAACGGATCTGGGCTTCCCTATCTGGATCTAAAACAAAACCTGTCTTTATGAGCAGCAAGGGAGCATGAAACCAGAAAAATGTTTTCCTTTGATAAGCTTGGAAAGTCAATTTCAAGGATAAAGCACCTTGATAAAAGTGAATCAGACTAGATAAACACAAATGGAAACCAGAGAAATAGAGACATAAATAGATATGTGATATCTTCTGCTTTTCCTAAGTAAGAAAGGCAGTTACTTGTAGAATTCAGGTACTTTTCAAGATGGAATGCAATAGCAACAATAAAGCAAGAAGACAGAAAAATGAAAATAATGAAGATTATTGTAAAAACTACTGTGAATATGAGATATGAAAATAATTTCAACAAATATTAAAGGCATTTGCCTATGAGTTATGAAATATCTCTAATTTGAACATATCTCATTAACTTTGAACATATCTTAGGTATATTAATGAAGATATGAGAAATTTTCAACTATTAATTTAATTGCTTTGATTTTTAAAAATTATAAGCATACATTACAAAAATATTAATATTTGTATTCACTATGAATTTTTTGGTAAGATACTTTTCACAAGCTCTGAAAACCTAGCTCAAGTTGCATCATCACAGACTCCAAATTGATAATGTAATAGTGAAGGTTTCTGGCTCTTTATTTTCTTCAAAAAGAAACTTGTGTAGTTTAAGGTTAGTTGTTGAAATGTAAGTCACAGGTTCTTCTTCAGTATATTTAATTTTAATTTGCATATTTAGAAATTATTTTTATGTAAAATGGTAAATCTACTCTATAAAGGAGAACATAAAGAACAGATATTGAGTAGAGTGAGAAATTACCTAGTCTGCACTGTGACTCTTACAAAGTTAACAGATGCAAGAAGATTCCATAATGATGGCTTCCATTTCACCTGGGAAAGACATATTTAAATACTATGCTATGAAGGACTTTCTGTAAACAGTATATACTCCACTTACCATTTTTATTTTAAATGACCATTTGGTTCATCTCTTTCCCTTGCTCTTCGACCTGAAGAGAATGAATGCATGCAAATTCCAATAAATTATTTGTATTGAGCCTCCACACTGACACTTAACCTTCTTCCTCATAACACAAGTTAACAATAACAATACCAGTAATAACAAAAACCAGCTTTTGTGAAGTACTTTAACTATAAGGTAAACACTATAAGTGATTTAGATGCCATTTGATTTAATCTTTATATTGTTCTCCAAATGTCCATGGCATATTTTTATTTTGTTGTATGCTTATTAAAACCCTCCATATTCCTTTTCTAATCTAGAAACTAAGCTTATTAAAACTTATTAAAGGTAAATTTTGATTGATACACCTTTGTACTTTCTTATATAGACATTTCAGTACTCAGCATTAAATTGGTATTTGAAAACAATATATAAAATGATTAAATGGTGTAATGGTTCAATGAAAAATATCCACCATGAGAACTCAGACACTAAACTGTATATTTGAACTGATTATCATTTGCATCATGAATGTTGATTCAATTAATCATTTGAATGACAATTCTGTTTTTGTAGTTCCCTGTTCTCACAGCTATTTTCAATTTATAGAGTTTCAGAAGACATTTGAATGAATATCCATCCTTTATAAAATATTTAATTTTCCATTACTCTGCTTGTGTATTTTTTCTTTAACCTTATTATCATCATATGGTATTAATCTAACTAATCATTGTATACATGGAGATTGAAGAAAACACCAACATCTTAATGTGAAAAAATGCAGATGCTTAAAGAGCTAATGATAACATCATAATTTGGGGAAAAATGATAAAAATAACATATATTCAACAGAGTGCCTTGGTATTATGATTCTTCTTTATTGATGAAGACTAAAATTGAGAAAAATGACAAAGACAGAGACTAAGAAAAAATGTATTATATTTTATTGTTTCCACTTTTAACTGTTCTGCAAAATATATCCCATTGTTAAAAGCACCAAATTATAATTGATTTCATTTTATAATAAAATCAATGAATATTTCATCATATTATAAATGAAATTGAAACTAGTACATATTATTATCTTTTTTGGCATATTTAGGTTTTTCCTAATGGATATTATCTATCTACAAATGGATATCCTTTACTTTTCTTTGGCCCCTTTAACACAGAGTTTGCTAGTGGTTATACAGTATTCAAAATAAACTGCTATAACAATCTGTAAACATTACAAGCAAAATACTATAAATGTGCATTCTCCAAAGTCAATTATTGTTGCACTAAATAATTTTTAAAAGATATGCTAGAGTGTGGAATTAATAGACTCCACATGGTAGCTAGTGGAAATTGGGAAAGAATCCATCTCTCAAACTCCTAATACACTGCTTCAAATCATGTTTTATTGAACTATTCTATAGGGCAAACATAATTCAACTGAACTTCTTATTTCCTTTTCTACATATAAGCAGAACAGATTCATTAGATTAACTCCTAAAAGTTTATTTATAATTGAATTATTTAAATTTCAGAACATAGGTCATCACAGAAATAAATTATGCAGAAAGCAGTATGTATATATGTAAGGCAACTATGAATCATTAAAAGAGTATCATTATTCCAAGGTCCTGGTTTTAACTTAATATTATGTAGAAGTAATTTTTCCCCTAAGTGCTAATTCCATGTAATGTTTTTGTTGGTATAGAATTCTTCACCCTCCCTTTTGATTACCATTGTCTAACTCCAAATTTCATTTTCCCAATGTTGCTAAAATATTATTTACTTTCTAATTCTCCAAAGTAAATTAATAACCAATCTCAAATATTCTGTGTATATAAACAATGTGAATTATGAATTAAGAAAATCAAACTCCTCTTTCCTAGTGTAAATGACTGCGAGTAGGAAGTTCTGGTCAAAATAATTCATATGTCCATTACTTATATTCATTTAATTATAATGAGGTACAAGTTTTAATTAACACAGTATTTAGCTTATTAACAAAAGGACGTTAGACATTCAAAGAAGTGGGAGAGTTAAGTGAAAACATTTCTTTGTACTTCTTTCTATTTAATGATGCAAAAAAATTTGCATCATGGTCATTCCATAAGCCGTACACACCTACTCATCTGCTACCAATATTTAAAATACTGTAGGAGGCAAAGCTAGATTATAAAATGAAGTCTTTTTAATTGAGGTAAGTAATTTCATAATATGCAGATTTAAAGAAAAATTAATTTGTTTATTGGAATAGATCAGAAAGGTGAATTCTACACTTATTTTAACCAGAGTTCCCTCAATAGTCTTCCTCAGAGTGTAAACATTCATCTATAATGTACTAGAAAATTATTAATCTTTTCAAATCTAATTTTTTCCTAATATCTCATTTTTGTCCTGATTATTAGTAAGTTTTTCTTCAGAACAGTTCATAAAGCATATTGTGAGCATCTGCATGCCACTAATTGGACTAAGTGCTGAGGATACAAAGATTTTGAAGATCTCATTCACAACCTTAGGAATCTTCCTGTCTGGCTGAGAAGTCAGAAACAGCCGTGAATTATTTCCATGCTAGTTAATAAAGGAAAAGATGCCACCATTCTCCATTCTACAGGAATGTTAAGGGAGTAAGACTCTATCTTGCCTAGTAGAAGGATAGTCAAAAATTTTCCCAAAGGAGATGTCTGAGTTTTGAAGGATGACTAGGACTCTTTGGTTGGAAAAGTTTGAGGGGAACAGAAGCCAGCTTAGATGAAGACTCAGAAGACTAGAAATAGGATGCTGTGTACAGGTAACACAGAGAAACTCAGGACTGCTAGAATGGAAGTGACAGAACAGCGCTAACGTAGCCGGAGAAGTGTGTGTAGAGCAAACCTTGGAAAGTACCTTCTTGTGTCCTCTTTCCCTGAGAATCTAAATAGTCAAACTTCTTACCCTGACCCATTCCAATTCAGTAAATATGTACAGTAGGCAAGATTAAGTGCACTGCTTCACCATGGAAAATGTGGAATGGAACCACAATTTAAGGTACAAATACTGTTCATAATTCTAAAGTCCTAATACTATACGCTTGCTTTTTTCTCCTTTAACTTTCTATTGTTGATGAAATTTAAAATGTATGTGATTAGAGAAAAATGAGTATTGATTAGGTGAAATTTTAATGATTGGGAAGCAAAGGGCCAGAGAAGCCAGTTAGCATGACAGGATTCCATGATTATGAAATGATGCAGAAAAGTTTCAGGTAATCTGATCCCGATGGCATATATGAAAAGAATATTCAAATTGAAGTCAGCTATGTTTGTTTTTCTCATGATAGTTATGGTAAGAGAAGCTACAGCATACTAAAATAGCCAAATATTTTTCAACATCTCATTACTTTATTAGAACACTTCTATTGTGTACTATTGTTCCAATGTTTATTCTAGAGAATAAAATAATTTTATAAATACATTTTAAAAAATAGTTGCTGATTTATATGAAAAGTGGAAACTAGGGACTATTTGGAGTGCCATACAATATAATTTTACTTATCTATTAAATGTGTGTTACATTAAATTATAGTAACTAATTTAAAAAGTTAACTTAGCTCTAATCACTAAGAATATGTAAGCACTATTTTATTTATGAGCTGGATAATGGGAACAATTTCTTGTACTTCCATATTATTAGGTTAAAAGTAGAAGAAAAGTGATAGTAGCTTAATTTGCTGAATAAGATATAATGATTAGAATAAAGATACTTTATTGAAGGGAATGTGGGATCTGATAGAATGATCTATAATTATATTTATGGAGTATTTTAATTTTTAAAAACTCCTCCAAGCACATTATTTCATTTTATCTCTACTCTCAGAGAAGATATTTTATAGATAATGACATTGTAGCTTAAGAGGTTAAGTGACTTAACTAAATCACATACCTGATTAGTGACAGAACTGGGGCCAGAAATTCTAGTCCAGTGCCATTTTTCACTTCATGCTGCCAAATTATGTAAAAAGATTTAAATATTTAAGTCTGTGTAAAGTAGCTTTGTAGGGAAGAAATGTAAAATATACTTTGCTGATTAACTGCAGAACCCAAGGGATATGAGTCCTAGCCAGTGGAGCCTATTTAAGAAGGTAGTCCAGGTAATATTTTTTTCCAAGACTGACTTCACATGCCAGCTTTATAGGAAAATTGCCCTTGTTTAGCTGCTTGTATAACCCAACTACAAGAACGATCACAATTAGGCACTGGTCAGTTTCTCCAACACTATAAATAAGGAATTTTTAATCCACCTTTACTTTGAATAATTTTTACAGTTTATGCTTTCGTTGTATTCATAATCCCTCTGTCCCCCTTTGTATTTATCTAGAGGACCTCTGAATTGTTTTGTTTCTCTAAATGCACATGTCTATAAAACATAGGTCTCCTGCCCGCATAATGTTTGTATAGTATGAGACTTCATTACATATTTATTCATTATGGACTATTCAAAGACTTGATTATACAGTGATGGTTTACTATTTGCCATTTGTGATTCAGTAAACTTCAAATGTGAATTGTAGACACAAATAAAGGTCTCAAGTAAAAAAAAACACATTTGGAAATTGCATGCTTTCCAAAATAATTTTTGTCATGTTACGATTCACCCTAAACTCATTTTATTTCCTTATATCATTATTAGAAAAGAATATAATTGAAGACTTTCAGAATTTGATTCACCCAAAATTAATATAATTCTAGCAAAGAAAACAACCCACAGCATTAAAATGAGCATTATTAGCTTGATAGGCAAAACAATCTGATACATATTGATATTAGTAAAAGATCATAGCTAATCAGCAAGATAATTGGAGAACAGTGAGAAATATCAGCGTTTTTACACTGCCTTTCATTTCCCTGACTGTCTTCTTTCATTTTCTAATCTTAGAGGAGAAATAGACTGTAATTATAATGGTAACATTCTTAATAGTCTATGAAAGGCTTTATTTTTTTACTTCTCAGGATAGTGAGGCAGTTTTACTGTATTTTCATTAAGTAATCTATGCTACGCTCACAAGTAAAGGGATGCCATACAATCTTAGTGGAGAGTAATATAGCTTTTATGTTTATGTATAGGTATACAGTAAGCACTTTACAACTGCCAGAGTCATTCACTTACCAAACTCATCAAACCCTAGAGCACACCCATCATAATATGGAGGGAACACACTGTAAAATATGAACATTCAGCTAATTGTTTTTAAGTGATGTTGAAAAATTGGAGGGCAGCAACATTTTATGATGGGTGTTTACTTTTTCCGTGATAGCATCTGTATTAGACACATATATCAACTCTCTTGATAACACATAATTCTCTCCATCATTTGACATATCTATGTATCAGTCCATCCTTTCCCTGAAACTCTTGACCCAGGAGTGGGGATTCACTCATAGTACCAGAATGCCAACTCCCATAAGATACAAATACCATAGGAAAACCTCAATGGCCATCCAAGTGGTTGCTTCAGTAGATGTGATTGCAATTTATTATTTATCTAGAATTTTGAACTTTCTAAAGAAAATATTCTTTTCCTTAAAGTTTCTTGGTATTTACATAAATTTGTGAAGGGAAATAGTACATTGGGAAGATCATTTTTTAAATTGTCTTCCAAAAATCTTATCTAAGTCTCCAGCTTATTCCAGGTCAGGTGTTATTATTTCCCCCAAATAATGCATACTTTCCTTTTTTTACATCTACATAACTAAAATGAGACACTTAGGTTGTTATTTTCAGATGAAGAAACTTTACTTAAGGACGATTTGGAAACTTCCCATTTAAAGAAAGAAAAATAGCAAATTTTAAGTGGCATTCTTCTAGACTAAAAATAATTTAAAAAATAAGGTTTCTGTTTCCAAGTCTTCTTTCGATGATATTGTGAGCAAGTTATTTCAAAAAAGAACTAAATATTAGAAATATCAGCATCCCTAACAGTGAAGAAATAAAATTATTTTTCTTTTCTTTGTCTATACTTCTTATATTTTTAAAAATTCTCTGATGTGATAGAGTAGTTGACTATGTGTTCACAAATTCACACATATTTTATTCAAACTCTGAAGTGTCGTTCCCTCATAATGTCATTAATGATTTCTCATAGTTTTTAAGTATTTACATCATTTTATCTTTTTCAAGTTGTAATTTACCACTTTTATAATATTTTGTGAAATGAATATTAGACATTATTTAAAATTTAGCTATCATAAATATTAATACTTAAATTTACTGACAATAAAGTGAGATGAAATGAATTGTATCCGAATAGCTAAAAATTATGACTTACCGCCCAGAATAGTCTGAAATGTATATTTAATCCTTTAGAATAAGATTATAATCAGTAAAATATATTTTTAAAAATAGTTACTAATCATAGGTTTGAAATTGGTAAATAGAGGTGACAAATTTAATGTTTATTTCCCCAAAACCACCCTCACTGATGATCACCTTACAGGACTCTGGATAAACCAGTGGTTCTGAAGGAAATATGTTGAAAAATATGTTCCTCTAGTAATTCATTTAAAATGCTAGCAATATCTATTTGTTTAATTACAGAATACTGTATTAAATTTTATTATTTTAATTGATAGATTCATGTGATTATTAAAAATACTCCATGTGTGCTTATAAACATATAATCAATGTACAAATATATACAGAAAAACAAATTGCTCTAGTTCCTACCACCCAGAAGTTAGTGTAGCATAAATAATGTTAGATTGGCAACAGTGCTTACATGTGATGAGTGATGAAAAATAGATAAATGGATGTGTATTTTTTTTATCAAAATTACACAATGTTATATACAAGATCTTTCAGAAACATGAAGCACAGGAATACTTCCCATCACATTCTATAATGCTAACAATACCCTGATACAAAAAAAAGGCAAGAGCAGTAGAAGAAAATAGAGCAAAATAAAATATAAACCAATATCTTCATGAACATCAGCATGGAAATTCTCAACAAAATTTTAGTAATTGAATCAATAAATATATAAAATAATATCTTATGATTTGGGGTTTAGCCTGATAATGCAAAGTTGGTTTAGCTAAAAAAGCAAGCAATGTAATCACTATGTTAATAAACTAAAAAAGAAAAATAATATACTCTTCCCAAGAAATCACAACAAGTTTTTGTTGAAATTCAACAGAAGTTCCTGGGGGAAACAAAAATATCCTAAAGTCAACATCATGCTCTATGGTAAAAGACAAAATAACGTTCCCATAAGATAGGAGCAAGGCAAAGATGCTTTTCCTTACCATTTTCATTAATCAACATTCTAGATATTCTAATTTGTATAATAAGGCAAAGCTAAGAAATACCATCTATATTGGAAAGAAATAAATCAGACTCATATTTCAGAGATGATGTTATTTGTAAAGAATCTAATGGAATCTACAAAAGATATTAGATCTAACAAGTGAGTTTAGCAAGGTTGTGGATAAAAGATCTATAAGCAAAAATTAATTCTAATTACTTGATCAAAGAAAGAACTAAAGTTGAAATTATAAAAGAACACTTTGTTAAAATTAAAAATGTGATGCAATATGATGGGTAAATATTCAAAAAGATGTGAAAGACCTGCATACTGAGAAATATTATAAAGTATTACTATAGAAAATTTAAAAGCATCTTTTTTTTTTTTTTTTTGAACAAGAGATTGAAAACAGGGGCACTTAGCCACTAAGCTACATCCTCAATCCTTTCTTATTTTTTAAACTTTGAGGCAGGGTTTTGCTAACTTGTGATCTTCCAGCCTCAACCTCCAGAACCAATTACAGGCATGTGCCACTTTGCCTGGCTAAAAAGTTCTTAATAAATGGAGAGATGTATTATAGTCATAGATTGGGAGATTCAATACTGTTAAGCACAGTACATTTCTAAAAGCAAGAATAAAAGATTTTGAATGTTTTCACCATAAACAACAAATGAGGAGATAGATATCTTTAACTGATTGAACATTACACAGTATATACATATATTGAAACATCACATGGTACCCTTTGAACAGGAACAATTTCTAGGTTCATTAATATGCACATTTTTATGCTCTTATGTTCAGGTAAAAAAATAAACAATTAACAAAAAGGAATTTATGTCTCCTCAACTTCTTGATCTGTAGATTTCTGACAAGCTTATTTGAAATTCCAGAAGTTTTATTTTATTTTTGGGAGGATGTTAAAAAATTGATAAGCTAATTCTAAAATTTATATGGAACTATAAAGGAATTGTAATAGCCAGAAAAATATTGAAAATAAAACAAAGTTGGGTTATTGATGCTACCTTATCTCAAATTTGTTAAAATGATAAACACATGATACTTATATTTATTATGTACAATGTGATCTTTGGATTTCTGTGTCAATCAAAACATAAAATTAAAGATTAACAAATAGAAGAGAATAAGATAAAAGTGGTTTTGGTCTATAGATAAATAGAGTAGAATAGAAATTCATAAATAAACTCACAGATGTATGGACAACTGATTATTGTTAAAGGCATTATAATAATTTAGCCAAGAAAGGATAGCCTTTTCAAAAAATTGTACAATAGCAACTGGATTTTTGTATGCTCCAAAGTGATGTTGCATTTACCTCTTGAGGTACATAAAACAAAGGACAAAATGTATCATTAATTTGCATTTCCCTGATGATGTTAATTATTTGCCAACTACCTATCATTATTAAAATCTATTCAAATCTTGTCTGTGTTTTATTATTTTCTCATTATCGAGTTTTTAAATTTTTTACATAATCTGAATACATATATTTTATCAAATACCTGATTTTCAAATGTTTTCTCACCAACTGTGGTTTATTTTTCCATTCTTTTAGCTGTCTTTCAACAAAATGTTTTTATTTTTAATTTTGATAAGATATTATCCATTTCTTTCTTTTATAGACTGTGATTTGGGAATTGTATCTAAACTTTTTGCCTAATTTGAGGCCTCAAATATCTTCTTCTATAAGTTTTTTAGCTCCATAATTTCTTAAATGCAATACAAAAAACATAATCTGGGAAAAATGATAAATTATATATTATCCAAAGAGTCCCACAAACTTATGTTCTTTGAAAAATGCAGATAAAGAATGAAAAAGAAAGCCATTCAAATCCATTCATAAAGTCATTCAAATCCATTCATAGTGGAAGAGGCATGGAAAGAAGCAGATGTAGCACGCAGACATTTATTGAAATATATTTGTTAATCTATAGTTTGGTCACTGTGTTAGTCAGCTTCTCATTGCTGTGACCAAAATACCTTAGAGGAGAAAGTGGACTTATGATTTCAGAGGGGCAGACCATGAATAGTGAGTAGCCCACTTCATTGCTCTGAGCCTGAGGTGAGGAAGCAGAACATCATGGCAGAAAGGTGTGGCATAGGAAAGCTACTCAGTTCAAGGTGGTTAAGCAAGGGAGAGAAAGAGAGAAGGAGGCAGGGGGTGGGGAGAAGGGAGGGATTGGGGGAAAGGGAGGGAGTGAGGGCAGGGAGAAACAGAGAGAGAGAGAGAGAGAGAGAGAGAGAGAGAGAGAGAGAGAGAGAGAAAGAGAGACTGAGAGAGCAAGAAGCCAGGTGGAAAAGATATAGTCCTCAGGGTCATACTCCAGTTCCTTCCTCCAGCCACACCCTACCTTCCTATAGTTACCACTCCATATTCCATTCAAATTGTTAATCCATTAAATATATGAATGGGTTATAGCTCTCTAATCTAATCATTTACCTCTGATCATTCCTGCATTGTCTTACACATGAGCTTTCAAAGGACATCTCATATCCAAACCATAACAATCAACGATGTTCATTTTTGTATTTGGACTATTTCTGTGTCTATGTATTTAAGTATTTGAATACGTGTTTGTTTTCCTTTTAGTTTCCTTTTAGTTTTTGGCACATAAGCATGTCTGCCTAGGAACTTGCCAAAAGCAAAGTTCAAAAACACATTCTTTTGCAGATGCCCTCGCTTGTGACAGAAATCTAAAGAACCGATTTAGGCCATCCCCCAAACTACTCTTAAGTTTGACAATTTGTTAAAAAAAAAAAAACAAAAAAAACAAAAAAAACTCATTTGAAGTATACTGTATTTAAAACTTCAGATTATTAAAGGATTAAAGTCAGGCAAAGGAAGAGACACAGAGGGTAGTTTACTGGGATTCCTAATGTGAAACTTCTACTGTCTTTACTATGGTCAGGATGTGTACCCTCCCACCATTGACCATAACAATATGTACAGAGTATCGTCCATCAGAGAAACACTAATGTCTACATTAAGAGATTTTTTATTAAGGCGCCATCACATAGGCATTATTGATTGATTGCTTATGGTTGAACTCAAATCTCCAGGTTGACTGATATATTATGATCAATGAATGTATCATTTGGGCGTGGTCAGCTCCCAACCTGAACAAAAATTCTAACTGTCATAGCCTGACAGGGAAACTGACAGGGAATGCTGTACTTCTCTTTGAGCAAGGCCAAATTCTTTAGTACACAACTTTTAAAAAACTGTATTTGCTCTTTTTATTTATACATGACAGTAGAATATATTTTAACATATTTATACAAACATGAAGTGTGGCTTATTCATTAATTAGGAACCCAGTCTTGTGGATGTACATGATATGAGATTCACTGGTGTATGCATAGAAAAGTCATACTAGATTCACAATTTTTTAAGGCAAAAAGATAAAAAGGTGGAATTAAATAGAAAGAGAGTCAATATAGATCCTAATATATAATTTATAGGAAAAAAGGAGTAATGGTGTAAAATTCACAAGTATTATTTATCATTAATGATTTAAATGTGCAAGATTCAGAGTTAATTATTCAGTATATTGAATAATTATGGAGAACCAAGTATGGTAGAGAAGAAAACCTCTGGAAGTAAAATGTTGATAGAGGGAATAAATGTTTCATAGTCACTGGGAAACAGGTGTACAATTTCAGAACATTTGGGTAGAACATGTTTTCACATTGTTCACTTCCCCTTGTCAATATTAAGTAATATATAAGTGATTAGGTTTAATCAAGGCATGTTGCTATGCTATTAATCAACTTCATGAATGGCTCAGGATTCATCAGGACAGTGATGGAAGCTATTTTTATCTCATGATTCCTTTGTATAACTGAGCTCAAAATTTAATTTATCTGCATATCAACAGCGAAACAATTTATGTAGTTATGCTCATTATGTAGGAGCTTTTAGCAAAGTACAAGTACGTACATGATTGCTGGGGAACTCAAGTCTCTATTCAAGTACTGTACAAATGTACAAAATATTGCCTTCCAGAATGAAAAGCATTACACAAATAAAAATCAGTATACTGCACTATTCTTCCAAGTAAGTTTAAGCATAAATGATTACTACCAGCTAGCTACTATAGTGCACAAATTACTAGGAAATTTTTCAGTAGCATATTTCATAACAAACATGAACTGCAAACAATTGCTCATCACAGGAACAAGATAACTGAGATTTTTAAAGTTTTCTTTAAAACTTTTGGCTAATCACTTGAAAAGGAAATAACTATGTACAATTTATGGTAATTTTGGTAGATTTTTATCAATCTTTTATTTCATATTTTAAATAAAAAACAATTTCTGAGTAGACATTTTAATAATTTCACATCCAAGTTTGAAGTTTCAAGTTTGATTTTCTTGACATATTATTCTCCTTTCCCTCCTTCTGCTTGTGCTCACATTAGGAATTTGAATAGTGTGGTAATTTCTTACACATTGTCACTGGAAGCAGTTTTATGGCCATGGAATATTCCTCAACTCTTGATAGTATCTGTTAGTTTTATTCTTCTGGAAGAAAGATTATATGTAAGGCTAGCTTTCCTCACCAAATCATGAAATTATGGGTTTGAAATAATTATTCTCCTACTGAGATTACACAACTCGGCATTTTGGTGGGTCCGTAATAAAAAGCTAACCTGCAAACAAGGCTCTTTTTGTGTTTTAACCTTTGGATGGAATCCAAGAAAGTCTTATACTGAATTCTTTCTTGGCTGACAGTGATGTAGCAAAGTTCAATGTATGAAGTGAATGGAGATATTTAAGTTCTCTTTTAATTTAAAACACAATTGCATTAACTATTTTGAACTTCTTGAAAGCACAAGGCAAATTCATTAGCATTTGGTTTCAGAGGATGAAGTAATTTTACATTTTTTTCCTTAGACATATTCAAGTCTGAGAGGAGAAAAATTAACTGTTGATATAAGTTATTTAGAAATCTCCTAACAGATCTCCTTAATATTTTTTTCATGAACAAATATTGTTTTTATATGTACCATGTATTGGATATAAAATAGTGAAACAATTTAAATATCAAAGCCATAAATGATTAACTTTGCTTCTATAAATCAGTCATGAAGAAAAAAAAAGAGGTATTGGGGACTATTAATCTAAATTATTAAGGGATAGCTCATGTTGCTATTTGACAAGTATTTTCTTTTATAAGTAGAATGGACAAAGTCACTACTTAAGACACACCAAAAAAAAATGTTTTCTAAGTACAAGATGAGTATATTATTTCTTTTCTTTCTGAAAACTATACACTCTTTATATTTCATGAAGGATTTAAATAATTCTCAGAAGATGACCTTTCTGGAGCAGAGGATGTTTTCCCTATTATTATTCTGTATCCTGAAATTCCTATTGAAAGATGTGACATTTCCAGAGAACTTTAAATAAAAATGTAAAAGAACAGAACAGGAAGTACATTCATGACAATAAAATAGTTGGCCTATATGACCCCAATAAGACAAGTTAAATATGTTGACACTACTTATTTTATATTGAAATACCAAATGGTAGCCAGAAAAAAATAATCACTAAACAGAGCTTAATTTGAAGTATGCTCTGACATTTGTAGTCATAATCCAATATTCCTTTATGGAAGCAACAAACAAGCACTCGTATTTTCTGGCTCTGGGGTGTGTGTGGATGTATTTAGTTATATATGTGAAGACAAGTCAATAACTAGAAGCTTGATGCTTTTACTTTCTCTTATACTTTATTACATTATTGAGAGTATTGCTATATATAACAAAATAATGTTTGAAAAAGTTTCCAAATAAAATTTGTATTTTGATATTTGTACCTAGTATCCTTACTAGACATTTTCAACCATTGAGCTTATTTATTTAAAAGAGCATAACATTTCAATGTCATTTTTTTTTTTTCAAATGTATGTTACATGTAATTCTGGTCATAGCAGAAACACAGAAATAAAATGAATGGGCAGCATTTTTGGAAAATGCTTATTACTAATGTTAACGTGTTCTTTACTTGTTATTTATAACACTTTACTGTAGTTCTCAGTATTTCTTATTTGTTAAAGCACACCATGAATATTAAAACGGAGGATAGAACTTGTGGCTTTTTCCAAATAAATTATACTATGAATTTTTTTATATCTAAGAATTTATTCAAGAGGTATTAATCAGTATTAGAATTATCATAGTAAGTGAACCTGGAAGAGCTCTTAGTGTCATGGAGTTTATATTCTAATAGACAAGTCATTTAGAATTATACCTCCTTTATAATAGCAGGCAGGAAAGTAAGGGATTACACCATGTGCTTCATATGCATTATCTCATTTAATTTTCAAAATAAATTATGAGTCAAGTACTATTACAATCTTCATTTTACAGATGTGGAAATTAAAACCTAAGGGCAATTAAGTTCACATTTTTCAAGGTCATATATCTAGCAAGTGATGAAGTCTGAATTTGAACATGAGGGTTCCTAGGGACACTACATTAACTAGAGCACTGCTCTTTTATAATGGTTTTCCTAAAGTAGGACAAGGAAAATACGTTGTTATCTGTGTGAAATTTGGAGCTGTAGTTTTGTTTCATAATATGAATAAACCAAACTGTGGGAAACTAGTAGCAGGAATCTCATTTCAACCAAAAAAAAAAAAAAAATGCTATTGGACTGCTGCTTTTGAAGGTTTCATCAAATTGAGAGAATTCTGTGTTTCTAGAAACATTTCTGTCTTACTTGGTGGTCACTGCCATCTGTTGATTTCCTAAGTGTCTAATCATACAGAGCATGTAAAGGTACCTATGTGTATTTCTATCTGGAAAAAAAAATCTAGTCTAAATGGAAGTCATTTTGAAAGTAGGAGCAATGTACTATTTTATTTTATCTATATCTTTTCCTCTCCCATTGGCACTGTCACCCAGGAGTGGTGCCAGCTATTGCCAACAGTTGATTCAAGCTGATGTAGTAAGAGCATTATGTAATTCCAGCCATGATGAAAAAAAAATAGATTTGTCACGATTTATCACCTCCCAACATTAAAAACTATGAGCTTTGCTATCTTGTATTTGGATTTGCTTTTAGTTCATACTTCAGCAAGAAACCCTTTTCTCGGTCATGTCCTGATATATTTGGGGGAAGTTCCATTTTCCCTCCAATTTCTTACAAATATTCTTAACCCTTATAGATATAGCAACCTGTAAAAGCTGCTGCAGTGGAATCAGGAGAAAGTTTGTATGTACAGAAAGTAGAAGTTTGAAATGGGATTGGAACTCAGAGATGAGCAGATACCAAAGAGAGTGAAACTGGGCAGAGTACCAGATTTTTATTGAATAATTTTCTTTTAATGCATGCTACCAAAATTCATAATGTTGGTTTATTTTTAAAGTATTAATTAAAGAGATTAATATAAATTTGAGGCTATGCCTTGTACCTTCTTCAAGATGAGGAGTGAAGTTTACTCCAGTAGTCCAGGAATGGCACATGATATGTGCCCTTGTATAGTCTTTGCCCTGGACCTGAGAAAGCATAGGATGCCGTTATGTGGGGTAGTATTACCCAAATGTCATGGTGGAGAAATGGTGGAACATCACTCTCTTAAAGGAAGGGATGCAAATTAAAATGGTTCTCATTCCCCCTGGACAAATCATTATGGAACACAAATTTCAGTTCTGAGAGGAGATAGGTGGATCATGTTAGGCTGAGACTTCTTAAGGGCATGATACATTTCTCTCGGCGGTTCACATGTGGCCTCCTGCTGCCAAATATGCAGCCTGCACCTGCTCATTCTTTTCATTAGTATTTGGTTTTCTATGTCCTCTTGCCACCCTTTAACTTCTTCCTGATCACAATATTCCTGTTCTGGTATCAAATAGTAACTGTGAATCTTTTGAGCTGAAATACTTCTGTCACCATATAGTGTATCACCATATAGCAGCTTTCTATCAGCTAACTGATCAGGCTCTAACTTTGGCCTCCCTGTTTTCCCAGTTTTTATTAAGTTGCTTGTACTCAAATTAGACTTTCTAGCAGCAGTTGTCTGAGATGTTATGCCAAAATCATTCTACTTTGACTTGATTATTTTTTCCATTGACTCTCTTTTTCCTATTCATACTCTATTTGACTCTAGTTTTCTATTCCTATTCTTAATAACTTGTGGAATGAATAGCATGATCCTATTTGGAATGTGACAACACAAAAATAAAATATACAGGAAGAGGAAGAAAAGAGCCCTTCTCTCACATTCCTATGACTTTGCTAGCTAGTTCCATCTTAAGAAGTCATTCTATGACAGCAAAGGGAATGTCACAAGAATTTGAAATGTATCCTTTCTTAAAGAGAGTAAATATCATTTAAAACTAAAGTTCAGAAGTCAGTTCACATAGTTTATAATGAAATAATAATGCTTATGGAATTTTCAAAATTTGCATTGCAATATATTTTTATACTTATATGGTCATGTGTCTCCACATTTCCTTTTTTCTTCAATTTCTGACATTGTTTTCCCACTGAAATTATATATTGCATTTAAAATTGGGGAAGTGATAGATGTGAATAAAAGAATAAGAATCAAGGAGAGGGAGACTTGTAAAACAATAGGAAGTAAAGGTGGGAAGAGTTGGCCTGAGGAATAAGGGGATGCGTTGATGGAGGGGTGTAGGCTGATGTCATCAAAGAGGGTACCCAGCTGAGAGACCAGAAAGCCTCACTGGAAAAGAGCTCTGTAGTTTGCTTCTCTTATAGATTTTCCTGTCCTTCTATTTCAATGATTTTGATCAGAGGGAGGAAGGTGCAGGAATACTTTGGACAAATAATGACAAACACAGGAGTTTGTGAGTATTAAACTGAATGCGTTCATTGATTTGAAGTATTAGGATCCTCAACTTATCGGCTGTTAGTGCTTGATATGCCTTTGATGCCAATTTATGTTACAATTATTACTTCTAAATTCTTTGTCCTCTTTCTGTGTTTCTCTTCAAAGTAAGTTTTGGGAAAATATGGAGCTATCTTTGTGGTATTCATGATCTATTCATTTCTATGTTTTAAACTCATGATAACTGTCTTCTCAGTGGCTATGATGCTGTGCTGACCATATTTTGCTTTACTCTAAGGGCTGTGGAGTGTATTCTTGGTCAAATTCTTCCATGGAGTTAGTTGGCATGTTATGAGAGTCTCAAGAAATCAAACACGTGGTATATTCATCCTCATCTCTGTTGCTCCCTGTCGGGCAACAAGGTCCGATGTATCTCCTTAGGGCCCATCTGAGGAAAATACAGGGCCAAGCAGGTTGATGAGTGTCGGTGGCAAAGGAAACACACCAGAGCCTGGAGGTCAGTCTGTGTACGAGGCACAGCAGGAATCTCGTTTATTGAAGAAATCACACAGCTTTTATGTAGGGTGGAGGCTAGGCAGGAACCAATCAGCTTAAAGGTCAGCAAGGCACAGGGGTTCATGCAGGTGAGAGTCCCATAGGACTATATGGCAAACAGGAATTGATCACATTCGCAGAACTGTTATTAACCAATCCCTGATGGTGGTCCGATTTATCGTCATTAACCTTTGAAACCGCCTTTGAGGCCTTGATCTTACTCACTCGCCGTGGAGTAAGGAGTCAACCTGAGTTAGTTAACGTGTCATTAGTCCCAACATATCCCCCTTTTTTGTTTTATATTAAGGGTGTGTCTGTCTTAGGTTGCCCCTGCTAGGGTCTTACCCATCATGGAACATCACCCTAGCAGTTTGGGGGTCTGCCTTACTCGAAGGTGTGCCTGTCTTAGGTTGTCCTCCTCTGAGGATCTTACCCGTCATTGACTACACCTTAGCTCTTCAGGTGGGCCCCTCAGGAGGAGCAGGGCTTAAGGGAGAGACACTTAGACCCCAGTGTCCTGATACGAGTGATCCATGGTCCTGTAGGGCTCCCAATCATCATTATGAAGGGTGGTATAATGCTGTCGGACCACCATGAGCTGCACAGACTTAACCTGGCTTTTCAGGAAATGGATAAGTTTATTGATTATGCAAGGCCCAAAGGTGAACACAAGGATAATGGTGATTAGCGGGCCCATAAGTGGGAGGAGGTAGGGGAGCCACCCATGTAACCAAGTCCAGAGGAAATTAGAGTGGAGCTCGCTCCTACGACGTTCCAGATCTTCTTGTAGGTTTTTTATTTTATCTTGTACAATGCCAGAGTGGTTGGCATAGAAACAGCACTCTTCACCAAGGAACAGGCAAAGCCCTCCTTCCTTCACCGTTGCAGGACAACAGCGGCCAAAGAATCAAGTTGAACCTGTAGATCTAAGATGGTAGAGCTGCAAAGTGCAATGTTAGGAGCTCTGTGTAGCTCTCAACAAATTCCACTGTCCAAAGTCATGAGGTCAGAGACCCTAATCTTAATCACTATTGTCCTGTTTTTGCTACTGCGCATTACACTCTTTCTTAAATGTCATTTTAAGCAGTTTACATATATTGACTCCTGAGTCTATATGAACATTAGTTAACACAATTTAACATTATATCTAAAACATGAATTAAAGAAAGGCTGAGAGAGCTTTTAAGTTTCCTTTTGTGTGACAAAGTGGTAAAATGCTTTCATGCTTAACCTTTAAACAAATCAGGCTCTCAATAACTTTTAGAAATACATTTAACAAATTTTACATATACCTTATTGATGACAGGTCCTATATAGAATATTAAATGATAGACTTAAAGCACCTTAAAACTTACTTTTGCTGGAGTTTAGATAAGACTCTTTTTGCTCTTTTAGACCAGTCTCCTACTAAGCATTCTGGCTTCCTCCATTTACATTTCAATGTAAGCCTTGACTGAGATCTGGAAGGAGCTGACAGGTTTTAGCAGAAACTTTGTGCCTAGGGCATTTTAACCCTTTTTCCTGGTTCAATTCAGGTTTGGACACAGAAAATTGTGAAACAATTATCTCCCACTACTTGTGGGGAATGGGGCTACTATATCATACTCCTTGCTAGTACATGCCACTGATGGTTGGGCTGGTTACTCCCTCCACACTAGTGTATGTGGGACCTCATGGCAGGAGGACTAGGTGGACTGGGCAGAAACAGCTGAGTCAAAGTTGGAGGAGGTGGAGGGATTAAGAGGGGGAGAAGAAGGAGGCGTTCAGAGAAGCGCAAGAAAGAAGAGACTTGAAGATAAGGAATCCCTTTCCATTTGCCCTCGTGCTCACGGAAACTGTGTGCCAATATCTTTGGTAGCCACAGTCCACCTTCCCATGGAGCAATCTTTCATCCCTGCACAGGCCAATTTGTGATCGGTAGTCCTTCCTTCCCAAAATAACATTTTAACATTTACAGGGAAGGCCATACAGGGAGGGGGGAGGTTAGAGTCAGTGAATTCTTGCCCAGTATCATAAAATGGCCACCGGGAAGATTTCCCGCCATCCAGAGGCAGCGGCTCTTTGGGGAACCTTGGAGTCCCCTTTGGGAGGTCCTGGAGAGAAGCAGGCCTTAAGGGCAGATAATGTAGGGAAGACTCCCAATGGGGGACCCTCCCCTAAACTGATTTCCCTCTTCATAATGAGTTGTTCTACACGATCCCATGTGGACCAGTCTAACAAGTTTGCTTCAGGCAGCCAAGGGGCTGCATTAGTGAGGGCCTTCCAGGTCTGAAATGCCTGGCTATCTGAGAGTTCCAATCCTCTACTTCTAAGGAGAATCCTAAGGGAGCCAAGGGAGGGGTCAGACTTGGAATTGGACTGTCCCATATTTTATGGGAGTACACTCACCCGGAGTCCAATTAGCCTGTCGGCGACTTCATGTTCCTCACACGGGGCACCAGTTGTTGCTCCTTGTCGGGCAACAAGGCCCGATATATCTCCCCAGGGCCCGCCTGAGGAAACTACGGGGTCGAGCAGGCTGATGAGTGTTGGCGGCAAAGGAAACACACCAGAGCTGGGAGGTCTGTCAGTGCACGAGGCACAGCAGGAATCTTGTTTATTGAAGAAATCACACAGCTTTTATGTAGGGTGGAGACTAGGTGGGAACCAATCAGCTTAAAGGTCAGCAAGGCACAGGGGTTCATGCAGATGAGAGTCCCATAGGACTATATGGCAAGCAGGAGCTGATCACATTTACGGAACTGTTGTTAACCAATCCCTGATGGTGGTCGGATTTATCATCATTAACTATTGAAACCGCCTTTGAGGCCTTGATCTTACTCACTCGCCAGGGAGTAAGGAGTCAGCCTGAGTTAGTTAACATGTCATTAGTCCCAACACGTCTCTACTTTTATTAAAGTGGAGATCTTTACCCAGGCTTTTTCTTCTTCCTGTCCATCTCCATGATTCATCCTTAACCCCCAGGGAACACCAGAATTAAACATTCCTAATTGTTTCCTACTCTGGTCTCCATTTGTTCCTTCTCAATATGTTGTCTTTTGATTATTATTTTTCAAATATAATATTTCTTTAATAATTTTAGTTTCAACTATTATTCATCTTTTCTTTAATCTGCACCTTAAATAGTAGGCTTGAGGGCAAATTTATAACTAACACACACATGCACACTCACACGCACACCAGAGTCTCAAACCTACCACCCTTTGACATCTATAATTTTATGTCTCACTAGATACAACGGTTTATCAGTAAGAGGATGTCCTTTTCTGAAGCCCTGACTGTGTTAATTTTCTGTAATTTGACTTAAGTTGCCTAGTACACAGTAGCAACTTAGTAAATTTCACTGTCATTGATTTCTCAAACTTTTTGTGAGTCTTATGCATACTTAGGGACTTGAAAACTTATATTTCTCCTTCAGATTACTTTGCTTTCAGATTAACAAAGTAAACTCTGTCTTAATGAGTCAACATGGTGAGTGCCATGTTCCATTTCACTCTGGAGCACAGAACACAGACCCATGGTCCACCTTTATAGAGCAGGACACAATCTGTTAAGCTGCTCCATGGTTCCTGGCATAGAATAACTCCTGTGGATAGCATGAAGAAATAGTGGATAATGACAATTTCCACTTTGGGCATTTTCATATCAAATTCTTGGCTACATTTTAATGGCACAGATAACCAAAAAAAAAAAAAA
Organism: Sciurus carolinensis; assembly: GCF_902686445.1. NCBI lineage: Eukaryota > Metazoa > Chordata > Mammalia > Rodentia > Sciuridae > Sciurus > Sciurus carolinensis. Next base: position 148,041,647 of record NC_062214.1, on the reverse strand, counting down.
AAGTTGTGATTTGCCACCGTAGGAACCAAGTGGATTCACTTATCACATGACTAACAAGCTAATCACGACAAATCCCAGTCTTCTTTCCTCTGACCAGCCCTTTCCCAAAGATTCATCTTGGGTACAATAGTACTTCCATTGCTTACTTGAAATAATTGCCATTTGAAATTATTTCTCTAATAAATTTCTTAAAATAACTTGAGATAAATGCCTATTCTGTGTCAAGTTTCTCAGTGCTTCACCCTCATAAACTGGTATAGATAAATATACACACATGTATGCAAATATGCTTAGCTGGGACAGAGTTGTGAGTGCCACTGTAATGACTTGAAGTCAAGTTAGGACCACTTGGAGTAAATTTGAAAAGTTGTCCTTCTAGATGTCCCTGAAAACAAATAAACATTCTTAACCAAATTCTCTAGGCAATTTCTGACAGAAACTCAGGCATACTTGCCAGGTTATGCTAAGAAGTCTAGAGTATGTAGAATATGTTACTCAGTTCTACTAACATCAACAATTAAATCACTCCTAGGCAGTCAAATACAGCTTGTTGATGATTTGCTGGCATATTTATAGCACATCTAACACAGCATGCTGAACACCTAGTGGTGTCTTTTGATTGGATGTTGAAACTTTAAGAAGTTCTTTAAGATATTTCTTTTTGGAAATCTCTTCAATAGTCTAAGACTATCTAGGACTGAGAAAAATTAATCATGAATTTAATCAGCTTGTAAATGAGAATCAGAAGAAAAGAGAGTATTCCCTAGGAAAGAGGTTGGGATATTCTGGGATCAGTGTTGGCAGACACTTAGCTTGTTATCCTGCAATATTGTTTTTCCATTTTATGTGGTCATTAGTGCAGAGCAAAGCACCCTAGTGCTTTATAATTAAAGAGAGTAGCTTTACCTCAGAAAGAATCCCTGAAGAGGCTTAGTTAGTACAAATAATAAAGGCACAGATGCAGAGGTAGCTGATAAAACTTATTGTACAAAAAGCGTCTGTGCTCATTTGTGCATAATTGAGTTCTGTATATGACACTGTTCTTGAATGGAAAACAATTGATATCTTTGTGCCATCTGTTATTCTGTGTCTGTGCCAAGTGCCAACACCATAAGGTAAGAACGGTGGTTTGTAAGCACTATGGTGTACTAGTACTCAATTAGAATCTGATGTTCTAGCAAGCTTCCTCAGGCTGTCAAAACTAAGAAAATGCAGTGACATATTTCAGCAGACAAAGATAGTTCTCAGAGTGGTAGACTCTTGACAAATCAGATCATGGAACAACCATAGTGAAAAAAAGAAGTCTTTTTTTCCCCATAGAGAAATGTCCCAGTTGCAGGTAACTAACGCTACCTCTCAATAGGGTGAATAGCAGCAGCATTAGTACAGTGGGATAAGTCGATAAGGTCTCAGGTTCTTACATCCAATGTCTCCACTTTCGCTTGAGTACCTGATCACTGAAATTATTTAAGGTCCGTGAAGATCGGTCTTTGCCTCTGCCCTCTGTTATTTTCAAGATCAATATATGCTACCATCTCAGATACTTAACTCACTGTTGCTCAACTGTTGATTAGCTCTATAATAAAATCATTGGAGCAAAGGTTTGCTCAGGCATCAGGAAATGTGCAAAGTTTCTTTGCTTAACTCTGAGCGTATATTTTATTACTGTGGTCTGAATTCATTTAAGTTCATAATATCTTTATTTCTAGGACAGATTATTTTGGGTAGCAGTAAGTGAAGTAAAGGATAAGTGTACCCTGAAGAAAACTGACATTTCTCAAAAAAATTCAGTGGTCTAACTATACTACACCATCAAACATTAAAGGAGAGTAAAGCATTAACAGGCATTTATTCTATATAAAACAATTCAGCATCTTATGATATCTAAAACTTTAAATGTATAATTGCATACAAATGTATAATTATGTAGGGTCAATTCATTCTTTTCAACAAATTTCTTTTGTGACAAGCTTATGTTCAAGGACCTGTACTGGATTTGTCAAAAAAGAAATTAGTAGATAATAATATTGATAGATTTTTTATTTTATATACTGTAATTTTATATGTTTATTATTACTTGTTTATAACCATTTTCATATCTTATTTCATTTAAACTTCATAAGGACTCATTGATTAAAAACATGGGAAGCCTACATCTAAAATTCCCCAAATAGGAAAGATCAGTGAGTTGGTCTCAGTCACCTAATCCATTAGCTTCAGCTCTCCTCTTTTCTGTTCTCATTGCTTTATAATTCTTCTCATAAGTTCTAACTGAGAAAAGGAGGGTAAAAATAAAGTGAAATATACTCCTCGATATTTAAAGAAAAATTCCAAGTTAAAATAATATTATGTAGTAGCTACCTACTTGGAGATTACAGGAATAACTGTAATTTAGAATGACTGCTATTAGATCCAACCTAAAACATTGTCATTTCTAGCAAAATTAGCTGCTAGATATGAAAGAGCAAAATGGAGACTTGAGCTATATATAAATTTTGTAATTTTGCTAACAGAAAATTAGAAGCTGGGATTAATTGCTAACTCTTCTGCAAGCTGGCAATTGCAATTATTTATCTATCACAATATTTTGATATGGTTGCCAGGACAGATCTAGTTCAATAGTGAAGGAGAAACTGTGGTATGTAAATTTTGGTGACAGATTTTGACTGGTGAGTGGATGGACTAGGTAACTATTGTTGAGAAATGTAATGGGGTTAGTTGGATACAAGTATTCACTAAAAACCATTGTCCTGATCTGGGTATGTAGAAGTTAATTTACCAATTAGAGACATGTGATCAGGAAGAATTTGTTTTCTACTTGAAAGTATCCTGAGTTTTTAAATTATATTTTGCATATTGTATGATAAACAGGAGCACTTAATGATTATAACACATTTGTGTCAAGGGAGCCAGATCAGCAGAAGATATGTCCTGCATTACATCCCTCTTCTTCCATGAGGCCTCTGCCTAGATACTGAGCTAAAACCCAGACCAAGTTTAGTGTTGGAAGATCATTGATAGATAATGATCAATAAAGACACGAAGGAGAGAATATCATGCTAAGTGAGATAAGCCAATCTCAAAAAACCAAGGAAGAATGATATTGCTAATAAGTGGATGATGACACATAATGGGGGGTGGGAAGGGTTAGTGTTGGGGTTGGAGTTGGGTTTAGGGAGGGGGGCAGGAATGGAGGAAGGAAGGACTGTATAGATGGAGGGGAAGGGTGGGAGGGGAGGGGGGGAAGGGAAAAAATGGCAGAATGAATCAAACAACATTACCCTATGTAAATTTATGATTACACAAATGGTATGCCTTTATGCCATGTACAGACAGAGAAACATGTATCCCATTTGTTTACAATAAAAAAAAAAAAAAGACACAAAGGAAACCCTGAGGAGCAAATTACTTATAAAAATTTATTAAGGAGTAGAAAAAAATAGTTAAAATGGAACTAGGAACTAGAACTGTTACTTCCCTGGAGAATTCAGTCTTAACTTGTTGAGGAATTGGAAATTCATGTTATTTCATTTGAAATACTGGGAAAATGAAACATTGGGTATAGTTTACTGTGTTTGATAACATAAAAGCAAGACTGAGTATGTAGAGTTTGGTCGGTGTGCCTAGAGGTTAAAATGGAGAGTTCCAACTTGAGATATCCAGTTGAATAATGCAAAATATATTGACAAGTTTATTAGAGTAGCATATCAATAAGGAAATCCTTATTAATAGACTTGAATCAGATTCATATTTACAAATATTAGTAATATTAATTCTATACACTTAAATTCATAATCAAACTAATTTTACTGAGCCTCAGTAGGTATTATGAAGGTAATAGTTTATTGGATTAATTAATCAAAATTTTCTTCATATCTTTCTGTTTTGAATATCTAAGACAAGAAATATTATGTTAGTGGAAAGTTACTACATAGTCAAAACTATTCTCTTTCAATGTGTACAGTGCCAATAAACTTCAAATTTGAGTCTTTCAGCACATTGTTATTACTAAAAACAAGGCTTGCAACCAGGAAGATATTAAAATCCATCCCTACAGACCAAGTGGATATTAGCAATTATACAAGTATCCTATGTCTGGCACTTAATTTTTAAATCTCCAGTAGTGCTTGGGGATAACTCCAAATACTTTCACAAGAAAATGCTGCTTCTCTGGAAGCACATTTAATGACAGTATTTTCTTCATACAAAATTCTTTTTGATAAAAAAAAGCAAATTGAAAATTTCATTAAATTTTTCAAATTCATAAATCATAAAATACGACTGAAGAAAATTATAGGAAACTTTACTTAAATATTAAAAATTATATGACCACAGAAAAAAATACATTTATCAGAAAAATACTAGTAATATGATATTTCAGAAAGATGTAGCTTAAAAGCTGAATAAGATACAGGATAATATACCAAACACTATTGTTCTGTTTATTTTACTTATAGTATAACTTCAATACAATTTAAAATTGTTTCTTTATGAAATTGCACAGATTTATGCCATATTTTGCTTTTTAAAATATTTAATTTTATTAGTACACATATACTAATTTATTTAAAACTAATTTGTCAGCAAATACACAGTTCAAAAATACATCATTAAATCAATTTAGGGAACTCTTGTACAAGATTTGGAAAATAAATTCTACAGTTAGCCTAGTCATGTTTTGTACATTAGTACATATACAGGTGGTGTTTTGTACTATAGTACTTACTTATATAACTACCAAGGAAAACTAAAAACTTATTAGTGTAAGAACTGTGTCTTATGTAACTCTAAAATACTATAGTAGAACAGAGATTTAAGATTTAGTGCTCAAATACCTTGGAATGAATGATAGATGCATGAATTTGGTTCTCTGCATATTACATATTACTCAACTTCTGAAACTCTATGCTAAAATGAAAATGATATACTTCTATCATTTGCTGTTGTCAACATGCTTTTCAGCTTTCCACTTCTGTGAATTCGTTTATAGATTCATTTACTTTTGCAGTCAGTCCAAATCTTTCATTTCACAGATGCCCAGATATTTTAAGTGAAAATGCAGACTCAGCAAGTATACAATATCACTGTTTTGAATCCCGGCCCCTCTCCACAGTAAATGATACTTGTGTGAAATTCTCCCTACTCCCTCTCCCTGGAAACAAGATTGTTTCAAAATCAGGTCATGAAAATTATGATCACTCCATCCTGTAGAAATACTTTCATTTTGGGAAAACTTGCAGTATTAATACTGTGTAGTATTCTTTTCACACCTACCACTTGACATTTCTTAAATTCCATTAAATTAATACTTTTTACTATTTAAATATTCATACATTTATACCTCATCTTGCTGGGCCAAAACATAAACCCTATGAGGAGAGGGAACTTCATATTATTTCTTGCAATGCTGACAATGCTGATTTACATATAATAGTATTAAAATATATGAGTTTAACTGGGCCTGGTAACATACACCTATAGTCCCAGCAGCTCAAGAGGCTGAAGCAGTAGGAGGGAAATTTCAAAATCAGCCTCAGGAATAGCACTACCCTGTCTCAAAATAAAGAATAAAAAGGGTGGGGATATGACTCAGTGGTTAAGTGCACCTGGGTTCATTCCCAGTACCCCTCTTCCCTCCACCAAAAATATATATATATAAAAGCTTAAATTATTTCTTATCTTGCAGTTTAGACTCTTATATTTTCTAAATATATAGAAAAAATGTCTTACATTGGTGCTCTATTTATTTATTGGCATAAAAACATGCTTTTTTTAAGAAAAAATGAGGACTTTTTAAAAATCAGGAGTGGTTAGAAATTTTCAGATATTGAAACACATACATTTTTTACAAAGTGACCATGTCACACACTAACTCGAACGTGTTTACATTTATAGTCAGTGACTCTATATATAGAAAGTCAAGGAAATGACCTATTTTGCAAACTCTGTATTGAAAGTAAATGTACAGTTACTAAAACACTGAATTTGATTGGAGATATAAATATTACCTTGCTTCTCTGAATCATTCTTCAGGAAAGACTGAACACTTTTAAATAGGGAATCCACAGTAATTTCCTAGTGTTTGTAAATGCAGAACTCTGACTTGACAGAAGCAACAAAAACAACTCTTCCTGTTATCAACAGTGATCTCGGAAATCTGAAATTTAGCATTACAGTCACTCCATACAAATGAATTTATAGTACATCACACAACACTTTGCTTCTTCAGTCTTTACCCCTTTATGAAATACAGGGAAAATGGATGTTCTCTTTTTGCATAGGTGTTGATTGTTCTGAAGTATATACTGAGGGAATCCACCAAAGGGCCAGTGATATCAGCAACATAACACACTATCTAAATCACTATAATCTCCAGTTCTACACCAATTTATTTAACATACTGCTTAACTATTAGCATGTATGTTAAATGTTTCCCTGTAAATAAATGAACATAGAGAGATATTTTACACATCTTATATGTGACTCAATCTCTGTTTTCCATTGTTAATCTTTGTTATAATAGGCAAAATAATAAATTAACACAAAGTTAGCACTATATCCAACAACACAATTTTATTGCCTTTGGTGTTAGTACTTGGTTTTATTTCCTTGCTCTGTTTTGCCTGTCTTGTTGAAAATTTTATACAAAATACATGAAGAGTGTCTTTCATCCTCAAAGAAAACAAAACATCTACTGAATATAAAAACACTCTTTGAAGAAAATTATAAGCTATGAGCAAAATAAAAAAAAAAAGCTTTATTCCTTCATATTTTGGAGGATGGAGTCATTTTTTATAGCTCCTTACTACTGAAACCAAAGCAACAACAAATTATTCCCTATTTTAGGCTAAGATTAAATTCACAATTTCACCAGGAAGATAGTCAAGGAAACTTTGCTGAATACCCCTATATTTTCCTTAATTTTCAAGGTTTTAGAAGATTTTTTTTTAAAATGTCTATACCTGCTGATATCTATGTGTCTGATTTATAAAGGATAAATAAATGGACATTCCACTTGTCCAACTAAGCATCTATTTTCTTAAATAAAATTATATGATATAATTAGACCTATCAGTATATAAAATGGTTAGTTATAATTGCCTTTCAGGTGTAAAATGCAGCATTTTAGCTATATTTCTGTTAGGCTACTGTTTTCCTCATAGAGGCTATTATCAAACAATCATATCATATTGGACATATAAATATGATCAGAAGTAGATTGTCTAATTATGATTATTTAATTAAAGCATAGTAAGTTCACTCAATTTTTTGTACTAATATTCGTCTACAAAAAATATAGAAATTTACTTTTCTTGTTTCAACTCCTTCATTGTAACATTTTCAATAATATCTTAAATTATCCTTCAAAGAAAACGGATGACCATGGGCTGTAGACTGACTAGTAAAAGTAAGCATAAAAGGACTTTTGAGAAAGGAATTTGAAAATTGCTTTTTTATATATGAATTAATTTTTACTCTACAAGTTTGATAATATATGCAGCAGATGGTCTTATTTACCACAGAATTCAAAATCTCCAAAATTTCTGGATTAGAAGCAGCTTTTTTAAAAATAATTTTCCTCAATTCCTCTTTAATTCATTGCAAACTGTAGAATGTCTTGGGAAATGCTTTTCACATAGAAACGATCACTTCCTGAACATAAACTAAATACAAAATGTTAACACTCTTTGTTTTAGTTAGCTTTTTGCTGCTGTGACTAAATGATCTGACCCCTACTGTTATAGAGGAGGAAAGGTTTATTTGAGGCTCACGGTTTCAGGTCTTAGTCCATAGAAGGCTGGTTCCATTCCTCTAGGCTCTAGGTGAGACAGAACATCATAGTGGAAGAGTACAACAGAGGGAAGCAGCCTGCATCATCAGGAAGCAGAGAAAGACTCCACTCTCCAGATACAAAATTGTGTGTGTGTGTGTGTGTGTGTGTGTGTGTGTGTATATATATATATATATATGTGTGTGTGTGTGTGTGTGTGTGTATATATATATCTATATATAATATATAGATATATATACTATCCCAAACATAAATATACTATATATATGTGTATATATATAGTATCCCAAAGCCATGCCCCAATTCCCACCTCCTCCAACCACTACCTGCCTCCAGTTACCACTCAGTTAATCTCATCAGGGATTAATTAACTGATTAAGACTCTCAGAACCTGATCATATCTCCTCTGAACCTTCTTACATTGTCTCACATGTGGGCTTTTGGGGGACACCTCACATCCAAACCATAACACTCTTCTAACTTTTCAAGAATTGGGCCCATGATCACCAATGAGTTACTATGTCTTTGGAATGCACATCCCTCCTGTTTTGCAGATTCATTTTCTGTTGTATGAAGGGACAAACTAGGTGGTTCCCCTGTTTATTCCTTCCTAATATAATTATTATAAGATGATACCTGAAAGAATCATTATATTTTATTTTCAATTTTCTTTTCAGTTGATTTAATTGTGAAAATGAAATTTTATTGCATGTATCAATTTCTAAAACACAAGAATGGTTTCATGACATCATGGTTTATAGACCAAATTCAAAACTTAATTGTAAAATTTAATCTGCTATATTTCATTTTCCCTGAATTATAAATCATATGTAAGTGCAAATTATGGATACTGCAATTTCATTTTCTGAAAAAGTTGTTTGGCTTTATTGAATTTCCTGGTTTACCCAGAGTCAACTATAAGATCAATTTTAACTGAAATAACCCTTACTTTTTATAAATTTTCCCAAATATTATGTGGATGAGTATAAGAACAGAAACGGTTGAAATTTTGAAAACTTACTCTACCTCCTGAGTGCATCCCCTCTTCTTTACTAAGAACTTTATCTCAAATACAGTTTGACTTTGCTTCTGTCAGCCAATTTTCCAGTTTCCATCTTTGTTTTGGTGTTGAATCCAGCTTGTTGAGTTATAAGGACACAGAATATAATTGTAGGAGACTGTAAGGGGGAATCAAACAGTATTTTAGGAATGATTCTATCAACAAGAATGTGTTGCATAATTGAGCCTACCACCTTCACTGATTTCCTTCTCATATCAATTAATTTTTTAAAAAACACATAATTCCCTTGATGAGTAGCTTCAAATTTTTCAGTATTGGCTTAGGATGGAGTCTGTATCTGATTCTCCACATTTCTACATCATCATTCTCAACTCATGTTCGTTCTAGGCAAATTGAAATAAATCTTTGATCTAGCCTAGCTTTTAGTCTTTGCTTTGTTTTATTGTGCTTTAAACATCTTTAGCTGAAACAGCCTTTTGTCTTTTAGAATAACTTACATAATTTTGATTGCTATATTTGGAATGCATATGTTTTGAATTTCTTTTCTCATTTTTCTGTTTCATAGCAGGGTGAGGTCTGCTATTATAGTTGTGTTTCTCTTATAAAACCTTCTGTTCTGCTACACATTTAGAAGTTGTTTGCTTCAATCTTTGAGCCCAGGTCAGTGTTTCCTAAAGCAGCTGGTCTGTGAATCTGTGCAAGATATATGATAGGAAAAATAGTTGTATCACAATGTAAGTCAGTGTACTACTTCCTTCATTGAGAAAGTCTTCAGAAAAAATCCTTGGCTGAACTAAGTACCCTATGGTGTTAGTTTACATTTTACTGCAATTTCCTTATCTCATCACAAGCATATAACAACAGTTTTGAACCAATGCTGAAGCTCAGACCACACATTAAAACAGCACAGCACTGGACGATTGACCTTAAGAATATTTGCTGGAATGGGTAGTTATAATGCAAGTGTATCTTGATTGTTTCTTTTAGTCGGACCCTTTTTCTTATTAAGCAAATAAAGAGAGAACTGAGTTAATTGAAGATTTCAATAGGGTCCATGTTAAAGGAATCTTTCCCAAAAAAAGACAGAGAACTTGGGATAAAATGCTATCTTATATGAAGATGTATCATATTATTTTTGTAAAACAAATACATTTTACATTGAGATGATTGCTACACTTGTGTTTGTAGGAGTTCCTTGGCATTACATTTTAGAATGTAAAACAAAAGATCATTTAAAAGTGATATCTACTGTTTCAAGTATGAAACAAGTATGCAATTCATTTTGAAATTGAATATCTGTTATAAACATATGAGCCTATGTTTTCTTGTAGAAATAATCTTTCATTGGATACATTATATCAGTCTAATTATGTTTATGCCTAAATTTTTATGAGTGATATCATAGATTTTATTTATTCTATGTTGATTTTTTATAAACTTTACACTTTACTCTTTCCCATTTTAAAAAAACAGTTTTGTTTTCTTATTGTCGAGTGTTGAGAATCCTGTCCATGTTTTGGATAAAAGTTCTTTATGGTATGTCTTGGCAAATATTTTCCCCCACTTTGCAGTCTGACTTTTTATTTTCTTTACAGAGTCTTTTGTAAAGCAGAAAATTTTAATTTTAATAAAGTATAGCTTTTCAGTTGTTTCATGGATCCTACCTTTTGTTGTAGCTAAAAGCCATCACCAACCCCTAGGTCATAGAGCTTTTCTCCTAGTGATTTTCTAGGAGTTGTATAGCTTTGGATTTTGAAATCATGTGGTCTGAATGTAGAACTAAAGTCTATCACATGGAACACATGTGGGATGCTTGAGAATGTAACATCTCACATTTAATTTCTTTTATCTGTAAAAAAAAATAAAAGGAGATAATGGTAATATTTTAAAGTTATAGGAAGGACTAAGTAAGGTAATAAGTATATGAAATGTGCTAACATATTAATGAAAGGGTATTTAGCCCTAAAACTTTACTGTCTCAACTCTTTCTTCTCTATACATTCAGCCAGATCCTACAAACTTCTCAATATATTTTTCCAAATACATCCTTTTTCATAGTGTTATATACAGAATAAATTGGGATTACTTTAAAAATTCATTAGTGATTGTCTTCTTTCATAAACCAAATATATGGTGTTTTCTACATCAATTATTTGATTCTTTAACACCAACTGGATTTTTTAAAAATCCATTTTAGTTTTCACGGTAGCTACCTGGAATCAGCATAGATTCCACAAGTTAACGGGCTTGGTCACAAAGTTGGCCTCGCTTCAGATGCCAGTCACAAATCTCAGCTTTCCAGTGTACTTTTAATTTATTAGTGATAAATTCTAAGGTCCTCATGACCATCACTAACTTTGGATTGATAATTTCTAGAACACCTCAAAAAATTAAAGAAAGCACTTTAATTATGTGTATTGGTTTATTATAAAGAACAAAATTCAGTGAGAGATAAATGGAAGAGATATATGGTGGGGGATTGGATCTTCCATGTCCTTTTGGGGTATACCTCCCTCCCAGGTCCTGCATGTGTTTATGAAAGGATAGGTTGTCTTATATTAAGTAACACTAATTTGTTGGACAATGAAATAATTTAAGTCATTGACTTAAAACTCTTAATTCCTGGATTTTCTCCTGTAAAAATTGGATTTGTTAATTATTAAAAACACAGTTTTCCTTGTCCCTTTAAAATCAGAAAACAGCAGATGACAAGGTGTTCTTGGGTGTTCTTTTGAGGAGAAATTACTTGAGAAACCCAGAGTAGTGGCATATATCTGAGTTGTCTCCCAGCAATTCAGGAGACTGAGTCAGAATTGTGAGTTCAAAGTCAGCCTCAGTGACTTAGTAAGGCCCTATGCAACTTAGCAAGACCCTGTCTCAAAATAAAACATAAAAGGTGATGTAGATGTGGCTCAAAGGCAAAGCACACTGGTACAAAAACAAAACAAAACCTTGAGAAGAAATGACTAATATATTCACACTTAGCATTATGCCCTCTACTGGCTAAGTAATTAGGACTGTACTTAAACTGATATCCTCCAAATAGGTGAGCAGTTTCCATTTTAACTCTTAAGTGACTGAAGATAGTCCAATGCATGTTTAAAGTCTGTCTTCTCACACATGCTTAAAGATTTAAAACTCATTAATATTAGTTTTTAAGGTTTTTCTTGTTTAGATATCTTTTACTATATTTTAAATCAAAAGTATTACTTTGCTTGCAGTTCTGGGTCTCATCTGAAACAAGCAATTGTTTTCAAGAAAGAAGGGCAAAACCTTATATATATGCAATGCCGAAAGAGCTCATGAACTGGTCTCTGATCCACCTGTTAAGAAAAAACATTGACACATTTTTCCCTATAAATTACTGTTTTCATAAATTATTCTTTCCAAATAAATTAGACATCTGTATATGAATTTAAACATTAGAAGAACCCCCACCCCGTTCAGAACATTTGCCAGATATCTTGAATATACAAGAAAAGGAAATGCTATGTTTAGAATTAATTTTGAGCACATGTTACTTAGAGGCTTATTCCAATTGAAGTCCTTAATAGCTTTAAAAGGTTACTCTTTTACCTCCAGACACCTAATATCCCCTATGTACATATACATTTATATATGGGTAACACATAAATTCATTCACAATGAATAACTTGCCACATAAACTATAATTTGAATGTGGTTTGAAATCCATTAACAGTATTTTTCTCTTTAACCTAGCAGTTTTTTGCAATTATTTTTGCTTCCCTCAAAGCATGATTTTACTTATACAAATTGGTGAATTCTAAATGGTAGTGTGAATAGTCCAAAGTCTATTTTAATTGACTACTTTAAATAACCAATAGGGCAAGCTTTTCAAAGCCCTCTTTGAGGGAAATGGCTACTATTTTTTCAATAGTAAATCATAAGTTGTTATTAAGAGCATACATTTTGGAATCACATTGCTTTGTTTCAATCCTTACTCTGCAAGTTTTTAGATTGGTAACTGCTTAACCTCTTTTTCATTCTCTTCTGTAGCACTGTGCCACTGAAGAGAGATAATCTATGCAAAGAATCTATGCAATTCTTGCATTCAGTAAATATTCATCATCAACAAATGCAATTCAATTTTAATCATTATTCTTCAGGTTATACGTAGTGAAAAACTGACTTTTGAAATAGATATTTTTAATATAAGTGAATAAATTCTGTATAGTGTGTTTTAAGAATCACTTTAATTGAATAAAACCCAAACACCTATTTATTTAAGTACTCCTACTCTTAAGCATTTTATGTTGAGTGATTTTTTGGATAATATTTTTATTTATTTCATTTTCTTAATATAAAATATTTCATAATAAACTATTCTGAATAACCTATACCATGAAACATGGATTCTATGAGAATAGCGAGCTCTAACTTCTTTTAGCACCTGGAGTTTTCTTTCATCATAATCCAAAGTGTTCACATTACACCCTTAATCATGACTGGAAAGGTCGATCCTTCTCACTGGATATTTCAAAAAATGAAATGCTGAGCTCGTTAATAACCAGCATGCTAAAAGTGAACCTTACATCGGGAGAAATTTTCCATAGGCAGACTTGATTGGACTATAATAAGTGCACTCAGTTTCACATCCTCTAGCCTTTTTGAGATTAGGAAAACCCTGAAATCCAAATAGTTTGGACAGCCTTTTAAATAGAATTAATGATTACTTTAATTTAGGTATGTTTTCCAACTCTGATTCCATTAGACTTTTTGCAAATACACTGTGTTTGAAGAATTTTAACTGAATGCTATTGGATATCCTTATGGTCATTAATAATTGGTGTGGACAAATGACATATTCATTAGATAGTGTCTAAAAAATCACTGTTTGAAATAATCCAATAGGTCAAATACATTCAAAGAATTCTCACAGAATATCATCCATTGAAATAGTAAATATATATTTTAGGATATATCCCTGTAAAACTTATTATAGTGCCACTTAAAAAAATCAGAAGAAAGATAAGCAGTTGAAAACACTTTTAGTTTTACTATAAATATAAATATAACTTGAGAGCAAATGTGATTCACTTAGCTTATTTGCATTTAACTCCATTATCACTAATCTTCACTCCACATTAGCATTTCATTCCAATGGCCATATCTTTGATCTTGTAATTACTCAAAATTTCTCTACCTCTGAAATAGAAAATTGCAACAAAACCTGTTCATTGAAGGAAACTTTCTGACTGTTACACTAAGTGTACTTGCTTTTCCAGTTTTCAAGTTTTCCCATTGATTTAGTCTGACTTACCCCATTAGTTTTGTTCTAAATTCATTTCCTTCCAGAACCTGCTCATTTTATTACCTAAACTATGCTTCTCAATGTCTCAAAATCTTGTACTTTTACCTCACTATACTGAATCTGTACCCATAATATCAAACCACTGCTTTTTGATGTATAGACAACACATGTTTCAACTATTTCTTGCTATATAACAAACAATTCCAATTCTAGAAGCTTAAAAACACAGTTTTTAAATATCTGATTCTCCTATATCTAGTGAGTCAAACATTTCAGCAGAGTGCCTGGGCTGCTCTTCTGCTTCACATAGACCATGGTATTATCTGGATCACTTGGTGGTATTTAGCGGGTGACTGGTTTGGCCTGGAAAGGTCAAAATGGTTTCACACATCTGGAATGAGAGTGGGGGTAACTGGAAAGCTGAACTTAACCCTGCTTTTTTCTTCTCTATATAATGTCAGGTTCACCTCTCATGATCTCACCAATAGTATAATTAGGTTTATGAACAGGGTTCAGGCTTTCTTGAGTGGGTGTTTCAAAAGCTAGGAAATGAAACTACCAGTCTCTGCTGTCCTGGGCTCAGAAATTGGTACAGCCACACTTCTGCCATATTCTGGTCAATGAACTCACAGACCCCATTCAGATTTAATAAAGTGAACATATACCTCATGTCTCCATAGGAGGAACTTTGAAGATATTCTGGACATCCTTACTCCAATATCATTCATGCATTTGTTTATTCAATCAATAATGGTTTGCATCAATTATAATACCAGGTACCCTGATGTATTTATGGACTGAAGCAATGAATGAGGAAATTTAGTTGTTCCATAGTGGAGATCATAAAACAAGATATGAACCAATGGAAATTATATTCAGGAATAAGTACAGTGATTTGTAACTTTTCACTGAAGGAGAGATGCTTTCCTAACTCTTCATTAGAGATGGGCTTTCTAAAGAGATAAAACCAGAGAAATAAGAATGAGCCAGCCATTGAAGAGCAAAGGGAAGGACATCTTAGGCAGAAAAAAGAAAGTCAAAGGTTTAGAGTTCTGAAAGAGCTTGTTGTGTAGTGCAGGAAGAAAGCCTATGTGTTTGGAATATAGTGATCAACATGATAATAGTTGAGAATATGGCCAGGGTCAGAATTTATGTTTTTCTAGATCTGATTAACAAGCAGGGGTGAATCAATAGAGTGTCTTGAGAAAGAAAATATCTTGAGAAGATTTCTCTTTTGAAAGGACATCATCCTACTGTTTTAGTCAGTTTTCTTGCTGACTAAAAGATGTGGCCAGAACAATTTTAGAGGAGGAACAGTTTATTTGGGTTCCTGGTTTCAAAGGTCTCAGTCCATGGACCACCAGCTCCATTCCTCAGGGCCTGAGGTGAGACAGAACATTATAGTAGAAGAGCGAGCTAGAGAGAAGAGGCTCACATGATGAGCAGAAAGCAGAAAGCAAGACTCCACTGGTTAGATACAAAATATATACCTCAAAGCCACATACCCAATGCCCACTTCATCCAGCCACACCCTAGCTGTTTTCAACTATCATTCAAGTTATCCTACAAGAAATCAAATTCACTGATTGGGTTAAGGTTCTCATAATCAGATCATTTCACTTCTGAATGTTCTTGCATTGTCTCACACATGAGCTTTAGGGAGGACACCTAATACCTAAACCATAACACCTACTCTAAAATTAAGAAGAGGCCAAAGAGGAACTCGTTGGCCTTTTAGAAGGCTATTGTAAGAGCTGAGTGTGATGGCACACACCTGTTGTCCAGCTATTCAGGAAGCTTTAGACAGGAGGATTGCTGAAGCTCAGGAGTTCAAAGCCAGCCTGGCCAACATGAGAGATCCTGTCTCAAGAGAAAAACAAAATCAAACAACAACAACAAAAACATTCAGTAGGGTATTACAGAAAATCTATAGTAGTCTATGTGATAGACAGCTGTAGTGGCAGTAGTGATGGAGAGAGATAAAGGAACTTTTCACATATTTTAAAGATAGAATCAATAGAAATAACTGTTTTCTAATTATAGTGTTCTTGCATAAGCAGTTGTTATTACTTAACTCTATTGTTCATCCTCACATGCCCCAAACCTATATAGCAATATTATATATGCTTCACAGAAAATGCTTTCAATATAGTTAATTTTGGTATCCAACTTATCAAAAATGTATATATCAGATATTTTTGTTCTTAATTTGTTTCTTGCTGAATCTAACATGTTAGATCACTGCATGATCTTTGAAATATGTATCTTCTTTAATTTTTATAACATGCCTCTCTGGATCCCCATTTCTCTCTGATTATTTATATTTATCCTCCATTAATAGCTTATATTTTACTCTAACTGCATAAGCAAATCCAAATTTGGCATTTGTGTTTATGCTCATTCTAAGCTATCTCAACAAAACTCTTACTTGCAATAAGCCTTTCCTTATGATCCATATTTCTAGGTCCATATTTCCACTTGCCTAAGATGTGTTTGTGAGCATATAAAAAACAAGTTATTCTATAAAGTCTTTCCAAGAGAAACAAATGAGAATGCTGGGAATATTTTTGTAAATATTATTTAAATCATTATAATGTTTATTTAAAAAAAAACTTGTTAAATTCATGTAAAGCAGTACAATGATGCTACTTTGGCCCTAAGTGTATTTGCAGACATGGGATTATTTTAGGTTGTATTTTTATGACATCTCTGGACACAAATTAACCCAGAGTATTCACTGTTGGGAGGATCCTATTGCTAGAGCCCTTTTCCCAAGCAGTTGGAATGCAAAAGGTGGCATCTACGTAGCAAGAGAAAAGCTGAAGTAAACCCAGTCTACACATTCCCACTCTCAAGCAAGTGAAGACACTTGCAAGTTTATTGTGACCAGGTTGACAATGACATGGAAATTCATACATGAAATTATAGTTACTAACTGGCACTTATGTGTATTTTCAACTCAAATTCATGTCATTTGAATGCATAAAAAACTTCAAGTCAGAAATTTAGATTAATGTGATCCTAGACAGCAATGCTAATAGTTGCCTATGGAAGCAAATCTTCTGGAGGAAGAAGAAACCATCATTTTGAGCATCAAAGTTTAAGGACAATAAGCAGCAAAGAGTCAAAAATTAACCAAGGACACACAGAAGCCATGAACTCTGAGAGAAAACTAGTAGGAAAACACTCTCAAATTTCATTTGACATTATCACACAGTATAAAACAACAACTTTGTTTAACAACATAAACAAACTACATTTGACTACATTTGCAGAGAATGAGGACATTTAGAAAAGAGATATAGCAGGTGTACAAAAGAACTACACAGAAAATTTATTAATTAAGTCTATGTTATTGGAATTAAAAACACAATGACTTAAGCAGGTTAAACAGAGTTGCAGAAAGAATTAATGAACTGCTGGATGTGACAGTGCATACCTTTCATTCCAATGACTCAGAAGGCTGAGGCCAGAGGATCACAAGTTGGAGGCCAGCCTCAGCAAGTTAGTGAGACCCTGTCCCAGAATAAAGAGTACAAAGGACTAGGGATATAGTTCAGTGGTATAGCTCCCCTGGGTTCAAATCCCAGGACAAAAAGAAAAAAAAAAATGAATGAATCAGTGTAGAAGAATTTATTAACAATTTAGTACAGGGCAAACAGAAGTGAAAAATTTGGAAGAGAGGTTAAAAATTATGGAAGATAAAAAGGATCAAACAAAAAGATCAAATAGGGTTTTAAAGAAGGCAACTGAGATGTTGTTTGAAGAGCTAATGATGAGAATTTTATAGTTTCTCCAAAAGATACCAAATTTAAATAAGTAGATTTAAGAAGCCCAGCACATCTCAAACCCATAAATAAAAAGAAAATTATACCTAAAATTATTGTATGCTAGTTATGAAATATCAAAAACAAAGAGATTTTGAAAGTAACTTAAAGGGAAAAATATTTGTACTTCAGAATGTAAGAATTTGGGCCAATCCCTCTATAGAAACAAGGTCTTCTGAAGACGGATTATATATTGATGTGCTTAAAGAAAATGAATGCTGACCTATGACATTATGTGCCTGGGGAAATTTTTTAATAATAAAATTAAAATTTATTTTTTAGAAATTAAATCAGAGAGTTCACTAAAGATATGGTAGAGATTTCTAAATGATTACATCAGATATAAGGAGAGTGACCACAGATGGAACATCTATAATGAAAGAAGGAATGAAAAGCAAATAAACTAGCATATAACTGGATAAATTTAAATATTTCAGGTAGAAAATGATAATGTATAATAGGAATTTTAAAAATCAGTAGAGAATCAAAAGCTATGACCACGTAACTTACCTCAGGATGGACATCAAAGGAGCAAAGTATCCTCAGATTGTTTTGAACAAGAGCATGGTAAGAGTATCCACTGAAGTTTTTAGAAAATTGTATATGCATTTTGCAATCTTTAGAACAATTACCATAATAGAAACAGTAGATAAATTATCACATAGTAGTAAGAAAGAAGTTGGGATAATAATGTAATCTGTCAATCTAAAAGAAGGCAATGAAAAGATAAAATCAGAAAAAAAAATAGAAAGTATAAAATCAGAAGATATATTTGTATCTGATATATCCATTATTACAATAAATGTAAGTATAAATGCTAAGTGCTGTGGATAAAAATAAATGATTGTAATATTCTCTTGAAATAATAACACAAGCACATTCTGTTCAGAAGAGATGCTTGTAATATATAAAGATATCAAGGGAATAAGAATGAAAGCATGGAAAAAATAATACTAATTAAATTAATGCATGAGCAGCTGTACTAAAATTAGGCAAAATAGACTTTTATTTAAAGAACAAAGATTAGTTTATAGTGATAAAAGCTTCAATTCATTTAATTTTAAATTTACATGTCTATAATAATAACCTAGAAATAGATAAAGCAACAAAGATATGGAACTACAAGAAGAAATTTTAAAATAACTAGTACCCTATTGGAATATTTTAACACATTCATCTGTCTTAATCCAACATAGAATAAGTAGGCATAAATGAACACCTGTATAGATTATCTGAATTATTTGGTTATCAGATTTGACCCCCAAAATCCTAGTCACATTCCAAAACTGATGCTATTTCATTTTTGTATTCATACTGGGGACAAAATCTATCATATATTGGCCCATATAGCAAATGTCAACAAATTTGGAAGACTGAAAATATGTGGACTTCTTCTTTCTGACCAAATTCAGTTAAATAAAAATTAAAAGGAAAAAGATAATCAAACATGACCTGAATGTTTGAAAATGAAGCAACTCTTTGCTACTGGGTTTTCCTACTGTGTGATTCATGTGCACAGAATCAACATGTCCACCATACTCCAAATTGCTGTCCTTTTCCCCACTCTTCCTGGGAAAGCATTATCTACTGACTGCATTGTCTACCTCTTTGCCGAAGGTATCTTTATTGTCCCGCTGACTTCACCTTAGTTCAGGCTTTCACCAAAGATGGCATTTTCTCTTCTATTTTTCTCTTCTCTCTGTGGTTTATGTTGTTCCTATCTGCTACAGCATTCTTCCTAAAGTAATAATAAAAGTTAACAATAACAACAACAACAATGTGGTTTGAATCTGGAAGGGCCCCCCAAAAGATTGTGTGTTAGGTAACTCAGTAGTGTTCAGAGGCGAATGTTTAGATTATAAAGACGGTAGTCCCATCTGTGAATTAATTCAATGGATTTATAATTTGAATTAACTATTGAGTGGCAACCATAGGCAGGTGTCATGTGGCTGGAGGAAATAGGTCATTGGGGGTATAGCCTTGAACTATATCTGTCCCTGTCCCCCCTCCTCTCTCTTTCTCTTTCTGTCCTCTCTTTTCTCCACTATACCCTTCCACCATGATGTTTTTGCCTTAATGTCTGCCAATCATGGAATGAAACCAGTGAAACTGTGAGCCAAAATAAATCTTTTCTTCATTAAGTGGCTTCAGTCAGGTATTTTGATTGCAGGGATAAAACGTTGACTAACACGACAGTGATAATAATTTGATCACATAAATCCTTTACTAAATTAAAAAAAAACATTTTCATCAATACCAACAGGATAAAACTCAAAACTCCACAGCATGACACCCAAGTATCCTTAAATAGACTTTCTGCCTTTCCTTGTTTATTCCTCCCAAACCCTCTTTGTCTTTTATACAAGGGCTATGCTAATTCACTTGCATTTTTCTGAAAGTCCCCTCCCCTCCACCTAACTTCTCTACCTGGACTGCCCTCTTACTGAGTACCTGTTTGACTATTTCCTGTGGATCTGGAAGATGCAGCTTGAATATCCCTTTTCTTGAAATTGTTTGTTTAGTCATTCACTTCTTCATTACTTGCTACCTGAAATTATTTTCATAATTCAATTGTGTAAGTTTTTTACACGTCTGCCTTCTTCTGTGTTATACCATGAAGTACACGAAGGTAGGAGTTTTTTGTTTGTTTTTGTTTTTCCTTGCATATTAAAAAAAAAATTCTTGGTACTTTTTGAGAAAGGGCTTAAAGAAAAAAATTGAGTGAATGGCTAATATTGTGATGAATGAGGTATCATAAAAGCATTTACAGAAAGAAGGATAAGTCCAAGATGGATAATGAGAAGTGATACCAATATTATTTAAAACAAACAAACAAAAAAAGATGAAATAACATGTAAAGAATATTATGCTAGGTACTCAGAGTTGTAGTCTTAAAACCTTTCAGCATTTTGAAGTAAGGACTATTGAATACAGTTGTACACATTTTATGCTATGTAACTCATGGGGAGCCATGCACATCTAATTAAGGAGGGGATTTTGTTGTGAAATGTAGCGCTTAGTGGTTGCACAGAGTTTGTTAAAATGAATGAATCACATCATTAGAGCTCAGGAAATAAGTTTAATTTATTATGACAACTGAGAGTCTTAACACAAGGACTGTACTTTTTGTACTTTAATGAAAGAAGTGTATTTTGTATACTTTAAGTGGATGTAATTTAAATATTGGAAATCTTTGTATCAAAAAACAATAGGTTATGTACCTTAAATAGCAAATTTTAATTACTTGGAAAAAAATCACAATTATGCCAGATAAATAAGCCATTGCAATGGGCTGAAAATCACCTCCACCTGTGATAAAATTTGCAGTTTGCTTAAGATTTACACATGAATATTATGACTTGCTGTCAAATAAGATCAGAACAAATAACTTAGAAAATAAATTTAAATAATTGTATTTATTAAATAATGAGCATCCAGAAGCCCATGGACTGTGCAGGGGAATAATTAGAATTCACTAAATTGAACCAACACTATTATCTGCTTTAAATGCTCATACCAGTTTGAAGCCCCAGTTTATTCTTCATTTCACATCAAGAACAACATTTTGTGGTGGGCAGTATAAACAAAGAGTCATGACAATTTTTTTTTTTTTTCTAGGAAACTTAAAGAAAAAAAAAATAGCTCTGCTTGTTTCACCTGCAAATGTTTTTTCAAAGCAATGAGGCTTATTCACTGCCCACACCCAGCAAATCACATTTCCCAGCCCAAGCTGAAATTCCTGGACCTAAATATGTTCTCCACCCACCTCTTATCCTCCTTCTTTGTGGAATATATTAAGAATAGCTCCTCATAATAAGGATAGCCAATATGAATAGCTTATTGCAAGCCTCCTCATTCATCTATTTTAATTTATCTTTTCTACAGATCCCCCTGCTGTGGAACCAGCATTTCTGGAAATCCGGCAAGGACAGGACCGAAGTGTCACTATGAGCTGCAGGGTACTGAGAGCCTATCCAATCCGGGTGCTGACCTATGAATGGCGCTTAGGCAATAAGTTATTACGGACGGGCCAGTTTGACTCTCAGGAGTATACAGAGTACCCAGTGAAGAGTCTTTCCAATGAAAACTATGGGGTTTATAACTGTAGCATCATAAATGAAGCTGGAGCCGGGAGATGCAGCTTTCTTGTTACAGGTAGGATTCTAAAGGTTTTTCCTTTTTATATATCTCATATTCTTAGAACAACAGATCTTAGGCCCATATTATTGTAAGAATGAAAACATTTTATATGAGCGGTTTTATCATAAGCAGTTGAATTTCTTTAGTTAGAGCTTCTGCTAGTTTATTTTTAAGGCAAATCTGTCATAGTAGTTAAAATTGTATGTATGCTGATAAAATTACATAGAAATTTATTGGAGTTCAAATGAAGTGAATGATGAAGTTGATTACTTTTAGTATATTAGTAATAAGGTGGTAAATTTCAAGCTAGCATTATTTAGTTCAGAATGCAAAATGTAAACATACATCTGCTGTGATTTTCTTAATAGCAGGAACATTTTGTGTCTTATTTATTTATTTATTATCTCTCAATGTAGAATGACTCTCATTTTTATCCTTGACTTGGCATTTTTTCACAAATATTGTGAAAAAAAGGGAAAACAATACATTGTATCTGGTATGTAATAAATTAGGAAGAAGGGCAGATAGTTTTGATGTCATTATCTTCTTCCTGTTCCCTCTGTATTGTCTTCCATACTTTTAAAAATTATTTTAATAAACTATATACTAAAGTGAATGTTGTTTTTGAGTCAGGATTTGAGCATATATTAAAAGAAATCCTCATTTTCATTGTTATTTTGTTCTTAAGTAACATTAGTTATATTAGTGTTTGACAGTAAACAAAGAAACTGGACATTGTGAAAAACGATTAAAATATTCCAGACGTAAAACTTTTTCACTAATCATATGAATTCTTTGTGTTGGTATTACTTGTGAGATAACTCTCTGAATATAAATTTGCCTTGAGCCAGTTTTGCCTTATGAAATGAATTATTAGAGAGATAGTGTGCCCGATGTACCAAAGAACATGAATATATCATAAGCTGCATCTTGCCACCTGTAGGTTTCCCAGTGCTTTTCATTAAGGTTTATTTCACTGTAAGGTTTTCCTATTTTGATTCTTAAAGTAGACTATTAACCCAAAGCTAAAAGTTCCTAGGACATTGGTGTTTACCTGATAAGCTAACTTCTAATTTAGAAATATTTACAAGGGAAAGAGAATGTAGTTTATTACCCAGTGGGTTTTTTAAATGGCCTGGTTTACTTCTAATCCTTCTTTGTGCATTATTTTCCATAACAATAAGAATTTTTTAAAGGCAGTCATTTTTTCACATAGTAATATAAATAGAGCATCTTTCTTTCTATTCATTAATCCTCCAAAACAGAAATACTCCTTAAATTAACTACTCCTTTTCTTCAACATTTTGGTCTTACGTACTTTGTAGTACTCTATGATGACATTGAATTCAACCTTTTGGCTAGAAGGTTTAGGTCCATGCTATTCTTCAAGATTTTTATTTGCTCTCTATTATGTGATCCAAATTCTCATTTTGAACTAGAAGACAAGCTGAGATCAGAAGAAACACCAAGCTCCATTTTTCCACTCCAAATCCATGGGGGTGCCACAAATAGATTTGATAACTATAGAAAGGAATGAACCTGTTCTGCATTGCCTCATGGAGGGAGAAGGAGCAGCCCCATGTATTAATTTGTTTACAGTGTGCACTTTTCAATCTTCAGGTCAACCTTATTGTTTCAAGTGCTCCACATATGATGAAATATTGTTTTGAAAAAGAGAAAAGGAAACAATTGAATTCCAAATTGAATATAATCCAGGAAAATATATATAGGAATAGATGATTTCTTAGAACCTGGTTTCTGGAGTGTCTAGAAAGAACTTTGAAAGACTGTTTTTATTTCCTCTACCAAATATATTAGAAATAGTATTCCTTATGAATTTCCATAATTCAAAACTCTTTGAAACTCACAGAAACTAGGGAATAGAAAATATTCAAGGATGCAATTATGCTTTATCTACAGAACAGATTTTTGAAGATAATTCCTTTTACTTCTTAAAACCTAAATTAATGAAGACAAAGTTTTATTTTTACCAAATTCAAGATCATTTCTTCACTTACCATGAAAGTTGTGTGGTACCCAAAAGCAGACTTGATCTCAGTGTACTTCAGAACATACAGAGTTGAACAACAAGGCAATACATCTGTACTTATTTTAATTTCCAGGAAAACTGAGACACTTATTCCCATTTTCCCTTTTTTATCTTGTGTGCGATGTGTCAGAGTATGGAGGTGAGAAAGTGGGATTGTGCTTACTGAGACATTAGAGGGGATGTGAAAATATTTTCCTACTAGGCAAAATAAGAAAGCAGGCCAAGATATTTGGAGAATATGAAAATAAAAGCTAGTAACCAGCATAATTT
Organism: Sciurus carolinensis; assembly: GCF_902686445.1. Lineage (NCBI taxonomy): Eukaryota > Metazoa > Chordata > Mammalia > Rodentia > Sciuridae > Sciurus > Sciurus carolinensis. The sequence goes on along the minus strand of NC_062214.1, from coordinate 148,017,275 downwards.
TTAGTTCACTATCATGTTAGAGAATACTAACTATAATACTATGAAATAGTGTTTTTGCATTTATTTTACATTTTATATAGTAATGTTATAGCAATTTTCTATGGTTTAAGTAAACTTTGTGTGCTATGCTAGGAAAGCAGAGGTCATTTATTATGTCCTCCTCTGGAAGAAACTTTACAAATTCTAAAAATAATGTGACATGTCAATTTATTAGAATTAACCTATGAATCCCCAAGTATTTATCCACATGTGTTTACATACAACACAAAAAGAAACTTTTGTATTTTAATTGATAATTCTGTACCATCACAACAAATTTCAGCTATAGCATAAATTTCACTTTATGACATGTTAAAAATAGTCCAATATTCATGTTTTGAAAAAATACTTCTTAAATACTCTCAAATATCTAGGTTTATCCTTATATGGCATGGTTGAATATCATCCTATGTAATATGGTAGCACATAGCTTGATCCAGAAAAAATAAAACGAAACAAAACTCACTAGTCCGGGGTGATTAAATGAATGAAGGCTGGAAAGAAGATTTACTGATTGAATGAAAGAAAACTGTCTGCAAAATATTTTTTTTAATTAAGAATAGAGATAAATGCTGTGAGGGTGAAAGAAGAGTCCAAGTTGGAAATGAATCATGTATTCCATAGTGGGCTAACTGATGTCCCCCAAAACATATGCCTATGTCCTAATCCCAGGAATCCATGAATATCATATTACATGGTCCAGTGTGACTAAGTTAAGGATTTTAAGAAGTGTCTCCTTGATATTCTAGGTGGGCTTTGGTGCAGTAACTTGTATCCTTAGAAGAGAGAGGTCTAGGGAGCTGGAGAGCTAAGAGGAGGAGTCAATGTGAGTATGAGTGATGCAGCTGTAGCTCAGAGAACCCCCCCAACCACCTCCAGCTAGAAGAGTCAACAATTTATTCTACTCTGGAACCTCTGTAGCAAGTTGGGCCCAACAAGACCCTAGGTTCAGACTTCTGTCCTCCAAAACTGTGAATAAATAATATTTTAAGCCACCCAGTTTGCGGTAATTTTTTTGTCAGTCTTAGATATCTAGTAGATACTGTAACTCACTGTTTCAAAGAACTCCTCCCTTTAAAATGCTACCAGATGAATAGAACTGCTTTACCAAGTATCCATCCCTCTGTCGCCCTAAGCAAACTAGAGTACTGAACCTTGGTGGCACAACGGTTCACAACTCAGCACACATGTAAGCCATGGTTTTTCATGTTTCCTGAAAAGATAATTGGAACAAGCTTATAGAGGCAGGAGCACAACCCAGTGAGGAAAAACTACCAGGGACATTTCACTGACCACCTGCATCAGTACTGTATTGATTTAAGCTACCCATTAGCAAAGACCCCAAGTGATGCCACAGAATTGAAATGTTAGACCAATTGCACAACAGGGCAGACAAGAAGTTTTCAGAAATTGATTATGTACAAAACCAAATGAGAGAGGATCTATGAGCAGATTCTATTGACAGTACCAGAAATTAAGATGAAGATAAACTTTCATTCTTTTTCAACATGAAGAACTAGGGTATTTGCAATAAAATACCACATTGATTTATAAAGTTTTAAATTATGCCTTTCAAATTGTTCTAATTGACATTCCTAAATATATAGCAATTGAGAAATCAGTTCTAAATTACTCTAATTGTGTTCCCACTAACCAGTCTTTCTCTATATTTCTTCCCTTTCACATACTGCTTCTTATAATGTTTCTGTTAAAATTTTTATGTGTCAGAGGATAAAGTTGGAAAAAAACAATGAATGATGTTAAAAAGAATTTTTTATGGTTTTTGATGAGTTACTTAAATAAAAAGCAGAAACTATCCTGTGACAATATGAGCATTGGTATTTATTACACTAGATTATTGGTCAAAGATAATAAGAACAAAATAAAATTGCAATCCCTGTATAGCCCATAAAGTAAAAATGGAGTGTCCCTCTAACTTCCAGAAAGTGGATGCATACAGTTATATATACTTAGAATTGTAGAATATTTACAAATTTGATCAGTGGAGGTAATTTTAGATTCTTTTAAAATAAAAATATTAAAGAATGGTGTCTTTTCCAACAGTTGATATATATTCTGTAATTTTTTATTATTTGAACCATAAATTATAATTAAGTAGAAAACAACCTCTATGTACTTGTATCTCAGCTGATGAAAGTTTTACAATTGGAGAAATATTTAACAACTATTTTCAGGTTCCTAGTAGGTATGAAGTACTATATTAGAAACCAGAAATAGAATGACAAACATCATTTTTTCAAAAACATCTTGCAATTATTTCATTTTGATTGCTATTGCTCTTTTTAGGTCTTATATTCTCTTCTGGGATATGATAGCCTTGTATCTGGTCTTTGAACTTACAACTTCTTTGTCTTTCAGTTCAATTTCCATATTATTGGGTTGTATTCTCCTGGAAAACCTATCTTACCCTTAAATGAGAAGCAGTCATACTCAGCAAGGCCAATAGCAAATTTTTGATATGCAAATTTTTCATTGTCTTAAGTCTTCAGTCCATTCATCTTAATGAAAATATACTGTATTAGCTCTCACTTGGTTTTACTAGTTAATCCAAACTCAATTCAAATTTGATTTCGTTGCTTCCAAAAAATCATTATACATTTTTGGACTCTGCCTTTGTTCATACAGTATTTTACACTGAAATATGGTCTTTGGGTATTCTTATTCTAAAGTTATGGTGACCTTTGTATATGGTTTTACTAGGGTTATGTTGAGGTTTAGTCAGGTGAAGAGACACTGTGATAACATTATTTTATGATGCACAAATTAATTATATATATCAATATTTGCAGAGCATCTGGAAGTATCTATAAATTCCAAGTAATCACAATTTAAATATGACATAGAATTATTTCACTCAGGTTAAGGTCCCAATGTATCATTTCTGAGACTATTATAATGACTGTGTTCCACAGAGTCTGCAGACATTAGGACTCTTCCATCTCATAGCTTAACCATCATCAATAAATGGCACATCTCCTAGTCCTAATGGCTACTGAAGTTCTAACCATTACTTCCACAATGCAGGCAGAAGTAAAATCATACTCACTCTTTTGGGGAGTACTTTCCAATAGTTTTAGACATAATTTAATCATATTGCTTTATCTGAAATAATAATGGGTATAGATTTTATTATAAAAAGATTGAATCATACTTTATCTTCTCTGTATTTTAAGTTCCCCTTAATTGAAAACATTGCAATGAAGACAAATTGAGATCATCAAGGAAATTCCTGGATCTATGGTTTTATCTCTGCAACCATCATATCATTACTGATAGTCAAACCCCCTTTTCAGGAGTCATGAACATTTAGAGTCAGAATAATTTTGAAAGATAGGACAAAAAGAAATTTAATAATGGACCCTTAAAAGATTTTATTGTTAAATACAATGAAATGGAGGGTACTATATTGCTTCCTAATTTTTGCATAATAAATTACTCTGAATTTAACATCTTAAAACAACAAAATTTATTATCTTTTAGTTTCTATGAGTCAGGAGTCTAACAGTGACTTACTAGATCTTTCTTTTTGGGTCTCACAAAACTAGTCCAACTATTGGCTGGAGTATGCTCTTATCTGGAGAAATTGGGGAAGAAATCCCTTTCAAATTTAGAGTTTTAAAATAATTAATTTCCTTATGATTATATAATAGAAAATAAACGAGCTAAAAATACATTGTAATTCCTAATAAATCTTAATGTACAGCACTCTATACTGTATACTGTGATTCCAAATATATTCTTCTCATGTGAACAAACCCGATACATATGCAGAACAGATAGGATTGCCCTTCCTTGATAGATTAATGGAGACTCAGAAAGTCAAGATTAAAACAGTTCAAGAACTTTTTGACACAACTCAGTGATTATTTGATGAGCAGTGCTAAATAAATTTTTGGATAATTAAGACAGATAAAACATAGGTGAGCCTATATAGAACTATAAAAGTAGCGATAAAAATCTAAGTATTTGACTGGGCATGAAGGCACATCCCATTAATCCCAGCAGTTCAGGAGGCTGAGGCAGGTGGATCTCTAGTTCAAAGTCAGCCTCAGCAAAAGCGAGGCACTAAGCAACTCGGTAAGACCCTGTCTCTAAATAAAATACAAAATATGACTAGAGATGTGACTTAATGGTCAAGTGCCCCTGAGTTCAATGCCTGGTACCCACCCCCCAAAAAACCCCAAAATCTATTAAAGAAGTTGGTCACATCACTTAGAAACATTTTCTAAAATATATACTTTTATTATATATCTGTTTATATCATATTTTGGACATATTTTATTTTCTTTCCAGTAAGCATGTTATGAGTAATCAATATATCATACATAAATGAAAACTCCAATTTAATTTCTTATTATTGTCATAGCAATTTGATGACTTCTTAAATTCTCTGCATCGCTCATTTTCTTTGTTATAAAATTGTGTAATTTTTCCAATGAAAAATTCAAAACAATGTTTTTCTCAAGATCTATTACTGGACTTCTTTAAAACTAAATCATTAAAATGTCAAAAATTAATCTAATATAGATTTTGAGCATTTTTATTTAATTAACTGCAGATAGTTTAAAATATAGACAAATTAAGAAAATCATCATTTCTTCCAATATGCTAATTTCTGAATAACACTTCTTTGGGTAGTAATAAACCAGAGAATTTAGGTGAAAATGCTTTTGTAAGGGTTAAGGACTATGGTAAGTATGCAAATTAACTTAATTTAGTAAAATTAAAGTAGATTTAAAAGAGTTAAACATCAAAGTTTGGAAATATGGTCCAAGGCAGAGGGAGTGTAGCAAAACTGATAATTGGATTCAGGATAAAACTGACTTCGGATGACTCAGGAAGAAAAAGAGTTAAAAATCTAGGTGCATCCAGAAACAGGACACAAGACAGAAAAATTGTGATGTCTTCTGCTATGGATTGACTAGTACCCCTCGACCCCATCCAAATTCGTAAATTGAGGCCCTAGCACCCTATGGGACGATATTTGGAGAGGGGCCTTTTAGGAGGCAGTTAGGGTTAAATGATGTCATGAGGGTAGTTCCATTGGTTGATAAGATTAGTGCCTATATAAGAAGAGAAACTGGATTTCTTTCTCTTCTCTATCATGTGAAAACACAGTGAGAAAGTGACTGTCTACAAGTCAGGAAGAGAACCCTTCCCAAAACCAACCATGCAGGTACCCTGATCTCAGACTGCCAACCTGCAAAATGTGAAAAATAAATTTCTGTTATTTAAGTCACCCACTATATCATATTTTCTTACGGAAACCTGAGTTAACCACCTCTCAGCCTGTCACAGCTGTAAGTGAAATGTCATATCAGAAATTAGTATCATATTAAAACGTGGAGCATAGAAATGAACTATCTTGGTTCTGGTGGAACTCTTCTGGATAATTTATCATGGGTGTGGTTTTTATTTTTGGTCATTGCCTAAGGATAGTTCTCCCTTTAAAGAAGGATTTTCATAGCTTCTAACAGTTCAGCCTTGTGCAAACCATTTAATTTGTGACCTGGGTTAATTTAGCTATAGAATCGGAAATGGCACATTTGCCTCACATGATTCACGTAATTTTAGGAGTATCAGTTAAGCTAATCAATGTGAAATGATTTAGATGAAAAACATTGATTCTATAAAGGTAAGAAAAGATTTCCAGATTTAGCTCAGATAAGTTACTTTCTATCTCAGTAATACCACACTAAAAATACTACCAAAAAATGTCACAGGTTGAGTGGGGAATGACGGATCTCAGAGATGTAGTCAGTAATCAATACACACTTGAGCTCTGGTTGAGACAGAGAACTGTGGTGAGATTATTAGACTGGCACAAAAGAAGCTATTCTGGGAGTAGTCTGAGAGAGGATTTTGTATTAAAGGTGATTTTTTTTCCTTCTGTATATTATTCTGGGTAAGTGATGGTATAATTCTAAAAAGAAGCAGGAAGGATTTATTGTACCTTGAAATATTAGTGGGGGAATTGGGAGAAAACAGAGCCTGGCTAGAAAACACAGTGTACCCCAATAAGGACAGGCAGGGTGGTTGGCTCCTGGAGTTTCTTCTCTTCCTCTTTCCCCATCCAATACATACTCCTTCAGGCTGACCATTCCTGGGAAATGCTACCCTAGCATAAGAGCAGTAACTGAAGTTGGGATATTAGAAATTGTACATATTGGATGGAGAAAATGTTGAAGGCCATAGAAGAAACTAGAGTTTCTCCACTTCTGCTGGAAGATGGAGTCTGCATTAGCTATAGACTTCAGGAATTGAGGAAGCCTGTTGTAATGTGTTAACAGCTAATCAAGGCAGGGGATGCTTGCTGATATCTGATCTGAAGGACTAAACTGGCAAAGCCCTTTCCTTCCACTGCCATTGATTGACATGTTGCATCTCTTAATGATGGGATATGCCCTCCAGCATTACAGCAGAGCCCAGAAGCTCACTGCCAATTTCTTCTTTCTGGGTTTTTGTCTTCAAAATTTGAAGAATGAAACCCATACAATTGAAGAGTGAGTGCAGAAGAGTAGGATTTACTCTTGTGGGGAAAATAAGGAGATAGTGCTCTCGTAGGGAAAGAGAAAACCTAATGGGGTTTCCACTTGAGTGTGCTAATCTAGACATTTATATAGAACGGGGTTAACAGTACTGGTTCAAATTTATGCTAGTCAGGGTTTAGGAAAGTATGGTTTGCATGCCCTGACTTGCCACACCTCTGGTCCATGCCACTGTGACCCATGCTTGCTGACCCTGCTCTAGTCCCCTGGATGTATCTGACCCCCAACCCCTGCAGCTACTGGACAAGGACTTGGCTTCAGAGGGACAAGAAGATAGAGAATGATGAAACTGATACTGCAACCAGTACCTCTCATTCTGAAGCACCCTTTCCCTGTATCCAGAGGAATGTAAGCAGGAGCCTAGACCATCTTCACTCTTACAGGTAGTGCCAGCCAAGGTAGATGGGTTTCCCATAGGAGGAGACACAGAATTCAGAACAAAAGTATTATGAAAGGAAGAAGACCAATGGACTTCTCTGTTTCAAACTGGACAAGAGTAACAAGAAACAGAGAATGATATTTTAAAATACATAACATTATCCTTAAAGAAAGCAGGGAAGATACAAAAAATATGGTAAAGAAAAAACAGCAGTGAAGAAAAACCATTTAGTGATAATATGTATAAAAATATAATTGTTGAACTTAATAATTAAATTGCTAGATTAAATTTACAGAATAGATGTGGCCCAGGAAGAAGTAAGGTCTGTGGAAGACCTGACTGAGGAAACTCCCAGCAGAGAACACAAAGAGAAAGTAACTTTAAGAGGCACAGAAGATGAAAGCAGCCGAGTACATATCTGCTTAATACGATTCCCAGAAGGAGGAGATTAAATAGGGAAGTAGAATGAAATGAGAACATAATAACTCAACTTTTTTATTTTCATTTGAAAGAATGAAGAGCTAGGCCTCTGTGAAAGAGCTCAAGTGGCAGCAATAACACATTAGGAAGAAAAAAAAGATTTTGTGCTCTAATGATTTTTAATGAAATTTAAGAACATCAATGACAAAAAAAAAAATTCAGAAAGTTTCCACAGAGATAAAGGTGATCATTTACATAGTATTTGGAATTATATTCACATGAGACTTCCTATGTTATGCAACTTGATATGCAAGAAGATAATGGGATACCGTCTTCAAAATATTAAAAGAAATGTATTAAAAATGACTGAAGTTTTCTCCAAATTTATGAAACACCCAAACCCTCAAGCATATCATGGTACAGAAAACAAGAAAAGTACAATGAAAATCAAATGAAGGTATAGCTAAATTTTACTGCAGGAAAGATGAAAGAAAAGAATTAACCCTGAAAGCAACCAGAATAAAAATGATATTATGATGTTATGCATAACAATTACCTTCTCATTAAGAATAATGCAAGACAGAAGGCAAAGAAAAAACATCTTTAAATTTTTAAATATTTTTTGAAAAGAGCATCAATATTATAATTGTATATCCAATGAAAATGTACTTGAAAAATTAGAGTCAAATATATTTTCATGAAAAATTAAATCTAATGAATTGGTAGTTCACAAACTATACCATAAAATACAGTATGATGAATGATAATTGTATAGTGAAGGCAAATGTTGTCAGAGGAAATAAGGACATATAAAAAGAAATGGAGAAAAGATAGAGTACATGAATGAATAAATATAAAGAAAAATATGTTTCTTTTGTCTTGCGATTTTTCTAATAAACATCTGCTTAAACAGTGATCACAGCCTGAGGCCTGTCAACTGTTTTTGTGAATAAAGGTTAATTGGAACAAGACTTCCCCAGTTTATGTAGTGCCTATGTAGCACAACAGCAGAGGTAAGTTGATACAAAGCAATCCTTTGATTTAAGCCTAAAATATTTAATATTTGCCCCTTTATGAAAAATGATTATTTAAAAAATAATGTATTAGGGTTCATACATATTTAGAAATCAAATCTGACAATAGCTCAAGTAATGAGATTAATTTGAATCGTGCTGATAACATTTGTAAAGTGCGAAGTGAGAAGTGAATGAGGACCTTAGAGAAGTGTGAAGTGTGATATAGTAAGAGGTACGATATTGACTCTAAATAGAAGGGATTTGTTAAAATTGCCCTGTTTAAGCCACACAAAATCTTCTCAGACATTTCTTTTAAATGGTTCATCAAAGCAACTTAAATATATTTGAGTTTACTCAAAATACAACAGGATAAAAGCAAGACATGAACAAAATGCTGAAAGGACAAAGAAAAAGCAAAATGGTAGACTCTAATTTAGCTTTATTACAAATTACATTAAATATAAATGAACCTGACATTCAGTTAGCAGTCAGAAAGTGTAGGATTGGATTTTATTCATGTTTTAAGCAAGCTATCTACAAGATACCTCCTGCTGTTCACCAGAAATACACTTCAACTACAAAACACAAAAAGACTAAAAGGAAGAGGATGACATACAAACAAGCCGATGAGGAAGTGGCTATAACTATCTGATTATCAGAAAAAAGTAAATTTCATGACATTGAGCAATAAGAGTTAAGAGAGCCACATTTAATAGTAAGACAAGAAGAATTTACAAAGAAGACATAATGGTTCTAAATATGTGTATACTTAATAACAGAGCTTCAAAATTCACATGAAAAACAATCACCAGGAGAAAGAGACTTTCTTAATTTTAGCTGAATTTAGTTGAATAATTTTAGTTGAATATTTAGTTTTAATACCTATCTATCAATAATTGGAAGAATATATAGATGGAAAATCACAGAAGCTTTAGAACATGTTAACTACTATGAAGCAACCTATATTAATTCACTTTAGAGGAAATTTTACTCAACATTATGAATTATATATTATCTCAAGTCCATGTGGGATGCTCATAACAGTGGATCATATGCTGCTGATTGAACACTTTCCTTTTAGGATTAGGAGCAAGACAAAATACTCTCACCAGTCACAGGTGTTATTCTGGAGGTCCTTATTCCTGCAAAAAAAAAAAAAAAAAGAACCAAGAAAAATGTTTCAGATACATACAAATTAGTAAAGAGGAGTAAAACTCTTTTTATAGATCATATGGTAGTTTTTAGTAGTAAATTCTAAGGAATTTACAGGAAAACCTACTGAATTTAGCAATGATGTAGTATAAAATCAGTATGAAAAATCAATCATATTTCTAAATACAATTGTTCCTCCATATCTGCAGCAGAATGGTTCGAAGGCTTCTACAGACAGATACCAGATCTGCAGATGCTTAAATTCTTTATATAACCTAGGCACGTCTTCCTTCATATTTGAAATAATCTCTAGATTTTTATACTACCAAATACAATGTAAATAGGTGTTATACTGTTCTGTTTAGGGAATAACTACCCCCCCCACACACAAAAGTCTGTACGTATTCAAAACAGCTGCAATTTTTTCCAAATATCTTCCAGAGATGAGTGGTTAAATCCATGAATACTAAACTCAAAAATATACAAAGTCAACTGTAGTATCTACAAATATTTGAAACTTAAATGTAAAAAAATTTTTCAATGACTTCACATTGTGAATAAATTTAATGAGATATATGTTCACTGAGAAATATTTACTGAGAAATAAAAATTATTGTTAAGTAAAATAAAATAAGACCTAAATAAGTTGAGAAATATCACATGCTCATGGATTGGAAGAATCAATATTGTATTGACATTTATTCCATCCAAATTGATCTGTAGATTGAATGTAATCCTAAAACACCCAGCATGGTTTTTAGTTTTTGTAGAAAGCAAAATGCTTATTCTAGATTTTATGTGGAAAACTAGGACTCAACTCTAGTTAGGTCTATACAGGGAAAAAAATGAACAAAGTTTTACTGCCTCACTTCAAGGCTTACTGTAAAACCTCAATAATCCAAATACTGTGGGGTATTTTGTGTATGTGCATATGTGTGTAAAGAAAGATAGATCAATGGGATAGAATACAGAATGCAGAAATAGACCTCTGTGGACATATATATCATTCATATATGATCAAATGAGATTTTTTTCAAAGTCTCCGGTACATATATTGGAGAAAAGAGAGTTGTCTGAATAAGTTGTGCTGGAACAACTGAAAATCTACATGGAAAAAAAAAAACTAAAATAATGCCTCACATTACCTGGGAGCACATAATTGATTATAGATACACATGTAAGATGATAAATTATAACATTCTAGAACAAAACACAAGAGAAAATTCATACAAATTTGGAAAAGGCAAAAATGTCTTAGAAAGTAAGCCAATAAAAGCAGCACTCATAAAAATAATTATTAAGATAATAGATTTCATTTAAACTACAAAATTCTGTTGCTGCAAAAACATCATTAAGAAATGAAAAGACAAGCCATAGACTGTAAGAAAATATATGAACTACCTGTATCTGTCAAAAGACTTACATCTAGAGACTGGGGTGTGGCTCAGTGGTAGAGCCCTTGCCTAGCATGTGCAAGGGCCTGGTTGGCAAGCACCACAAACAAAACAACAAAAGGACTTCCATCCAGAGTACATAAACAATTCTTATAACTAAATAAGGAAAACAGTTCAATTTAAAATTGGAAAAGACTAGAATACATATTTCATAGAACAGTAAAAATTGACCCATAATTTTATGAAAACGGGTTACCGTAACTAGTTATCAGAGAAATGAAATTTAAATTACAATGAGATGATGCTACACACACACGTGATAATGCCGAAGTTAACAACTGACAATAGCAAGTGTTGGTGATGATATAGAGAAACTGAAACGATCACATGCTGCTGGTGGGCATGTAAAATGAGTTTTCTTTTAAAAAAAAATGTCTATCATTTTCTGATAAATTTAAACATGCACTTACCAAAGGATTTAGTTCCACTTCTAGATGATTACCCAATGGAAATAAAACTGTATGTCTATGCAAAAACTTACACACTTTCAGAACAGGTTTATTAATAATAGTCTCAAACTAGAAAAAAAAAAAAAAAACAAGTATCTGTCAACAAGGGAAGGATAAAGGACACGTGATCTGTTCATGAAGTGGAATTTTACCAAGTCATATAATCAAAACTACTGACAAATACAATATTATGGATGACTAGAATTCAAAAACAATATGTTGAGGGAAAAGACCCAGAGAGAGAAAGTACATATTTTATCATTACATTTATATGAATTTCCTGAACAGGTAAAACTAATCTTAGAAATAGAATGTACTTTCTTATTTGCCTGGAGCTTAGGATGGAGATGATTTATTACAAAGGGACACAGGATAACTTTGTGCAGTGAAGGAAATCTGTATCCTGATTGGGACACTGATTACATAGAACTATATATTTTTTCAAAATCATCAAAATCTACACTTAAAAAGTATGCATTTTATTTTATGTAAATTATGCCTTATTGAGGTACTACCAAGTAAATGTATGGTTTTACCAACTAAATAGGCTTAGAAAGAAAAAGTGTTGCATATTATCTTGTGCTAATTATGTTTTTATTATTATTATTATTATTTGTTCTAATTAGTTATACATGACAGCAGAATGCATTTTGACTCTGTACACAAATGGAGCACAACTTTTAATTTCTCTGGTTGTACACAAAGCAGTCACACCACTCATGGAATCATACATGAACATAGGGTAATAATGTCAATGTCATTCCACAATCTTTCCCACCCCCATGCTCCCTCCCCTTACCTCATTCCCCCTCTGCCCAATACAAAGTTCCTCCCATGTCCCCAACCCCCATTATGGATCAACATCCACCTATCAGAAAATATTTTGCCTTTGTTGTTTTGGGATTGTTTTTTTTTTTGCTTAGCATAATATTCTCCAACTCTATCCATTTACCTGCAAATGCCATAATTTCATTCTTCTTTAAAGCTGAGTAATATTCCATTGCATGTATATACCACAGTTTCTATCCATTCATTTGTCGAAGGGCATCTAGGTTGGTACCATAGTTTAGTTTTTGCGAATTGAGCTGCTATAAACATTGATGTGACTGTGTCCCTGTAGTATGGTGATTTTAAGTCCTTTGAGTATAGGCCATGGAGTGGGATAGCTGGGTCAAATGGTGGTTGCATTCCAAGTTTTCTTAGGAATCTCCATACTGCTTTCTAGAATGGTCACACCGATTTGCAATCCCATCAACAAGGTATGAGGGTACTTTTTCCCCACATTCTCACCAACATTTATTGTTGCTTGTATTCTTGATAATTGCCATTCTGACTGGAGTGAGATGAAATCTTAGAGTAGTCTGGATTTGCATTTCTCTAATTACTAGAGACATTGAACATTTTTCATATATTTGTTGATCAATTCTATATTTTCTGTGAAATGTCTGCTCAGTTATTTAGCCCATTATTGATTGGGTTATTTGTGTTTTGGGTGTTTTTTGGAGCTTTATATATCCTGGAGATTAGTGCTCTATCTGATGTGTGTGTGGTAAAGATTTTCTCCAATTCTGTAGGCTCTCTCTTCATGTTAATTGATTGTTTCCTATGCTGAGAAGAAGCATTTTGGTTTGAATCCATATCACTTATTGATTCTCGATTTTATTTCTTGTGCTTTAGGAGTCTTCTTAAGGAAGTCAAGACGTAGGCCAACATGATGAAGATTAGGGCCTACTTTTTCTTCTATTAGGCACAGGGTCTCTGGTCTAAATTCCTAGGTCCTTGACCCACTTTGAGTTGAGTTTTGTGCAGGTGAGAGATAGTGATTTAATTTCATTTTGCAGCATATGGACTACCAATTTTCCCAGCACCGTTTGTTGAAGAGGCTATCTTTTCTCCAGTGTGTTTTTGGCACCTCTGAATAGTATGAGATAACTATATTTATGTGGATTAGTCTCTGTGTCTTCTATTCTGTACCATTGATTCACCTATCTATTTTGGTGCCAATGCCATGACATTTTTGTTACTATTGCTCTGTAGGATAGTTTGAGGTCTGGTACCGTGCTGCTTCCTACTTCACTCTTCTTCCTAAGAATTGCTTTGACTATTCTCTGCCTCTTATTTTCCAAACCAATTTCAAGATTGCTTTCTCTATTATATGAGGTACATCATTGGAATTTTTAATTGGAATTGCATTGAATCTGTATAGTGCTTTTGGTAGTATGGCCATTTGACAATATTAATTCTGCCTGTCCAGGAACATGGGGGATCTTTCCATCTTCTAAGGTATTGTTCAATTTTTTTAGAGTTCTGTCATTTTCATTGTAGAGATCTTTCATCTCTTGTTAGAATGATTCCCAAGTATTTTATTTTATTTTATTTTGGCTATTGGGAACAGGGTAGTTTTCCTAATTTCTTTCAGAGGATTCATCATTGAGGAATAGAAATGCATTTCATTTATGAGTGTTGATTTTATGTCCTATTACTTTACTGAATTCATTCATTAGTTCTAGGAGTTTTCTGGTGAAATTTTTTGGATCCTCTAAATATAGAATCATGTCATTGGCAAAAAGTGATAGTATGAGTTCTTTTTTCCTATTTGTATTCCTTTAATTTCTTTAGTCTGTCTAATTGCTCTGGTTAGAGTTTCAAGGACTATAGTGAGTAGAAATGTTGAAAGTACTGAACTGTCTTGTTCTAGTTTTTAGAGGGAATGCTTTCAATTTTTATCCATTTAGAATGATGTTGGTCTTGGGTTTAGCATAGATAGCTTTTACAATGTTGAGCTATCTTCCTACTATCCCCAGTTTTTCTCATGTTTTAAACATGAAGGGGTGCTGTATTTTTTTCAAATGCTTTTTCTGCATCTATTGAGATGATCTTATGGTTATTATCTTTAAGTCCACTGATGTGATGAATTACATTTATTGATTTCTCTATATTGAACCAACCTTGCACCACTTGGATGAACCCTACTGGATCATGATGTACTCTTTTTAATATGTTTTTGTATGCAATTTGCCAGAATTTTATTGAGAGTTTTTGCATCCTCATTCATCAGGGATATTTGTCTGAAGTTTTCTTTCCTTGATGTGTCTTTGATTTTGGTTTCAGGGTGATGCCAAACTCATAGAATGAGTTTGGGAGGGTTCCCTCCTTTTCTATTTCATGGAATAATTTGAGGAATATTAATATTCCTCTTTGAAGTTCTTGTAGAACTTGGTTGAGACTCTGTCTGGTCCTGGGCTTTTCTTTGTTGGTAGACTTTCGATGATGTCTTCTATTTCATTGCTTGATCTATTTAAATTATGTATTTCCTCCTGATTCAGTTTGATTAGATCATATGTCTCTAGAAATTTGTGAATGTCTTTGAGATTTTCTATTTTATTTGAGTATAAATTTTCAAAATAGTTTCTAATTATCTTCTGTATTTCAATAGTGTCCATCATGATATTTACTTTTTCATCAAGAACTTTAGTAATTTGAGCAGGGCACAGTGACTCACGCCTATAATTCCAGCAGCTTGGGAAGCTGAGACAGGAGGATCATGGGTCCAAAACCATGGTGAGGCACTAAGCAACTCAGTAAGGCCCTGTCTCTAAATAAAATACAAAATAGGGCTGGGTATGTGGCTCAGTGGTCAAGTACAATCCCCAGTACCAAAAAAAACAAAAACAAAAACAAAAACAAAAACAAAAAAAAAAAACAAAGAATTTTAGTATTTGAGTTTTCTCTCTCCTTTTCTTCATTAGTATGTCTAAGGTCTTATCAATTTTGTTTTTCAAAGAACTGACATTTCCTTCTGTCAATTTTTCCAATTATTCTTTTGTTTCAATTTCATTGATTTCAGCTCTGATTTTAATTATTTCTTGTCTTCTGTTACTTTTGGTGTTGATTTGTGCTTCTTTTTCTAGGGCTTTGAGGTGTAATGTTAGGTCATTTTTTGGGTGACTTCTTATTCTTTTAATGAATGAGTTCAATGCAATGAACTTTCCTCTTAGCACTGCCTTCGGAGTGTCCCAGAGATTTTGATATGTTGTATTGGTGTTCTCATTTACCTCTAAGAATTTATCTCTTCCCTGATATCTTCTGCTATCCATTCTTCATTCAATAGCATATTATTTAGTCTCCAGGTATAGGAGTATCTTCTATTTTTTATTTTATCATTGATTTCTAATTTTATTCCATTATGATTTGATAGGATGCTGGCTAGTATCTCTGGTTTTTTTTTTGTTTGTTTTTTTTTTTTTTTGCTGAGAGTTGCTTTGTGGCATAACATATGGTCTATTTTAGAGAAGGATCCATGTGCTGCTGAGAAGAATGTGTATTTGCTCATTGATGGAGAAAATATTCTATATATGTCTGTTAAGTCTAAATTATTGATTGTATTATTGAATTCTACAGTTTCTTTGTTTAGTTTTTGTTTGGAAGATCTATCCAGTAGTGAGAAAAATGTGTTAAAGTCACCCACTACTTTTGTGCTGTGGTCTATTTGATTCTGGAAATTGAACAGGGCTTGTTTGATGTATGTAGATGCTCCATTGTTTGGGGCATTAGTATTTATACTAATACTTTATTCTGTGTGCAAGGCATTTTCATTATAATGTGCCTTGGTGTGGATCTGTTTTAATTGTTTACATTTGATGTCCTGTGAGTCTCTTGTATTTGATTTTCCATTTCATTTTTTCAGATTTGGGAAATTTTCTGATATTATTTCCATTGAAAAGAGTGCGTTCTTCTGGTTTGTATCTCTGTGCCTTCCTTTATCCTGAGAAATCTTAAATTTGGTCTTTTCATGTTATTCCAGAATCTTGGAAGTACTGTTCATGGATTCTTACCATCCTTACTGTGTGGTCAACTTTATTTTCAATATTATATATAGTTTGTCTTTGTTGCCTGAGGTTCTATCTTCCAAGTGATCTAGTCTGTTGGTGATGCTTTATATTGAGCTTTTGATTTGGTTTATTGTTTCCTTCATTTCAAGGATTCCTACTTTTTTTTTTCTTTCAGAATCTCTCTTAATTGAAGTAATCTTTTGCTTCCTGTATTTGCTTTCCTATATCTTTACTGAAGTGATCTTTTGCTGCCTGTATTCCCTCTCTTATATCATCCTTTACTTTGAAGATCATTTTAACTATGTATATTCTCAACTCCTTCTCTGACATTTCTTCTACTATGCTGTCAATGGATTCTCTTATTGTAGCATCTTGATTTGTTTGGAGTACTTTCTTCCCTTGTTTCCTCATGTTGTTCTTGTGTCTTCCCCTATAGCAGTACAGATCCAAGGTACTACAGTTCCTACCCTTATAGACTTATAGAATCCCTGCAGGTTCCCAATACCTCACTTTAAGGGGGAGATCAATATTAACATCACCCAATGCAAAAACTATGCAACCTTAAATCACATATCTCCTACAAAGATGTTTTACAGTTTTGTCACAGTAAACAGAAGTGTTGTTTTTCGATTACTATCTACAATTTAGACAGTAGGTTTGCAAAAGGTTTACAGTTTCTAATGGTGGACAAAGAGAGAACCAGGGGGTCTAGGAGATGTTTATGAGGTAGAGGTGAGAATATAGATATTAGGTCATAGGAAGCATGAAAGAGGAATCAAAAGAAGTTGACTGTTAGCAGGAGAAAAGAGAGAAAGAGATTACAGGGAAACAAGTGAAAGGAAAATATATAGAGAGAGTTGAAATAAAATAGAATAAATAGATTTAAAAAATAAGTAGGAAAACTGTGAAAAAAGTTAAAAGAAAAAAATGTAAAAATAAAAGGATATACAACAAAGCTATCCCAGTCCTCAGTAGCCTGAAGCGTGAAACATACTTGCTTTCACAAATGTTGGGGATGTGAGGGCAGAAAAAGAAAGCAAAATATCTTGAAGGAAAATTAAACCATTGTTTCTGTTGGAGTTCAATATCTTCCCTGCTCCTTTTCTCATCCAGTAGGTGGGGTTGTCTGGAGTTTGCTGGTATCTCCACCCTCAGGATGGTAAAGGGTGCTAGGGTTGGAGGGTTAGTCTTGGAGGCAGTACACCTAGAAGCAGGGTGTAGCAATTGCTAGTCCCCATTGGAAGACTGCACCCCGGGAATCACCTTTGAGGTCCACTCATGCGATGTGGGAGCCTGGTCTTAGCCTCTGCATCACCTTTGGACCCCACAATTTCTGTCTCTAAGGTAGTCTCTAAACTGTATCTCTACTGCCCCTACTTTTTCAACTTCACAATCAGGAACTCTCTCCAGAGGTCACTATAGTGGCAGCTGCAGTGTCCCAAGATGGAGGCAGCCAGGGGAGCCTTGCATTGGTAGAAGGGGAGGTCTGACCCAATTGTGTTTTACATATATATATATAATATATATATAATTTTATAATCTATATTGTGTTACTATATATACAAAATAATGTTACAAAAGTGTTTTACAAGAATCCTTTGTTTTTCCTCTCTACTAACCTTCAAAATACTTTAGTTGGGGGCTCTAAACTGGTTACTCGTCACAGTATGATAACCACTGCTTATGATAATCACCACTCTCATTTCTCAATTATATTCCTTGCTTTAAGAGGCAGTGACTGTTACACAAAGAATATAAACTGACAAATATTTTGGAAGCAAAGGTCACATATAAAAGTTAAATTAGAAGACATGGACCAGGTTTTGAGTAATTGGCCATTTTGTAAGCAGAGACTCTCACTGCTGATGGAATAAAGGGAAAACACAGATATCAGCATAAGAAGTAAGGATGTAAGAGTCCAATGCTATTTATCACCACTTCCTTATAGTATTTGAATATATGTATTAGATTTAATTTGAGAAGGATAAGAAACAGTCTGAAATTTCAGTTTCCCCTGAAGGGAAAAAACTTTTCAATATTCACTGGCACTAGAGAATAATAAAACAAAATAAACTCCATGTGAAAATGCACATATATGTATATGTATATTATATGTATAGTATTTCTGTTATTTTTCTTAAGGGCCAGTTTAACACTTAGTATATTTGATTTTTCAACTGATATTGAGTGGTAATAAAACCAATCTGTGAAAGAATCAGAGACTTTTTAGTTCAGTGGAATCAAAGCCATCTCCCAATTCTCCAAGCATCTATTTAAACACCTGGCCTCTGTCCATCACCCTGAAGGGGTGATTAATGGATGAGAACAGTGCAGAACATGTTCCAAAGGCATGCCAGAAACCAAACTTAAAATGGTCAGGAGAGAGATTCCATACGTGATAGCCCACAAACTGATCTGGCATCTTTTCTCCAGGGATATTTTGTGATGGGGGCTGTAAGTTGAGAAAATCAATAAAGATGTTTCATTATATAAATTCTTTTCCAGTTTAAAACCAGAGACTATAATCAAAGTCATATAATTTCACATGACTTAAGTGAGTATTACTTAATAAATCACCTTCTCTCATCATTCTAATGAACTTTGTCTTTTTAAAGAACTCATCAAAATGACAGTTCCTAGAAGCCTCAGGATCTAACGCAGGCAGATACCTGTTTCACAGTGAGAGCCAAACCAGTGCTTCTTAGCAATGTGATAAGAATGGTTATTTGCGTTCTAATCTTTTTCCTGTTCCAGGAGTCATATTTATGGATCTTGTAGTTATTATTAGAGAGTCACAATGATGCAGTTTCAATAACTAGTTTCCTTTATTCACATCTAAATCCACTTTATTAATTCAAGTTACATGTTTTGGGAGAAAATGAATGTTCCTAGAAGATAAACATCATACCTTCTGGGCTTCTCTCCAATTCACTAGAACACCTCTTGCTCCCTGCCTAAATGACATTCAGCACATTCATATTCAGCGATGGACCACCCGCATGTGCAGCACCAGCTCTTGCCAAGAAGTTAATGTGGTCTCTAAGTACACCATTGAACATTCAGACCTCAGCCTGGGTGCTGCTGGGTCAGTTCATCCATCTGTTCTCCCTCCATGCACACACCCCAACGAATGGTCCTTTAAATGAGTACAAAGCTTTTAGATACTGGGGAACTCTTCAGTTTCAAGATACTGTATAGCTTCAGGAAAGACAGCATGCATATATTTTCAGCTTGTTGTATATTCATTATTCCTGAGTTAAATGTTTAATAAAATACATTCTAGAGATTTAGTCAGTCAATCCTTATCTGTATGAATTCTTGAGTTGACATTACTTTCAGATACTGATCTAATATGATATTTTTGTTAACTTTTTCCCCACTGTGACTTAAAGTCCTGACCAACACAATTGTAGAGAAGGAATATTTTATTTGAGAACTCAGGATTTCAGAGATTTTAGTCCACAGAGGGCCAGCTCCATTCCTTGGTGCTTGAGGTGAGGCAGGACATTGTGGCAGAAGAGTGTGGCAGAGGGAAGCAGCTCACATCATCATCAGAAGGCAGAGAGAGAGGTTTCCATTTGCCAGACACAAATATATACCCTAAAGCCATGCCCCAATTCCCACCTCCTCCAGTAATATCTTACCACTTTGGTTACTACTCAGTTAATCCCTATCAGGAAATTAATTCACTGGTTGGGTTAAGGCTCTTCTAAGTCAATCATTTCTTCTCTGAACCTTCTTGCCTTGTTTCACACATGAACTTTTGGGGTCACCACATCTAAACCATAACATAGCAAATATGGTTGAGTGCTAGGGATAGAATTGTTATTTCGTTTTCTGTACTCACAAAGCAGCTAAGCAGAGGTCCTTTTGCTGTTAGTGAAATCTACAAATCTATTCCATATCTGTATGTGAATTAGGGAGGGAAAAGGCTTCTTTCTTTAGGTAGATGTAGTTCCTGCTAAGTTCAGAAGGTAGCTTTGTGACTTGACTATAGGGCAAGTTGCCAAAGATGACTAATGTCCTCTTTCATCCTTTTAAACATAGTAATAAGAATATTTCATCTTGCAGGAGATGATGAATATTAAATATATATATATATATATATATATATATATATATATATATGTTCAAGTTGATTAACATAGTGCCTGATAAATAGAAAGCAGCAATTGATGGCAAAAGTTCCTTAAAATATTTTATTTTTGTCTAGGGGAAATCAAGCATCTACTTTAGCCTAGAAAGAACAGCTATATTACCCACATTTGCTTCCTCATAATGCTTTATAAGCTGCAATTAGCATACTTTCTGTGACCAGGTAGGACATTGAAAGCAGGCTCACAACACCAAGAAGGCCCCAGTGGAAAGCATTTCATGAGAATTTCATGACACATTTTTCATTGACACACACATATTTGTGGTGTATAAAGGGAAGGAAAAATCCTTCAATATCTAATATCACAAGAATGAATAAAAATAAATTTATCCTCTAATACCTTATTATCTCGATATTTTCCCCTTCTTTGGATATAGCCTATTTCAAATTTTGTACATCTGTATTTTTTCACAGACTATTTTAGTTATCTAATTCAAATTCACATGAAATTTTCTCACACTGTACCAATATACAGAGACCTCTTTTCCCATCAAAATGTAAAAATTTTCTTGAATAACTGAAGAAAAAAATAATCAGTTCCTGTAAAGGAAAGAAAAGGTACAGTAGAAGAGTAAAAATGATAGAAGAGAAAAGTATGTTGTCTTTTCTGATTGCCCTCAAGCATCTGATTTGTCCCTATATTAGGGGCTAGTGTTAGTAGTTGATAAAATTGTTCGGGAATCAAACTGTAGACATAAGCAGTGGCTTAAGCAACTGAGTGACAGGGCCATGTGATGACATTTCTGAGCTGCAGGCACTTCTGCCTTTGTGAACAATTTCCCTCAGTCAAAAAACAAATTAATAAATTAAAATTTAAAGACTTACGATTGCATTTGGATAAATAAGACATATAATTCCTGTTACTAATTATATCATTTATTAGTTCAATCTTGTTCTGTTCACTTTTTTCTTCTGATTATAAAATAAAATTAAAACGTCTTCTTGGGACCCTAAACTCTCATGAACCATAGGCACTGTGACTCTTTTGCCTAATGGACAAGTCAGTCCTGATGTGCAGGATGAAAGTTTAGAATTTTCTCCAACTCTCCATGTCAACCCAGTCACTTTCTACTAACCTGCTAACCCCTTTCATGCTCAAAGAGAGTGTTGGAGGCTTTTGGAGACAGAATTCACCCATGGAGAAGGTGGATGGAGGAAATGGCAGTGGTTGGCTTTCCTTAGATAGCTTCATGAGCATCTATCATGGCAAAGTAGAAGCTGGAGCAAGAAAAGAAGTCCTTGGATTGCTTTACAGAAATTCTTTGGGGTCCACCAAAAGCCAAGGAAAAGTTTTAGGGCTTAGCAAGCTGTAAATTCTATTCATTATCAGATTTTAGTTAATTCAAATATTGGGTCATAAATGTTGTGTATTTAAGGGGAATGTAGATAGCATTTGTTTCTTTTCTGAACCACCTAAGAATTAGCAATTGAGTTTCTAAATGATTGGGAGATACTTTGGTAATTTGATTCTTAGAGAATGCAGCAGTATTTCTTAGAGGTGAGATATAGAAAATAAGCCTGAAGATATGGAATTGGAAAGAGAATACAGTGTCTTCAACATTACTGCAAAAGGGGAGATTTTGTAACAAGGGTGCACTCACTACAAAATGTGAGCCACATGTTAATTTCAGGAATTGGAGACTATGTAGTTTTGATTATTTATTACTTTCTCATCTGCTTCTGTCTTGTAAAATTTTGTGACGTGTGGAATTTCTTCACTGTTATGCCTCTGAGCTCCATGCTACCACACTCTCAGGTGTTCTAGAGGTGCCTTAATAAGTAGCACTAGTCATGATACATAAAAGAAGTGGCAAAACTCTGAAAAGG
This sequence comes from Sciurus carolinensis, assembly GCF_902686445.1. NCBI lineage: Eukaryota > Metazoa > Chordata > Mammalia > Rodentia > Sciuridae > Sciurus > Sciurus carolinensis. Next base: position 147,994,982 of record NC_062214.1, on the reverse strand, counting down.
AAACCCATAGATCTTTACATCCAAATGGAAGAGAATCATATTAACCTGAAGCCATATAACTGTGTGCTGCCAGATGCAACAGACAGATATGTTCTTCTGATCTCATGCTTTCCTCACTCACTAACATGAAAGTGGGAATGATAGTTGACATGCACCCTACATTAATGAAGGTAGAAATCTTAGGCTCTGTTCGAATGAGGACTTTCTTGTATGTTTGGGTGAAATGTGTAACCTCTTTTCCTTCTGATGAAATGTACTGTTGAATCTTTTTGAGGGCTGATCTATAGACCAGACAAGAGCAATAGTTTTGTTTGTTCAGTAATGTGATGTTTTTAACTTTTATGATTCGCCATGCAAACCATGTTAATATCCACCCAAATGTTTGCCCTTCCCCACCTCTGAGAAGACTAAAATAAGTAAATATTTGTGAAATTTCTTTGTGTATTGTAGATTCGTATATAAATTTGAGATACTATTTTTATCTCTCAAGGTTTTTTGTGCTGGTGAATTATAAAAGAGTAATTTTTAAACAAACAGCAAGCCCAAACATATCTTCTAAGTATCTTAAATACTGGATAAAGTGGTGGTCATAAGTGAAGGGCCCTGCACAGTACAAGGAAAAGATAAATGAAGTATGCTTCCTCTTTGTACAACTTTTTCTTCACCAATGGTCAACCATATTTATTTCCAGAGTAGCTCTCCAGATTGTTTTTCCTTAAAACATTATTTTAATATGCATAACATTTACTTACATATTTCCAAGTAAAATGTCAATAGAATTATGTACATTTTTTATTTCCAAACTTTCTTTAATTCCTATGTAATCTCCTACTTACATGCCAAGTGTGAGTGCTAATTATTTCATCAATCCAAATCTTCTTTTTGAATTTTTGGACCAGGTCCTAAAGTAAGCTTATTTGAAAATATAAAAAGACATTACTCATATTTACTTTTTCTTAAGTATCCTCAGGGTTTTATAGTAAAGTGTTATTCATTTAAATTGAAATGTTATTCTTTTGTAAATGTTGTGTGTTTATTTTTATTGCCCAAGACGACTAAATATATTTTGTGTGTAAGTCAATAGTGCTTTCTATAAATACTTTGTTTGTTATGGTTGATGTCAGAAAGGGTCCAGGGGTGAATCAATTGTGTTGAAAACTGTTTCATTAAACTTAAGAAATAAATGAAACCAATTTAAATGTTTAGCTTAAGAATTGCTTCAAGTTCCTGTGCTTGTCAACAATTATAAACTATCTTATACAAATTTTCCTAGAGAGATTTCTTTGACTTTTTTTCTTTCTTTTTTGGGGTAGGGGTATTAGTAGGAGGTGGGAATTAGTATTTATTGAATACATTATTGATCCAGCACTATGATAGGTATTTTCTATTAAACTACTCAAATAATTTAAAAAATAATTTGTGTATTTTGATTCAATTGAATCTCCACAGATAACCCTGTGAACTTCATAATATAATTGTCATTTTTAAAATCAAAAACACCTCATTTGAAGGAGTAGTAACCAGTAAATGAAATATATTTATTATTAATCTTATTACATTTGCTGATTATATTTACTAATTATTGTAAGTACTAAGTAAGGAATCTTGATTTTATATGACAGATTCTTTCTCAAATGTCATGGACTCTTTTTTTTTTTTGTGGTTCTGGGGATTGAACCCAGGGCCTTGTGCTTGTATGGTGAGCACTTTACCAACTGAGCTATCTCCCCAGCCCTGTCATGGACTCTTCTGATAAGTGTTTTAAATTGGGGGGAAATTCTAGAATGACAAACACATTATCTTCCAACTAATATGATTTGGTAAAACGATCTTGTTGTTGTTTTTTTTTTTTGTTTATTTTGTTTTATTTATTGAATAAGATTGAAATAATTGCTAAACCATGTTACTTCAGAAAACCCTACTTAATTTTCCCACCTATTTTGGTCTAAGTATCTTTTTTCTTAATAATCAATGGCAGAATACTTGGTGAATTATGGTCTTTGGATCTGATCATCTTTGTCAAAATTTCTGCCTTTTAACAATGGACCTTGAGGCCATATTATTCAGTTTTATTTTAATGGTCTCTAACTCCCTAGAGTCTAAGAGAAAAGCTAAAATTTTAATGCAAGAAGATGAGTTTTAGAAGAGTTTATAAAAATGAATATTGTGTTCATTCTGTATTTCAAATTTTAAAATAGAATGATGTTTAAATATAAACAATTTGAACTCATTATAAAACAATTCCTCAAGTACATGTTTCTATAAACATATCTTCTCTAAATACCTAATCATTTAAAAAGTTACCTGCAAAGGAAAATTGCATTGTATCATGGGATATTATTTGCGTGTGAACTTTAAATTGTTGAATTAAACTATACAAAGGTTAAATTAATAGTTTTCATACAGTTCTAAGTATCTTCAATTTTTTTTTAGTTAAGAAAGAAAATTGGCCTCTCCATATTTTAATTACTCATTAACTATCATACTACTTACTAATGCATTTTAATAAGGGACATGAATGCATGATACCATCTGATCATGTGAATACTGCTATGTGATATTTTCTCTAAATGTATCTTTGAAGATTGTGTTAGTAGTCCTAATTAATTTTGAACTTGATTGAGAAAGTTGCAAGTAGGAAAGCTTAATGCATAATAACTGAGATATTTCAGCTTCTGGGTTATATATACACATTAATTCATTTTGTTCTGCATCCGTTTTATTGTTGCAAGATATGCTGTGTTTCTGCAATGATTATTCAAGCAAAAAAAAATCCAGATAAACTGATTATTTCAATAAAAAAATTAGCAGAGTGTTATGTTCGTTTGTTTACGTTTTGTGTTTTTGGTTTTTTAGTTCTATTGGTTTTCTCCACATTCTCAGCTGAAAGTACAGTATATACAAGAAGAGGCATTTGTCCCAGAATTTTATAAAATTTTTAAAAAGAAGAAGATCAAAGCAACTACCCAAAGTATGGTAAAATATACTTTGGGCAGTACATAGAGGCAATGTAGAGTATAATAGCAGTCACATTATCAAAGTGAAGTAAGATGTAGAGATATGATTTTTATGAATAATCCTAAAGAAAGAAAAGATATGCCAGAATGGTACTTAACATTAATTCTCATAAAGTATGTGTAAAATTTGGAATCTTGAAACTTAGACATTATTTTTTATTAAACAAGTTCTTATAAAATCATTTAATTGAAAGAAATGTTTATGTTAATTAAAAGGTTTTAAAACGTGATAAGTTTTAAACATTCATTAAGTGTCTATTTAAATATTATTTTATTCATCAATGTTTGTTTATTTACTGTTTATTATGGTTTGAGTTTTTAATGCCCCTCACAACCCTGGCACAAGTTCATGTGTTAGAGCATGAATGTTCAGAAGTGAAATGATTATACTAAGAGAGCTATAACCTCATCCATGAATTAATTCATTTGACAGATCAATAATTTAAATGGACTACTGTGTGGTAATTCTAGAGAGGTGGGTATGGCTACAAGAAATAGGTAGCTGGGAGCATGTCCTGGATTATTTTTGTCCATGGTCCTGTTCTCTCCCCCTCCCTTGCCCCTCTCTCTCCTTCCCGGCCACCTTAAACCAAACAGCTTTTCCTCCACTACATCCTTCTGCCATGATGTTCTGTCTCATCTGGGGCCCAGAGCAATGGAGTCTGCTGACAACAGACTGAACCTCTGGGACCATGAGTCCAAAATAAACCTTTCCTCCTCTAAATTGTTCTTGTCAAATATTTGGTCAGCTATGAAAAGCTGACTAACACACAGATGTTGCTGTATAATAGAATAATGCCTAGAATATTGAAAAAGTTATGAGAATAATTGGATTTTAATACAGTGATATCTTAAATCCAGTTAATTTTTTTCTAGAGAATTTTAAAAGGTATTACTTGCAATACATCTGTAAACTGCAATCAGTACTTTAGTTTTATCAACTATCTGTGGAAGACAAAATAAATTCTGTTAAAATATATTAAAATCATTTGTCAATATCTGATTATCACATTTGAGAACTTTTAAATTTCTTAGTCTATTCATTCTCCCATCATTTCTTTTCTTCTTTGGATATTGAATACTCATAGAAGAAATAATTTTTCAGTGTAAATAAATACTTCAAATTCTAATGATCCAGTCATTACAATTTTGAAAACTGTAAAAATGAGAACATTAAGAATCTGTGAGTTTGTCGTGTAGCTGAGTGTAATTTTCATTTACATTATATCACACTCTCAAGTTGTACCATCACTGACTATGCATTTGTAAAGATCTGTGTGACTCTTAGGCATATATTAGGTCAAATCCTGTTTAGGTATTTATTTAAAAATATATATATATATTAAATATATAATTGACATTTTAAAAGACTCTTGAAGCACGTCTTCATTTTATTTAATTATCATGCTCGCTAGTTAATTAAAAGTGACATATGTATTTTCTCAGATGTTTTGTAATTCAATTAGTCATTTGCTCTAACAAGGAAGGACTGTATTGTCCCAGTGATCATAGGTCATTCACAACTTCCACCTTTCTAATATGTAGCAAATTATACAATTAAGACATTGCCATAGACTCAGTATTTATAACTAAAAGTTCCCAAACTTATCAGAGGCAGCTTTCTAATATTCTTTTTCTCTACAGCCTTGGCATGAGTGAGTGATAAATATGCATTGCTCAGATCAGAGTAGCCAGGCAACCAGGTGCACACTTGTAATACCAGTGATTCAAGAGGCTGAGGCAAGAGAATCTGCAGTTCAAAGCCAGCCTCAGCAACTTAGTGAGAATCTAAGCAACTCAGTAAGATCCTGTGTTAATAAAACATAGAAAAGGACTGGGGAATCAGTGGTTAAGTGATCCTGGGTTCAATCCCAAGTACAAAAAAAAAAAAAAAAAAAAAAATTTAGACCCTTTAGATCAGAGAATCTGGGTTCAGAGTCCTTCAATTTTCACACTTTGAGATTATGTGTGACTAATTTCTACTACTTATTGCAACTGTGGTTCATAAGTAAATAAATCGCATATTTATTTAAAATAAACAATTTGGCATACAAAGTCTGAGAAAGGCATTTTTCAGATGCAGACAGTATATCCTGAGTTCTTAATAAGAATTTAATAACTTAATACATTGCAAACCCTAATATGATTTAGAAAAGACCTTAGCCAACTATAGCCCAGGACCCAAATCCAGCCTGCCAATGGTATCTGTATAGTCAGTGAGGTAAGTATGATTTAAAAAAAATTTTTTTGTTCGTTTTGTTTTTCATAGTACTGGGGCTAGAACCCAGGGTCTCATGCATTCTAGGCAAGCACTCTACTACTGAGCTACATCCTCAATCCTTTAAAATTTTTAAATGTTTAGGGAAAAAAACAAAAGCAAAATGATAATCCAGTACATATGAAACTTACATGAAATTCATATTTCAGTGTTTATAAAAATTGTTTCATTGGAACATAGACATTCAGTGTTATCTAAGTCTGTTTTTTTTTTTTTTTCTCTATAGTGGCATGGTTGCATAGTTATGCTAGAACCATATACCTCATGATTTAAAACTTAAGTTATTTTACTTTTGGATCCCTTATAGAAAAAGTTTGTTAAAACCTGGTTTAGAAGCTGGTTTGGTTGAGGTCAAGACCACCTCAATTATCCATGAGGAAGAAGGGAGCAAGTTACAATCACTTGTTAGTGTTTTCCTTCCTAATGTGTAAATATTTATATTGACATGAGCTTGTTAAGATCTCTAAATAATGCCTTAAGCTATAATAAAAAATAAAAACATATTAAGGCTATATACTTTTATAGTATTGACTTTTATTTTGTCTTTGCAAAAATCATCCAAATGTTTCATTGCTGTACTAACATTATTAAAAACACAGGTGGACCTAAGAAAGGTTATACTTGGTCAATAACATTACATCTCCTTAGTAGAGGTAATTAAATAAAATAAGGGTCTTATTTAGAGACCTTTTCTATTACACTTCTCTCTTTTAAAAATTAATGTAGGTGGGGATTAAAATGTTAGAATTATTCTGAAACAACAAGCAGTCATTGTTATGCATTATTCAGTACCTTCGATTGACCCCAACTATGCCTAAATCTGGGCAAGGGTCCCAGTTAGAAATAAAATGATCATGTTGAAAATATTCTGTGGAATTCTTCTTCACATCTCGGTATAACATTACAATGTATTTTCCTACTTAAGTACAAAATATTATAATCTAACTGATTATCATAAGATAAAAAGATTAACTAAAAAAAGGAAGGATAATCATTATTTGTGTACCAAAAATAGATAAGAATTAAAACACAAAGAAGAATTTCAGGAAGAAAGCATTTTGGTTTACATGATCAAGGTGTGCAGACTTTTAGTTTTGGCAATCTGACTCACTAAAACGTAAGCAAGAAAAATACAATCAGTTAGAAAAGTTCACACTGATTCATTTATTCAACAAATGCTGACATGCAAAGCTTTGTTGGAGTACCATTATGTCATTAGGGAAAAAAAACTAATGGTTATAAACAGTAAGTAATGCAAAAGATTAATCTTCAAGAGAGGGATAAGACAAAGATGTGTGGGCAAGGCTTCCTTTTATAAATGAATTTAGTCATAAATACCATAAAGTTTGTTTCTAGTTTCCAATGGCTTATTTCCTTCATAAAAATGTTTTGGACATATTATTAGGAACTAACCAGTTCATAAAGTTAAAACATATTTATCAAAAGCATTGTTTTGGTGACTATAAGGTTTATAACTGATGCTAACATGTTTTTTATTTCTTAACAGCCAGATAGAAAATACTAGCACTAACTTGATGCACAGTATTTCAAATAAAATCATTTGTGGAGAGCCTAAAACCTATTTCTTTAGCAGTTTTATTTTGATAATGCATAACTAACAAGAGAAATCAGAATGTTGTTCCCAAAGCCACTGTCTTTATTTCTGGGCAGATTTAAAAGTTGTCTACAGAGATCTCATAAAGATTCATAAAGATGGACAACATTTTCAATAGTTTTACTATTTAACCAATCAAGAAACCTATGCTCCAGGGTTATAAATTGTGGTCATGGCCAGTGTGCTAATATGGTGCACACTGCTCTGACTCCGGCAGAAGATAGATTGATTCATGTAAGCAATGAATAAAACCAGTTATGTTGCAGTTTTAAAATAATGTGGTGACAATAACCAGTCATTTGAAAATATATAGACTATTTCTACTTGAGAAGACACAGTAAGGACAAAATCTCTACCTCAAGCACAGAAGCTCTCCTTCTGTGAATGATTGAGTTGGGTTGTAAATTGTTACTCAGGTCTTGCTTCTTTTTAAAAATGAACTCTCCACAAATTTTAAGTGAAGGATGTCATTCTTGACCTCAAAGTTGCATTATTAGTTGTTATGATTTTTCTTCCTGCACACATATTGACAAGTTATCAACTGTTGAGTACTCTGGAAGGCACTCAGTTTCAGGGCTGCTGTGATACTTTGATCCTCAGATAGTGTGCTCTAAAAGACACAGTTTCTCTATTAGGACCTACTTTAATTTTTTCTATTTTTAAAAATCTGTTTTCATATTTCCTTTCAAGTCAAAGGGGAATAGGTAGAATCCATCAAATTGGTAATAACTTTTATATTATCTTCTTTTTAATGTGATAAAGCCTGATATTAAATATTGTACAACTAAATGCCAAATATAGGTGACAGATTTATATATAACAAAGTATGTTGTTTCTTTTCTAAAAATTCCCTTTGACTTCATAGAATGAAATTTTTTTCTCCTCAAAGTACTCTTCATGCCCCCAACCTTGTGACAATAACTTTCACATGGCTTTGAATCAAAAGAATAAGCTTTCAAAAGAATAAGACTCCAAGAGGTAATGTCATTCTTTACTCCTCTTCCTGGTAAGATGCACAAAGTCATTTTCCATCTCAGTTGGAGACTCTCATGTCCAGGCAATCTCTGAAGATTGGAAATGTAGGAGTCCAACCTCAGTATCCAAAGGACAGTGCTGACCATTTGCTTATGTATAATAACTTATGACTTCATCAGCTTTTCTTCATTCCCCAGATCACATGTCTTTTTTTCCATAGAGAGTATCATCTTATTCTCTATGCATTACCTCACACATTTCCTTTCTACTCTTTTTAAATTAATATTCATTAATTTGAAGGAAAAATAATTCTGGCTTCATCAATTGCATGTTCTTTCTTCTATTCTATGGAGAAATAACTGAGAGTTGCATGTATTTATTACATTTAATTTCTAACAGATTATAATTAGTAATCCACTGGCTTCACTAGTCTGTGTATATAAATGCTTTATGACTTGACTCAAAAATCACTTGACCTATGATTAGCTTCTACTAAAAATGCACACAGGCAGAGAGCGATAATTTCTACAGTTTTTAGAAGGCTTTAAAAAAATCAGTGTATCATCAGTGTTTGTTTTAAGTTTTCCTTGGGTTTCAATAGTTACTCCATGTTAATAGTCTAGAGACATTTGAGAAGTTTTAAAGTAGATTTTATTGTTTGTAGTTTGCATAGTGTTTTGTGGAAATGTTTCTTTGCTACCATCTTGATTATTATAATTATCTGCCATCATGGAGTTCTTCTCACACAGGGAAATGAACACCAGAGAATACACTATAAAATCTTTTCTCCCACTTCAGGAGTATTGAATAAGATAATTTTGGAATAATTGAACAATGGTGTAGATATTCAATTCTTATTATACCCAAAACAGCACTTCATAAATCAGCATTGACTTGTTCTTTCTGTCTTAGCCAAGCACATGCATTATGTCAACAGTTGTAGTAAGAGCTGATGATGTCATCTGTTTCTAAGAAGTGCACAGTTTCATAGGGAATATGTCACTACATGCTATAACCAAGAGCTCCTGTGGTAGTTTCAAAAGTATTAGCTATAATAGATTCATTTTCTCAACCTACGGTCATGCTTTATTTCTTCCTTATCCCTTTTTGACTGTCTAAGATCAGACTTCTTTTAAGATCATTAAAAATATAAGATGTCCCCTCCCTTTAATTATCCTTATAAAATCAATTTTATATGAATGAAGAGTATTCATTATTGTTTCATAGAAAGGCCCATGGTGCTGTCTACTGTATGACTTCAATTGTTTTAATTATATTTATTTCTGAAATTTATTTCATGGATCTCTTATCTGAGGTCTGTTATCTGTTATTTGTTATCAGCTGTTCACTGGCCTTGTTAGTCACACACAGTGGGACATTTTCTTGTGTGTCCTGGATTAGGGGACATTCAGTGCATGTCTTTATAGAACAATATGGTATTGACTTTCCTCAGGTATTCTAGCAGTATGATTAGCCAAGAACTGTTTTTGTTAGGATAAATATTTGTTATCTTTCTGTATGGGTGAGAGGCAGTCTTTTTCTACTATACTGCAATGTCTGAGATTATATCTTTCACTAATTTTGGTCTTATGTGGGGGCATCAGATCCAACTTCTTATCTTGCACTGCAAGATTAACCTCAGATTTGTAGACCTAAAAATCCAACTCATAAGGTAGATTGCAAACACCAGCAACACTTTTGTCTCCCCAAACTCTTATTCATTATCTGTTTTTAGTTCTCTGTTTATTGAATCCTTTTCTTGTTTAGGAAGTATACCTCTAAAAAGAGGTTTGTTCTAATGTAATCTAACATTCTTAGGCAAAACCTTTATATTTGTTATTGTTTTAGTTATTTTGTTATAACAAGAAGTATATTGAAGTAGTGGTTTGTGGATTTCTCTTTTCTAGAGTATCCAGCCTGAAATAAAATGAATTTGATTTTATTTATCTGGATTTTGTCAGCACTTCCTTGGAAATAACATGAATTGCCTAATTAAAATCACTGCAACGAAGTAACAAATTGACAGCTATCACTCACATATGCAGATTTGTCCTATAAATTGTTTTCCAAAGCAAATTTGACTATTTATATCTTCAAAATTTTTTCAAAATTTTTGTTAATTGCTTTCAAAGAGCAACTTGACCATTATAATACCCTATAACTTTTAATTTTAATTAAAAAAACTGTATTGACTTTACTAAAAATCAGTCATACAGTCAAGCATATTTTAAATGTTCTCAGTGTAAATAATTATTTTAGTTTAACTTTATTCATGAATGTATATTTTCAAATCTCAATTTAATCATTTGAAAACTTTTTTGCAAAATAGAATGCCTGTATTTTATACAATTCTTGGCAATATTTTTTTGAGAAGCACAATTCTTTTCCGTCTATATATTTTGAGAATATTTTAAAATCCAAGACCTATATATAATGATGCATAATGTTTCTAAAAATAATCTCCCAGTTTAGATAGGGAATGTAGTTCTAGGTCAGTTAATCTAAAATGATTTAAACTGGAACAATTCTGTATAAAAATAAAACTAGAATGTGAAGAGTAAGAAATTTTTCTTAGAATTCTTGCTAGAAGTAGAAGAAAAATGCCTGAAGTATAAAAAGGAAAAGAGGATTATGAATTTCTTTCTCCGTTCAACCAGCAGATGTCATGTTTGTTCGTCAGAGCATAAGAGTATTTTAAGATATTCTATTGGTATTACTGTGTACTTCTTACAAATCAGAGTACATAAGCATTAAATATGATTGTTTGAAATCAGAAAGTTAAGTGTGTGATTTTAAAAATTATGATATATTTCTCAATTGAAATTAAAACTCAGTATTCATTTTTAAATTTTTCCCAAGGAAAATTCAGTACAAAGTATGCTGAGACAAAAGTAAGCATATCTATACTACTCAAAATTATTCCTGATCAGTATTTATTACTAATCAATACTATCTATGCATCATATAAATAATCGTTTTGCCCTTTTAATTATAAGACAGTGTGATTACCTAAAATTTTTATATTTTAAAATTTCATGAAGCAAAATTAAGATTCTTGTTGTATTTGGTTATTTATTTTATTATCTTCCATGTCATTACTATCTCCACTCTATCCCTAACTTTCTTTAGTTATGAGACATTTGTTTAATCTATTAGGTATTTCTAATCTAACGTTTTGTAAAATGTATGATTCACCCAGAGCATATAAAAAATATCTTGGAAAGACTTTGTAATAGTCCATAATTAAATATAAAGATTATCATGAAATTTTATAGTAAAATAGCATCAATTTGGAATATTTAAATGAAGGTTAGATTGGAGCTTAATTTCTTCCCTACCTTGAATATCAGTCTTGATAAACAAAATCATACTTCATTATTCACAAGATCAGAAGCATCTTTTTTTAACTTCAAGGTCAGACCATTAATCACCTTAGAAGTGTTTATTTAAGATAAAGAATCTTCCTAGACTTAAGGGAATTTGTATTTATGACATGTAACCATCACCCACTGTCAGTCAACTAAATGTATTCTCTACTAGGATATCGACTTGTTAAAATGCTCAGAATATGATTTCTTGTCTTCATCCTATCTTCCTTCACTCCAGCCCCTTTTTGTGACCCATCTCAGTCTTGGCCCAGAGATGTCAGCTGTTGGAGCAGGCATGCTGCTGCCAGCTTTAGAGAAGGAAAAGACCAAAGACATATTTCTGTGACTAGAATTAGTTAAGATGTCTTTTCTTACACAGACGTGGTGATAATTTCAGGAAAGGTTAGCCTTTTTCAGGCATTTCAAAATGTATGGTCTGCATCCTCTTATATCTGAATAAATTCAAGTATTTATAATATATCTGGATTTCTGGGCCCTGCCTTAGAGAAGAATTCATATTCATGCATATTCAGTTTGTTAAAATATTGTTTAAAATAAATGTATGACCTTTCAAGAGTAGTAATTTCATGAAGTTATGAGATAATTTATAAATAATAGTTCCTCCATATTTAAGCCATAGGTAGTCTAAAATTAATTAAGGAATCAAATTCAGCTTGACAGTAGGCAAACATGTCATCACACCCTAAAGATTCAAGAATAAAAGTTATCTTAATGCCTGTCTCTGGTGGGCAAGTACTCATATCAGTCCTGCTAAATGGCTATTTAAGTATTGACTAAATACTTCTACTGAAGGGAAATTCATGACCTACTCAGGTAGGCAATTCCTTATTCAAAAATCTTAGTGGAGTATTTCTAAGTCAAAATATGCATCCTTCTAATAGGAAATCACTGGTGTTCATCTTATTTCATAACTCTATTCACATTTAGTCTGATTTTCTTCCTCTGATAGATTTTCAACTACTAAATAACAGTTTGCCCCTTTAGGAAGATTTGTTTTCTTTCTTTGCTAAGTGTCTCTAATTCTAACTCTGCTTTCCTTGCTTTTCCTTGAATATAATATTCATTGTTAAGAAACTGCCACATAAAAGTGAGTCTCATATCCATGTGTTTCCTCCTTGGCTACATATTAAAAAAAAACTTCTTCTCCCATTAAAAGGCAGCAACACTAGACTCACCTCCCCAGCACTCTAGATACTGCTCTATAATGAAAGCAGATTAGATTCATATTACTCCGCTAACCAGCTAATTAATTCATTTGCAGTATTGGTATTGATTTTGTTATAGTTGTTGTTTGCAGAGCTGATGATGGAACCCAGGGCCTTACACATGCTAGACAAGCACTCTTCCACTGAGTTGTACCCCTGTCCCTGGTTACTTATACCAAAGCTGTAGTTCTTTATCTCAGATAATAATAAATTCATCTCCCTAATACCATTTTGAGAAATTTGGTTTCAAATGCTAGTTGTCACAAATATTTCGGATTCTAATTTCTTCACTTAGTGTATTGTTTTCCTCTTCTCTAGACTTTGACCTTAAGTATTATGAACATGAATTTGTGCTACATTTAGTATTAAGTAAAACTATCATGTAAAATAAAAAGAAAAATAAAATTAGTATGATGACTCTTGTCTAGAAATCTATGCAGGATGCTTTGTATATGATCCATTTTCAATTCAACTTATTCACAGATCATTTTTAAAAATGCACACAATGTTGATATAGGAAACTACCAAGTGTTATTTAAGCTTTAGATATTTAATTCAATGTATTTAATTGTACTAGTAAGCCTGCCAAACATTAAATTCCATTCATCTGATGTCATTGATGAAACACTTCAGGGGTGATAGAGACTATCTTTTCCATTCTTAGTGTTCAAAATCCATCCTTTAATCATCTCTTATACATTTTTCTGGATCACCTCTTCCACAACCTATAGGTGATAGTGATTGACAATGAGTAAACGTATCAAATCGTGTGAGAAAGTTCTGCACACAGTGAGAAACCAGTGAAAACATTTAATGTTTAATCTAGAAAAGAAAAATCAGGAGGTTGAATAAGTGATGAGAAGTGTACGATTTATTATTTTTTCTAGTGACAATTGCAAAGAATCTCAAAGCTATCTGAAAAGTCTGAGAACGTGACTGATTGCTAAGTGTCTCTAATTCTAACTCTGCTTTCCTTGCTTTTCTTTGAATATAATATTCATTGTTAAGAAACTGCCACATAAAAGTGAGTCTCATATCCAGGAGAAGTGAAGCCAGGCCTCCTCAATCACTGTATATTTAAAACTGGCACAGTACTTGACACTAGTAGACTCTTACTATGTATTGTTGGATTATTAAACAAATGTATTATTGGTAATAAAATAATCTGTTTCAAGATATTAGAAAATTAGATCTATAATTCTGAATGGTCTGAATGACTTTTATTTTGGCAATGGGGGAAAAAAACTGAGATGGTTTGCTTTTGCTATATCCACTATATGGACTTCAAGTTTCCTTAAAATCCAAATAAAAGTCCCTTCCATATTAACCAAAGTTCTTTTGTTGTTGTTAAATTATTGTATTTTCAAATAAATATCAGAGAAAGATTCTCCAAAGAATAATGATATTTACTTTGGAATCGTGAGTATTGCAATTGTTATGCATTTTCTAATAAATTGCAAGTGAATTCAAAGAGGTTGAGGCAAGTTAACTTTTTGAAGGCAAGATGAAGGGTTACATAAGATGTTTTCAAACAATACTACTTGGCTGCATGGGTCTATATCAAGGGTGGCATCTGTCCAAGATTAAACAGACAGCTGTGGGGCGGGCGTCCTTATAGAAGTATTTCCTGTATAAGATTGCATGGTCTTTGTGCAAGATTGCAGTTCTGACAGTCTTTTATGAAGACTATTGTCAGGAATACTGGTATAAGATACCCTCCTTCATAAACTCCTAGTCACATTTATTTATTTTGGCAGTTAGGGTTTGACAGAAGTAACTCCATTTTAACTCTGACAAATGTCACAGTTTTAAGTTCAAACGTATAGTCCAAAGCCACAGATAAGACAAACCTAGGTGACCACTCACATTCTGATACACTTATATGGACTTCCAGGATACCATAATTTTTGCTTTCTTCCTGTCCACTGGTTGTTCCACCAGAGGTCTTTGTGTGCTTCCTGTCCTTTCCCATAACTCTTAACCTTGAGTTGCCCCAAAGCTTAGCCCTGTCTTCTCTTGACCACTCACACTCATATCTTCGCAGCTTTCAATTTATTCTATCTTTTATGCCCATGGTTAGCAGCATTCTAGCTCTAATCCTGACCACTCCTGTATTCTAGATGAATATCCTACTGCATAATTTATGTCTCCATTTGAATCATTGGAATCAATGAAAACATATTTCCTGAACTTCTCCCCCAAATTCTCCCATAGCTTCCCTTGTAGTTGTTGGGAATTCTGTTCCTGGAATTGCTTAGGCCTAGAACCTTGGATTACCCTTGAGCCTTCTCTTCTTCTCACGTTGTTCATTCTATCAACCCTTCTTGCATCTACTCTCAAACATAATAGAATATTGATTAGATGTCAATGGTATGACTTTTCAAATAGAAGAATCGCTTATAAAATATGGAGTAGAAAGTGACAGTTTGGCCAAAGAAAATTTTAAGGATGTTTAAAGTCTACTATGTCATCATTCACATTTGAGCACACTTTCTGTTTTCAGGGAAGGCCTATGCTCCAGAATTCTATTACGATACCTATAATCCTGTGTGGCAGAACAGACACCGTGTTTATTCCTACAGTCTTCAGTGGACACAAATGAACCCTGATGCAGTGGATCGCATTGTTGCATACCGACTGGGTATTCGACAGGTGAGAAATTTAAATGGTGTCTTTTTTTTTTTCCCTCTGTGATCTCCTGTGTAGACTTTGTTATTATATCTTTTCTAACCATGTTGCATGAACTACAGGATCTATTTTCTTATATCAAAGGTAATTTTACCATACAAACTACTCTGAAGTACTTACAAATTTTTGGAATTTACAATTTTTCCACCATGTTAGAAAACATTAAAGCTACAGCCTTTGAGCCCTTCGAAGCCCTTCATAACTAGAGATGCTTGAGAAATTATACAGCATCATTTCCATGAAAGGAACTTATTTAGAATGCTCACACTTCCCTAAATTCTGTAATCATTTGCCTTGTTTCCCATGAAGCTCCAAGTCTTACATATTTTTACTCAAAGGGTTCAAGGTATGTACAGAATATTTTAAAACACTTTAATAAGTCTAAAGAATATAACTACTTCAGTAAAATGAGAAGAAATAACAAAGTATGACGTTTTTGTAAGTTTGCTGAAGATTATGGGTTATATGGGAAAATTTTGAACTTTTTCAATTTAACCACTGTTACAGTCACTTATCCTTTGTGGTGTAATGATATTTTGAAATTTAAAGGTAGGTCTATATATTGCTTGTTGCTAGATGATGTATTATCTGGGTGACTTTCTCAGGGTAACACAACATTTTTGAATATTTATTTGATTACCACATCATATGTTTGCTGTCTTCCACTTCACATGATGCAGATTTTCAATGTGTGTTCCATTTCTTAGCTAAATCACAGAGTACATTTTCAGTTGGACCATTAGAAAGGACAAGATTTTCTTGGAGAAAAAACAATAAATGTCTTTTATTTTAAAATCACCCTTTTTCTATCTTTCTCAAACATTTTTAATAAAAAACCTTTTGAGATACAGCAGTCAAATTAAGATACATAGAAAACCAAATGCTCTTATCTTTTAATTTAATAATCTCAAAAACGTAAAATGAATTTTCCTATTGAAAATATCTGGCACTTGATAATTACTGCTTTCTTGTCTAAGTGTTCATAGGTCACTGATCCAGCAGACCACAGTGGACCTTTGGAATTTTTCTCTCATTCTCTCTCCATCATTACATTGGTCCCTGGGTAAAATAGTAAATCTGAGATCCACATCAAAATAGTTTGTTCTACTTGCTCTGATTTGATGAATTTCCTTGATAGGGAAGATTTAAAAAAATAAGACTAACAGTTCTTTGTCCCTCAGGTCCTCAGGTGATGGCATTATCTCTCCTTTTCTCTTCTTAACCCAGCTCCTATTGTAAAATCTTTCTTCCTTGGTGCCTCTTAAAGTATGTTTGACTTTTCCCACCTCACACTCTTTTATTAAGTGCTTACTACATTGTTTGGTCATTCATGTTCATCTTTGATTATACATCTTTTTTTTTTAAAAATCTGAGGACCTAAGACCATATGCTATTTGTAAAAATAAATTATTTTCTTTAGGTGTCTTTTACTATTTTCTGGCAGTCTATTTTCAATGGTAGAGTCAGAATTTTTTCTTTTGTTTCTCACGTCTTTCCTCAGTTATATTTTCTAGAAGTCTTTAGGTAACTTGCTGTTACAATCTAAAAGAGCTGCCTGTTTATTCTGTGGAATTTACCTAACTCTGCTCATCATTCTCATCATTTCCTCTTTCCCTCTCTCTCTCGCCCCAGTGCCTTTTTAAACATTTTTTTTTATTTTTTATTTTTATTTTGAGACAGAGTCTCACTAAGTTGCTTAGGGCCATGCTAATGTGCTGAGGCTGGCCTTGAATAGGCAATCCTCCTGTCTCAGCCTCCTGTGTGGTTAGGATTACAGGTATGTGCCACCAAGCCCAATTTATCATTTTCTCTATTTAACATGATTGAAACCTTTGTTCACCCAATGTGTCTGTTATGTATGCAATGCAGAATTGTTCTCTGTTAGTCAAAGTTAGTCAATGAAGTCTTCCACCAAAAAATTGCAAGATAGATTTTTGTAGAGATAGAATTCCTCTCCAGAGGGAGCCAAATAATTAAACCCCCTCCTTATTCTACATAGTTTGTACCCAGTATTAGCAAATTGTCTTCTTTAGTATATTTTTTTTGGATGAGGGGTAATCAGGGGTTAGGATTGTTATACTATTTTCCAACAATTATCTTTTTAAATTTTTCATTTCTGCCATGAATATTTCTAAATTCCCATCTACATTTTTTATCATAAAACTGATACATAACTCTGATATTCAAGGATACATATATCCCAGTCACTGGTTGTTCTTTTTAGTCAAATTGGTTAGATATTGTTCTCCTATTCTGCTTCAGAATAAATCATGTATGTGTGATATTTGCATATAAAATCCCTTTACTATATTCTATTAAAATAATGAATTCCAAACCCACCCAACTTCCAAGTCTAGACAGTCTACCCTCATCATTACTTAGCTATATAACCATGAGCATAGTTATGGACATATGTAAACATGAGTTCCTATTCTATACATTGAAGGTGATGATACCTATCTGGCAACTGGCAGTTCTTGTGTTGTTCTGCCAGTGTGAACAAGAAGGTGACATTTGTAAATATCATGCAAGAAGAAAAAGAGCATGAATATATACTTCTCTTTCCACTACCACTTCCACTATATTCAATCCTCACATGAGAAATTGTTACAAGCAAAATGACCTCATTAAGCAACATTTCTTTTAAAGATCCACCTACATATAAAATTTTACAGTGATAGGGCAAATGCTTTTCATATACAAACTGAAATGATGCTTCTAACAAAAGTTCCCTGCTTTATACAAGAAGCAAAGGTATTATAGTGAATAAGTTTAACTTTTTGTATTAGAAAATTTGGGTTTCTGATATCCCATTTATGTACATTTAGTATCAATGTCTTGTGTCATAGGACGTAAGATATCAGCATTTTAAAATCATTCTTAAATTCTGTTCTGATCATCACTTTAATGGAGATTTTATATTACATACATATGACCTTTTTTATTCCTCAAGGTATCTTAGCATCTTGAATCAATGAATTTTTTAATATAATCAACATAACTTGAATGTTTAAGAAAGTGACCAAAGGAGCACAATTTTTTTTAAACATTGATTTTCCCCTAATAATTACTGTTGATGTGTTTGATTATGCAATCAAGGGATCATTAATTTGTGTTGCATACTTTAAGATTTTTCTTTTTTGCAGTGCTGGTAATTGAACCCAGGGCCTCACATATACTAGGCAAGAACTCTACCACTGATCTATACCCCTAGACCAATTTTATCATTTTAAAGTTATATTATTTTAGGTCATTTATTTATTTTAAGCCTATTGACATAAGTAATTTTTCCATCATGAAATAACTAAACTACCTACCAGAAAATATCTTCCATTTTAATATCAGACTTGATCTGTACACAATATATTTGTGTGTTAGTAGAAGTCTAAAATTCAAGTTTGATCCTTTAAGATAAATGACAAATTCACATCTAAAGAGCCTGTTTTATTTTTAATCCTGAAACCTTTGTAATCCTTATTACCTATTCTTAAATTGAATATGATGGTAGAATCATTGCTGTGTTGTTAAATCCATGGCTGGATGAGACTGGTAAACTGAACCAGGCATTCTTGTTTCCTATGAATATTAGCTAACTACTTTAGTCTATACTTAAATGTAATGAGGAGCATTGTCTCAGAATTTAAGTAGGTTTATTCACTTTTATTGTAAAATATCTCAGTGTGTCTAGAAAAAGGCACTGAAATTCTAGAATTTCTATGTTAAAAGACTTTACCATAACAAATATATCACAAGAAGCCAAAAAATTAATTTGTGGAAAACAGTTTCCCCCAAATATGAATGTCCTTAAGTTATACTTTTTAGGCTCAACTAAGCAATTGTTTAATCTCCTTAGACAGCTACTAGCCTCCAATTATTTGCTTCATTTGTTGCTTAAGAGGAAAGAGAAAAAGGTTATTTGAATGTCTGCTTTCCTAGGTATCTAAGGAATTAAGAACAAAACAAAGCTCTTCCTCAGTTATGCCAATATACTGGATTACATAAACATCATTTCAATTCATTTAAAACACACTCAATTATAGTTTCTGTTGTGAAAGTATTTTAGAATTTTATGCAGTTTCCTTTTTGTATTATGACATAGAGGTATACAATGACTAAGACTTGTTGACTGTCATCATTGGAAAGAAGATTATTTCACTGAATACCTTAACAGTCCCTGTTCTGAATTCTTAAGTCATGATACATTAAAATGTTTGCAGTTATCATATTCATTTGCTCACCCATTCAGTCAATAAAACTTTGAATAAATTAATCTTATGGTAATTGTCTGAAATTTAAAAAATGAAGTATTGTCCTCAATGTCTATTAAAATAAATAAGTTCTGTAATAAAAACATATTCAAAATGCCATAGAAATAGATGTAGGAGCAGTTAGTACAACCTAATAGTGGACTAAGAGACATGATCACCAAGGTAGAAACCGTTGGTTTTAAAGGTTTATTCCAAAGTTTTCCTTTTAGACACTAACTACTAATAATCACTAATTAGTCAATCATTGATCAAAAATATGCATCTTGGCATAATTATTAAATGAATTAATTATAAAGTCATATTGTTTTTCATAGATGTAACTATAATAATTGAGCTGCTCCTTATCTTTCCCACCAGTTAAAATATTTAAAAGTTATTTTAGTAAATAATTTATTACCTATTTTTTATTAAAGGATGATTATTATAATGGATTTTGGTTAACTTTTTAGAAATTTATTATACATAATCAACAGTAAGCTTGATAATTGTAGTAATCACTATTGCTGAGTATCGGGTTTAATACATTAACTGAAAAAGTAGAGAATTTTGAAGAGAATGTGAAATTTTAGTTGGTTTTGTGGAATGAATTTTTTATACTTTAGCAAATAACATGATATGTACTATGTCTATGGTACAGTCTTCAGACAGTAACAGGATAATGGTAGAATAAGATAGAAATTAAATTGAAATAATACATGTGCTTGACTTTGTTGGGGAGATTCGGTTCATAGAGACATTTGGAGACATTTGACATAGGTTATTTAGTGTGATTTCAGGGAAATCTGGGGATTTGGTAAATAGTTGGAATTCTTCACACAGTTTTGAATCTTGAATAAAATAACATCTTTTATAATCTGATCATCTTAATTAGAGTGTATTGAACAGTATTGCAATAGCACAGTTGGGCAGATATATGAGGTTATAGTGATTTAGACTGAAATAGTGAAAGAGCAGAAGAAGAAATATTGAACTGAGATTGAACTAAGAGGAACTTGAATATTAATTTTGTTTTGAGGAAACATTTTGAAAAGGACATGACTTCATATTCTCTGATGTTCATTTCAACCTATTTAATAAATATTCTGGAAAGCATCAAATATGGAGATGAGACAGGGAGCTAGGAATGCAGAGAATTGTAGTGAGAACATTGTTTAAATGGTCTCCTTAGCTCTGGAAAAGAAATAAACCCTAATCCAGTGATAATGAAATTATCACCAAATAAAAACACTGTACCCCATCTGCTTCTTTCCCCATAAACACTAACTTCATAATTTATGTATTAGTAGGACAAGTCATGTATGGGCAACTGGAAAGAACTGGGTAAGGTATGAACCTTTGAGTGATATAGACAGCTCTGTAGTATAAGGGTGCCTTATTTTAAAGTAAGTGTGTCTTAGAAAATTCTATGTTCTGTCTGAGTTTTTTGAGTCTATACTCCTTTGTCAGATTTCATTCTTTTTAGTAATGTTGCCTGGGAAAAATAATTAGAATTTTCCTTTTTCTTGATCCTGCATGTGATGGAAAATGAATGTCATTATTAAGGAGATTTTTGGAGTTTAAGACTATTGAATTATTGACAGAAATAAGATTCTGCAAGCATGCTCATACTTTCAAACTTAGACTCGTTAAGTGCGAATGATAGGGGGGATATAAAACAAACAAAGATACTCTAGGCCGAAGCATGCTATTAAAACTGTGGACATGTCTCCTTGAATGTGTAAGTTAGGTCAAAAGCATTAGACTCCAGAGCTGAAGTTGGAATGTGGAAACATAAATTTAGTCATAAATACTATAATGGTAGAATTTTCATAAAGAAAGAGAGAAAGAGAAAGGAGAAAAAAACTAATTAGAAAAATATGACATTTAAAAGGGCATTTAGGAGTCTATGATTTCTTGTATGTGTTAAGAGGGTGAGATTTGTACTTTCAAACAAAATTGTAAAAGATTAGAAAGTCATGAATATTGAAAATATCAGATATCAATGAATCAGTGTTAGTTTTTTATTTAAACTAATAAATTTATTTAATGTTAAAAGGGGGATAGGAAAAAAGGTTTTTCTATGGGTTTAATATTATTCTGAAGTCTACTGACTCCAACCTAATTAAATTGATCTGTTATGCTAGCTGTCCACTTGAATCAATATTTTATTAAAGAACTGAAGACTAAAGGAAATGCATATTTTCTTAGATGAAAGAACATTTCTTAAATTTTTAAACTATTTTGTTTACTTAAAACTATAAACATACAGTAATTATGAATTGCAATACTTTGATCCATTTCAAAGGAACTATCCAGGAAACCAATATAAGTTCAGTGTCTTATATCACTAGGGATAGAGAATTCACTGGAAAACAGTAATTCATCCAATTAGAGTGGAGAAAAAAATAAAAGTATCAGAACCTTAAATAGAGTATGGTGTTCAGATTAACAGTTGCTATTTTTTTTTTAGACCTCAACATCATGCAAGTCAATTGAATAGAGATTTATATATGGATTTATGGTCTAAATGCTCTTTTTATTTACTGCATCTATTCACAAACTGAATACACTATTTTCTTTGTGTTGTGGCAGTGATTTTCATACTTCAGTGTTCATCAGAATTACTGAAGACTTGTTAAACCAGTTGCTGATTTAGTGATCTGGAGTGGGATCTTAAGTTACCCACTGTTATTTCTAACAGTTTCCCTTAGGATGCTGATAGAGGGGGTCTGGGTCCACATTTTGAGGACCCTGTTTCATTTAATCATACTGTTATGAAAAGACTGATATCAGATCCTGTTTTCATGTTTTACATTTTTCATATACTGACACTCTCATAGGATCACAATATGAAAAACAGTACCATAACATACTGTTTCAAGCATAGTATTTGGCATATAGTTCTTTAAAAACCATTAGTGGAATAAATGAATTTGAAATTTGCATGGTAAGTGGGCAACTATTGATTTCTCACCAAAGAGATGCATTTCCCTGTTATGCTTGAATTGATACATTTGAAACATCATTGATTATTAAAATCAAGTTTTAGCTTTTTACCTGATAGACTGAGAACTATTATAAATGCAAGTGTTTTCTTTACTTGTAGTCAAGGTATAGTTCATTAGGCTTATATCTGTGTGCATCTCTATGGAATATTTAAAAGAAATCTTTTTAAAATTTATTTATTTTGATTCATTATAAACAAATGGGGTAAAACTTATTTCTCTAGTTGTACATGAAATAGTCATACCATTTGTATAATCATACAAGTACATAGGGTGATGTTTGTCTCCATCTGTTATTTTTTCCCTTCCCTCCCACCCCTCCTACTCCTCATTCCTCTATAAAATCCATCTTTCCTCCATTCTTGCCTCCCTCCCACTCCCATTATGTATCGTCATTCACTTATCAAAGAGATCATTAGACCTTTGGTTTTTTGGGATTGGTTTATCTCACTTAGCATGATATTCTCCAACTTCATCCATTTGCCTGCAAATACCATAATTTTATTCTTCTTTATGGCTAAGTAATATTCCATTGTGTATATATACCACAGTTTCTTTATCCATTCATCAATTGAAGGACATCTAGGTTGGTTCCACAATCTAGTTATTGTGAATTGAGCACTATGATCATTGATGTGGCTGTATCACTATAGTATGCTGATTTTAAGTCCTTTGGGTATAGGCCAAGGAGTGGGATAGCTGGGTCAAATGGTGGTTCCATTCCAAGTTTTCTAAGGAATCTCCATACTGCTTTCCAGAGTGGCTGCACTAATTTGCAGCCCCACCAGCAATGTATGAGTGTACCTTTTTCCCCATTTTTCCCACATCATCGCTAACACCTGTTCTTGCTTGTATTCTTGATAATTACCATTCTAATGGGGATGAGATGGAATCTTAGGGTAGTTTTGATTTGTATTTCTTTATTACTAGAGATTTGAACATTTTTTCATATATCTGTTGATCGTTTGTAGATCTTCTTCCGTGAAGTGTCTGCTCATTTCCTTAGCCCATTTGTTGACTGGGTTATTTGTATGCTTGGTGTAAAGTTTTTTGAGTTCTTTATAGATTCTGGAGATTAGTGCTCTATCTGAAGTATGAGTGGCAAAGATTTTCTCCCACTCTGTAGGCTCTCTCTTCACATTGCTGATAGTTTCCTTTGCTGAGAAAAAGCTTTTTAGTTTGAATCTATCCCAATTATTGATTCCTGCTCTTATTTCTTGTGCTTTGGGAATAATGTTAGGGAAGTCTGAACCTAAGCCAACATGATGAAGATTTGGACCTACTTTTGCTTCTATAAGGTGCAGGGTCTCTGGTCTGATTCCAAGGTCCTTGATCCATTTTCAGTTGAGTTTTGTGCAGGGAGAGAGAAAGGGGTTTAGTTTTATTCTGCTGCATATGGATTTCCAATTTTCCCAGCACCATTTGCTGAATAGGCTATCTTTTCTCCATTGTATGTTTTTGGCGCCTTTGTCTAGTATGGGAAAACTGTATTTATTTGGGCTTGTCTCTATGTCCTCTATTGTGTACGATTGATCTACCTGTCTACTTGATTTACCTGTCTATTTTGGTTCCAATACCATGCTGTTTTTGTTACTATTGCTCTGTAGTATAGTTAGAGTTCTGGTATTGTGGTACACCCTGCTTCACTCTTTCTGCTAAGGATTGCTTTAGCTATTCTGGGTTTCTTATTTTTCCAAATGAATTTCATGATTTTCATGATTGCTTGCTCTATTTCTATGAGGTATGTCATTGGGATTTTAATTGGAATTTCATTGAATTTGTATAGCACTTTTGGTAGTATGACCATTTTGACAATATTAATTCTACCTATCCAAGAACATGGGAGATCTTTCCATCATCTAAGGTTTTCTTTAATTTCTTTCTTTAGTGTTCTGTAGTTCTCATTGTAGAAGTTTTTCACCTCTTTTGTTAGATTAATTCCCAAGTTTTTTTTTTTTTTTTTTTTTTTTGAGGCTGTTGTGAATAGGGTAGTTTTCCTAAATTCTCTTTCAGAGGATTCATCACTTATGAATAAAAATGCATTAGATTTATGAGCATTGATTTCATATCCAGCTACTTTACTGAATTTATTTATGAGCTCTAGAAGTTTTCTGGTGGAATTTTTCGGCTCCTCTAAATTTAGAATCATGTTATTAGCAAATAGGGCTAGTTTGAGTTCTTCTTTTGCTATTTGTATCCCTTTAATTTCTTTGGTCTATTTGCTCTGGCTAGAATTTCAAGGATACTGTTGAATAGAAGTGGTGAAAGAGGGCATCCCTGCCTTGTTCCAATTTTTAGGGGGAATGCTTTCAGTTTTTCACCATTTAGAATGATATTAGCCATGGGCTTAGCATAGATGGCCTTTACAATGTGAGGACTGTTCCTACTATCCCTATTTTTTCTAGAGTTTTGAGCATGAAAGGATGCTGTATTTTATCAAATGCTTTTTCTGTATCTATTGAAATAATCATGTGATTCTTAACTTTAAGTCTGTTGATATGGTGAATTACATTTATTGATTTCTGGATGTTGAACCAACCTTGCATCCCTGGAATAAAACCACTTGATCATGATGCACTATCTTTTAATATGTTTTTGTATGCAATTTGCTAAAATTTTGTGAAGAATTTTTGCATCTATGTTCATTAGGGATATTGGTCTGAAATTTTATTTCCTCGATGTGTCTCTGTCTGGTTTTGGTATCAAGGTGATATTAGCTTCATAGAATGAGTTTGGAAGGATTCCCTCCTCTTCTATTTCATGGAATACTTTGAGGGGTGTTGGAATGAGCTCTTCTTTGAAGGTCTTGTAGAACTTGGCTGAGAATCCATCTGGTCCCGGACTTTTCTTTGTTGGTAGGCTTTTGATGACTTCTTCTATTTCATTGCTTGAAATTGATCTATTTAAATTGTGTATGTCCTCCTGATTCATTTTGGGTGGATATGTCTCTAGAAACTTGTTGATGTCTTTGAGATTTTCTATTTTGTTGGAGTATAGATTTTCAAAATAGCTTCTAATTATATTTTGTAGTTCAATAGTGTCTGTTATGATATTTCCTTTTTCATTCTGAATTTTAGTGATTTGAGTTTTTTCTCTCCTTCTCTTTGTTAGTGTGGCTAAGGGTTTATCAATTTTCTTTATTTTTTTCAGTGAACCAACTTTTTATTTTGTCTATTTTTTCTATTTTTTTAAATGAACTATTAAAAGTTTCTTAACTGTAACAAATGTAAACTAAAATTTGCATTTGGTAATGTCCTGATGACTAATCGAATGCTTTAGTAATTTACATTACAAGAAGTATGAATATCAAATATAGTTTCTCTTGTGCTGGGCTTGCTCATACATAGGGTAAGGGCGTGGAGTCAAGACCCAGACACCAGGAGTTGGGTGGAAGCAGGCTTGTGGTGAGCAGCCTGCAAACTCATTTATTGTGGGGACAGCTATACATTTTATAGGTTTCTTGCCTATAATGTGCCACAGGGGATCAGACCACCAGGTCGCTATACAGGTTCCCTTGGTAACACTGAGTCAATTTGGGGCAGTTGTTTACTTTCCTAGGTGGCCGAAGCAGAACGCTCTTCCTCGCAAGTTTTCCTTATATACTTGAGACAGTCACTGCTGCCAACCAAGAACTAGGATTTCTCCCAACAATCAAACTGTTATATTCCTGAGTACTCATTCTCTTATATTTCAAGAAGAATGAGTGATGGCTATCAGATCCATTTTGAATTGATCATCACGATATGCCTTTTTCAGTTTTTACTTAAAAATTACTATTAGTTCAGCTGTATAATTTTAGTTGTATTTTTAAAAATTTCTTAAATTATCTTAGCTGTGAATTTAGTCATCAATATTTTCACACTATTTTATACCAAAATCTGTTTTTCAATACTTAAAATACTTAACTAAAATGACTGAAACATTTGCTTTTGAATAAGAAATGTTGAACATGAATTATTCCAATAAAATTGGATAATACAGTTGCAGTAAAATTGCTCAATAATAGATTGCTATGTTTTGCAAACACCTGTTCTCTGATTTACAAAGTTCAAACATGAAATGCAAAAAGATCAGAGTGTTTAAGTTGCTTTAATATACTTCAAGTTTGGGAAACAATTTCTGCAAAGATGGGAACAAGAATTTGGGTAAAAATTTGAAGACAATAGTTTGAATATCATAGGCATTACCTGTTTCTGATAGCTATGCTTAAAGTATATCTCTATCTATTCATCCATCTATTATTGATCTATATATTATCCTGCCTGACACTAGTATAGGTGATTGACATGTCACATTTTAGTTCTTAAAAAAGCACAGTAATTGCTGTTATATCTTTCTTGCATATTAAGAGTTCAAGGGATAACTAATTTGCCAAGGTCAAAGAGTTAAGGAAAAGCTAAACCTGGAATTTGAACCCATGCCATCTAGTTTGGAGTCTAACAAAGTTAATTCAGCTGACTGCCACCTGAGGCTCACTCTTTTCTATCTTTTTCTTCTTTTTGTAATGGCAGATTTTACTATGTTGTTTTTTTCAATTTCTTATATAGTTACTGCCTTTTGAGATTTTCTATGTTTTTCTGGTATCAACTTTATTTGCTTTTTGAATTTTTAACATATACTTCTACATATATGTCTACATAGATGAGTATTATATTTTAATTTAAAAAATATCTTTGACAATTGGGAATATATCTGCTTTCCCACCCACCATGTATATATTTTGTATGAGATTTTTATGCTTCTGGATGCATTTTGTCTGTTCATTATTTTATAAATCATTTAATCATATTACAACATTAACATCTCTGTTTCTTCTTTTTTCTATGGTGGGAGAGGGTGCATGAGAGAATAGTTCTTATTCTGAGAAAGTTTAAAACATATGAGGACATATATATCCAAGCAATGAACTAGAATCTAGTATGCTAGGTATCACCATCAGGGTTGGCATAAGGTGTTGTTGGAGACATTGGGAAGGAATCTAATATAACATTGGGAAGTGACAGAGAATGTGTTAGCCAGCTGCCATCTGAGGGATGCATAGAAGTTATACAGATTGAGGAACATGGATGAACTTAACATGTGCTGGACCACAGCTGTTGATATAGCCTGGATCTGGAATATACCTTGAAGACTATGTGTTAAAGATACTTGGTCCCCAACTGGTGGCACTATTGGGAGGTGGTGAAATAGGAGGAGGTGGAGCCTAGTTGGAGGAAATAGGTCACTGGGGGGGGGGGGGCTTGCCCCTGAAGGGTGTATCTTGTCACCTGTGTACTCTAGCATTCTCTCTCTCTCTCTCTCTCTCTCTCTCTCTCTGCTTCTTGTCTACCGTGAGGTAAATAGCTTTGCTCTACCATGTGCTCCCTTCCATGATATTCTCCCTTGTTATGGGCCTGAAAGCAATGGAGTTAGCCAACCATGGACTGAGAATTCTTTTTTGTTGTTGTTTTTATTTTTAGATATTTTGACATACACATACATGGGTCGTAACCCATTACAATTTGGATCCCATTCTTGTGGTTGAACATGATGCAGAGTTACACTGGTTCTGTGTTCATATATGGACATAGTAAAGTTATTTTTATTTCATTCTACTGTCTTTTCTATTCCCATCCCTCTTCCTTCCCTTCATTTCCCTTTGTCATATCCAATGAAGTTCTATGCTTCCTGCCCCCTATCCTCCCTTGTTAAGGATTAGCATTCATATATCAGAGAGAACATTCAGCCTTTGGTTTTCTGGGACTGGCTTATTTCACTTTAGCATGATATTATTCAGTTCCATTCATTTAGTGGCAAATTCCATAATTTCATTTGTCTTTATGACTGAGTAATATCAATGGACTTAAAACTCTGAAATCATGAGCCACAATAAGTCTTTCCTCCTTTTAGTTGATTTTATGTCAGATATTTTGTTCCAGCAATGGAAAGCTGACTAACAGAATCATGATATTTCAGAAAACTGAAAATTAAAATATATTTGAATCATAGATCAGGAGAGAAGTTGAGAGATTAACTCGGCAATATGGTGAGAAAAATAGCATAAAGGACCATGTGAACTGTTACAGAGAATTTCAACTTTAGATGAGGAGAGATATTAAAATAATCAAAACAGTGGAGTCAAATAGCCACTATTGTGATATAAAATCAATAGAGAACAAGCATAGAGTAAGAATTATTGCTTTATTTGATATGAAATATAAAGATTTAAATCAGTGATGCTTCATTGGCTATTGTAGAGAAATTTTGTGGCAGAATCTGTAGAATTCAATGATTGAAAGGAGGATGGGGCAAGAGGTGGAGTAAGATCACAGGGATGGAGTCAATGTTCAACACTTACATGATCATTGTCTTAACAAAATTTATGCCAAAATACATCCACATTCATTGTCTCAAATGTTAAGAACATATTCTTCAGTATGATTATTCATATTAAAAAGGAAAATGTGGCCAGTTGCAATGGCACACATCTGTAATCCCAGTGACTTGGGAGACTGAGGCAGGAGGATTGCAAGTTCAAGACCAGTCTCAGTAACTTAGTGAGCCACTGTCTCAACATAAACAAATTTAAACAAGGGAGCTGGAGATGTAGCTGAGTGATAAAGTACTACTGAATCTATCCCCAAAATGAAAAAAAATGAATGAAAATGAACTAAAACTAAAGAGAAAAATGAACATACAGAGTTTGGTGTGAGGTACATTTTAAAGGACTATTGCCAAGGAAACATGAAATAATAAAATGTAAAAACAAAAACAAAATCTTAAGAAAGCATCATGTTATAGTATAAAAGAAACATACTAATGTATCTGTGTATTTCTTTTATTTTATGTTCTAAAGATCATAAGCTTGCTGGGCATGGTGGTGCACACCCAGCAGATTTGAAGGCTGAGGGAGGAGAATGGTGAGTTCAAAGCCAGCCCCAGCAATTTAGTGAGCCCCTAAGCAACTTAGCAGTACCTCATTTCAAAATAAAATATAAAAAGACTGGGGATGTGACTCAGTGGTCAGGTGTCCCTGGGTTCAGTCTCCAGTACCAAAAATAAATAAATATTACAAGCTAAAATTTTCCCTTCAGAAATTTATGTTGTAGCAAAATAACACAATAAAATTCCTTAGGTAGTTTTCTTATATTTCTTATAAGCAGCTTCTCTACTTAAGAAAAATAATTTGAATATACATGTATTTATGATAAAAGGTGCTGCAATTATAGTTCCTAAATTTTAAAAAGATGGAAGAATTTTTTAAAGGAAAATTTAAATTTAAAAGTAATGTTCATTTTTTTCCCCTTACATTATCTCCCCTGTAACTTTTACATTATCCTTTCCTCTAATTAGGAGTTCTTTTAGGCCAAGTGTTTGTGTGTATTGATACAATTTGATCTTTACAACACAACTGTATTTGTGAGGGAGCTGTCAAAACACACCCCCAGCTCCAAAATCATCCTTTCAAAGGGACACATACACTCTGCTCACAGTTCCCTGACGAAAGCAAGCCACACGACCTGCCTTGAGTTCAAACAGGGTAAAGCAGTGTCTTCCATGTTCCTGAAAGGAAGGAAGGAACCCAGTACTGTGAAGAGCTCACATTACTCCTAAAGACCTTCATTTCTGGTCAGCAATGTTTGACTGAATATATTAATACCATTTGATTTTCTACTGAAAATGCAATCTCAGTAAGTTCCACTTCTTGAGTTTACTTCTAAAATACCAAAAAAAACAAAAAATCAAATATTCCATTATGAAGTTTTACTATTTATTTCAAATAACAAAAGAACTGAAAGAAAATTAATAATTGTCTGATAAGTTACTAAGTTAATGAATAACATTAAATAAATGCTCTTCTCTCCACATGATTTATGTAAAAGAATAATAAAATATAATGCAAGCTCTTGCAAATAATTCACCAAAAGCATAATGTTCTTAGATTCTTTTGTAATTAGATGTAGCATGCCATAAGATGTATGTGGAATAAGAATGAAGCCAAATGGGGAAACGTCCATGATCTCATGGAGCTTATATTCTGGCACAGAGCAGACAAAAGAATTAATAGGATAATTACCAAAAGTTATTCCTTTTCTCACAGTACCCCAGAACAAACCCAGGCCCGTGCAGATGCAAGTCAAGTGCTCTATCACTGAGCTATATATACCCCCAGCTCCTCAGGAAGTTATTAGTGCTCTGTAACAAATAGAGCAGAGACAGAGGGAAAATGGCTGTCATTAAAATTCATTCTGTATCTAGAATAAAAAATTCGAGAAAGTAGCAAAAGCTTGGTCTTTATTTTTCCTACATGTTCATCATTTTGAGACAATTTTCAAACCATACTGATGGGAAGTAGACTTATATTACAGTTCATTCTGGGGGAAAGAATGAATCTAATTATGGATAATCGAGAGCATTAGCTAAAATGAAACCATAATAACTTCTTCTACATTTATCACATTTTATCCCTAAAAACCATGTGAGGTAAAATAAATGACATACAAATTCAATGACTACATTTATGAGCCTGAATTATGTTCAGGAATAAGAAAAATAAAATAATCTGACTTGGAATACAGTGTAAAACTATATGCTGTTATATGTCATATATTGAGGAATTTTGTCTGTGGATGTGGAAAAATGTATTGACAATTCACAAGTCATATCACATGCATAAGAACAAACTGTCAACCAGTAAGAACATGTGAGGTTTTCTGGATGCAGCGCTGTGGAAGGAAGAAGTTCTGCTTTAAAAGGAATTGAGGCTCCTAAATAATTGAATTATAACTACATAACCTTGCTTTTTAAAATCATTATTTTGAATTTTCTGTAAAATAATCAAAATTCTTGAATAGATGACCTGAAATAGCTCCAAAAAGTTGTACAGAGGTTAGAGTGCCACAATGTTGAGGGAGAGGTGACAAAATTTCAAAGGGCAGATTGTCCAAGTCAGCTGTATAATACTAAAACTCAACAACTAGAGCCTTAGCTCTCTTCATGCCCTTTGATCAGAGATTGATGCCCTTTTGAAAATATATTTAGTTTCTGAAATTAAAGATGAGGTTTTTATTGCTCTGAATTTTCAGCTTGCATTTTATAATAAATGCCAGAAATTATAAATGCTCATTTTGATTTTATGCTGATGTGACAGTAGTGTGACAATATCTGTGGGGTGGTTGGTTGCGGGACCTTATATTCATGTGACATTATAGTGTCTGGAATTCCTCCTGCTGCCTTTAAATAGGTGCCCAGTACTCTACAACTTGAGCAAAAATGTGCCTCCCACTCTGAGCAAGTGAGCAGACATAAAGAGCTGTAAGAATCTACTCAGGAAAAATTCTTGTGAAGCTTTCCCTTTTATTTAGAAACACACACTGTATACAAATACAATGCTGCTGTGATACAGGTAGTGATTTGGGGGGTTGGGTGTGGCCAGACAATGGAATAAAGAGTGACCCTATGAAATAGTGTGGTTGGGGAATGCCTCTCAGAGAATTAGCATTTTTTTTTTTTTTTTTTTTTTTTTTTTGCGGTGCTGGGGATTGAACCCAGGGCCTTGTGCTTGCAAGGCAGGCACTCTACCAACTGAGCTATATCCCCATCCTGAGAATTAGCATTTAAGTAGAGGCATCAGTGATATGAAGAAATGAACGTCACAAATAAACGAGCTAAGAGAAAAGAACAACACATAAGTATGTCATAAGGAAATAAAAGCACATGTAAATTATATTTATTTCAATATTGATGTCTGTAGGTACTATGTTTTCAAAAATCCATGGGAAAATTACAGTAGTCCTTACAAAGACAGTGGGGTTCTAAATTCAAAAAAATTAGTATTAATCTATTAGCTATAATAATACAAAAGGCAACAAAAGGAAACTGAGCATTTTGCAAAAGTGAGAATTGGTTCTCAGACTTTAGGATGAGATGTGAGAGAACTGACTGGTAACATACAGGTTGTGTGGGAGATGATTTGCTGGAAACTAAGACCAGTAGAGACTGAAACTGTACTTGTAATTGGGATTGTTCCCTAAGAGACAGTTGGTAATTAATCTGGGTGTTGGGCCTGAGCTTTTAATAGTTATCAGTCAGTATCTCTAAGTAACAGCAGAACATTTTGGTAGGAAGGGAAAAATGCCTTCTTTCTTATTCAGAAAATGATACATCTTTCTACTGAGTAACAGACTCGGCACATTAGTTAAATAATTAGTGAACTAGATTTTGGGAATATGGTAGTTATCCAAAGAAAATTCAGTCCTTTCATTGAGTTCATTCATTGAGTTAGCCTGTTGTTACACTATTACAAAGAGCAAATTTCTAGCTAATGAACAACAAGTAAATGGAGTGTAGTTATAACCCTCATCAGAGATAGAATAGTGAAATCTCACTAGATCTTAAAACTTGTGTACAAAGTCTTTTGTCATTTATGGTTTTACTAAAAAGAGGCAGGGGAAGTTTTATAAAGCATGACTATGGCACGACCCAATTTATTCTGTCAATATCCAGGTTCATTCAGTGTTTATTATAACACCTATTCTGTTTACTCACAAAATGAAAGTAAAATGTTGGCCCAAATAATTATTTCATTTGTAAATATCTAGAGGGTTATAAATTTAGGTGCACAGAGTAAACAGTACAATATGCATATTGTTTTTATTATTATTTTGAAGAAAGACATCTTATTGTAAGATAAATAAATGCAGGTGGTCATTTGGGGATATAAATTGTTCTGCAGATAAATTAATGAGATTCTCAAAAGCAGGAAAATTTTCCATGTTTTCTGAACTACTTCTCTTTCTACCTGCTTACTTTATGGCACAGTATCTAAATGTACAATTTTCATACTCAATCTACAATATCAATATTAATCACATAATTTTAATCAATATTATTTTTCTTTTGGTACCAGGTACTGAATCCAAGGGCACTTAACCACTGAGCTACATCTCCAGCCCCTTTTTAAATTTTTAGATTTTGAGACAGGGTCTTGCTAAATTCCTTAGGCCCTTGCTAAAATTGTTGAGGCTGATCTCAAACTTGCCATTCTCCTGCCTCAACCTTTCAAGTCACTGGGATTACAGGGTGTGCTATCATGCCCAGCTTATTGATGCCCCTTTTACATAATAACCTTGATGTGCCATCATCTTAATTTAAGAAAATTTCATGAATTTTATTAGTGTTAACAAACTGCTATTTTTAAACTTTCAACAATTTTACCTATACAGTTCAACAATTTTACCTATACAGTTCAACAATTTTACCTATACAGTTCAACAATTTTATCTATACATATTTGCCTGGTCCACTATGTAATCTTGTCTCTCAGGAAATTTGGAAATGTAGAGTAATTCAACAAGTGGAAAGAAAGAAAGAAAGAAAGAAAGAAAGAAAGAAAGAAAGAAAGAAAGAAAGAGAGAGAGAAAGAAAGAAAGAAACACAGTTTTAATCTCAATACTTAGTATTCTGATGTGAATTTCAAGAAGTCCCATCAACTTGAAAGTAACTTTTTATAATCTTGAGATTAAACCACTGAGAATTTCTTTGAATATTTGAATATCTTCTGTTGATACTAGTCTTCTTGTATAAAGTGAGTCTTACATAAAGTGAAACCAGGGAAAGCGAAATCTTGAATTTTTCATCTACATTGAGGATTGTCATAGAAACTTCTTAGATAATAACATTACACAAATGAATGCAATGGAAGGTAACTAAGGATAGAGAAGAGTCTCCTGGGATATTGAACATGCTTGCTTGTCTATTTGCATGAGGGCTATCCTGCAGGGGCCTTTACTTTTGTCATGTAATACGACTTCCACATATCTTCTCATAGCTGCAGAGATTTCTGATGGTTGCAGAGAGACCTCCCTGGTAATGTAACTTCAAAGAATGGCGCGTAGCCTCCCAAAGGTGAAAATGTGAATTCTTCTTTAAGAAATAAGTTACACTGGGATACTAAAATTAAAAATACCAAAGCAGAACTCATCTGACCCCAGAGTTTCTTGTCAATTTTCTTATGAGATTAATGATTTATTTCAGAACTACATAGGTTTTTCACAAATTATAGACTTCTTCTTGAAAAGAAAACATACTGAACACTGAAAGATGGTTGCTTGTATGTATTAGAACTTCAAAAGGATCTGAGGGCTGGGAGCTCTACTCAGGATAGAGCACTTGCTAAGCCTGGGAGACCCTGGGTTTGCTCTCCAGCATCAGAAAGCAAACAAAGAAAACAAAAAACAATTACAACAAATCCAAGGAAAGCAAAACAAGCCAATAAAAAAAAAGAAAAGGTTTGATGGAAATAAACTATGCTGGTCAGAATTTTCTCAATTATTCTTAGAACATTTGTATACTCATGAGTACTTCTTTCAGATTCCTCATCTGAGTCCTCTGAAGCTCAAGAAAGTACTTACTCTTGCCATAGCCCTATGTACCTGTATATTCTTTTATAAATCAGGCTCAGTTTTCTAATTAGCACTTTACTGATGCTAGTGTATGTAATAATTCATATTAACTGCAATATCATAACAAACTATTCCAAAGAAATTTTTACATTTTAAAATAAATTTTCCTTCTTTAACAAATGCATATATTGAAACTGGCATTAAATAGCTAATTCTATTAGACTCAATATTGTTTAAAATCTTCTTCCTTTTAAGTTGATATAAATTATTATTACTTTTGGTTTTATTTTATTTTTAATAAATGAATAGGAATTGTATTTTTATAGAGTATGATGTGATTTTTCAGTACACACATTGTTGAATCCTCAAATTGGGGTAACTAGTATATCCATTAAATATTTATGACTTCTTTTTTGGTAAGAACATTTAAAATTCTCTCATTTAGTCACTCTTAATTGTATAATACATTATTACTATTAACTCAAGTGACCTATAGACCATCAGAACTTATTTACCCTTTTTAATTATAATTTCCTATCCATTGTAGAATCATTTTCAAATTTGAAATAATGAATTTGAAAATTCTAAATGCATGAGCACACAAAAGAAATTGCTTTATGTAAAGATATTTAATTTCATTTCATCCTCAAAGCACTGTCAGTTGCAAATCAAGTAATGCTTAGTTAGTAAGCAAAGAAACAACACAAGATAAAGTAGGAAATTTTGTGGCAGAGTGAAATTGGCATTCCAATATGCCATATATCACAAATAATATACCCAGCACATATATTTGGCTATCAATATGTTCAACTAAATTTTGTTGGGAAAATATGTAAATTATATTAGTTATCTGACACTGTGACTCCACAATGGAGATTAGGAGGTGGAATGCGTTCTTTGTAAACAATCAAATCCCTCTGGTCAAGTATAGTGTTTGTTAAGATCAGAAAATAAACTTTTCAGAATATCAAAAGAAAATGTATTGCAGCAAAAAATCGAGGCATATAACTAATTGTAATTTTATCTATAAAAGTTATACTAGGTTGATTATGTCATAACACTAATATTTAAAAAGCATATTTTAAAATATAAACCACATTCCTTTCTTTTCTGGTGACATCTATTTAAAAAGCAAAACTAGATTGTACCACCAAAAAGAGAAACTTGAAACAATCTGGATATTAAACAATTATACTGTCCTCTTGCTTAGAGACTAGCAAATGAAGTATTGACATGCCAAGTGGTGTAAATCTTGAGAAGATGCATTATTTTCTCTACCATAAAATGCTATCTAGAATTATCTTGACCATAAAACAGAATTCTTAGTCATTATTAGTTGAGAGTATGGAATATCATGGCCAGATATGAAGCGAAAAAAATAGATAAATAGTGAAAAGTCTTGGTGTAACTCTTGCATTATATACATTTACACCAATACAATGCCATGCCCACTTGGGTGAGATTGCTTGGAAAAAAACAAAAACAAAACAAACATCTCAGTTGTAGAAATATTCCTCTTAACATAGCAAAAAAGCAAGTGTTTTGGAGGAAGGAAACAGGCTTTTTTCCCCCTCAATAAGTATAACCTCAATGTATTAAAGTGTATGCTGAAAAAGTATAAAACTGTATTTGAGAAAAGATAAAAATGTACATTGAATCTAGTTCTCCACATATTGGGGGAGAAAGGAAATAGGTCAGAGAAGAGGTAGAATGAGAGTTCTATATATTTGTGAAGTTTTATTTATTTTAAACAGAAAGACTGGTGCAATGGGGCATGCCTATAATCCCAGTGGCTCGGGTGGCTGAGGCAGGAGGTTTGTGAGTTCAAAGCCAGCCTCAGCAATTTATCAAGGCCCTAAGTAACTCAGCAAGACCCTGTATCTCAATAAGATATAAAAAAGAATTGTAAATGTGGCTCAGTAGTTAACTGCCCCTGGGTTCAATCTCCTGGTACCAAAAGAGAGAGAGATACAGAAAGAGGGAGAATTGGGGAAGAGAGAAAGAGAGAGAGAGAGAGAAAGAAAGAGAAAGAGAGGTATTGGAGAAATAGGATAACATCGTTTATTTTGTTGATAAATAAATAAATTATTATTATTTTTATTGTCTGCACAATATTATTATTTTACACTTCTTCAGTTTAAAACTTTTTGTACCTCTGAATCAATTTTCAAATCGAGATGCTTTTGTAGTTCTGAGGTTTAGTTCTGTTGCCATACAGTAGAATTCATGATCTGTATGTGCTTGTAATAAACATTTAAGTAGATCCACTATTAATAGAATGGAAGGACTAATAATAGATTATGATGCCCTGTTAATACTTCATTGCATCTACAAAATTAGATATTCCACAATGTTCAAGTACTCATTAATTAAGTGCTACAATGGGTAGCACTTCTTTATAATACTAGTGAGAAAAAATGCAGCCCTCAAATTTGTTGAGGTGCCCAGACTTAGAAATGAGTCTTTAACCATCTTGGATCCTGTTGCTTTTCAGATATTTCAAATCAGTTATGTGCCTTTCTCTCCTAAATCTTCATTTGATTAATCTTGTTGATTAATGCATTTTTGTTTTAAAGAGATGTCAGTAGTATATGAGTTATATTTCAGCTTTAAAACTCTCATGATTTTTAAAAAAATAAAGATTGAAAACAGCAAGAAGAACAAAAAAGCACACTTGGAATAAAAAGAACAGAACATCCTTACAAGTCTAGAAAGATTCACATGGGGTCGTACTCCACTACACAAAATCCAACTTAAATGCCAAGGAAATGAATTGAAAACAACAAGAATATTTGTTTCCACCAGAATTTTATCATCCAGATTTTCTGATTTGTGTTTATAATACTTATCACTCTCTGTCTTGGTGTGTATTTAATTTTTATTATTTGTTTGTTGCTGTTTCCTGCAACCATATTAGTTGTGAGAGTGAGACATTTTTCTTTTAATACTATTGTTAATATTGCAGAATTTGTGCTATGCATTCCAAGTATCTGAATGAAAGATATCATGTATACCTTGGTCTAGAACTGACTGACATATAGTTGGCAATTAGAAAATTATTTGTAGTCAATTAATGTTGACATAAGGTAAATAACATTCCATTAATTATCACTTATGTGGACATTTGAAAGTCAAAAAATGTAGTAATATGAATTAAATATTAAGACTTAAGTAATTGATGTATTAAAGAAAAATGAACTATAATTAATTTTAAATAGATGTATTTATTACTATGAAGATATTATATTTGTTCTACATTTGCATATTTTTTTTGTGAAGTTCTTCCTTGGAAGCCAAGGAGATAGTACAAGCAATGTCACGATTGTAGGTCCTGGAAAGAGAGGGCAAGACAGTAAGAACTTTGTCAGTGACACCTCAATTGAGACTTAGAGCCTATTGTATATACCTTTTTTTTTTCTGTAGTGCTGGGCATTGAACCCAGGGCTTCATGCTTTCGAGGCAAGCACTCTACCATCTGAGCTATCTCCCCAGCCCCTGTATACACCTTTTGAAGTTATTGCTTAAAGGTCCTCTACTGCCACAACAACATAGTTCAGGATGATGAGTGATTGGGATCCCCACACAAGCCACACATTTGTCCTTTATAAGTTTACTCCAAATTTTGGCCCTAGTTCTTCTATCAACTACCATGCCACGATGGTCTACAGAAATCTCCAGTCTCAGCTCACCATCTCTAACTTCAAGGGTGAGCCTGAGACATTAAGAGAAAGGAACACATGTGAGCAAGGTTGTCCATAGTGGCCAGGATATATGAGGACATTGTAGATTGATGAAGTTGTATTTATAATAGAAACATTAAATAAAGGATTCTGGTCTCTTTTATTCCCTGTGTTGTTCTCACTGTCTGAACTACATTTGGCACATAATGGTTGTGCAATTAATGTTTGCTAAATAAACAAATGAATATGTGTATGACATTTTAGTTGGACATTTATTTTAGCCTTGATTTTCTTCTGTTAATGTTGGAAAATCATTTTAAAATTTTTGGCTCACACTGATGCTTTTGAGAAGCATAATGCCATCCACTGTTGTTAAAATAACTCCTGCTTAGTAAAAACTTTATACTTTCTTTTCCTTTGAAATTCTTAAATTTTTTTTATTTTGTATTTTATTTTATTTTATTTATTTATTTTTTTAAATTTATTTTTATTATAAACAAATGGGATACATGTTGTTTCTGTGTGTACATGGAGTAACAGCATACCATTTGCATATTCATACATTTACATAGAGTAATGATGTTTGATTCATTCTGTTATTTTTTTCCTTCCCCCCCACCCCTCCCACCTCTCTTTTCCCTCTATATAGTCCCTCCTTCCTCCATTCTTGACCCCCTCCCACCCTCCATTATGTGGCATCATCCGCTTATCAGTGAGATCATTCATCTTTTGGATTTTTGAGATTGATTTATCTCACTTAACATGATATTCTCCAATTTCATCCATTTGCCTGCAAATGCCATAATTTTATTATTCTTTATAGCTGAGTAATATTCCATTGTATATATATACCACAGTTTCTTTGTCCATTCATCAATCGAAGGACATCTAGGTTCCACAGTCTGGCTATTGTGAATTGAGCAGCTATGAACATTGATGTGGCTGTATCTCTGTAGTATGCTGATTTTAAGTCCTTTGGGTATAGGCCGAGGAGTGGGATAGCTGGGTCAAATGGCAGGTCCATTCCAAGTTTTCTAAGGAATCTCCATACTGCTTTCCAGAGTGGCTGCACTAATTTGCAACCCTACCAGCAATGTATGAGTGTACCTTTTTCCCCACATCCTCTCCAACACCTATTGTTGCTTGTATTCTTGATAATCGCCATTCTAATTGGGGTGAGATGGAATCTTATGGTGGTTTTGATTTGCATTTCTCTTATTACTAGAGATGTTGAACATTTTTCCATATGTTTGTTGATTGCTTGTAGATCTTCTTCTGTGAAGTGTCTACACATTTCCTTAGCCCATTTGTCGATTGGATTATTTGCATTCTTGGTGTAGAGTTTTTTGAGTTCTTTATAGATTCTGGAAATTAGTGCTCTATCTGAAGTATGAGTGGCAAAGATATTCTCCCACTCTGTAGGCTCTCTCTTCGCATTGCTGATAGTTTCCTTTGCTGAGAGAAAGCTATTTAGTTTGAATCTATCCCAGTTGTTGATTCTTGCTTTTATTTCTTGTGCTATGGGAGTCCTGTTAAGGAAGTCTGATCCTAAGCCAACAAGGTGAAGATTTGTACCTACTTTTTCTTCTATAAGATGCAGGGTCTCTGGTCTGATTTCAAGGTCCTTGATCCATTGTGAGTTGATTTTTGTGCAGGCTGAAAGATAGGGGTTTAGTTTCATTCTGTTCCATGTGGATTTCCAGTTTTCCCAGCAACATTTGTTGAAGAGGCTATCTTCAATTTTAAATTTTATCTTAAATTAAATCTTAAATTTTACTATAACAAATTTAAATTTTACTATAACAAGTTTAGGTACCTTTTTGTGTATATGTGTATTTTTCCCACTCTCCTTTATCCATTTAGTAATTTACAAGCTTTTTCAACATAAAGTCATTTAACATTTTTTAAACTTTTATTTTTGAAATAATTATATTCATAGGAGGTTACAAAGAAATGTACAAGGAAGTTCAATGAGCCCCTCCACCACCCCAAACCAAAATCCTGCACAAATACTGTACGTTGTCAAAACCGAGACAATTGATGTTGGTATAATTGATGTTGGTTTAATCAGTGTTCACCAGTTGTATGCATATACAGTCATCTTTGTGTGTGTGTGTGTGTGTGTGTGTGTGTGTGTGTATGCAATGATCAATCTCCTTGTCTTCTTATAGCTTTAGTGTTAGATTTTTGGGAGAATAAAAAAGGTTGTAAGATTTCCTTTTTATTGAGAACTGAATTATGTACAATTAAATCCTAACTTTGTTTATTCTAAGATGAGTTTCTTATCCTGTTCCAATACTTTTGTTGATGCCATCTGTCTAATTAAAGTGATTGACACACTTTGTTCTTAATTAGTTGTCTGACCTTGATGAAATACTTCATTTTTCTGCAGAGGCTCACTACGTACCCCCTATCCAGTCTTACAGGCCTATCCTATACAATTTATTTTTAATGCTTCCTCCACCCCACATCAAGCTATCAGTTATTTTGATAAATTTTCTAATTTATAGAAATAGATCCAGATGACTAAAATACCCCATGTTAAGTCAGATTTTTACAGATTTTTACAGATTTTTCTGAGTCAGTCAGAAGATCTCCCCTACCTACTCCTTTCAAACCCTGATTATTGTGAACAAATCAGAAAGATTTCAGACATATCACTCAATAGGCATGAATTTCCTTAGAAGGAATAGGAAAGGGTAAAGGGAACACTCTCAAGGGAGAGACTGGAACCTCTCAGAGAAGAGAGGGCCAGGGTGACTCTCCTGTACTCCAGTTTTACTGGGGATACCAGAAAACCTTCCAGAGTCTCATGCACATTCACCTCTCGATTTTTGACTGACAGTAGGATGATATCAGACTTTCAACTCCCACTGTCATGACAACTCTAGGTCACTGTGGCCCATGTTGATCAGTTCTAATTGAATACTTAACCATAAATTCTTACAGATTTTTATGGTTAGAAGGAATTATCCTTATTTCTCTGAGTTCCAGGATCTGGTCTCTTAAAAGGGTCACAAAGTCTTCCCCTTCAGAGTAACTTGGGTTCCTCTTATTGACATTATTTCTGGCATGTATTTCTCCTACAGATAACAGTTTGTTGAGGAATATGATATATCCTGTCCACTTAAGCCAGACGGGGCAGGTAAATTGCTTCTTGGAAAAGAAAGCATGTGAGGGTCAGGAAAGTGGGTCCATTTTATAGAATGATTCCCTTAACTTCATGTTCCTACCACTCACATCTGTCTGTCCCTTATCAAGGTCTCCATCTTATTTGTTATATATTCTAATTTATAATTATATTTGAGTGATAATTATATTAATCTCTCACTGCATCCTTTCCAAACACATACCAATTGCCACTCAGTAATGGTAGTCAAAATAGTAGTAGTGATAGAAGATATTACTGTATGATTTAAGACTTATATAATGCCTGCTTTGTGTTAAATATTTTTAAGTGCCTTACATGTGTTAAATATTTTAATCCTCACAACAACTCAGTGAGGCAGGTAGTAGGTTAGACTTCAAACTCTGTAAGAACAAAGACTGATAATTTGTTTAAATAGTAAGCTTTCAATAGATGATTTTCAATTAGTCAATAAATCAATGATGTTGTACAGTATTTTTCATTAAAACAGAATAGTATAAATATTTGCTATTCAAAATATCAAATGACCTGAATATATACTTTACATAGATATGTTCTGCTGAATAGATATATTCTATACAATAGATATATTTCTATTTGTTTTCCAAAGTAATATTTTGAGAACAGTTTGATGATTAAATTTTTTTCTGGAAATTGAAAGTAATATAGATTATTGCATGAAATTATAATAATATGTAAGCATAGGCATAATTCAGTAGATTGTGATCTTA
Organism: Sciurus carolinensis; assembly: GCF_902686445.1. Taxonomy (NCBI): domain Eukaryota; kingdom Metazoa; phylum Chordata; class Mammalia; order Rodentia; family Sciuridae; genus Sciurus; species Sciurus carolinensis. The sequence goes on along the minus strand of NC_062214.1, from coordinate 147,952,621 downwards.
GACTAATAAATACAAATGAAATACGATGTTTGAAAACAATAATATAGATATGGATTTCATATATGGATGAACATGCATAATACACTAGGATTTTCTGAAAAAGTTAAAATACGCCTACTTTGCATTGTCATCATGGTTACCTCAATTATCAATTTCTTTGGTACCCTTTTGTGGGAAAATTTATTTCTTTTATTTAAACAAGAGACTGCTGATAAATAAGTTTCAGTAGTTGTTACTAAAAAGTTGAATATCCTTTACTAGAAAGAAGGTCAATGGAATCCAGCTTGGAATAGCTGAGTCTCAGACAATTTGCAAGTGCACAAGCAAGAAGTACATGCTTGTTACTGTGTACCAACAAGAATTTCTGGATGGTTGTTATACAGTATTTCTGTGCAATTGCTAAGTGCAACAGACCTAGTATTATTTTTACTTTGATGTATCTTAAATTGGAATTTGCAAACTGATAGAAGATAATGTTAACAAAGCTGATAGAAGATGTTGACAAAACTATAATGTAATTTATTAAAAATTTCTAGAAAAATTCATTTTATAATTTATATATAGTAAGCTCAATAACCAGTTGTTAATATCACTATCAATAAAGTAAAATTACATATAGGCATATATAACTGAAAATAATGAAATAATGGAAACTTAAATAAAATTGATGTTTATTTCTTTTTCACAAATACTAGTTTAGATAATAGTGGTTCATTGTTGACATGGTGCTACACTGTATTATCAAGAACCTGAGGTAACAGCTTTTTAATTTTTTTTTTTTAATTGTGTGCTTGACATTCATGCTTGAGGTTTTCTGATGATCTAATATAATCCCAGGCCAGAATCAAGAGTAAAAACAGCATACAAAGTAGACTATTTGAAAAGAAACCCTTCCCAGTTGTTTAGGCATGCTGTAGCAGCCTTCCCAGAAGCAAATTTAAAATGATGCTAAGGAATATAACACCACTAAAATTGGGTTCTTTTACTAAAGAGCAAGAAAACTGGGAATAGATTAGCTGCATCATCCTTTACATTCATTAAGAAAAAAGTTGTTATATCTCATTGGCCATGAAAATCACTTTAAAGAATGTAAGATTTTATATTTCAGGGGATTTAAGAATTTTTTTTTAAACATACTTTCAGTTGTCAATGGACCTTTATTTTATTTATTTATACGTGGTGCTGAGAATCGAACCTAGTGCCTCACACATGCCAGGCAAGTGCTCTACCACTGAGCCACAACCCCAGCTCCGGATTTTAGAATTCTTAATTTTCTAAAATTAAAAAAAAAAATTTACAGTGTTTGAAATTACATAAGCTATGTTCTTGTTTGCTCTTCATTTCACACCTAATTTTAATATTGATATAATACAAAAACCTGCAGGGTTTCTCATTATTTTTATTTATCATGCCAACCCAAGTTAGATGATTTTGAATGAATATATAAATTATCAGTAAATGTATGTGATGATTTCCATGAAAAGAGAATATTATTGACATTTTAAATAAAAACATGTCATGTGATACTAATCTCTATTCATTGAACAGTATTGTTTTTAAAATTTTTCTAAGTCTGTAATTTTGAACACTGATGATTAATTTTAAGCACTGTTAGTGAATGAATTAAACTATAATAAACCAATGTATTTAAATTTGCACATCAGTGTGTTCTGCCATATAAAATCAGTGAGAGTATACTAACCTGAGATTTCTCCCTGTGAGTGCCATATTGATTGTACAAATTGGTATCGATTTAAGCAGTATCAAGCTAAAATAGCTTGCAAATATAGACAATATCTGTGGCAACATTATAGATTTCTATTAGCTTAAATTGCATTATTCATTAAAGTAATGATGGGTATTCAATAATGTTGGCTATTATTATAAATACGTTACAAAACAAATCACTCAAACAATTTGAGCTGAATAAAATTAAATTATTTTAGTGGCAATATGCAGGATGGGTAGTAATCATAATTCACCAGAAAGAAGAAGTTCATTACAAAGGAAGTTATCAATGAAGTGTGGAAGATACAGGTGGCATTTTTAGGATCAAAATATAAGACTATTAGCAATAAATCCAAAATTTAGCAATAGTAACATATCTTATAGATGTAAAGAGGTATAGCTATCTATTTGTAAAAATTAAGGAATTAGTATCTCTTTTACATCAGAGAGATCAAGATTACCAAAACTAAAACCCCTAAATACTCAAAATCTAACTACTCATTCATTTGTACTTTCTGGAAAATATAACTTATGAAAAAGAATGCTGACTGAATTGCTTAATTCCAATTTATCAGGCTTGAAATCTATAGCAAATTAATCTTTAGGTTGAGGTGTCCTTTCATCTGCTGATCCCAGCATGGTAAGAAAATGATTATACTTGTTTTATTTCCAAACTTGATAGGATACATGTTTTTCTTTCATAGTAATTTATCAGAATTGCTAAAAATGAGTACTTTTACTGTTATACATAGTTTCTTGGGTGGTTTTCAATGTTGTTTTGTTTTAACAAATGGAAGTCATAAATACATGGTTGAAGGGATATGTCAATTTTCAGACATATTCTTTCCTGAGACAGTATATTATATCCTGTCACTTGTTGATTTTTGTAACAGTTATGAGTATAGAGTCAGCATAAACAGAGTAAATATTTGTGGACTACTTAAATGAAATTCCAAAATAGAGTTGGAATTCACTTAAACTCGTAGGTCTCACAGAATCAAAAGCTTTTTGAAGAACTGTTTTGATCAGCTTTTTGCTGCTTTTACCAAAATACCTGACCCCTCTTCTGGGGACATGGCACCATGAAGCAGAGAGAGGTCCACTCTCTAGAGATAAAATATAAACCCTAATGACCTAATGACCTAATGACCTAATGACCTTTAGCCACATACTACCTTCCTATAATCACCACCCAGTTAATCCCTATCAGGGGATTCAAGCTTTGATTAGGTTAAGGTTCTCATAACCCAATCATTTCATCTCTAACCTTTCTTGCATTGTCACAAACATGAGTATTTGTGGGTATAATATCAAAACCATAACAAGGATTAACCCTCCCCTGAAGATAGATTGATTTCTTAGTCTATCTCCCTTTACTATATAAACATAATTAGGTCTTCCATGTGGAAAAATTCATTATGATTTTTCCAAGGGAATATGAATAAAGTTCATATTGTCCAGGAAGAATTATGAAAACAACACATTAAATGTAAAAATAGGAAATGAAGAATCATGATTAAAATTAAGAGGGTGGTCTTGAAATTGGCCAGTTTTGGGTTCCCATATCATCTCTTTCTTACCAACTGTATGATCTGAGAGTGTTATTCAGTTTCTTCAACTGAGAAAATAAAGATAACAATACTAACGTCAATGAATTTTTGGAAGAGTACATTAAAATAATGTGTAAAATCTGGAGCAAAAGACTGGTAATAAAGAGTCCTAAAAATGTTGGTAACTATTTTTTTACACTTTTTACTAAACAAAAATACTTCAGTTGAGATTTCAAAACATTATCCCAAACTGTAGTTCCACAAATTGGGAAAGATTAATCAAGTGCATCTTTAAAAAAATTAGCTTATCTGATGTTCAGTAGTGGAATTAAGGACTGAATGTATTACACAGAAGTGATCACTTAGGCACCCTACTAGTTGGGGTTACAGTGAATTGGAAAGAGCTTAAAAATATAGTTTGTACACAATCATAGAAGAAAATAGTAAATAAATAAACTCAATCTCTTTAGGTATTTACATTTGTACAAAGAACAGTACAGTTGTTAACTTTCTTTCTAGAAATTTAATTTCAGAACAATAGAACATGACTTAGGATGCTTTACTTATGATTTTTCAACTTTACAATGGTGCAAAAGAGATATATGTTCATTTGAAACCCTGACTTTTTATCATTTTCTGGACTTGCAATGTTCCATATGATACTCTCTCATGATGGTCAAATGCAGCAGGGAACCGAGCCATGAGATCATGAGGGTAAATAGCTATCCTCTATAGTATGCTCTGTTCCTCAATATGACATTAGGTAGGCTAGGTTATGTTAAATGTTTTTGACTTACACTATTTCAGTTTATAAGTGTTTATTGGGACATAGCCACATCATAAGTAAAGAAGCACCTTATTAAAATGTGAACATACTGTTAATACATTTTAATGTGTTTTTATTGCACATATTTAAGGAATAAAATATAATGTTTTGATATTTATAGTAAAATGGTTACTATAGTTGAGCAATTCAACATATTCATCATCTCACGTAGTTATATGTGTGTATCTATGTGTCCAGCAAATTTCCAGTATACAACACATTATTATTTATTATTCTCATGTCATACATCAGATCTTTAGGCTTATTTGTTCCACATAATTAAGACTTTGCATATCATTTGACCTTCGTCTCTCATATTTCTACATGCTCCTGACCCTGGTGACCATCTTTCTGTGCTGCAAGTATTTGGTTGATTTTTTTTTCCATTTTAGATATTTAAGATTCCACATGTAGGTGACATCATGTAACATTTTAATTTTGTCTTATTTCACTTAGAATAATGTCATCTAGGTCCATCCATGTTGTTACAAATATCAGGATCTCCTTTTAAAGGTTAAATAATCTTTCCCTACATTATGTGTGTGCGTGTGTGTGCGTGAGAGAGAGAGAGAGAGAGAGAGAGAGAGGTATCAATGTTACTTTATCAGTTCATCCATTAATGGAAATGGGTTGTTTCCATATCTCAACTATCATGAATAATGCTGCAATGAATGTTGATATGCAGGTACCACCAGGTGGTGATTGCACTTCATTTCAGCGTATACTCAGAAAAGAGATTTCTAGGACATATGATCTATCGTAACTTCTTTAGGAACCTCAATATTGTTTTCACAGTGGCTGCACCAATCTACATTCCTGCTGGTAGCATGTAATTATTTCTTTTTCTCTAAAATCTTGCCAGTGCTATCTTTTGTCTTTTGGATAGTAGCCATCTTAACAGCTGTGTCATAATAGCTCCTGTAGTTTTGATTTGTATGTGATTAGTGATCTTATACCTCTTGACCACTTTTATTCATTCTTTGGAGAAATGTCTGTTCAAGCCATTTTTTTTGGCCACATTTTTGTTGAATTATTTGGGCTTATTTTCATTTTAATTATCGAGTTATGTGAATTCCTTACACAATTTACATATGAACCCTTTAGTTTGATATATGGATTACAAATGTCCTTGCCAAATCTTTCCATTTTGTTTATTGTTTCCTTTGCTGCACATGATAGTTTTATGTATTCACAATTTAATCTTTATTATATTGCCTGGTGATTTTTGTGAGACATCCAAAAAGTCCTTGCCAACACCAATACCAAGGAACTTTTCTCCTGTTTCCTTTTAGGACTTTTGTGGGTTCAAGTTTTATGTTTTAGGACTTCAATCAATTTTTAATTGTTTTTATAGATGATATAATTACCCAGGTTCAGTTTTTGTTTTTTTTTTTTTTTTTGCATGTTAAATTCCAGTTTGTCCAATCCTGTGAATTGAAGAGACTATCTTAAATTTTTTTTCATTGTATCTTTTTGGTGACCTTCAAAAACTGGACAACTATAGAACTGAAGTGATGTACCCCATTTGTATACAATGAATCAAAATGCAGTCTGTAAAAGATTTTTTTAAAAGTTGGTTAGCTCTGTATGCTTGAGTTTATTTCTCTCTATTCTGTTCCACTTGTTTAAATGTCTGTTTCTATGCCAATTGCATGCTGGCTTGGTTGCTATTGCTCTGTAATCTTATTTTTTCCATTATATTTCTTAAAAGAAGCTCATCCGCCCTTTTTAATGTAACTATCACTTTTATCTTGAGACTTCCTACAGGTAGGGTTATATTAGCCTGACCATGACCTAAGTACAGTTTTTCTGACTCAAAGCCACCTGCATTACGTTCTACTCCTTGATGCATTTTTTTGTTTAAGTTTAGATAGGAAGTTTGCAAAAGTTTAAAATTGTTTTTCCATTTTTAAGTCTTAAAATGCTTTTCTATAATTATAGAATGCTTATAACAAAACTTGAAGTTTCATTATTAAAAATATCCAATAATCAGAGAATCCTTTGGATAATGAAATTGTAGTTATTAAAATTTATGTTTGTCCTATTCTTTAAACAAAAAGAAACTGTTCTTTTCTAAACAAAATAAAGATCATTTATTGAAGCTTCATCATCACATGAGAGGCCAAGTAATGTATTTAAACAATATTACTAATGTGTTTGCTTGTAATCATGGTTATAATTCTTCTCGAAATTGTTACTAATTAACTATGTAAAACAAAAAAATACTACTATAACTTAACATAAACATGTTCAGCAAATTAAATTTAGAAAAGAATTTCTTCAAGCATTCCTAATGTTTTAGTCAACATTTTTGCTGCTATGACCAAAAGACCTCACAAGAACAATTTTAGAGGAGAAATAGTTAATTTTAGGACTCATAATTTCAGAAGTCTTAGTCCATAGACAGCCAGTTCCATTCCTTGGGGCCTGAGAGGAGGCAGAACATCATGGCAGAAGTGTGTGGTGGAGAACAACTCAGAACACTACAATCAGAAAGCAGAGACAGAGACACGCCACTCACTGGGGATAAAAATACATATCCCAAAGGCCCACCCCCAAAAACTTACCTCATCCAGTCACACCCTACCTGCCTTCACTTACCACTCAGTTAATCCCTATCAGGGTATTAATTCACTAATTGTGAGAAGGCTTTCATAAGCAAACAGTTCACCTCTGAACCTTCCTGCATTGTCTCACACATGAGCTTTTGGTGAACACCTAATATCCACACCGTAACACCTAAGCTTAGTGTTCTTAATTAGATTTCAAATGTTTCAAAGGACATAAAACAGTCATGTGAAGAGACAGGAAGATGGGAGAATAGCAAAATTCATTTGAACATTGTTCTATTTAGCTCCAAAGATATAAACTTTAACCTTTTTCTCTTTACTTTTATTACTTTACTTCTGACCAAAATTTTATATTAAGAAATAAATGTCTATACATTTTAATAGAATGGGTTAAATTATAAGAATGTAAGAATTAACTAGCTACCTCATTGACCTATTTGGGATTAGATTGTTAATAACTAAACTGGTTCATAACAGATCCCAGTTTATAATAATCACTCAATAATTATTAACCATATTTAAATTATTGCCATACAGCACTTATAATATACTTCAGACTGTCATAATTGGAATGTGAAGTTAGGTCCTCTAACAATTTGTACTAAACATTACAGACTGTAAAATGTTGGCCCATTTGCAACACTTTCACTTATATTTTAGCTATTGCAGAAGCAAGACATTTTGCACATATTAAAGGACCACCTTTTGTCAAAATTCTATTCTAATATTTTTCTTCATTTTCCTGGAACTGCATCTTTAACTTTATCACATCACCTTTGACATATTTAGGGAGATTTATTTATTTATTTATTTTTCTTCTACTTTATCTGTATTTATTCTTTCTTTCTTTCTTTCTTCCTTCCTTCTTTCCTTCCTTCCTTCCTTTTTTCCTTCCTTCCTTTCTTCCCTTCTTTCTTTCTTTTTGTTGTTTTTGTTGTTACTAGGAATTGAACCCAATGACACTTAACCACTGAGCCGCATCCCCAGCCCTTTTTATTTTTTATTTAGAGACAGGGTCTTACTAGGTTGCTTACCACCTCAGCTAAGTTGCTGAGGCTAGCTTCGAATCTGTGATCCTCCTGTCTCAGCTTCCTGAGCCACTGGGATTATAGGTGTGTACAGCTATTTCTATTATTTCTATTCCTATGTTCACTGAGCAAGAACATAGGTTGTCACTAGGTTGTCACAGATGTGTGCCTAACGCTTAAGTTTTTTTTTTTTTTTCCTTAAAATATCCCTAAAATTTGTTTGCAAGATCTTTCTTTTATCTACCAGTGATATTTGCTGGGTCTTTGGCCAGCTCATCTAGTTTACATCCCTTCATTTACCAGTGGCTCACTAAGAGAGGCAAAGGAAGAAAACTTTCTAAACAATACAAAAGATTGGGAAATTCAGTGAAGTTATGAAACCACTTAAGGCTGTCTTTACCTGAGGGCTGTATGTTTTCGTTTTGTTTCATAATTAAGTAAATATTGCTAAAACAAATATAAATAAGAAATGCTATAGGGAATTATTATCAAGATACTCAGCAATTGACCACAGTTTACTATATAAGTTAAAATGTTTGATTGCAAGAAGCTGTTTGGAATTTGAAATACTAACAAATGTATTGTTTTATTATTGTTGTTTCTTGATCAACTGCTCCTTCGTTATTTAAAATTACAAGAGAGATGGCCAAGGTTTATGGACCAAGAATGGGAAGAAAAATCTGCAAATACCTGCACAAAACAAAACAGATGTCAAATAAGTTTTGAATAGATTTTATAAAATTTAAGTAAAAAATATAGTCTTGAAAGTGCCAGCTTTAGCCAAATGGAGGTCAAGGTGGTGGAAGTAAGCAGAACATGATTGAGGTAGAAAAAAATGTTGAGCTCTGAAATTCTGTATGTCAGGAATAAAAACACTGAATGAAGTTACTAGTACAAATACAGAGTCCCCAGTTATGGTAGAGGGAAATATGTTATTAAAAGGAAGAGAAGAGCAACAGAGTGAGTCCAGGAACTATCCCTGAGAAAGGCACTTAATTCTCTCTTCATGGTGGAAGAATGGCTTGCTTCCCAACCTATACATTAAGGATGATTTAAAGACTTGCCTAGTAGCTTTGGTTTCTGCTTGGGAATTCTTGAGCAGCATAATAGGGTAAACAGAGTTAGATTTTTCAGGGAATCGAATCTGGTTAGTTCTTTGCTACTCTGTGATACTAGAGAAGCAGACAGGATCCAGCAAATATCTGAAAAAGAGCAGAGATAATGCTGTTAGACCTAAAGGACTTATGATTTGCCCAAGAAAGACATAGACTGAAAGGAACTACTCACCAAGGGCCCAGGCAGCTTCAACAACACAATAAACAAATGTTAGATGCCAGAAGACAGCAAGGAAGACCAGAAGAAGTTGACTAAATCTGAGAGAATTTCAATAGGAATCCCAAGCAGTAAATACCCCTTACACCACCAGATTGAGATGCACTGAAGCTGGCCATTGTGCTGCCCCCACTTAAGTACTGTTCTAGGTACTACTTGGTGCTCAGAGTAATTGAATTTAAAACCTGGTTTATCAAGTCAAAATCTCAAACATATAGATTTTAAATTGAATTGGCAAGAATTAGTTTTCTGTCATCAGAATTGAGACGACTTTCAAGTCTTAAATATAAGAACATTTCTTTTTATAGAAGATGCAAACATGTGGTTATGGAATTGGTACTTTCTCTAATTGCTACTTAGTATAGCTCTCTACTACTCAGCAATTTCATGTTGTATTCTGAGTCTTACATATGGAATCAGGAATTTCCAGATATTTTATAAATTTCAATTTGTAGATAGCAATAGCAAGAAAATTATGGTTTGTGCCCTCTTCAAATAATGAATGTACCTAACTAGCTCTTTAGACTTATAAAAGAGTTAATATTACTTGTCAGTTATATTACCTCAGCTGCATTATTTACACTGGAGCAATACCACACTTTGTAATTTTGATTTAAATGTGGATCCTAATACTTTTTTTATTGCAATCTGATATACAATGAAAGCTGACAACAGTTCTCACTTGGCAGTGACCTATCACATTTATGACAATATAAATGCAATGAAAACCAAGGCATGTTGCCCTCATACATTGGGGGATAGCAACCAATTTTCAATCAGTAGATGTCAAGGCAATCTGTTGAGAGACTGGTCATAAATCAGTCTGTTGAAACTTGAGGCTGACTTTCAAGGAATGCTACTTAACTCTAATTTAGGTCTGATAGTGTAAGCTTCCAAAGGACATAACAGATCAAAACTAATAAACATCTGTCTTTCTAAAAAAGACAATGCCATTGCTAAAGGTGTTAATATCATGAACAAAATATGATAAGCAAAATATTTCCATAATTGTGTTAAAATGACCCTTCAGAAGAATTTACATGGACTGTGAAGAAGATAATACTCAAACTTTTGAAAATGAAGGAAGAAAGGTATGTAATTAGATGGATAAATATGTAATAATTAGTATAAAATAGAAATAAAGTACATTTAATGACATGGAACTTATTATTCCCTTTCCCCCACAAGGTGTTATTAACATAATACTGCATCTTTTACTGGGGACTACAATGGAATTTTATTTTAACCCATAAAAATATATCTTCAGGAGTTTATATTCTGTGGGATAGTCATAAGAATATATGACTTAGAGTTTGTAATACCTGAATATTTAATATCAGCTCTTATTTTTTCCTAGCCTTATGTCTGAAAAACAAGAATAGCAGTTTCCTGTAAAAAGGGAATATCAGTATATTTCTTATAGAGTTATATTAAAACAAAGGGACTAATCTTGGATATATGTCTTGTATTCAGTTGGTTATTCCCTTTTCTTTTTTAGGTTCTCACTTATCCATTATTTTTAATGTACTTTGTGATAGTGCTGAAAAGAGCCACAGTCAAAAAAAAAAAAAAAAAAAAAAAAAAAAAAGATGGCAGCTGTTTTCCTTTTCACATTTCAAAGTCTCTTGTCAACTTTTGCTTAGTTTGCTTTAAGAAGCTAATTTTGTTCTTTATAAAATTAAGGGGAAAGTTAGTATTTTTTTTCTCCTGAGACTTTTTCAGCAATCTCCTATTGATTATCCTCTGTGATAAAAATAATGCATTACAACTTTTAATAAAAAGCCACCTAGGCTATAATTTGGGGGCTTCAAGACTACTCCCTAATCATGTGAAAGGAACAAATATCTTGGGAGATGTTTAAAACTGGAATTTTAATTGACTTAAAAATATTTTAATATTTGCTTTCCTATCACCATGCTTACAAGTATGATCTGGGCCTGTCATCTGTAGTCATGTTTGGATCCCACATTCTTTGAGGATGTTGCAGTTTTACCTCCAATGAGTGGAATGATTTTGCATTTTCTTTTGTGTATGTGCAAACATTGCATTTAGTTTTCCATTTTTACATTTTGCACAGCTCACTGATATACAATATGAAGTATTTAATTGCTTATTTCTCCGACTACTGAAGTATATACTTTCATTACAGCTTTAAATTAAAGACTTGGAATCAAACTTATTGCTTTTTAAATGCACATATGAAGTTATGTACTTTGGAGTTTGTAATAAGTAACAACATCAATGTATCCACCAACTAAAACTACTTGAGTAGAACATCTCATTATAACAACAGAATACGTACAGTCTCTCCCTTGGGTTGTAATACAAATATTGAGTGGTATTAAACCTATCATAACATCCAGAAAAATATACCTTGATTAAACATGTACATCTTTAGGTTATAGTAAAAGGTCAAATTATTCTTTATATAGTTTTATGTTCAAACTGCCTTTCTCTATCTTTTTAAATAGCAGCACTTTGGTTTTAGCTCATACATATAAAAATTTTTAAAAATCTGTAGATAATGAAATAATCATTTACATTATTTTATAGAATTTTTAACCTCCAGAAATGGTAGAAAATTTGTAGTGTCTACTATTAACTATGCATGGCTATCTACAAAAGATAAGTACTTTTGTGGAATTAGGTTTATATCCTTTTCTGATATATCTTTTGTATTCTTTGACTGAGTTTGCCAGTAAACTCAGTGACTAAATGTAGTTATCAGTGAAATAACTTAGCTTTCTCTCTACGATCCTTGGGGACCAGTTACATAAATACACTGCATTCTAGAATTTAGTCTCAACACATCATTATAAAGTTAATGACCAGATAACTGTAAGTATAAAATTTAATAAGAAGTCGTATCGGACTAGTTACCTTGTACCAAAAAAAAAAAAAAAAATATATATATATATATATATTTAGTAAGTGTATTCTAACTAAATATATAATGACTATGGTAAGAACAACTAGGGGAGCAATAAGTTTGGGGGATGCTAAGCTGATAGTTGTCCCAGAAAAAGTCTGAATAACAGATTTTGGAGCTGCCACTCTGCAGCTGTATAGCCTTACAGTTGCTTAGGGTTACTTTACCTTCCCTCTGTCTCAGTTTTCTTATTTGTAAAATGAAGCTACTGTACATTTCTACCTACTAGTATTTGTGGTGGATTGAATATGATAATAAGTATGAAACAATTAGCATAGTAGCTGGCACACAATAAGGACTAATATATGTAGTTTATTTTTATTATTAATTACCTAATCTAAACATACAATTTATCGATGTAGAAATGTTCAAAGTAGCTACTGGTACTAATAAGATGATCTTGTAAGACTAAGTTGTGCTTCACGATACGTAGCTTCTGGTTTATATGCATTCAAACTTCTTTGAAAGAGAGGATATATTTGTAAATATAAAGTTACATTTTGTAATATAAAGTTAAATTTCTAGAAATCTTTGAAATACAGTTCCAGTGGTCAAACCTTGGTGTTTTGGTTAGTAACAAGGCCACCTAGTGACTCTTATGCATGTATGAATGTGAGAACCATTGATACAAAGAATCAAAAACACCAAATAAAACTATCTTAAAGATTATTAGCTCAGAAAATGGATTCCAGAAAGAACATAAAAAGGATTGACCAAAAAGTGTCCTGTTGTTATAGAATTCAAAGGAGAAAGCATTCCAAGAAAATTCAGAATTGCTCATCTATAATTCTCATTCTTCAATTCTCATCAATAAAAGAGAAACATTTCAGGCATATATAAAATCATGGTTTGTATATCTACCATCAATCTAAAAGCAAAATCACTGAATTCATTGTTTCCATCTCACAATTGCACCTTCCTTTGACACTTCCCTAACCCGCATAACCAGTGTCATTTTTGTGGCTTTTAAATTTTTTAATGTCTTTATTAATTCATGATAGTTATGCATAACATTTAGATTCATCTTGATATGATTATACATGCATGGACTACAGTTTGCTCCACTTCAGTCCCCAGTACTTCCCCTTCCTGTCCCCTTCTTTCTTTCTGTTTCCCTTCTGTTATTCTACTAGTTTTCCTACTATATATTGATATATTTTTCTTAATTAGGGATTTATAGATATACATAAAGGTGTAGGTGACATTCACAGTTGCATACTAATTTTGTACATAGTATAATTTGGTATCATAAACTCAGTCTTTACCATGCCTCTGCATTTCTTTATAATTGAATACATATCTATGTATCCCTCTTCAAAATATGTGGTTTAAAATTAAATTTTTTCTCATGTGTGCTTCACATTTAATGTAATCACATTACTTTTTCAAAATTCAACTGTGTCAATGTGTGCAGCTTCGGTTCCTTTTCTATGCTTTATTTTGTATCCCATCTTATAAACAGCGTATAATTTGATCTTTCTACCATGATGATGGATGTTTAGGTCATTTTCTGTCTTCTGTGTCATGGATATTCCTAATCCCAAACATAAAAGTTCATATAATAACATTGTTTTTATTGATAAATTGCTCTGAAAACTTGTAGCAGTTTTTATATTCATCAAGAATACATTTTTGGAAGACAGCTTTTCTCTTGTTTCTGCATGTCTTGTGTGCAGAACGCCTATCTGGCTTATGTTTTTCCTTTTTAATGGAGAATGTTGATGAGAACAAATGTTTAACTTGAAATTTTAAATCTAATATTAATTTCAAATTTGGTTAACCAATTTTTCAGCTTTTCTTTATGATATACACTTTTCTGATTAAGAAAGCAACCTATTACCTGAGGTGATAATGATATTCTCTTATATTTTTCCTAAGTGATTTATTCATTTTTAATTTTTTTCTGAAATTAAAAAAAAATGAATTGGGCATGGTGGTGCAAGCTTGTAATCCCAGTGACTCAGGAAGCAGATAGGACTATAAGTTTGAGCAATTTCCTGAAATTCAGTCTCAAAATAAAATTAAAATGTCTGGGGATGTAGCTCTGTGGTAGAGCACTTGCCTAGCATGCATGAGGCTCTGGGTTAAGTCCCCAGTAGTATAAAAACATTTTTTAAATATATTTTAATGATACATAAAAACCTAAAAGTGTACATAGTAAGGAGGTATCATGCTATGCTTTAATATATATATATATATTGCACATTGTTTAAAAATGTTTAAACATATTTACCTGTGTTTTGCCTTTTAAATTTATGTATTTGATCTTCCTGAGACTGACTTCTTTGTATAAGATGTGAGAATAACACAAATATTTTGAGATTTTTTACTTCCCAGATACAGAGAAGTATAGGTTATATAACTAGGATTACTTCACCTTCAGAAAATAAATATATAAATATATGAGTACATACATATATACACACATACACAATATATATGTGTATGTGTTTGCATAGGTATGTAAATGTGTGTATATATAAGGTTATTACCAGGCAAATCTAAAGGAAAATGGGAATCTAAATGAATAAATGGATTTCCTACTTATACTGCTTTTGTCCTCAGCTGTGCACCAACTCACACAAACTTAAACTTTGATTCATAATGCTTTGCAGTTTTGAGGCAATCAAGAAGGAAACCCAAGGCTCATCAAAAGCAATGCAGCATCTTCTCCACTTTCTCCACTTCTTCGGTATCACAGGATACCAAAGGGTTTCACATTCAAAGTAAAAGTGAACCACACTGTCGATGCCCTCAGGAACATGTCAGAAGAAAGGAAAAAAAATTTAAAAACCCAGTAAATACAAAGAAAAAAGTATGAAGAAGGACACCACGTATTTCAAATATGAAAAGTAGCAGAAAACAAATTATAAGACAACTATAATTAATATATCTCTAGAGAGAGTATTATACGTGCACACACAATGGTGACTATTAGAAAAATTTTAAAAATTGTAATTGTATAAACCAGCAAAATAACTTACAATAAAACAAAATCATAATTTATAGTAACATACAAATCCATGAATTATTAACAAATCTAGTGCAGTATATGCATGCACAAGTTTAATACAAAAAATACAAAATGGTAATAAGAAATTCAAATAAGTCTGAAATAAAGAGAAAGATATGACTTATCTATGGGTGGGAAGATGAAATCTAGGTATAAGAAAAAGGAGGGGGAGAAGAAAGGAAAAGAGAGAGAGAGGTTGATAAGATAGATTTCTATACAGATAAACTTACAGGTTCATTTCATTTTCCCAGTCACTCTACACATTATTAATAATAAAGTAAAATTTTGATTAAATGACATTGTATATTATTTATTACTTGGGATTCTAAAGAAAATACTTCTAATACACAAGCATTATTAGTGTAGTGTCCTATAGATTTTTGTTTGGTCTTATTTATCAATTAATCAAATTTCTTCCTCTTCTTAGCTTGTTAAATGTTTTATAATAAGTAGGAGTTGAAGTCTGTCCAATTTTTCTCTGAATCTTTTTCTTTCAATAGTTAGCCACATTAACACACTTCCTAATGTTAAATAATTCTTGCCTACTTGTAAGATTTACCAACTTGGATTGTAGCATGACAGTTGATGTATTTACATTACAAATGTACACAGATAAAGTTGGTTTATACGTATGTATGTAATTAATTTTTGTACTGCTTTTAAGGTTTTTTATTTAAGTGAAATTTAACTAATTTAAGGAGTTTTTTCCCCCTAATCTCTGGAAGGTTTATATAAGATCAGAATTATTCGTTTCTTGAATAGATTGTATAAACAATCCTGTAAAACTGCCTGAAATTCTGTTGTTTAGTGTAGGAAGTATAGTGAAACCCCTTGTTTCTCCTCCTCCGCCTCCTCCTCCTCCTCCTCCTCCTCCTTCTTCTTCTTCCTTCTTCTTCTTTTCCCCTCCCCCTCCTCTTCATCCTCCTCCTCCTCCTCCTCCCCCTCCTTTTTCTCCTCCTCCTCCTTTTTTGTACTGGGATTGAAGCCAGGGGTGCTTAACCACTGAACTACATCCTCATCTTCAGCCCTTTTTTTGTATTTTATTTAGAGGTAAGTTCTTGGTGAGTTGTTTAGGGTCTCACTGAACTGCTGAGGCTGGTTTTGAATTCACAATTCTCTGGTCTCAGCCTCCCAAGATGCTGGAATTACAGGCAAGTGCCACCATGCCTGGCTCCCATTCTTCTTTTCACATGTCAGTGGGGTTTCCATCGTCATTACTCCACTGGTATCATTTATTTCAAGGGCACCAATTTGTATATCTTACAAATCCAGTGGTAAGTTCCTAACTTTCATCTTATGTAACTTCCCAGCATCCTTCTTACAAAGGATAACCTAGACACAAAATTCCTCCCACCAATGTTCCCCCATCACTCTTGATCTTATCATTTTTCATATTTTCTTCATTGTATATATGAGTCTGAAGTCATTTTATGCTATATATGGATTTCAATATTCATTTTCTCTTTTTGATAGACTGAAAGTCATTAAGGATTCATTTTACTTTGTTTTATGTCCCTAATGCCTACAATACATTCTAGCAACTGTTATGTATATAATACATATTTTTTGTTGATATAATAAAGAAGTTGCAGATATTCAAGAATCTAATATGGCATGAATATGCTAAACAAAAAGTAAATTTAACATTTCTCCATACTTTCAGATCAAGGACACTTGTGTGAACTATCCAATTTTACTTCGTATTGGATAGTGTATTAAGTCCTTTAAATCTATTACTTTGCCTTCCATAATTCAGCAGTTTTTCTGCAAACTTTATTGCTCATTATAGAAACCTGACTTTAATAAAATGTGTTTATGTAACATAATGCACTTATTTAATAAACTTCCAGATTGTTTTTCCATTTTCTTAGAACATAATAAGTACCTCTGAAAAAATACTGGGAACATTATTATATAATTGTTTCGATTCCAGGCTGGACAGCAGCGTTGGTGGGAACAGGAAATTAAAATAAATGGGAATATTCAAAAGGGAGAGTTAATTACATATAACTTGACTGAGCTAATTAAACCAGAGGCTTATGAAGTCCGACTGACTCCTCTCACCAAATTTGGTGAAGGAGATTCAACAATTCGTGTGATCAAATATAGTGGTAAGTGACCTTTTATTTACACATATTTATGTATATATTAAACTACCTGTAAAATTAGTTTGATACTAGCTGTCAAATTTAGATACAAAGTAAAATTTAACATATTGATTTTTTTGAATTATCAGCCAGGTGACCAAAATAAGCAAAACGAAAACAACTCAAAGACCTTAACACCATAAATTTTAGTATTTGTTTGCAAATGTTGAGATATATAATAATTCTTTAGTTAACACTGAACCTGTGTGATGATGTCAATAATCTCTCTGTTTTTGATCCCACAAGTTATGCTGCAGTGTGTCTGCATGCTATCATTTCATATTTTTGATGACCTTAAAACTTATACCTATAAGAAGTTAGGAAGTAGAGTAAAATGTTTTTTGTGTTTTAATAATATTAATAAACTCCACTTTCAGAGAATTTTTAGGTTGACAGAAAATCAAGTAGGAAGTAGAGCACTCCCTCCTAGTGATGCAGCTTCCTTTATTATTGACATCTTAGGTCATTGTTATATTTTGTTAAAACAAAATAATATCAGTATTTCAGTCATTTACCTTAGGATTTGTTGTTTATGTTTTATAGTTATATATGTATTTTGGCAGTGCTTAATATCATTTCAGTATCATACTGAGCAGTTTCAGTGCCCTGAAATCTCCTGTGCTCTACTTACCTGTCTCTCCCACTGCACCACCCTGGCCACTACTGATCTCTTTATTGCCTCAATAGTTTCTCCTTTTTCATAATATTGCACAGTTGGAATCAAATGAGTACATAACTGTGATAAGCACTGACTTATTTCACTTAATACATGTTTAAGTTTTCTCATGTCTTTTATGGCTTCCTAGTCTATTTCTTTTCATTGTTAATGAATATGCCACTATCTAAATGCAGCACAGTTATCTATTCACCTGCTGAAAGACACCTTAGTTGCTGGGTTTTTTGTTGTTATTGTCCTTCTGGTTGGTGGTCTTTTTTTTTTCTCAGATTGCTAATGTACATAAACGAGTGTGTGTGTGTGTGTGTGTGTGTGTGTGTGTGTGTGCTAGTTGATACTATACATTTTGAACTATACATATAATTTTTTCACTACTTAAATGTCCTGTTGGAGTAAAAATAGAAACTAGTATAGAAATACGAAAAAATTAAAAGTTGATCTTAAACTTTTTCCCAGACTGATAGCTCTAGGGAGAACAATGGTAATAAGATTTGGAATTATTTTAATGTATTAAAGAGATTAATATTTTATAAGTTGAATTTTGCATGCATTTTAGAACTATAATGTTCAATGAA
Source organism: Sciurus carolinensis (assembly GCF_902686445.1). Lineage (NCBI taxonomy): Eukaryota > Metazoa > Chordata > Mammalia > Rodentia > Sciuridae > Sciurus > Sciurus carolinensis. The sequence goes on along the minus strand of NC_062214.1, from coordinate 147,934,247 downwards.
ACTATCTGCCTCAAGAATTTTCAATGTATATTTTAGGACTGAATGAATCATTGGTAAAATATTTCATATTTGTTTCATTCTCTCAGTGGAATATCATTCTTTCATATAATTTATTATCAGGGCTTGAGATAAGAAGATAATAGAAGGTTTTCTTTGCTGCTGAAATTTTCCGTATTATTTAGTACTAAATATATATTTTTGTACTAAAGGAGGAAGCACTGAATACTGCCAAAATAAAAAAGAAAGTGAAACTATTAAAATTTTATTAAACTCATTTGTGTCCACATTAAATTTCCACTAAAAATTAAGAAATATGATGTAGATTAGAATATTTGTAGGCAATCAAGTAATATAAAAAACACTAAAATAATTTTAAATCTTAAATATGATCCTCTAAAATATGTGGGTTTTTATGTTTGTGACATAAATATCAGTTCCATGAGTCTGTAAGATAGACAACTATAAAACCCCGGTATATTTTTCTAAGGTTTTTCATTTCATATGTTTTAAAAAATATGAATAATTACCTGCTCTTATCTAACATTAATGCTTCCTGGCACTAAATTACAAAATAACAATTTCATGGTTGTGCTTTAAAAACTTCATTAATATTAATTTATTTCAAAGATGAAGATATTAGGACACAGAAAGTATTGATGTCCTGAAAGACTAAACAATGCTGAAATGACCAGGGTTCATGCTCCTATTTACCACTTTGCTCAAAGTTTAGGAGATCACTTTTCTTAAACAGATATAAAAAAATTCATAAGTTTAACAGTTTTTACTGAAAATTCTGAGACAGCAAATTAAAATGATTAAGAGATGTGGCAAATATATATCGCTTATATTTCTGAGTAATTAAAATTGCATTTATATTCTTAGACATGAATATTAAAATATTAAACATTTTAATTAAAATTGCATTTAAATAATAAAGATTTGGGCAAACCATAATGATACATAAGCATTGTATTAGTCTTCTTGGAGTGCCATAACAAAATACCATAAGCTGGCTGTATTGAAAAAGCAAATTCATTTCTCACAGTTGTATAAGCCAGACGATCAGGGACTTTGGTTGGTTTCTGGGGAGGGCCCCCTCCTGGATTGGGGATGAATGCCTTCTTGCTGCATCCTCACATGGCAGAGAGTTCATTCTCACTGTCTCCTCCTCCTCTTATAAAAGACACCAGTCCCATTAAGTTAGGGCCACACCCATGACCTCCTTTAACCTAAATTACCTCCCTAAGTCCCCTGTCTCAAAGATAGTCACACTGGAGATTAGGCTTCAACATATGAAATTTGAATGAACACAATTCAATATGTAACACGTTTGTAAGAAATTACCCAAGCAAATAGAAATGGAAGAGGAAAATATGGAATCATCGTTCTATTTAGAATTTAAGATTGCCTATTTTCACAAAGTTAACTGTGCTGTTTATATAGTAAATTTGGGAAATACAATATTGTAGCAATGCCAGGCACTGTGGCATAAGCCTGTAATTCCAGAGCCTTGGGAGGCCAGCCTCAAAGCCAACCTCAGCAACACAGTGAGAACCTGTCTCTAAATAAAATGCAAATTAGGGCTGGGGTTGTGTCTCAGTGATCAAATGCCCCTGAGTTCAATCCCCAGGATCAACTCCCCAAAGTGTGTAGCAGACCCAAAATTCATTCTAGTCAGAAATTGCATATAGACAAAATATTTCTTAGAAGTAATTTAATTCAAAATACATCTTTAAAAGACAGTACATAGAATTATTTTTATAAATTTGTTATTTTCAATATAAAACAACTTTTTATCAATTTATTTTTCAAATTTAATATATCTTGGTGACTTGCAAGGAAACATATTCCTTTTAGTCTACTTTTAGAGCAACTAGTAAATGGGTAGTTCCTTCTTTGTGTCATTCTTCCATAATTTGCAGTGTGAAATGCAGAATAAGGAAAACAACAAAGGTAATGGGAATTTTCTTTTATGTGTAGAAACAGTGTGAATATTGGAAAGTCAATTTGTTAAAATTAATCTAAATGTATTAATAGAAAAATGAACATGCTTCAGGCATGTATATGTGTTTTGACCTATCATACTAGTAATGTGCAAATTTTCATAAAGGTGGTTAATGCAAACACTAGGAAAATAATGATACAACATTCTGCAGGGCAAGTTAACTACCCATTATCATTATGAAAAATATAATTTGTTCTGCTTCTCAGAATTTACATGATACCATTTTATCTTGTAAATTAGATATATTATTGTTAATGTTTCAGCAAAATTTAAAGGATGCATTTCTTTTTTGGGTATAAGTCCATTGACATGTATTGTAACAGTTTTCTGAAACAAATATTCCTTTTGGTGCACAGAAACATAAAATGTGTTGGTTATCGTTTCAGAACTACCTGTGTGCAAATTATGTGTGTGTTTTTGTGTGTGTGTGTTAATTGAATTAAACGAAGTGACTTGGAAGTAGCTATTTGTTATAGAACAGATGACATAATGTGAAGATTGTTATTTTTGTATATGCCGTATTATTTCAGTAGAAATAGAAACAGTAAAAAACAAAGGTATGGACTCTGTTGGATAATTACTTTCATTTTTAAACCATCTAGATAATAGGTCACCCTACGGTCAGTCTCAGTTTTAATTTCTGGATTTTGTATAGTACTGGCTGAGATATGAAAGGTCAGCAACTCCATTCCTTGGAAAATGAACAAATCCCCCATGTTATTTAGCATTGATCTTTTGGTACTTTGAGGCTGTTATTGCTGAGATTCAAACTAGATTGCATTCAATCCTCTAGAAGAAAATGGATTGCAGTTATAATTCTCCATGACCACACTGGGGAAGTTCATTAAGTTTTGGTAAGAAACTATGAGAGACTGAAAAAACTGATTGGATTTTATTTATAAAAGATATTCAAGTCTTGCTAATGTATCTCTCCCCCCTCCCCTTACCTTGTAGCTCCTGTAAATCCTCATTTAAGTAAGTATATTTTTATTTTAAAAACCACAATGTATTTCATAATTAAAAAATAAGACATGTATAAATGAATATATGAAAATAATAAGTCTACAAATATATTTAGCAACTGGTCTTATTTGATTTGAAACAGTAGTTTAGAATCAGTGGAACTGGCAGCATATGTGAATTTTAAATTTCAAAGTCTATGGTATGAAAACAAATTAATACTGACAACTTTGTTTATAAATATTCCTAAATATAGAACTGTTTCTCGAATCTGCTTAATATTTGCTATTTCTGTAACTATAAAATTATTTGGTTTTCTTTGTGGGATTTCATTGTTTTTTATAAGCTTCTTTGATTTTCACTCTTTGAATTTCTGTATTCCTCCCATAAAAGAGTGTGGTTATTTAGAAAATTGGCATTTAGATAGTTTGATATTTTTGCATGAATCACTACTTTGAATCTCAATATATTTGTTCTGATTTAAGTTATAAATTCTTTAAAGTCATTAAATTTTGAAGTTTTGGGAAATTATTTTTCTTTATGAGTGCAAGATGAAATACAGTATGTATATATGAAAAATATTTCTAGATGTAGAAACATTCCTACTTTTGAAAAGCAACTTTGAAATAATAAAAGGATTACCATGATGACCTATTCTAACTTATCAATCCATGAGAGTTTTTTATTTTTAATGTAAAGTTAGATTTTTGACAGTTCTAAAAAATGAACAAAGAGGGTAGGTGGGCAGAAGAGGGCTTTTATTGTCTTTCCATCTCTTGTGGAGGAATATGGGAAATAAAGTTAAATTTTGAAACTGTGAAATGCAGAATTTTGAAATATCTTTACTTCTGTGTAGCTCCTGAAACTCTGCCAAAATAGTATTGTAATTAGGAAACTAGTAAGAATTCAGGATCCAGTCAATCCTCAGTTTTATATCTTTGTGGAACTCATGGATTTTATTACTTCCCATTTTATGAAATATTTTAATATTTAATATTACATTGGATTTTGATAAGTTTATACAGCTCAGTGCATTTTTATTATCAAAAATTATTTTACTCCAACAAACTTTTTATTAATAAGCTTTCTTGTAATTATTTATCCCATTTAAATCACAAAATTATGATGGTCCCAAATGATGGTGTTTTTTTTTTCTTCTTTTGTCATTTTATATGCCAGCTTTTATAAAATCTCTCCAATAATAGTTCCCCTCCCCATAAAGACATATGTTTTTGGAAGTAATTAAATATTTATATTGCACACAGTTTTATACCATTGAATTACTTTAATTATAATATTGCAAACAACATATCACACATAAAATATCCTAAATTATGTACAATTTTAGTCATATATCACATTCCATTGTTTTTATAAGCTATAAATATTATTTCTTAATTTTACTATGAGAACCTTATATATTCAGGCTTTAAATAGTCTTTTTCATTTTTTAAGATAAGAACAAATATAATTTAAGTGTCAAAATTAAATTACAAAAAGGAAATGGTTAAACAGTGTTATAAAAATCATTATATGTAATTTTAAATAACATATTTGTCAGCATTTCTATAAACTGAAATCTTCTACTTTATATATGCTATCTGACCTCTTTTTTTGTATATACATAATACATAATTAAACAACTGAAAACTTTTAAAATTAAACAGTGCTCTGTAATTATCACAACTCTAAAGCAGCAACTAAAGGAATCTCATTTTGTACCTAAAAGATATTTAAAGAATTCTATTTCATATAAGTACCCTGCTGTTACATTATATCTTTGATTGCTAGCACCTAATGGTTGTGTCTTATTTATATCAGCTACTGAAATGTGTCCAATAAATATTTTATGTGGAATATTGTTTATCCAGAAATTTACAGATTTATATTCCCTTAAGTGCTCACATTTCCTGTAACCTACCTACCCAAAGTATAAAATAAATATACAAAGAGATATATAGCAAATCTTTGATTTGACAAACCAAAAGAAGACAAAAAGTTAATCCTTAAATGTATAAGGAAAGAATTCTCTTTTATTTTTGTTTGTGTCAGTAGTTTCAATTAATTCAGGGATAAGAATAAAAAGGGCTCCATTCCCAAGGATATCTAATAAATCTAACCTATTGATTGGAAGGGACTCAAATTGGAGTCTGTTAAATGATTTTGTCTATGGATTGCAATGAATCTGAATTCTGTTTTTACTTCATCATGTTATAGCTGACTTAGTCAACATTTTCTACTCTGTGAGCCTCATGTGTAAGGCTCATGTGTAAACCATTACTATGGTTTCTTAGAGTTGTTATTAGGTTGGATAAAATGTATACTTTGCTTAATTTTCTCACTTAATGATATACACTATTTAATTATGTTTCAAGTAAACCTTATCCAACTTGTTTATTTATACCTTTTTTCAAGCAGAGTATATCCCACTAAGAAAACTTTTGATATCTAGAAACATTACTACCACCCATATTTTAAGGAAAGTTGAAAATGTCTATCTCTGAAGTTGTGTTGGATCTGAACTCAAAATATAGTAGGCATCAAAGAATTCCTGTCCCTCTACAGCACATCATGAAGTCTTTTTTATTATTTTACTTCAAATAAATTTCAAACATTTGGCAAATCCACATTCAACAAAGTACAGAAGATGACTGCTTTTCAAAATAATTTGCTATTATCTTTCCCTAAGCAAACTTCCACTTGTGCCAATGGGTATTCATAAAAGCATCTCTAGACTTAGCATGAAAAATTATAAATGAAAGGTCTATGTCTTTCAAATGCCATGAGGTAAATTAATAAAGCTCATCTTCTAATTTCAATTTGGTTTTTATTTTCCTATACTTATAAAAGGAAAGTTAGGGAAAGTCTCCAGGCATAATTCAAGCTTGAATTATATTTCAGTTATCTGGACATTTCTCAGGAAAAGGGTTTGAGTTTTAATTATTCAGTATAATACTGATTTACATATAAAAATAGTTTCTCTTTTTCATTAAAATTTCAATAGTTTTATGTTTAGCTATAATCTTGTATATTAAGGCTCTGATGTTATCATCATGATCTTACATTTCTATTGCTATATAATGTTAGAAAAGTTTTTAATATAAATATTACAATGTTATTAATTTAAATTAATCTTAGTTAATTTAATTAAAAAATTTTAACAGGAGAATTTCACTGTGGATTTGAAGATGGTAACATTTGTTTGTTCACCCAAGATGATACTGATAATTTTGACTGGACAAAACAAAGTACTGCAACAAGAAATACAAAATATACTCCTAACACAGGACCTAATGCTGATCGCAGTGGCTCCAAAGAAGGTATGAGGGTATGCAGTGTAGTGTTCATAACAACCAGAGATTTTTAAAATGTTATCAATGAACCATAAGAGTATTTAGCCATATATATCACCATTATGGAATAAAACATTATATCATATTAGTAGGATCAATAATTTAGATAATTCCAAAGTTTGTAGACATTAATTTTTTTCTCAGAACTCTCTAACATAAAAAGTTGAGAGGTCAGAAAGTTGTTTTTGTTTTGTTTTGCTAATTCAAGCTTAAAATTCTAATTTCCCCCAAGTTTTTGTACATTTTATTTTAATTTAAATATTTTTATTCAAATGTAATTTAAAGATCATTCTTTTTTTATGCTAACGTTGTCATCAGTTGTTTGTGTGTATGTAAATGAGATGTAAATCCTCCTATTGATCTTTATTTTGTATGAAACTCAAAATCTTCTCAATGGTTTGAAATTCATGTTTCTCAATAAGAGAGTGCTTAAACATTTTTTTGTCATTTTAAGGTTTTTATATGTACATTGAAACATCTCGACCCAGATTGGAAGGTGAAAAGGCTCGACTTCTCAGTCCTGTTTTCAGCATAGCTCCAAAAAATCCTTATGGACCTACAAACACTGCGTATTGTTTCAGCTTCTTTTATCACATGTATGGACAACATATAGGTAAGATGGCAAGAAGTTTTGTTCTTGTAAACTAAATAACAAGAAACAGTTTCACACAAAGTATGAAAATAATTTTAGTCAAAAAAATGCCATGATTGGCTTTTTAAATGACTTACCTACTAATTTCAAAATAAGATGTCAAGCATTTCTTCCCATCATTTAATCTCCAAAATTCAGATTTTAATTTGAAAATCAGAGCAAATTCCTCCATTCTTCTGGAACCCTAGTTCAGCCAGATCATCAATGCATTTCATTCTTCAGGAGATCTTCTGGCAGATTTGACATAGCATAATTTAGGCTGTTTCTTTCTAATGAAATTAGATTGAATAGTGACTTGAGGCATCTTGATGAAAGGGAATATTGTCATACTGCATCCATGAATTTGGAATATTGACATGATATCTTCTTCTTGATAAAGTGGTATGCGTTAACTTGTTCTACTTGTGTTAGAAATATATAATATGAACTGTTATGGATGTATTTTTAGTCTTTATTCAATGTGAATGGATAAATGTGAATGTGAACATTTACACCATTTGCGGCATAAATGTTACTGTTTACTTATAAGACCCTGTTCCAGACCATATAAGGCAATATCATATATTCTACAAGAGCTCTACTCTATAAACATTCTAAAATAGACTGAAGCATTTCTAGCCCCACAGAAGTTAAACAAGGAATTATGGATCTGTATCTAAGTGAAGAAAGAAGCAATCCTTCAAAACAAAGGAAAACATTTCTCCTGGGTATGCAGGAAGGGTATGTTTTCCATAGGCAGAGAGGATTAAGTTCTGATAATGAAGAAGCAAATTTGGAATGTTAGGACATTAGTGTCTTGATATAAATTAATAAAATAAGTATAATATAAATAATAATATAAATATATCATAATATATTTAAACATAGTATAAATATATAATAAAAAATAATATAAATATATTTGCATTCATAAAAGTTGGTACATAATCTATATCAGCTAGTATACTATTTAAACTGAGTCATCCTCTTGAGTTTGTAAAATTAAGCATCACCTATCCATTTCTTACAGTAGAGAAAACTGAACCTCAAGAAGTTTATATGAATTGCCAAGTAATACTGTGCTTAGATTCAAACTCATAGTCAATAACACTATGACCAGTATTCTTCACAGTGTAGCAATAGGTGACAGTCTGGAAAGATAGCTTTTGTAAAGTCGAAAAGCATCCTCGACAAAAAGTAAGCAGACCTCAGCTGGATGTTCACTGTAGCACTCAGTCACTCTAAGACTTTACAGAAGTCACTTAGAATGCCTGGCTTTTAGTTTCTCCATCTGCAACATGGGAATAATATTTTGTGCTTCAGAAAACTGTGGTTAAATGAGATAGCATATGTACTATTTTCTGTCAGATGTAGACACTCACAGTCTTGGGTTAATTTGAATCTTGAATAGCAGTAATAGCAATAACAAAGTAACAGCTGACTTTCATGTAGCACTCATCATGGACCAGGCACCTCACAATTTATTGCTCTTAGTTTTCAGTATAAACATTTGTACTCACTAAAGCAATTATCCTTTTTCACAGATAAGGAAACTGAAATACAAAGAATTTTCAGAATTTTGATTATCATGCCCATGAAATAATTGATAAGTAGGGGCAGCAGAACACCCACTTGGGGACCTGGACTCTGAGTCTGCCTGTTCATTTTGCCAAGAAGGATTATGGGAGTGTCATGAAAGCTTAGCTGAACATGTGACTCTTGCTTAGTGATCAGAGTGAATTATCACAGATTCTGTGCAGGCACAGAGCGCAAGATCTTTGATTTAGGAAAATACATTTGTAGGAGTGAGTAAATTTATTGGGAAACAAAAAGTAGACTAGAAAAAGTAGAACTTCTTCATTATCAGAACATTATCAGAAAGCTATGAAACACTCCTGGTGTCATGATGGCATAAATTATGAATGGAAACAAAACTCCACATAGTCATTTATTGTCTGATTATTGTTTTATTAACGAAAGTAGGATTAGCTCAACACCATTTCTTCTTAGTAGTTGATCATGTATATTTTATTTCAATTACTCTCTATTTTAAATGTATTTTGCGGACTTTCTTTTTTCCCACTTTACCTTAGGAAAGGTATATTTTGTATTGAGTTCTTAGAACAATCGTTTGATTTATTTTAAAGTATAAAATAATGTCTTTATATGTGAGGCTGAATCTTTTAAGCTTCCTTGCAAATGAATCCCAAGTAATTTAATATACTTTCAACCTAACGATTGTTATTCATATCCTCTTTGCTGTCAGTGAATATCCAGTTGACTTTCTGCTAGCATTTTTCATAGTTTTTCAAGGGCAGAGCTCAGGAGAGCAGTTCTCTCTTTCCCTATCAACTATTTTGAAGCCTTTAGTATCACTTTCTCAACTTCATCAACTCATTGACGGTTGTAGTTTGGGTATCAGCTCTGTCCCTCTGAGCAGAACATAGGCATGCTGCTTATTAAAACTCTAGCAAACATACCTGTTCCAGACATTAGGTAATCCATTAGGAATACGTGAGAATGGGTGTACCTCATTTTAATGCAGTACATCTTATTACATTTCCCAGATACTGAATTTTTTACAAACTGAAATTTTGTGGCAATCCTGCATCCAGAAAAATCTGTCAGCATTATTTTCCCAGCAGCATGTGCCTCTTTGTTACATTTTGATAGTTTCTACACTATTTCAAACTTTTTCATAGTTACTTTCTGCCATGGTGACCAGAGATCTTTGTAGTGGTGGTTATAACTCTTTTGGAACACCACAGACCACATCCACATAAGATGGGGAACCTCATCAGAAATGTGTGTGTTCTGAATTTTCCAGGAAGTTCCACCATCTCTCTCTCTCTCTCTCTCTTTATGCTTGGGCCTCCTACTTCCGTAAGACACAATACTGAAATAAGGCCAACTAACAATCTTACAAAGTCCTTTAAGTGTTCAAGACAAGAATCACACATCTGTCACTTTCAATCAAAAGCTAAACATGAAAAAAAAAAAAGCTAAACATGATCAAGTTTAGTAAAGAAAGCATGTCAAAAGCTCAGAGAAACAAAAGCTATGCCTATTGCACCAGTTAGCCAAGTTGTGAATGCAAAGGAGTTCTTGAAAGAAATTAAAAGTGCTGCTCCAATGAACATACAAATTATAAGAAAATGAAACATTGTGGATGTGGAGAAAGTTGTAGTGATCTGAATATAAGATCAAACCAGCCTCAATATTCCCTGAGTCTAATCCAGAAGAAGGCCCTGCTCTTCAATTCTGTGACAGTTAAGAGAGGAAAAGAGGTTCTAGAAGAGGCTCGTTCATGAGGTCTAAGGAAAAGAGGTATCTTCACAACACAGAAGTTTAAGGTGAAGCAATCAGTGCTGATGTGGAAACTGGAATATGTGGTCTAGAAGATCTAAGAAGACAGATAAAGGAGGCATCACTATACATGAGATTTCAATGTAGGCAAACATTATATTGGAGTACAAGGGCATCTAGGGCTTACATATATAGAGAAGAGAAGTCCATGCCTGGTTTCAAAGCACCAAAGGATAAATTAACACTCTGTGTTAGAAGCTAATGCAGCTGGTGAATTTATATTAAAGCTAATGCTCATTTAACAATCTAGAAATCCTAGGACACTTATTTTTGTGCCTGCAAGCATATAATTCATTCTGAAATTCATGAATCAAGGAGTAATTTTTGACTTTCAATTGGTATTATTTAAGAATTACATTTTGTAAAGACTTTAGCTGCCATAGATAATGATTCCTCTTTGGACCTGGGGAAAGTAAATGAAAAACCTTCTGGAAAGGATTCAACATTCTAGATGCCATTATGAACATTCGTGATTTATGGAAAGAGGTCAAAATGTTAACATTAACAGCTAGCCTGGAAGATGTGGTTGATTCCAGTCCTCAGATGTGATGAGTTCAAGATTTCAGTGGAGGCAGTAACTGTAGGTATGATGGAAATAGGAGAACTGGAATTAATAATGAAGACTGAAGATGTGAATGAACTGCTACAATCTCATAATAAAACTCTAACTGATGAGGAGTTAATTCATTTGAATGAGCAAAATGACTTCTTGAGGTAGAGTCTATTCCTGGTAGAGATGCTGAGCAACTGACCGTAGTAGCAAAAAAAGATTTGGGGATATTACAAAAATTTAGTTGAATCAGACAAGGTATGAGTGATTAATTCCAAAATACTCTCGGATAGTATCACATGCTTTGGAAAAGCCTTTTGTGAAAGTAAGAATCAATTTGGAAAACTTCATTATCACCTTATGTTAAGAAAGTGCATAACCAATCCAACTTTCAGCAACCATTACCCTGATAATTCAACGGTCATCAATATGGAGGCAAGACCCTCCACCAACAAAATGAACGTGTCTTGCTGAGGTTCAACTGATTGTGAGCATTAAAACATTTTCAGGTATGTAGGTTTTTATATATAATTCTAATTCACACTTAATGAACTACAGAGTAATCTAAACAACTTTAATACATACTAGGAAACCAAAAAAAACCCTCTTTATATTGTAATATTTGCTTTATTACAGTTGTCTAGAACTGAACTCACAATATCTTCAAGATATGCCTGTACTTTATTAAGGAGATGTTGCTTGTAGTTAAAAACCTTCCTTCTTTGCATATATCATTCCCAAACCCTCATTTATCTGTTAACTTACAATCACTGGTTTTACAAATTGCATTTTAATTGTATTCTTTCTTTTGGAAATCCAGGTTTAAAAGTGACTTTTTCTGGATTTATAATAGCTCAATTTTATTTACTTGTTGGGTAATTTTAAATAAATTTTGAAGTTTTAACTGTGAGTAAGTAACAACATATTATTAAGAAGAGTAGTCATTGTCTAATAATGCAAAACTGGGTGTTATGTTACCTAGAAGAGAGTCCTGTTTGAAATAAACTCAAATATGTTATATTACTTACCTTCTGCTGCATAGCAAGTTTTCCCAAAATTTTACAGCTTAAAATAGCAAATACTTCTTATCTCAGAGTTTTTGTGGGTCAGTAATATGGATATGACTTAGTTGGGTGCCTGAAGCTCAAGATCTCTCATTAGGTGGTTGTCAAACTGTCCAGCAAATTACTTCAGTCTAATTTGACTCAACTTGGGTGGGGAAATATACTTCCAAGCCTACTTGCTTGATTTTATCAGGCTTCATTTTACCTCACATTGGGGCATGTTTCTTGCTGGCTATTGAGGGGACGCCTCTCTGAATTTCCCGACTGGCAGATCTTTCTACAGAGCCATTTCATGACAGGGAGCATCCTTCTTTCAAATCAAGAAATCCACACAAGAGAGGGAGCAAATGAATGCTGAGGAATTTTCATAACCTAATGTCTTAATTGATATTCCATAATATTGTTGCATTCTAATGATTAAAACTGAGTTGATAATTCCAGCCTGTATTCAGGGAGGAGATTACATGAGTATTAATGACAGGAAGTTGAAATTATTAAGAGACAATTTAGAGTCTGCCACACTGATGTAATTTATGTTAGTTAAATGTTTCATCAAAATTTACTAAAGAAAGAAACATTCCCAAATGAAAGTTAGAGTGTGTTAACCTTTAGCTGTTGATTTACATGTAAATGATATGACAGCTGGCTATTGATAATAATATATCAGTATTCCTATAACTCCTAGCTGGCATTTTAATTCTAAATGAATCAGTTGAGTTTCTAATGTTCTTGCAAAAAAATTGAATCTCATATGAGGTCACTAGATATGACATAAGCTTATTAAAAGCCAGTAAGATATATATATATATATATATATATATATATATATATGTTTCTACAGAGAAGGATATAAGATTTAAGCATCATATCATATCAAAAATTAAAGATAAAAATACAAAAGGCATTTATGAATACATTTGTTGAACTTGATAAGAATGGTTTAGTAAAAGTATGTCTCTAGAAAGTTAATCTCACCAGAAAAGGAAGGGAAAGGAGTTCATTAATGAATTGTACTCTTCTCTGAGAAAGAAGAGATAACATAGAGATGTGGGGTTGTGAAACAGTCTGTTTTATGAGAAAAAGAAGAGTCAATAAGGTAAACTTAATGATAAAAAAATCTCAGAGGGTAGAAACCTATGGGAATTCAGTGCTCTGGTAGGGGGTCAGTCTTGAAGAAATGAATTAGTGTTACTTCCAGTGAGGTGAGAAAGCATTTAGTAGGTAGATAGCTTCTGACACACTCCTGGTTGGTAGAACAGGAAATATAGAAGTGAATGTTTGAAGGTTGCCTACGTTACGAGAGTAGTAAATGGGAGTACAAGCTTACCTGGAATATAAAGATTAGAAAGGTTGCAGAGGAGGGTATTAGTCCTCGGGGCACTGAAATGGGTTTTAGGATATAATGAGTCCACGTCACTTCTTGTGTAAAGTGCTGAATTAACCTGCTAACGGATTTCCTCACTGTTTCTTTGGTCCATAATTCCAGGGTAAATATCACTCTCTAAAACTAAAGGACGAATGATCTCGCTGATAAGCGGATGAGGACATATAATGGGGGGTGGGAGGGGCTAGCATTAGGTTTAGGGTTAGGTTTAGAGTTAGGCTAAGGAGAGCGGTAAGAATGAAGGAAAGAAGGACTGTGTAGAGGGAAAAGAGGGGTGGGAGGGGTGGGGGGGAGGGGAAAAATAAAATAAACATCATTACCCTATGTAAACGTAAAAAAAAATAAATAAATAAAAAAATAAAAATAAAAAAATAAAACCAGTAACACATGACCTCCGGGATATATCCCCTCTATCTTCTCCTTGTAATAATTCCCTAGTTTGTTCCAGTCATCCTGGAAAATCTTCAAATTGAGCTCTTACCTGGTCTTCTTTATATATCTTTTGTCCTGCCAAATGGATTCATGATTGAAGTAGAAACAATATCTCCTCCTATGACTTGGTGCCCTGCTTATCAATATTTATTTGAGCCTCAATACCTATTAAAACTAGATTTTTTAAAAAAGTTATGTGATGGGATAAATACATTTTCTTCTTTATAATATTCTAGTCATTCGTAATTTTCCTTCAAAATACAACTGAAGGAGACTGAAACTACTGTTCCCTATCTTCTACTTCTTTTGTTCCCACAACTACTGGTACAAATATCTATGTTCATCACACTGAAATCTTCTTGTTTTTATTCTTTGAGAACAGTGAGCATGCCTTATTTATATTTGATTCTAGAACAACAAATGGTAAATAGATTTTTTAAATGATACAAACTAGATAATTCAGCTTTTGTGTGCACTAGAAAAATAACAAAGGAATTGAAGGTACGGAGTTTAGGGTGGAAATGGAAGAAAATTTTATGAAGACCTTATAAGTTATAAAAATAAGAAAAAAAAGTAATACAGTTATTGACTTAAATTGAATTTGTTCCTAAGTGCTTTGGAAAGTAAAGCAAACCATACTTAGTACTTCCATAAAGATATAAAAATGTTCAAATAAAAAGCGCATGTATTGAAAAACCATAATGTACCAAAGAATAATTTTTTTTTTATTTTGAGCCAAAATATGGTTCAGATAGGTATCCTGAGATGACTGCCTAACTTCATAGAGAAATAGAATTTTAGGAATCTGGAGTTAACTTGTTATTAAGCTTATCTTAATAAAAACATTTTAGTTTATTCTTCATCAAGAGTTGGATTAGAAACAGGAAACAAACTGTAACCAGAGAGGAAGAGGTGCTGGGGAGTAGATGATATTAACTGAGGAATGGAAGCTGTGCACAGGGAGGGAAGGACAAATTGTGGGTTTGGATCTTGGAGCACTCAGGCCTTTAGTGGGGGTGCCGCCTCCTTGGGTCCTTTCTCACTGCCTCCCTGTGCTGCCTGCTGTCTTTGCTTACTCCCAGCTAAGGCTGTGCTGTCCTTGGAGCTGTTCTCTTCCACGATACAATTTTCTGCCATTTCTTGGCAGATATGGCAACCAGTAATGCTGTTCTGAAGAGACTGAAACAGAACAGTGCAGAGGAGGATCAAATTATTGAATAGCTTAAGCAGCAAGTTGCTCTTCTTAAGAAGCAAGCAATTTTGCTGGCAATATTGAGAAAAAAGAAGAAACTTCTAATTGAAAATGCTAAACTGAAGTAAGAAATTAAGAACTGAAACAAGAGCTAATTCAAGCAGAACTTCAAAATGGAGTGAAACAAATACCATTCCCATCTGGTACTTTATTGCAAGTTAATCCCATGCTTTCTGAAAACATGATACAGTCTACACCAGTAACAACCATATTTTCTGGTGCCAAACAACATATAGAATGAGAAGGAGAAGAAGAAAATGAAGAGAAAATTGAAAAGAAAGGAGAGAAGTAGATAAAATCAAATAAAATGATTTTACTTTATAACCTGAGAACTGCAGAGGTGAGGAGAGTACTATCTCAAACAATGGGGATGTGTGATATTTCACCAGAAGTGGAGGGTTTGGTCCTCTCAGCGGGTCTGTTCCTGGAGACTGAATGACTTTTGATGCTTTCCCTGGAGAACCTCACAAGGAGCTGAATCCTAAGCAGATGATTGGAGAGCAGATCAAGCATGAGCTGCACACTAATTAGGAACATGTGGCTAAATGCCAAGGAGCTCCTTCTGAAGAGACAGGGGAGGGAGCATGCAGGGCTCAAATCATGACCAAGAGTAGAATCAAATGAGATAAAGTGCTTCCATTAATGAAATACAGTTGGAATGTATTTGTAACTAAAAGAAAAAAAAAATAAGAGGGATTAAATCTGACTAAATATGTTGGTGTACAAAGATTTTAAACTAAGGACTTAAATATTTTTTGTAATAAGATATAGATAATGCATAGGTGCCAATATTTTGAATGTTTTGCGGGGGTCTGACTTGTATTCCCTTCTGGGTCAAAGACCATATTTCTTCTGCTTCTATTTAGAAACATCAAAACTCTTGCTAATATCTTGAATTTATTCCTCAAATAGGAAATTTCACATTTTGGGATTCCCACACTCCCTAAAGTTTAAACACCATATGAAAGGATATTTGGGATTGAAAAATGATGTTAGGAGGATAATGTGTCCTCATTTTAGAGCTTTGACTGCACTGACTGTAAAAGGATCTCAATTCAATAAATATGTAATTTCAAAACTCTTGTGTATGATAAATTCTCAAAATTAAGTTCCTTATGAAAGAAGATAGCTGAGGGAATCAATACAGATATTAGTATTCTCCACTTAAATATTAGAGATTAACAACCAACCCACAGGCTGTTTGATAGTTGATACTATGTCACTTTTTCTGTTAGTAACTAGTCAATGATTTCAGTGAAGTCCTGTTTGCTGTAATACTGAAAATACAATGTCATCATATGACAGTACTGAAGACAACGGTTCAGTAAACTGTTTTGTTAAATGAAATGTATTTAGAAGGGAAGGGGAAAGGTAGAATTTAGCCATAATTTATTACCAATCATGCAATAATCACAATCTTATTATACACACTTATCATAAACCCTCTCATAAAGCTATTATGCAATCCTAATTTATTTACTTTTTAAATCTGTGGTTTGGAACCACCAACTACCTACAGATTTATTTTCCTCCTATACAATTCTTCATTGATGATTGTCATTTAGACAATACATAGTAGAAGCTAATATGCTTAAGCAAAATTAATGGTATGAATTCACTGAAAAAGGCTAGTTTTTCAAAATATAGAAGTATTATTTTTAATGTAATTAATGGTTAATGTTATTTTGTCAACTGAATGAGTGGAAAGCAAATAGCAGGTTTTTTTTCTTACTTAGTGTAAAAAATTTAACTATTGAAAATAAGTACTTGTGTTTTTTTTTTTTTTAAATGTAGTCCTATATTTACTCATTTCAATTCAATGAAATGAATTGTAACCTGCTGTATGCCTAGTAGTGTTTAGGGCTTTATCGGATAAAAAAGAATTAATGGTGAAGGTTTTTTATCCATCAAATAGTTTATTTTTCATTAGGGGCAATGAATTAGTAATAAAAGTCCAAAAGTAATACACAACAAACAAATGAGGGAGAGAATACAGAGGGTAAGAGGGTTAAAATAAAAGTTTCTGTGGAAGAGAAGACATGCAAAGAATGCTTCAGAAGACGTAAGTAAGTAGAAAGTGGAAGACAAAGTGTGAGAATAGAGGATGCTCTTCTCATGGGAGAGGAGGGACAGTGATGGAACCAGAGTTCAAAGTTCTGAATAAGGGAACTGACATAGATCAGAGAAACAGACAGCCTGATGAAAGCACTGTTTCAGGAAACTTCTTGGATGCTGATGCAAATTCAACTTGATACCAGAAGGTCTCGTAATAAGTGAAGAAAATGAACTGCCATTTTTTGTTTGAGATATCATTGCAATTATATGTAGAAAAAATTGTATCAATGAATGCACGCAGTCATTTCATTCAAGCAGAAAATAATGGTTTTATAATTTCCCACTTTGTATGTGTGTATAAAACAAATGATGCTAACAACTACCTATCAATATACATAGATCTTGCCTAGTGCAAGATAATTTAGACACATCCTCATCTTTTATGAAATGTGAAACTCAAATTAATGAGTCTATGTTACTGATTATAATAAAATGTGATTTATATGCAAGTGATCTCCAGACCATGGAGTAAACCAAATGACAAATTAATTCATGTGCACTTGACAATTCCAAGTATCTATTGGAAATATGTATGCATGTTTTAGGACATATATTTAAATCATTTACCTAAAACAAATACAATACATATTTATAGTAAAATAATTAAAAGTAAAATTATGTTAAGGACTTAATGAGAGGCAAGAATGAGGAAATAATAATAATAAATAATGTTTAAGCAAATTATGTTTTATACTGTAATTTATATAAAATAAGAATCATGCTATTGCAAAATGCTATGAAAAATCCAAAATATGATCTTTACTCATGATGTAAGAGAATATATGAGACAACTTGTGTCATTGAGCCTTTTTTCTGAAATCATTAAGCAAAAGAGATGAGCAAAGTCCTCTCATATTCCCTCACCTTATTCTTGGGGGAAGGTGATCAGAAGATAAGAATTAGAAGCTAAAAGGGGGAAAAAGAAAGAAAGACACTGTCAGTTTTGCTTAGCTATTCCCAACTATATGGCATTAGAAAATCCTTAGGGATAATTACATTCCTAGATTTTGGTATCTGGAGCCTACTAAAGCATAAACAAAGTTTCTCTGAGGATTTAAAATTACTTTTGAAGGATATTACCCTATCCATCATATTCACTTAAGGAATTTTCTTACTGTAATATGATAATAATGTGCTGAATCAGCTTTGCTGAATCTAAGTTCTCTTGAATATCTTTATGCTATTTCACAAGTTCTAATTTTGTTGACCAAGATGATCTAACACAAGTTTAAATATCTTTTGACACTGCATTAATTCTTTTGTAAATGTTAAGAACAGAAAATCCTACAGAAAATGTTTCAAAATCATTTGCCTAGTAATATAGTTTTTATCATCACCTCCAAAATACATCAATGAATGAGTAATTTGTATTCATTGATTGGGATAAATAATTATTACTATGTACATAATAAGACATTCAAATTACAATAAATTTGGAAGCTTTATCTCAATCAATTATACTTGTGATGTTTTTTTCTTGTAAAACCAGTAGCATTGCTTTTTAAAATTCAATCTAATCTCAGTTAAATACCATTCATTTTGTCTATTCTAAAACCCAATTATAATTCTCAGATAATTCAGACCTGGCTTCTTTTGATCTAGGCAAAATATTGTTAATATAGTATACATTCAGAAAACATAGATTGACATAACTGAAGTCTGAATTTATGTTACATATTTAAAAAGGAATCGTTAATTAAGAAATATAAGCATAATTATAGGCAAAGTATATTCCCTAATTGATAATGTATTAAATAATGACAAAATAACCTGTCATTATTGATATAATAACTGATATATGGTAATATGTGGTTTATTAAAACCTGTATTTTTCACCTTAGGAATATTTCTAAAGATGTTATGCACTATTTGGTTTGTAAATTATAACTAGTTGGTCTAAAAATGATGATCACTCTATTAACTTTTAACAAAATGTCTAATTATTTATTTGATGACAGAATCAATATCCTGTTAACTCAATCAAAATGATGGGTTCATGCTACCTGAGAGAGATAAAATTTACCTATAAAATTGAACAAAAGAAGCTACAATGAAAAATACCACAGGATTACTTTCTATTATTTGTGAAGTAATAGAGAAAATTGACATAGAGACAGAGAGATGGATAGATAGAGAAAAGAGAGGGACAAGGAGATGCAAAAAGAGACAGAGAAAGAGAGAGAGAGAGAGAAAGAGAGAGAGAGAGAGAGAGAGAGAGAGAGAGAGTCCAATGAAGATTACCCAGAATAAAACGAGGCTTATGAAGCACATAGTAGACGCATATGCTGTTGGGAAAAAACTAAGTAACTTCAGGTGAAAGTAATATTTGCTCAGTATATGCCTTGCATTTTATATAAAATACTTCAAAATATGAGCTTTATGAAACAATAAAAAATAAACTAAAACAGTAAAGGAAGAAGAAACTAAAAAAAATGAAGAAGGGATAGTGAGCTCAGGAGAGAATGCAACATCCTGCGTACTACAGTAGCAGGATAAAGGAATGAGAAACAAAAGAACAGAATCCACACCATGGACAATAAAGCCAATACCGGGGAGAAAAAGTCTGAGGTTATAGCTTACATTGAAGGGGAAAGATATAGAAAA
Source organism: Sciurus carolinensis (assembly GCF_902686445.1). Classification (NCBI taxonomy): domain Eukaryota; kingdom Metazoa; phylum Chordata; class Mammalia; order Rodentia; family Sciuridae; genus Sciurus; species Sciurus carolinensis. The sequence goes on along the minus strand of NC_062214.1, from coordinate 147,914,531 downwards.
TGATCAATTTCAAAGCAGAAACTGAAAATGCAAAGCCAAAAAATAAAACAAAAGAAGACATACAAAATTTTATGAGTAAATATGCATCATTCCTTTATACAATATTAGCTAAATGAATCAATATTATAATTAAAGAATAATTGCCTATTACTAAGTGTAATTTATTCCTTTAATATAATTTTAGTTCAATATTATAAAATCTAATGTAATTTACCATCTCAATAAAGTTAACTTTAAATTTTTATCTACTAAAATATTGATTTCGTAATGATTATGATGTAAAACTCAAACTCTGAATTCAAATCCTACCTTCGCTATTTCCTTGCTGTATAACATAGATCAAATTACTTACCCCCTTTAAATTTTTTAATCTATAATGTGGGGATAATACTTTATAGGGTTGAGAAGATTAATTATTTTCTGGAGTAAGTGTCCAACATGTATTTTTGTATTAAAGTTATTATCATCATTAGTATCTCTATGTACAACACATAAAACTTTTAAAAGAGCTGTATCAAATGATGAAATAAGAGCTATCTTAATTATATGTTCAAATAATTCTCGTAGAAGAAAAATGAGACTTACATGAAATCTGAAAAACAATACTAACTGATAACATAAGCCAAAACAATTAGAGTCAAACTATGAGCTAGTCGGTTAGTACATGTTATATTTGTTTCCTATCGATGGTATTACAAATAATAGATAACCACAAACATTGTGACTTAAAGCAGTACAAATTTATTTTCTTATTATTATGGGGAACAGAAATCCAAAATACATATTATGGGACAAAAATCAAGATGTCAGTAGACTGGTTCCTTTGAAGGCTCTGGGGGAAAATCCATTTCCTTGTCTCTTCTAGCTTCTAGAGGCTGCCTGTGTTCCTGATTTGTGGAACTTTCCTCTATTTTCAAAAGCAGTTAACATCTCTGCTATGGCCACCTTCTTTCCTGTATTGAATCTACTTCTGTTTCATTAAGATATGTATGATTGCATTTTGAACCCACTCAGATAATCTAGAAAGTTCTCTCCATCTCCAAATCCCTATTAATTCCTGAAAATTCACAGGTACTAGGAATTAGGACATAGTTGCCTTTGAATCATGTCATGAGAGCAAGTTAGAAAATGAGAGAAACAAAAAGTTTGGAAGTGTTTGCTCAAGGAGAAACAAATTTGATACTAAAACAAATATACCAAATTAAATTTTATTGTTTTATTCTTAGGTGTTTTAAATGTGTATCTACGTTTGAAAGGGCAGACAACAATAGAGAATCCACTGTGGTCTTCCAGTGGGAATAAAGGACAACGATGGAATGAGGCTCATGTCAATATATATCCAATTACTTCATTTCAGGTAAGAAAAGAAGTCATTGCTGATCATAGATTTCTGTGTTGGTGCATAACATCAAAGGTAGATTTTAGGCAAATAGTAAAGGAAGTATTCAGAAATTCTGTGATATGAGTATCACAAAAAACACATGATTAACTTTCTCTTAGTTCTAACACCTGTCTTAGAAAGAGAAATAACCTTTTCCTTTATTAATTAGCACATATTAAATAATATGTTTGAATAAGAATCTATAAAAATTCAAGTTATTTTCCTGGAGAAATGTGATACATTTTTATAAAGTCACATGTGTATGTTTTATACCCTGAAGAAAAATGATATAGTTTTCATAATAAAAATATCCAAATATTTTCCTATTTTTAAAAGGTAATGAAATATAGTTAACAAATATATTCATTTAATAGGATCTATAATTCTATTCCTTATTTCAAAAGGATCAAAATGCATTTTATAACAACATACTTATAGCATTGAATGTTTTTTTCTACTAGTGATTCATTAGGTGCATTTCATTGTTTATATGGTAAGAGTATAGAAAATCAGAGACTGACTCAATTATGCTAATTTTTAATTAGTAGCATGTCCTTTCTTGTAATATAATCTGTAAAATCCTAATTGCTTTAGAGATTAAACTTCTAAATCTAACCAGGATGATAAAAAGGCATACATTCCTTCACACTGGTAAAGAAAAAAGTGAGACTAGCTAATTATCTATAAATACATAAAAGCAAATCAAATCATCTGACTGTGGAAAAATAGAGGAATCATTTATTTGTATGAAGGACAACACAGTTGTGAAAATTGATTTTGTGGCAACATATCATTTAATTCAAATGGGAAAGACTGAACTCCAAAGCATTACTGATAAACATATCCTTAATATGAAATGATTATACATATGTAAGCATCAAAGAGCCTTTCTTCCTAAAAAATTGATAGGTTTCCTTCTACATATATAATTTTGCTTCCTGTATGACTGCCTCCTCAAGATAAAATTATTAAATCAAATACAGATAAAAGGACTTAAGAGAATAGTTATATCAATATGGCCTCAGGATAATCCTGTATTTACATTTCTGTTACTTTAATGAACATCTATGGAGTACCTACAGGAAAAGCATTTATTCCCATAGACAAGAATACTTTCTGAGTTTCTACAGACACATTGCTGGGTATAGAGATTTAAAGAAAAAAAAAATGTTTGTTTAGATTGATGGAAATACACATAAAAATACATAAACCACATGCTGTAATGATTGCAGTAATAGGGATTATACCTAACTAAGAAGAAGAACCAGGAGGAGAGGGCAAGAAAAGTCTATCATATGAGGTGAAACCTGAACTGAGAAGAATTGCAAAGCAAAGAAAGGAGTCCACTTAGCAAAGAGCAGAGTGAAGAATCAAGTCAGGGTCATATTTCAGGATTTACCAGAGAGATACAAAAATGTTTATCTGGAATCAGTACACAAAAAGTAGTTAAGGACTGCTGAGAGATGAGGTTAAGGAAGCAAAGGAGCTTAGACCATGAGGGGTCATCAAAGATTTTACTCAGGAGATGATATGGTCCATGACTCCGTTTGTTGTTTTAAGGTAACATGTTGCTTAGTATGGTGGCTCACACCTATAATCCCAGAACATATTTGTAATGTATCCATAAAAGATGTTGAAAGGATAAACTAAGAAATTGGTACAGAAAAGAGTATGAATTTCAAGATATGCTTTTATACGAAAACTACCAGAAATTTTTGTTTGGAATTTTGGAGATGGAAATGTGGAAACGAATGAAACAAAAAGAGGCAGAGTCCTACAATCAAGTTTATAAACAAAGGAGTTGTTTTCTTTGTGATTTCATCCATCTTACTCCATCTGGACTGTTTTCAGCATTGATGCTTGAAAAAAGTTAACTTTTGTTACCAGGAAGCATGGGGTCAGGGTAAATGTGGAGCAGACAGATTTTACAGCTCACTATGAAAGACAATATACTTTCTGTAGCTGCAGGTATTATGTACTCAATTACAAAGAGACATGTACAAGAAGCAGATGTTGGAGAATGTTCATATGTATAAAAATTTTATTCATAAGGGTCCCAACTTTGGAGAGTTCTTCTTTGCTGCACTCAGCCCTTCTCATTCCAACCTTGAACTCAGAGTGGGCTTCCATAGTTGGTTCTCAATGTGATTACCATTTCTGGGGCTTTTTGTACCTATTGATAGTTTTATAGAGTTGAAAAGTTCATTTCCATTTGGTATCAATTTTGTTTTGCCTAAAGGACATTCTTTAACATATCTTGAAGTATGTGTTTGTTGAAGACGAATTCTTTTCACCTTTTGTGCTTTTGAAAAAATATATTTCAACTTCATTTTTTGAAAAACATTTCCTCTGACTATAACATTGCAGCTTTCCTTTCAGAACTTCAAAGATATTCTAGTTTCTTGTTTGTATTGTTTTCAAGTATATGTCTGTGGATATGCTTGTATTTATTCTTCTGTATATTGTGTGAGTTTTCTCTGTGGTTGTTTTTAAGATTTTATTTTATCACTAGTTTTGAGAAATTTGATTATCATATATATGTTTTGATTTATTTGTAATCTTTTATGTGCTTAGGGTTCACTGAATATCCTGGATCCATGGATTTATATTTTTGTAACATTTGAGGATTTTCTAGTTAACCTTTTTTCACATATTTTTGTTCCTTCTAAGTCTCCAATTATACATATATAAAGCCCCTTGAAGATATTAAACAGCTCGTTGACTTTTTTTTCTACTGTGAATTATTTTTCTTTTCAGTTTTAATTTGGGTAGTTTCTGTACTGTTTTTATATTCACTAATCATTTCTTTTACAATATCCAGCCTACCTTTAGTCCTATTCAGTGTTTTCTTTTTTTCATCTCAACTGTTTGGCTTCTCACCTCTATAAATTCTACTTGAATCATTTTATGGAATATCTTTATGTTTCTAGTTAATATTTTGAGCATATGAAATTAGCTATGGTAACTATTTTAGTTACTATCTATTAATGCTAATATCTTTATCAATTTTTAGTTTTTTGGTTTATTGATTTTTCTTTTTTTTCATGGGTTATTATTTTCTTGCTTTTTGAAAATATGGTAATTTGGGTACCAGACATTATGAATTTTATATTGACAGGCATGGGATATTTGTTCATTTCTCTAAATATTCTGGAACTTTTGGAGGAGTGTGGTTAAGTTACTTAAAAACATTCTGATCGTTTTAAGTCTTGCTTTCCAAATTCAAGTGAAACTAGAGTGGTTCTCTCTCAAAGTGTTTCTTTCTGACATTTGGTCCCCTGGATACTCTAGCTACCTTGTCTCCTTGGGTTCTCAGTTCTATGTTCTCAAGTCAGATTTGCTACCATTTCACCTTGGTTATATCTACTTGTGCCATGGTTTATAAATGGTAATCATAAACTCACATTGTTTGATTTCCATCTCTCAAGGATCGTTTTTCATTATCTCACATCCAATTTCTAAACACTGTTGTTTCATATACTGTATCTAGTCATTTGGTTGTTTTAGGTTGAAAGATAAATCTGATTTTACTCTGTTTTGGGTGAAAGTCAATTAAAAAGTAAAGATTTTGAATAATTGCATTTTAAGCTGTTTAAATTACAAAGGGAAGAAAGGATAAGTAAAATTATATTTTTTATTTTTCCCTCTATGTTCTTTTATTTCCCAACATATTTCTGTGTCCATTGGCCAAGGTCTTTTAAAATTTCATAAATCTTGATTATGCAAGAAAACAAGACACTACTCATCACATGCCATAATTTTCGTTATAATTTTGTTTTGTTTTGCTTTTGATTTTTGTTATTTTCAATTATTTCAGAAAACATAGTTTTTTACTCAAAATATCATTTATAAATTATCAAGGCACATCTCTGTGAATTTTAAATGGTATATAACTTTGAGCCTCTGTTTCACTAACATATGTTTTATATGTTGAAATTGCATGCTTTTAAATTAGTTTGATCTATAAACCCTTCAAAAAACAATTACTTGCAGTCTGAGTGTGCCCAACTAGTTTGGTTAATTGAAAATAAAATTATTATTCTGTAGGGCAAATAGAAGTTTTATTCTACTGAAATATCTTCAGGGGCCTTTTTTTTTTCCCTAGAATTAATTTATCATTTCAGTGCTTGTGATGAAAATTTAATATTTGCCCTATTTCCAAAAAACAAAACTAATATACTGCTAACTTTATAGTGTTACTTAAAGTTTGCATCATATTCTGAGGAAAATAGCTAGCCAATCCCTTTTTAATGCTTTACTTTTACAGTATATTCCAAATGTTTTCTAGGGGAAGTAATAAAGAGACATTATAAGACACAAAATCCTGTTTGTATTTTTTTAGTTTAGTTGAAAGGGATTCTTAGAGATTGTCAATTCTTAGATCTCATTTAAAGAAAATGGTTTTAAGACAATTGAGATATGAATAATTAAAAATAAATAAGAACTGGTAAGGGAATAAGTTTTCTCATTATATCGTTATTCCTTTATGTTCTAATTAGTAATAATAATAATTGCAAAAACACTGTAATCATTAGGAGACATTCCATGCTCATGTAGTTACATATCTGACATTCAAAGCCAACTTCCAGGGCAATTATATATAGACATCATGATGGCTTTGGTTTAACCATTGAAAACAGTTTCTGATTGCAGTTCACAATGTGATCTATTTCCTATGTGTTCACCAGGATTCAAAAGCTCATGTATTATTTCAGATTAAAAACTTTGACAACCAATTGATATTTGTCCAGCAAATTGAACTGTCAGTCTTGTGATGTTATACTCACTTTTAATATTTGGGTTAGTCTCAACATGGAAAATTACCCAAACAATGCACCTGGTCTATTGTGCTGCCCCAAATTTCTTTTATAATGGTTCAGAATAGCTCAGTTATTTGCTGAAACAATGTTAAAATAGAGGTAACATTATTAAGGGTGATAGCTATATTTTCAAATTTATTTATATCCTGATGTTTTTCAAAGTGATAAGCACAGTCAATCCTCAAACTGCAATTTTGCATTTTTACACTTGCTTCAGCAGTAATGATCAAGAGCAATTTATCTCTCGTCAGTAATAAAATATGTTGTGAATATTTGCAGAAGACACCAAGAACATTAAATCAGATCATCAGAAGACCTTGTATTCTGTGATTCTCTCAGCTACTTTCACTCAATAGTGTTGCTGTAGCTCTTCTCCTCTTGCTGAGAAATTGTATTTGAACACAGCTTTAAGAGCATCATCTACTCATATCTGTATATTGGTATCTATATTTATATACTTTCATGAACTATGTTTGTATGAAACTGTTAGTTGATTAAACACTTTTGTGTGGTGTAATTTCACTACAGAAGTTCACATAATTTTTAATACCCACTTGAATTTGCCTACCAAGAGTTAACTTTCTTGTTATAATGTATTTCCTGAATATTAAATTTGCTGAATTGCGTGTACACACTGTGAAAACGTTTACATTTGAAACTTGTCACTTCAGTTAAAGGAAACCACTTTAAACAATATTAATGTGGTTGTGTGGGAAGAAAACAGATTTTGCATAATTTCCTCCTCTTTGAAGAAACCTAAACTTCAACATTTTCTCCCCGGGTATCTAGCCGCTATTAATTCCTTCTTCAAGTCAATTAAGCCAAATGCATTTTTAAAGTACAAAGAAGAAAGGAACATAGTTTTAGCCCTGTAATCATGATAAAACTTGAAATAAAGTCAGAATCTTGATGAAACCTTATAAAAATGTAATTTAACTTCTTAAACAAAAGAGCCTTTTTTTTCTCAAAGCAAATATAACATTTTTTCAGTATATGTAGATCACATCTTCCATGTTGAAATGCATCATATTTTAATGGACTGTTACAGTTTCTCATTTTTATTTTTGACAAGAATTTATCTTTCAAGATTTATTTTTATAAAGGCTTAAAAGTTCAACTAAGGAACATTCTTTCAATTTAGTACCTAATTTTATTCTGTAATCCACCTCACAAAGTAAAGAAAGAATTATACTTAGATCTTAGTCAAGAAGGCATTTATGAATATACTAGAATATATGGAATTTAATTACAATAATTCAAAATAAAATTATAGTCAAAATTTAGAATATAAACAAAAATGCAATAAATATTGCTTGTGGGATTGAATCAGTTTTTTAAAAATCCATATCTTCTCAATAGCAAGACTGCCATGCCAATTCAAAAGAAAAAAATCATACTGTGCAGGACCTTTGTCTGAGGAAGATTGTAGTATTTTTCTGGCCTGTCGAATTGGATTTCCTATCATCTCAAGATTGCAAATAAATGTTAAAAAGGCTAATTATGATTCTGCCAAGAGTTTTAATTGTCATAAAGTATTTTTATCACACTAGTAAGAATTACCAATTCCTGGATTTGTTTCTACATGATATCTAAAACTCCTGCAAGGTAAAAAGAAATCAGCTTGCTTTATTCAATGTCAAAAGGCACTATCAATGCTTGGAAAAGTAAACACATATAATGACTTTGTAAATTGGTAAACCTTTAATTGCCATCCAGCCTTATTCAGTGTCAGCAAGGGCTAAACTTCATATAAGGGAGGTGTCGGCATCCTTCTGGACATAAGAAAGCTCATCTTCAGCTCATCTGTAAACTGCACACATGCAGTGAACACAATGCCAGCAGGCAGGAGCACATATATTACCTTGCATCAGACCATCTACTTCCTGATGTAAATAACATCTGCTCCCAAAACACTCCCTCTCAATCCAGCCACCAAAGTAGCTGTTCTCCACCCTTCTCCATTTCAGGACTTTTATCTTCAACACAATCTTAGATTCAACATTGTCATCTGATCAAGGTTTGGAGAGAGGTTGGAGGAAGAGAAGAAATAGGAAATTAATAGAAAAAGGAGGTGCTGAAACATTAAAGGCAATAACAGTACATGGTTTAAATGCTTTGAGCAATGACAATATTGTTCTAGTTAACATATGGATTCCCAAGAAAAGTGACTGAGAAAAGTTCGGGAATGATTTTGCTAATTTACACATTTTAGTTTTGATTTTAAAATACAACCCCATCCTTTTATATTGACTCCTGCCTGCAGATAATGAACTAATGAAAATAATTGTGTACTTTAAGAAAAATTAGAAAATTTTATCAAACTATTCACCTTTATATAGCTAAAGGAAATCCATGTGCATCCAGGTCTGTTTCTCTAGCTTCCTTCCCAAGATGATAGAATCTTAACTTCAGCTTCACATGGATAAATCTAAAGTGATTACAGATTCACAATGTTTTAATTACCCCATTAGACTCTAACTTTCCCACAGAAAGCACATGGGAATATAATCCCTTTGTCTTTCCTATGAATTCATTGCAAGTTCTGAATCATACTCTACAAGTGGACTTTCTGCTTCCACTCTCTGCTACTATCTGTTAAAATTAAAATTCCGAATAATTAAGAAGACTTTTCATTTATTAGACCAAAATTTCCATGCTAAAACATTCTCATTGTTCCTTTACTCCAGAATTAAAACTCGACATGCACGCAGAAATATACACTACATTCCACCCAATCATTTAAAATACCTACATAAAATAAAAACTTACTGTGTTAACAAAGTAAATATTTTATTTTTCAATCTCTCTGGGAATATAAAACACTCGATACAAGGTTACCTTTTAGTATCAAAAGGAGTAAAAAGTTTGCTGGAAGCAAGGAATAATTTGGAGGTTATAGAGAAAATTCTGGAAGATCTTATTTCTTTAAAAATGGAATAATAAAAATTTAATTGTGTATATAATGTAATTATTTTCAGAATTTACTAATAAAGACAGTCTGATTTCATTCTTCAATACTTATGCATTAAGCCTCAATGACCCATCTCTTTGCAGACAATGAAAATTCAAATGTTTGCCATTAGACATTCAACATAAATAGACTCATAAATATCTTCAGGTTTTAAAATAAGGATACAAAAAGTAAAATAATACAGGCAAATAATAGGTAAATATAAGGAAAATGAAGAACCTATTCAATCTATTTCCAAAAGATTAAATTATTTCAGAAATGGTAAACCTCTAATCTATGCTTTAATAAGAACTCATAGTTCTTTAATAAGAACTATTGTACAGAACTCAGAATTGATTTATTACTTAAAATATTTCTAGTGCTATATGTTTAGAGAAAACCAGAAGGAGTGTATTTCAGAAAAAGATTGCTCTATTAAAACTATTTTCTTACTCTTGAAAATTAAAAGAGAATTTGTAGTAGTTGCTTTTATGGTGTTATTTAATTCTTAGGGAATTATATATTATATATTACATTATATTATTGGATTATTGACAAGTTTACATTTTTCTCCTCAATTTCTCAACTGAAATTCATTTGTCGATCAAAACTCCACATTTAGGTTTGTTTCCTTCATATTTGTAGCTCATTTTTGAAGGTATTCGAGGTCCGGGGATAGAAGGTGATATTGCCATTGATGATGTATCCATTGCCGAAGGAGAATGTGCAAAACAAGACCTAACAACTAAGAGTGAGTGTCTTTTCTTGGGATTGTTTCGATATAATGCTGAAGTACCTTAACTATTAAATTAATGTATTCTAATTGCAATAGACAAAATTTTAATTTATTTAGAAATTTCTTATATTTAAATGTTAAATGTTTGAAGATATTCTTAATCAATTTTAATATAAAAGTAATTTTGATTTAAATTACATAAAGTAAGCACATGTTCACTATTAAATAAGATTTAAACTATTTAAATTTATACTATTTATTTCAGAGGGTTTTTTAGAACTTTTATTAAAATATTTTGGGAATCTATATACCACTTTATATAACTATATCTGTTTTTTTCCTCAAACAGTTTGAAAATATATTTCCTATATCTAACTTTTGTCAACCATTTTAACAGATTCAGTATTGAAAAAATAAAACACCCTAATATATGTGTTTAGTAATGGAGTAGCCCCCTCTTTCAGATATAATTACTCTCCTATCTGCCCACAATCTTGTTTAGTAATTTGGCTTCTGGTTTTTACATAGGTTTGAATATTGTGGGTTTAGTGATACATTAAATTTAATTTTTCCACCACAGTTTCATTTTTTCATAGAAGGATAAATAAATAAAAGTGATAAATAATGCAAAAGGCATTAGAATTATATGTTGAACTAGTTCTTAACATCCTCAAACCCTTGTTATACATTTGAAATGTAAATGTAAAATTATTCCTATTAAAAGTTCCTCCAATTCTTAGGCCCACCTGGAATCTTTAATTTTGTGGTCATATAAAGAAAGAGCAATCAAACCAAATTTACACAAATAATTCATCAATAATTTAGCATATATAAAAGCATAAAAATCCATATTGTACAAGTCTAGAGCAAATCAGAGTCTTTGTTAACTTGTGTATTTAGTGAGAAATTATGTCAGTCTAGATGTTGAAAGTCAAATTTATACAACTACCCAGTGATTGCTCAGATGAACTGAATTACCTCTATTCTTCAGCACTGAAAAAGAACAAAAACTAAGATTACTTGTAACAATGAGCCATTTTGCTCATAGTTTCTTGTTATTGCACTTAGCATTTAAAATACACATTCAGTAAAAACTTCTCCATGGATCTGGATAATTTTGCTTTAGAAAAGCACCTACACCAAATAAACTGGGTTTGTCTAATGCACAGAAAAAATGTTCATTCTCTTCAGATAATGTGGTTTATTTTGAATTCTACAGCTTGAATCTGTGGCAATAAGATTATATTAACTGAAGGTAGTTACAACCTTATTCAGAAATTTTGCATTTTCATATTTTAATCATTGAAAATTATAAATTAAAATTGAACTGAACTTTCCAAAAGAGGAAAACAAAAGAACATAATTTACTCCCTAAAGTAGATAACAGAAATGGTAAGGTAGCCACTGTGAAATCACTATGACAGCCCACTGGGACTTCATTATTACACAATAGAACATTTTATAATCATTTTTCTTCTCTTCAACTAGAAAATCCAAAGATGTGTGTCTATTTTAAATAGGTTAAATCTATATGTACTGGTAGTATTTTTATTTCCCCTCTCTAAGTGGGGGAAAGTATACCAGTTGAACAAAATATTTTATTTGAAATGGGAAAACATTCTGTTACATTTGTCTCTGTTTAATTATCATTTGTTAAGTGCATTTTGATGAATGAAAGTTGATTGTTTGTTGAATATTAAATTATTACTAATTCCTAAGTACAGACCAGCCTGAAGATCAAAAACCTCTTCGTAATCCTTCCCAAGCCTTAAAAGGTGGTATGGCCCACAGCACTAAGAGCTGAGGTTGTATGCCTCTTCATTCCAAGTCCAGCTCTCTCCTAGGATAGAACTATTTAGCAAATTTAGGCAGGCTAATGTACTATCAAGTCTACTGTATTAGCCCCCCTGGGTCAGGTATGCGTTCTAAGAAGCATCATGAGGGCAGCAGGTTTTAACTGAAATAGGAACTGGAGGGATAATCTCAAGGCAGATTGGTGGGAGTAATTATTTAGTTCCATTGGACTTCAGGGTGCTTGTAAAAGTTAAACTACAGAGAAAATTATTTACATAATTGATAGTGAAACAATGATCTATACCTAAGCAATCTACTGTTACAGTAGTGAAATTTCTCTAACCGTAACCATTCCTTCCAACTTTGCAACAGAAGCAGTTTTTCTCTCAGTTTTCAGGCTTAAATCATTTCAGAAGCTGGGAGTGACAGAGCGGGGAGAAAGAAAGAAATTAAAACAAAAAACAACTTTTTAGGATTTCTGAGAATTGCCTCCATGTGATTGCTTTCCTAGGGCTAGCAAAATTGTGAGGTGAAGCTCAGTCATAAACCTGTGGGAATTTGTTCTGAACCGTTTTATAGAATATTATGTCAATTTAAAATTTGCGTATATTTTTATTTTATCAAATGCCTATGTAACCTAGTTGTTTCCTTTTTTGCTTACCTTAGAAATAAAATTGACAAACACAACTATTTTCCAAAATTTTTCCCTATATTGTTTGTGTTGCTAGTGCACCAAAGTTATATTAATATTGCATAGAATATTCATACTTCTTATTTATTTTATTTCACTTTTGGCATTCATTTTCCTTTTCTCTAGATTCCGTTGATGGTGCTGTTGGGATTTTAGTTCATATATGGCTTTTTCCGGTTATTGTCCTCATCTCTATCTTAAGTCCTCGAAGGTGACCTTATCCTGGCAGAGGCTATACAAGATTCACCAGGCACTGGCATGAAGAAAGAGTCTTTGTAAATGGACACTGAAAAAACAAACTACCAAAGATTCCTCCACTGACTACTGACTCAAAAATAAAATAATAAAAACAAATTTTTTTAAGCACTGGGGATAAAAAGACATCATGGAAGTATAACTTATTCCAAACTACATATAAATGATAATCTTGACCTGAGTAGAGAAGAGACCTTCAGGTGCTTTTGTGGCTAAAAAGATTACAGCATCATCTGGTTGAACTCTGGAAACAAACAAACAAAAAAAAAAAGAAAAAAAAAAAAAAAGAAAGTAAGAAAGAAAGAAAAAAGCGCTATAGAAATCCTCGTCAAAGCACAAAGTCATGGCTGGTTTTGTTTCAAATGAATAGTTTGCTTGTTACCATGGAAACCTAATGGCCTGCCAACAAAAACCTCACTGTAAACAGGGTACGTGAAGAGCGGCATTTATTTTCCTTTCAAGAAGGTTTTACGTATAGAATTAAATAAATGTAGGCCCTTTTACCTTTGGCTGTTACCCTTCCTTGAAAATAACCCGAACTCAGAATTATTTAAAGCATTCATGTTCCTTCCCACCTTATCCCCACCCCACTTTTATTACTATTATTTTTCCCCTCCAATGGCTAAGCTAGATAACTGTATGCTGTCTCTTTTTGCATGCACTACTATCCAGGACGGTAAACCTGGGCTTACATATTACACAGGCTTATCGGAGTTTGCTTGCGGCCACTTGAACACCCAAACTACGTCATCTGTTCCAATGAAGAAACCAAACCACCATCTTTTATAAATTGCCATGGAAACCAAGTGCCTTCAATGAAACAAGCCTGAATAATTTTCAACTCAGAAGCTTGCACTGCTAAGAGTGGTTTGTGTAAAACTATTTTGTAAACAAACTACAGAGCCTAAACGTGCAAATTACAGGCAAGACAACAAAGCCGCTTCTGAAGAAGAAAGGACCGAAGCTGCTGCGTAAGCCCATGCAGATAAGATATGTGTTGTTTAACCTCCTAGACAGCCATGGCCTTTTGGCTTATCGTCCATTAGAGAATAACTTCCATTGAGACCAGACATTGGAGCAACACGTTTTTCTTCCAGGTTATTAAATGGGTCAACCAGAGCAAAAGGTTGTTAAGATTATGCTTAGCGCAGAAGGTGGTAAAATACAAAAGTGATTTTTTACTCTAACCTCCATTTGAAATGAAATTGGCCCTAGCTTTAGAGGGAACAAGAAAATGTTTGTGATTGCAGTGCATACAAACTCTACAGCGGAACTGGGCCTGAAAAAATCTGGCTTTATTCTAAACACTGAGGGTAATATGCCTCTGCCCTTTAGTCAGACTCTGTGCAAATTGTGAAATATTATTTTATTATTTTACCAAGATTAAAAAACACTTTTACAAAAAAACAAAAACCTGTAAAAATGATTTTGAGCTACCTGAGGACAAATCATACCTTTAACCAGCCAGTTTTCCAATGCATTGTAAATTTCACTTAAACCTGTTGGTTATGAAAATTTGAAGATCTTTTTCCTTAAATTATCTCAGCTTTTAACTTCATTTAAAAAGACTTTTGTCTAAAGAAGAATATTATTATTATATGTTCTTTCAACACCCCAGGATTAAAAAAACAACTGATTATGCAAGGAATTGGGATTTAAGTATTAAATTATAACATTTGCAAATATCAATATAAAAAGCACAACAAAATGTAGTGGAAAAATGACAAAGCTTGATTTTTTAAAAAACAATCTGTAGAAATGTTTGTGCAAATTCAGTAATTCAACTTAAAATATAATTTTACAGCTATGTTCAATAAAGCCTCTTTCCAGGTAAGGTATGATGAGCGGTATGTGTGTTTGTTGAGCAATGTTCACTGATCACTAAAGTGAGATTAGTTTTACAGTTTACTGGTTATGTTACCATGGGATAAATTCTCAGTGCTTCATATACCTACCTTAATGTCTGCAGGGAGAAATTTTAATAAGAACACCCTGATGCTCTCTCCTAAATTTGTAATACATGGAAAAGAAAGAAAAAAAAGGTTTGACCTTTGTAGGTAAAATATGAAACAAATATGAAGTTGGAAGTTAATGTTTAATGTCATCATTCAGAAGGGGGTCCATAAGAATATCTATGTAGGTACTGATTATACTGAGCTAAACCAAGTCTTTTAATCAACCAAGGCCTTTAAACAGGATAAACAAATGAATTTCATAACATTTTAATGAATTAGGCATATTAAACATTTCCTAAAATTCCATTTCACCCATTTGGTTTTTGTTTTGTTTTGTTTTGTATTTTATCAAACCAAAGAAATTCAGGTAAACACTATTTGGGGCACTTAGCTTAATATTCAAAAAATCGATCTTCACCCTGACTTCCATTTTATAGTAAGTAAGCACTTCTCTTTACTAACTCATATTAGAGTATTTGTCACCCTTTTCTCCTGCACTCACATTGCCAGTAATATCAATAAAGATGTTTTAGATTTAAACAGAGGCTTAACTTATTGTTTTCTTCTTTCGGTTATCCTTAGGTTGATTAGAGTGAAACTTTGCCAAAAATAAAAAAAAACAAAATTAAAGAAAAAGAAACCCTAAATTTAGAACATTTGAATACATGTATGTCCTTTCCAGGAACAAAATTTCCTTTTCTTCTAAGTAGTCCTGCACCATTAAAGTGCTATAAGTGAAGGTTTTGATTATGCTCTTAAGAATTTATAAAATACTAAAACCTTTTCTAAACACATACAGTAAGAACACACACACTTCAGAAGTTCATGAGAACTGGCTGGTATTTCAAAATTAATTTTGATTTTTTTTTAAGAAATTGCAGATGATTGTGAAGAACAAAGAGGCAATCAGAAGTGCATAGCAACCAGATTTATTGGGTTGATAATAAAGTGAAATGTACATCTCAAGTGAGTTCTAAATCATTTATGTAAAGCAACAAACTTAGAATCAGTGTTGTGTCACTTTAGATCACATGTTCAGTTGCTTTGATTGAAAGTAAATGGATAAATATGAAGAAAATTTTAAAAGATTGGGATAAATGAAATGTAAATTGTATCAAGTAGCCTCTTCTTTAATTCTAGTTATAATAATGAAAACTTTAAAATTCCTGTTTAGCAACTGCCTTCCTTTTCCTGATATTTTTTGTATTTATTACAAGTTGGACTCACCAACATATGCCCCCTTTTCCATTTTGACAATGTATTTCAAGTATAATTGATGCCAACTTTTTGTTTGTTTGCTTGTTATTTTATAGGAAATCATCAGGCAGTGGAGCATTTAATTTTCTGTGAGAAAGAAAACACCATGTAATCTCCCATTGCCAGTGATTGATCCCAATTAATTAGGAGAATTACCCTGTTTCATCAGTTCAAAGATGCTTATTTCTCTGTTTTAACATCTCTGCAATTGGGCCTATTTTAATTGCAATTGGCAGCTCTTCTGTTTAGTGATTTACAAATGAGTTTCAGAACTGATGGCATCTTACATACGATGAAATTCATTTAAGTTGTCAGATGTGCCAATAATACATAATGTTACTACTTTTCGTCAAACTCAACCATGAGAAAAAGATTTACCCGAGTCATATTTTAGGATCGAATATAAGTGCTCATTGACTATGCAGTATTTTGAACAGTATACGTATTTTGTTCTTTTCAAAAATCTGAGTCCTAGGTATTTTATAGACATAAGCAATCTTGATTTCCTTTTCTCTTTTTCTTTTCTTTCTTTTTTTTTCTTAATACCTATTTTTTAGTTCCATTTCAAATAGCAATATGCTCTGTATCCCTGGTTTAGAATGTTTCCTGGTTTTAATCACGTGACTCCGTCATGATCTACGGTATTTAGTAGGTCAGGAGTTTGACCTACTATTAAATTTCCTTTAAAATAATTGAAAGACGCATGGTACACCACAATGTCATGCAATTGACTTTAAAACTGATGATATTTCATTTCACACATATCACAGAATTGACTTTGGCATGGCAATGAATTAGAATATTCAGAATTAGAACCCAGCTAGTTGGTTATATCATGTAATAAATAGTAAAAATAATCCCATTCTTTACTTTTATATTTTAAAATATGATGAAATACAAATTACAACTGTACTAACTTTTCACCAAACATGCATTTTTATTTTAAAGATTTATAATAAACTTATCTGTCAATAAAATGTGTAATTTGAAGAACAATTAATTCATTTAGTTCTGTATTTAAGACTGTATGAAACTGTGGCATTTTTCATGATCTATTTTTGTTTGTTTTGATTAATAATTTGAAAGATGGTGAAAGACTAATCTGAATTTCATAAGACTGATTTCAAAGGATTCTTGTGAATACATGTTCTTTATTATGAATTTTTTTTAACGTGCCTTTCAAAGATCAGGGTCACTCAACAGACATTTAGACTGGAAAAACTTTACACCCCCAAATACATTTTCTTCCTGGTTGATGACTATTTCTTACTAATTGCTATATCTGTCTCAACAAAGCAAAAGGTATACTCTTCTTGCAACTGGGTAGTTGATGTCAATGAGGAGTTATTGCATTTTCTGTGAAAACAATAAAATCATAGGGTTCAATCCCAAGTTATTTCCTGTCCTACAACGTTCCCTTTGTGGCTAACCAGTTTAATTACTTTTCTTAGTGCTTATTTTCAAAAAGCAATGTCTGGCATTTTCTATGACTTTGGAGAAAAGCTACCACAAAATGACCAGAATTTTTTTTCAAATCTATTATAAAAGGTGTTTGCTGAATATTCATAATATGTTTAAGTAAACATGTATGTTTTATTACAAAAGGAAGACTTATTAAAGACTTGAAATTTTAATTTGCAGTATGTCGATGCAAGATCAGTATATTATATGTTCACATCTGCTTAGAAACAGAAGTGAGAAAGATAAATATTCCATATTTGTATATGGATCACTTTATTTACATATATTAAATTAAATCTTAATATTATGAGTAGTGAATTCACTACACTGAACCCATGTTGAGTACATTGAAATTAAGGAACTGGAATTCAAAACTTGGAGTAGGGCAGAGGTTAGACTCTGGGTAGAAATTGAAGTAGTTTTTTCAAGTGAATATTTACAACTGATTGAATTTAATTTCAATTGTACTAATTTTCCATGAGTTGAAATGTATTCCTATTTTTCAATAAAATTATGGGAAATTCTATGAAATAGGGATTAGCTTGTTAGTTTCACTGTTTTTCTATGACTTTTAATTGTTGTCCTGGATTTCCAGGATATCATTTTTATTTTTTGAGTTTCACCTATATATTTAAATGTATAGTTTAATCTAACATATATCATGTTAAATTTATACAGAACATTAGTTACACTGCAAATCTCAAAGTTCAGATTAAACTTAATCTTCCTTTTGCTAAATAGTTTCAGATAGCTGTATGCTATTTTCCCTTGAATTTTTTTTTCTATGAATAAAATTATGTTAAATACTCTGTTAGTGTTTTGGGGAAATTTCTGCTGTCAATAAGCAATTAAGTTAGAAACCAAAAGATATTTAGAATGCCAATTATATTTACAATTTAAAATGAAAATGTCATCATTTCTCTCAGTATTAAGAAGCTTTTATCTCAGAATTAAGAAGCTCAACAGTACAGTGAGCACAATTAGCCCATTAAGACATGCGTTGATTTTTACATCCTTTGTGAGAGATCATTTATAAGATTGTGTTAAACAACTAGGTACTAAAATCTTCCTGAATTAATGTGATTTAAAAATTATGACTCAGTTTAGTAACTCTGGGCTTCTGCATGGTATGTGAAATAAGTGCAGTTTGATGGTACTCATGTTATTCAGGAAGATAGTTGGAATCACATATTTCATAGGAACACTAAATTTGAGTCTTCTGGGGGGGATCAAATAGCATTGCATGACAATGAGGTATGTGGATCAAAGTATGAATGGATACTAAAAATTAACTTGCTCATCCTCCTTTCCCTACTGCCTATTTAGCTTACATTTTTCTTTACTTGTACTATCATATTTCTAAATAAATCAATGAAGTTTTGGAAATGCAGATACAATTAGCATTAACAGATTCATTAACTCATATGCTATTTTAGTTTGATATCAAATTAAGAAACTTATCCATATTTTTATTCCCTATAATTCTTAAAAAGCATTTTTTAGTTACCTACATATTCACTTTCTAAATGAAATTACCATCTCCTCCAGGGCAAGTGTGTGTCTTTTGTTTCTTCAATAGTCTATAAGATTCAGGTAAGTTGTAAGTCTAGCTTCTGTGGAGGTCGCACAGTGAACTATTACTGAATTAGTCCATGATTTAGAGCTATATTTAGAATAGAAACTTATTCAGTGATCCTAGGAAATTTGCAAAACTTTTCTCTTCCACTTATAAAATTCAATGAAATTTCATGGACAGAAGATGTCTCCTGTGTACTCAGAAAATGAGAAGCCAATCCAAGTGAAGCAACAGTTTAAACATTTGCAATGGTTTTCTGGCATTTTTTAGTTTAACAGAAAATTATTATATTTGTTAATAAAAGAGTAAATATTTTCAATGTCTTTGCAAGTAAAATTATTACATGATTAAACTAAAGAATATTAGACTAATTCTGTACGCTTGTGTTAGTTACCAGCATTACACATAATGTTTTATAGGATCTTTTCTTCCAACTCTTATGTATTAATAATAGAAGGTTAAGTTTATTTTTGCTTTTGTGAGGTCATATGAACTCTAAATTTAAAGTCAGCTGTTTCTAAAATTTGTTGCAGTATGTATTTGTTGAGATCCAATCATCTAAATTTGAAATAGAGAATACTTAGACATGCAAATCTTTTTAAGAATTCTATGAAAATTTGAATTATAAAGCAATTATAAAAATAAGAAGATATTTAGTTCTGAGTAATATTTTAGTTATCAAAACATAAAGGAAAGAAATGGAACAAAATATAATGAGAAACAAGTTATTTTTCAAATTAGAAACAGTGCTGAACAAAGATGACTATTAATTTTTATTATTTTGTTTCTTCTTTTAGTTGTGTGTTTTAGCTTCTGAAGTTAACAATATTCAATATGCCAATAAACTCAAAAGAACAGTACAGTGCTAAAATCTGGCAGCCACACAATAGTCAATTAAGTAAATGAAAAAAATAAGTAGTAGTTATTTTTATTTTAATATTTTAGTGAAATAAACATGGACATTTCCTTCTCCATTAATTTAGGCTTTGACACTACAATGTATAAATTAGGATTATATTCTGCATGTATCCCAAAGGTCTTTACAATGCAGTGGTTTCTGAGGGTACTAGCAGGTCACCTATTCTAAGGGCCTGAAATTCCTCAACTCATTTGTCCATTTTTTTTCATGCTTAACATTGCTTTCTCCATTTAACCTTTCAAGTTACAAATACTACCATATGATAAACACATTTGTTTCTAATATTTTGGTGTTATCAGTTATCTTCTCACATTACATTCTACCAATAACTATAAAAATAAACAGAAAACACTGGACCTACTGATAGAGGATAAGGAAGAATAAGAAGCAACATACAAAGAGAAAATGAGAGGTGATTTCAAAGACTTTTTATTTCTTGCATTTCTTGAGTACAGGTTCAGGTAACATGGCCAATGCTGAAAATGTAGATGAGAATGAGAGGAATGTCAGGCTGTCTGATATATGCAAGGCATAAACAACAGAATGGTAAAGCTTGTAGAACAGAGACAAAAACAATGAGGCCATAGAGAGGGTTCCAATAGATGTGGGTAATGCATTTCACAATAAAACTAGTCAAACTAGAGTGTTCATATCAGTAGAAGGTAGAGGAAAAGAAATTTACATAATCAAATGCATTCGAGATGCATAGCTCAAAAATGAAAATTAAATCTTTAAATCAAGTAAGTTTGAAAAAGAATTGCAAAAAACATATCTGCAAATATTCTGCACATGCTTCCCTTGCTGTCTCTTCAGTGACTGTAGCTACAGCTTAGTTTCTCTGTCCACCGTCTTCCTGTGTTATGTGAATTCATAGCATGTCAGTCGAATCTAGAATAAATTTTACTTTAAGATTGATTTCTGCAAATAAGTTCTTTATCTCAAATTGCCACTGATCACACTTTTACTCCACCACGTTCTTATTATATAATTTTAATTGACTTATTTAATGTTTCTACAACTCAATTTTCTCTCCTGTAAAGTAGGGATAAGAGCAATAGTAATAATTTGGCATTCCCTAGGATTGGTGGAAGGCCCAAATGACACAATCTGTGTAAAGCATTTAAACAGTTTCTTAGAAAATAGCATTAATGAGCATAAATTTGTTATTGATATGTATGCTATTCTTAGAGAAAAAAAGAGTAATATTGAAAATCATATTGTTTGTTACACTGCATATGTGCCAAGTTTGTAAACAAGCCTTTTCAGGTTATTTCCACTTTCTCCAATTGTCTTGCTTCAAGAACATGCTTGCGCACACATTCATTCACATGTGTGGCAACTACTTACCATTTTCAAAGTGTTTTTAAATACATCATTTCATCTGTTCTAATCCCTAGTGATCAAGGACTTATTCACAGCACATATGAATACAGGTGTGATGGATGACTTTCAGTCCATGGCATTCAGATGACAGTCTATCACATATGGCAGGACTAAAAAAAACAGTTTGATAAATAGATTTTATATTTTATTATCCAGTGACCCTCCACATTTTAGCAAATCCAAAACATTATATACTACTGAAAATAAAAAAAATATATATTTTATTTTGGTTACAAGATACTACCAATTATTCCAGACAGTCCTGTTTTGGAGATGTTAATGAAATATGGCATCATTTATAATTATACCAGCTATTTCATTTAAGCCTAACAGGAAAACTTATTTGCATATCAGAATGCAGGTGGACTCAGATTCTTATATTAATCATAATCTCCTAGGAGAGTTGTTGAAAACTGATTCCATGGTCTTGGGAACAGACTTTCAATTCATTAGAGTTGGGTAAAGGGAGAGGAACTAGGTTAAACGAGTGTTACACACACACACACACACACACACACACACACGTGTATACATATATAATTGCAATATATATGATCCCAAACCACCAAACCACCACAATTTGATAAACATAAGCGTAATGGGAAAAACGTTATTTTAGATCCTCATTTTACGCCCTCATAGCTGTGTTCCCTACGTGGTCTCCCTCAGTTTACTTATCTATAAAAGGGAACGGTATGTTGTTTAATTAATAAGCTCATGTATTTAAAGTACTGAGAAAATTACTAGCATATAAACACCCTGTATTTGCTCACCTGTGAAAATACACTCCTCATAAGTACACTCCTCATAAGGCCATGATGATTAAATGTAGTATTATTTATCAAGTGTTTAGTGAAGACAGAGTGTACACTCTAAAATGCTGACTTAATAAAATAACATTTTAAGTAACTTTAAAAATTATTTTCATATACAATCCCTATTTCCTTTTCCTTGTTTTATCTTGAAGATGGACTAGGAAGACTTTTCTGTAATACTTTAATGATCCCAAACTTTTAATGTTCTGATTTACCTGACAAGAATCACATTAGGCCCTAATGAAGTAAGTTCTCTGATATTAATATAAAATGATTTTTGAATAATGCTTATTTTAGAATACAAAAAGTTGTTAGAAAAATTAGACAATTGTTAGTGAATAAGGTCAAGTTTGGCAGTCCTCAAAATTGAACCATTTATACGTACAAAAGTACTTAAGGTTCAGACAGTAGTGTTTTGTTTTCTAAAAGTTAACCATTATTTTCGATGTAATCAAGTTCACATGCAGTTGTGTAAGAGATAATACAGAGATTTCCTGTGCACTTACCCACTTTTCTATGACGATATTTTTAAAGACTCTAGTACAATATCACAACCATATTCCTGATGTTGTATAATTCACTGATACTGTTATCTGATTTTATTTGTGCTTATTTGAATATGTGTCTTATTCCACCTATTTTTATCATATCTGTAGCTTCATATACTCACTGCCACAATTCAGTCTCAAGAGTCTCTTTTTTGTTGGCTTTTTATCACCTTTCCTGCAACTCATCTTATACTTCCAGCAACAACTAATCTGCTCTGCATTTCTACAATGCCCTCATTCAAGAATGTACATAAATGACAGTGTATATTGCATACATTTGAGGGACTTACTTTATTCACTCAGTGTAATTCCCTGGAGACTCATCCCAGTTGGAGTGTGTGGCAATACTTTGTACCTTTCTGTTGCTGAGTACAGTCACATAGCAAGGATGAACTCCCCTGGTATAGCCAGTCTCTCATTGAACGACTTCTGAGCTGTTACCACGTGGAGCTATTCCAAATAAATCTGCTATACACATTCACGTTCATCTTGTTATGTGAACGTAGGTCTTTATTTCTTCAAGACAAATGTCTAGAATTGCAAATGCTTTGTGGTATGAGAGTGACATGTTTATTTATATAAGAAACTGCTGAATCATTTCCTAGAGTGGGTGTGCCACTTTACATTCCTATCAGCAATAAAGAGTCATCCGATTCTATACATTCTCATGAACATTTGTGGTCCTCACTTTTATTATGTTAAAAAAATGTAATATGGTCATTACTTTTCTTATGGGTTTTAATTATATTAATTGTGGTTCTTGCATTTTCCTAAAGGCCAATGAGGTAGAACTTGATCTTATTTGCCACCTGAAATCCTCTTCTGTGAATCAACACTATGTCTTTTGACTAATTTCTAATTATACTTTTACAAAAAAAACTGTTGGGCTTTGATAGCTACTTTTGTCCACATTTTTATTGATGAATTATAGTTGTACCTATTAATGGGATTTGTTGTTTCATATTTGCACATGCATACAATATAAATATAATTTGGTCAATGTCACTCCCCAGCACTCCCCCTTCCTGTCTGTCTCCTACACCTTCATCCCTTTCCTCTACTGATCTTCCTTTGATTTTTAGGAGATCCACCCTCATCTTTGTTTTATGTTTTCTTCCCTAGCTTCTGCATAGGAGAGAAAACATAGGACCCTTATTTCAATAAGTCAAACTTAACATGATGGTCTCTAGTTCCATTTATTTTCCTGCAAGTGCTATAATTTCATTTTTCTTTATGACTGAATAAAACTCCTTTGTGCAAGTATAATACACTTTCTTTATCCATTCAGCTATTGAGGAACATCTAGGTTGGTTCCAAGTTTGTCCGTTGTGAATTGTGCTGCTATAAACATGGGTATGTATGTATTTCTGTAGTAACATGATTTCTACATTGAGGCTCTTTACCAGACAAGGGACTTTCAAATGTTTTTATCCCAGTGTGTATTTGTCTTGTCATCTTCACATGGTGTTTTTCAGAGAAATTGTTTTCAGTTTTGATGAGGTCCAATTTATTACATTTTCTTTTTGTGGGTTTCACTTTTGATATAAAGACTAAGAATGCTTCGTCTAGGCTGAAACTGAGTGTTTTCTCCCTGTTGTTCTTTGTAACTCAAGGTTACCCTTAAGCTAGAAAATTATACAAATGTGAAGTCCTATTTTAATGTGAGACACATTTATTTTAGTTCAAAATGCTGAAATTTTCTCATAGCAATATTGGAAGATATAGAATAATAAAACGAATATGGTTAACAATTCATTTTAATTTTACACTTAGAATGTGGCATTTATATTTAATTATAAGATACTGTCTAGTCCATAAAAACATTCACATAAGCAGAAAAAAATTGTCTATCTTCATCCCAAAACAATCCAAAGAACAACTTTTAACTTTTTTAAATTACTCTTTAACTTCACTTGTAAGAATTATGTAATAGAAATGCTCAGACAGCCATGCAAATAATTATGTATAAGGACTCTGAGGTAGTTAATAATGGTGAAAACACTGGAAACCATCCAAGTGTCCACCAGGAAGATGAACTTAAAACATAGTAGTGCTCATCTTGTATCTACTCCAGCTTCAATAGTCGAGCACAGCCTAAAGAAAGCCATTCTGTGAGAGATTTGTTCAGGAGCAAGGGCCTGCCCATGGCTGTATTTCAAAAGTGCTAGAAATTTAGCACCACCACAAGCAGACACTCTTCCACCATGCTGTCCAGCAACCTAGCCCTCAACCAATGTCCCAGTTTTCTAGCCCAGAGGGAGAATTACTCTGAGGAGCCTGACTAAAGACTCCCAGAGTTTTCCAGTGCCACCAAGTTGTTACCCACATTGGTTCCAGGATTAAGAGCAATCTTTTATTGGTTGTCTTAACTTCCTTTCTTACTTCCTAACAGCTCTACTAGAATTTCCTGGAATTACCATTAAGGTTAAGTACTGCCTTGAAATCTCTGACTCAAAGATTGCTTTGAGAAAACCAAACTAAGACAATGGTTCATATATAGAGAAGAGAAGAATGTGTTTCAAAACAGGCTGGATTTTTATACATTAACTTAAAGTGTGTCCGCTAAATATTTTTGGTTTAAAATGCATAACATTACATACCATATGATATATTTATAAAAATATGTATACCTCAATTGCTAGCATTCTTCCTTTCTGGTAGGTGTAGCTTACTAGTTTGCTTTTCTGTTTAATTCCTGGATTTCTGTTTCTTCATTTACATTAAACATATGTTAATTTGGTAGATTGAAAAAAAAAACTGGGGAGAGAAAAGGAAGAAAATGATTTAATATAATGATAGATCTTTTCTTCAGATTTTTAAAAAAATTTAATAGTGATTTTTTTCTAGATTTGGGTAGACTACAATATGCAGCCCTAGGCATTTTATATGGAGGTATAAATTCAGTGAGGGAAAGTACATGTCTGCTTGGCTAGATCTTGGGGAGAAGCTGGGATGGTGGAAACAGGATAATTACTAGGGGCAAAATGTCAATCATGCACATTTTGCAAAGGAAATCAAGTAGGCTGAACAGTCAAAATATGTTCTACTTAGTGAGGTGACTTAATTCAAGTGTAGATTGGAAATACTAACCTGAAAAACAATAACAATTGCATTTGTAAATTAAAGAAAATGACAATATGTACATTTAACAATGGATAATAATGAAGAATTTACATGCTGGGAGAAATATGCAGAATATTTGCATTAGAACATATGGATATATTCTTTAAGGCCTTTTTCCCCACTTCTACCTCTTCCCTCCTCTACACTAATTATTTGTAGGTCTCAATTATAGTTTCTCAACTGTACTTATTTGTTCTGGGGAACAGTACTCTGCACATGAAAACAATCTCCATCACAATGAATGCATTTCTTTTCATCTTTCTAGTATGGTTACCTCACCTGATTTTGTTGTGTGCTAATGAGGCCAATGCTGTAGATTCAAACTTCATCTTAATCAGCTGTGCATAGAGAGACAAACTCCATGGATATACAGTACTAATCTCAGCAGGATGTCTAAGCAATTCTTTTTGCTGGTCAGAAATGGAACTGGGAATAAATTCATGATTTTCACTCTCACTATTAAATAAAAATTTCAGAATTTTGTTTTTACACTGGTGTAATAATACCTGCTGGTCTCCAGTATTCCTTGTCTTGATATGTCTAGAATGGCATCAACAGTGGGTAATGCATAAGCCAGAAACCTGGGAACGAACCAACCTTGATTCCTCCCCATTCTTCATCCCCATCAGTCTGTTATTACATGTTGTTGATTTTTACCTTTTGAATATATTTCAAATTTATCTGCCTGCTTCCATCTGTAATGTCACAAGACTAGACCAAGTTACCTTGAACTCTCACTGAGATACTATAATAACTTCTCATTGTAAACCTCTATTTCCAATCCTGCTACCCTCAGTCATTCTCCATATTATAGTTTATTTGCTTGTCTTAAATTACAAATATGAGCTCACTCTTTCTTAAAGTCTCGTAATAGCTTTCCACTGCTCACCAGATAAAAAGTAAATTCTTAAAGTAGATAAAAAGAACTACATGCTCTAGCTTCTCACCATTGCAATCTCATCTCCTCTGCTGGGTTCTGTTACTCCTCGGTGCATACATTACATTGCCTAGCATCAAGCTTAGATGTAGGAGCCAGGTTTATCTTACCACTCTGCTGATTATGTGTCTCCAAAAATCGACCTTTTCTTTAGTTTCTCCAGGATTGATCAACTCTATACACTCAGAACATTGGTTCTACTTTTGCTTTGAAAGTCCTAAGCTTTCCTTCTCTTTGCCCAGTTCTTCCTGATCTCATCTTATATGGATGTTCCTCTGGAAGTCCTCTCTTCATACTTTATACCAAATCGGTTTCTTCTATTATATGTATCCTCTATTTTCTCTTAGAACATTTTTCGAAAGTTTACCTGATTATTTGTGTGTTTTATTATTATAAGTTCCCCTTATAAACATGTTGTAGGTTCTTGGAAAGCAGAGGAAATATGTTGCCAGGAGAATGTCAAACACTTGTTAAGCAAAAATGAATGACTGTATTCCCAAACTATTGATCTCCTAGAGGCCAAGTTCAAGGAATCCCCCCAAATTCATTCTTTTAATGATTTTATTCTTTTTGATATTGCTTACCACACTTCTAATTTTTAAATTAAAAAATGGATATATATTACTGTATTTGCTGGCTTCTCCTGAGTGTTTTGTATACTATCAACTGCTTCCCTTACCACCTCTTCTATCTTTAGCTGAAGGCAATTTCCAAATGTCTATTTTTGCTTTTGTTAAATCTCATCCCATCCAGTACAAGAACTGTCTCAATGGATGATGTCCAAATTGACCTCATTCTCCTGTTGGACATCTGTTATATAGATTCAAAATTATGATGAATCCTGCACTCTATGGTTCAAATCAGAAATAGGCTTCCTTTTCATTCCTTAAAAAAAAAAAAAAAGTTTCTTTTCCTCCTGAATTCTGAAATTCTTCTGAATTATCAATCTTAGTTAATATGACCACTAATATGCTCCAGATTTTTTTCCAGTCAACTGTATTCAAAACCTAAACATACCTGTTCTCTAAATTTGTTCTAAATTCAATCTCTGGTGCCTCTTCCTTTACTGTCACGTTTACTGCTCCCCCTACTTTTTGTCTGCAGGTATGGTGCTGGTGATTGAATCCAGGGCTTTATACATGGGAGGCAAGCACTCTTTCAGCTGAGATATATCCACAGCCCACTTTTAGCCCTTTAAAATCCATTCTTCTTTGACAGAAATTCAAACTTAAATTTCCACATATCTAGACAGTGTAACAGCATCTGAACTCATGTCATTTCCTTGTGCCCTATTCTCAAATTCACTACCATAATCCTATCTAATTAGTCTTCCTAAACAAAGTTGCACTACCTTACAGGAGTGGCACTTCCAACTTATTGGTCCCCTGCTCAGGGATCCACAGTGTCTACCTATTGTGTACTGACAAAATTCAAATGCACCCACAATTTTCTTAAATGTTTGTAATATGTATTGCAAGATTACTACACACTGTGATTTTACTGGAAAGTATACTATTCCTGGAATATATTCACCATTTCTAAAATCTTTGAGTTTTGTCTTACTATTCTACTTAAGTGACTCCTTTTAGCTTATGATTCTAGGGCAAGAAGGAGCCCCACTCATTCTCAAACAATGGTTCAAATTACACCTTTTTATTTGATAAGCATCTTGAAATCCATAACCCTTTTTAGCACCTCTTTTATGGAAGTGGTATTTTGCTTTATAGCATAACTACTGAGTCCTTCTCTTGTTTCCTTAACAGAAACTGTAAGCTCCTTAAGAGCAGATATTATTTTTTTCTTATTAATTTTATGTTCCCTGCAATACAATGCCAACCTCAGGTATGGGCATATACTAGGTGCTCCATTAATATGTGTTCAATTAAACTCAAAATGTAGAAAAAAAAAAAGCTAACAAGAATGTGTACATGAATATATACATATATGGAGAGATATATAGATACAGATATAGATAAAACATTTCAAGAAACCAATATAATTTGTACTTCAGAATGTATAGAATAATTTATTGTTCCTACTGTATCATTCATTTTATTATAATATATAATAGTATTCCTGTTTATAGGATTTGTCTTCAAATTTTCTAATAAAACTTTAATATGTAGTTTTCAAATGATCTGTGAGATAAAACAAATAATAGAATACTCATTCTATGGACCAGTAAACTGGAGGTAATTGACCAATATAAGGTAACATGACTGAACACAAAACCAAGAACCAAACCAGGGGCTATTGACATATGTCACCATAAAGTACTTGCTTCTAATCCCAGTATTATTTGTTTACAGGTATAAAGTCAATTACTATATTAGTGGTGTTTGATGGTTTAAATGTTTTATTTATAACTACAATATTTGTAGAACATATGGCGATGTTTTGGAAGATGAGAAGACTGGCAAAAGACTGAATGCAAAAGTTATTAATGCCAATAATAAGAATTTACTTATTTTATTTGCAATTATATATATATAGATATGCATATAAAGATTAGCATGAAATTTTTTTGTATACATTTTTATACATCTGACATCATTATTTCTCCTAATCTTATGATTTTAAAATAAAAGTTTAAATGACTGACTCTCAGAAGTTATGCTGATCTCTTCACAAAGGATAATGAATACATATATCATAGAGGGACTCTAGGAAGTAAAATTGGGAAAAAAATTTATTCTCATCAAAATTTAATCATCATTGCTATTTTGAACTTATCTATAACATATCAGCATAGAATAAGGTTCATATAAGTAAATCCACTTCAATTATTTTGATGGTGTTTGTACACAGCAGTCTGCACATGAACAGGCCTGATTTGGGCCTTTGTGACACTCTACAGTTTGGATCTAGGATTACACCAGAAATTGTACAAAGAAGACATGTATTTGAACTCCAGTAGTCTTCATCCTTAGTGCTGAACACAGGCTCAGGGGAAGAACTGGAAAAGTCATGGTGATAACATGAAATGTTCTAACGACACAAACATAAAAGGTGTTTTTTTGGATACACATGCAGAACCCAGTGTGACTTAAGAGGTTTAGGTGCAAGCGCACCCATGTTACCAAAGAAATGATGTGACTTAGTTGTGAGGAAAATCTATTCATATGATTTATCTCCCAAAACATAGTTGTTGATAAGTTTATGGATGTTTTGACTTGGTTATAAATATCAGGAAGGGTATTCCAGATTGTTAGTTCTCTGTTGAAATTGAGTAGACTATGAAGAATGTCATGACTCTTCTTAAATGATATCTTAATATTGTTACTACTATTCCTTTAGAAATGTATTTTTCTAAGAATAAGATTGGAAAAATAATAATTTTACAACATAATAGCATAAAAACAGTGCCCTCAATAAAATGTAATTCCTTTTGTTAGAAAGGAAAATTCTGATCTAAGCAATGTTTAGTTAAAAGGGAAATATTTCAAACTTTAAAATTATTTTTAATAATACAATTTAGTTTGTCAAATTTTAGGGTTTTTTAAAATTATAAGTTAGTTGGGTCTTCAGTATTGAGGGGAAGGCAGATGAGTTTTGTATATTAAGCAGGCATTGCAACTCAGTCATGCTGAGTTTAAAACCATTCTGCTTCCTTCTCACTCCTGCATTCATCCTTTCAAGCACACATTCACTTAACAGAACTATATAACATACTAGTAGGAGCTAGGCATGCTGCTAAGAACTGGGAATACAATGTGAACAAGATGCATGACACCACCCACTCTGAGTTAATATCATCAATGAGGATGTGCTTTTGCTTTTTCATGTTTAAGACAATCTAGAGCCCATCTTCTGGATGGGAAATAGACAATAATAAATCTTGAGTAAATGATTTGTGTATGTACTCACAGTAGCTCTATTCAATTCTCAGTTAATATATTCCACTTATCCAGGATCTCTAAATGTTGATTCCACTTTTTTTTTTTTTTGTACTGCAAAATTTAGGAGGATCACATCAAAAATAAGATAACATTCCATTTCCACAGACCATTTTTAGCTCATTAACCTAGCATCTCTTCATAGTGTGAAACTACTGTAGTGACTAAGCTCTGGTAACCATGAATGGAAGGGAGACTGGAGCTCTGGAGAAAGACTACTATGAGAGTCTGTGTGGGTCAATTGCTCCAAGAACCCTATTTCTCTCAATCTGATATTTTGCAAAATTATTAGAGAATTTATAAAGTAAAAGTAATAAAAATTCTAAAGATATAGCAGAAGCAAACTATCTTTATATGAGATTAACTCTTATCTGAAAATTAAATTTAATCAAAGAAATATCCTTATTCAGGGTACAATGAAATCTATGATGCTGTAGAGTCAGTTGAGAAAGAAATAATATTTGAAGAGTCTTTTATTAAATATGCTCATTTCTAAAGGTGTTATTATAAGCCTGATGTTCCTTATCCCTAAGTAAAGTAACACTTATCTGATTAGCTATTATGAGTAAACCTTCCAGAACTGAGTAGCAAGTATAAAGTAAGAACAATCCAGAAATAGAATCACGGATTTGGAGGACCATTTATAATTTGTTACAACTACATTCTGTCCTCTATCTATAAAAATTTCTTCAGATAAATGGTTTGTGAAGTGACAACTTTCATAGTATGTTATAGTCCAAGTTATTTAATTTTTGTTTGATTAATTACTAAATGATAATAAAATGTTTCTACCCACAAATATTGTGATGGGATTTATTAAATTGATATACACACGCATATCTGTGTATCCATTTATTTAACATGAACCACAAGTGCTTGACTGCAGTGAGCCAAGCATTGTTCTATACACTAAGAATACAACAGTGTTGGGTTGGGGTTGGGGTTCAGTGGCAGAGTGCTTACTTAGTACACAGAAGACCCTGGGTTTGATACTTAGCACCACATAAAAATAAATAAAGGTATTGGGTCCATCTACAACTAAAAGCAGTTTTTAAAAAAGAATACAACAGTGTTAACAAAAATCCATACCTTTATTCAACTTGTATTCCAGAGGAAGTAGAAGGACAACCACCACCACCACAAAATAACTAAATTGCATGAAGTGTTGAACAGTGACAAGAGATGTGGAGAAAAAAATACCAAAGCTGGTAAGAAGGAAGTGTTGGCATTGTAGGATGCTGTGGTGTTATTTGCCCTTGATAGGTTTGAGAATACACTAGGAAACAAATAGGTAATAGAAATAAAGAAATAAAGAGAAAAAAGCGTTTGTTCTCTCTTTAAGGCACCAAACACTGAAAATTACCTAAAATTTCATCTTTTTTCTCTATATCTTGTAGTGGGAAGAGCAGAAAAAAAGAAAACAAGATTTGCACACATCTAGAACTGATTAAAAATCATGTCACTCTCAAATGATTAAAGGAAGCTTGAATTTGTTTCTAACAAATAGAATCTTAAAAAATATAAATCTTGATGTTGAAATTTATATGATTTGTGTTTATTAGTCTCCCTATCTCCCTTGTGCTGGTGGCATATTATCTTTTAGATGAATAAAATTAGACATTCTCAGATAAGCTCTCTCTTTTTGGCCATAAAAAAATTCAGAGATACAGTTAAAGTATTTAAAACTTCTGATGTGTCAAATACGTTTAGAAAGAAGGAAATCAGTACAACAAAAATTGAATAGCTGCCTACTTATGATAAGGAGCTTAAACATTCGATTTAAATCATTGGTTTTTATTTGAAACGTCTGTGTTTTGATAATCTCTGTTGCCTTTACTACATATTGCTTACTAGTTGGGTGTTCAGATTATTTACTTAGTCACGTTTTCTGATTCTTCCTTCTTCTCTGTGTCTCTCCTAAAGCACATGAATGTGAGAAGTAAGGTTCAAAATTTTAACTCCATTTGACTTCTACAAACACACACACACACACACACACACACACACACACATCTTGCTTTTATCTTTAAACTTTTCTTCAATCTATATTCTGGATAAAACCTTCCAAATTTTGGATAGACTTCTATGCCTTCCTTTCTTGGCTTCATTATGCTGCTAGCATCTTGTTAGCAAATTCTATCAATTTTTCCTTCTTTCCATGTCTTTTACATTACTGATTTTATGCCCTTGGTTCTTCTTAAGTATTCATGATGTTTTCCTTTCCAGAGTTTTCTCTCTTTCTTCTGCACAAATGGGCTCATACGCAGTTAAATGTTAGTTTTTCATGAAGCTGTCCATCCTCCCTGTCATGTACTAAACTCTCTGTTGTATTCCATGTACACTTGGGCCTGTTTCCTCATCACTCGTTACCATAGCTGTTTTTTTTTTTTTTTTATGATTTTGTCATGTTCTAATTGAATACTGATTTTTACTGATTTGAATTTTGTCAAATGCTGAACATGCTGTCCATGACTGACTAGAGTATTAAAATGAAGGTCTTACTGGTTTACTCATCCTCTGAGACAGGTGGGCACTAAGGAAGGCAGCTGTTCTCAGAGGGGTAAAAATCTAATATAACCACTTGGAAGTTAATCACCCTATGAGACTCAACTCACGTGTTCCCTCTTCCTTGTATTCTCAGATGAGTTAGTATTAATTTCCTCAGGGTTTCCAAAATACATGGTGTATCCACCTAATCTGTTTTATAACTATATATCTAGATATCTATCACCACTCTCAAATTACAAATTCCTTACTCATTATTTGTCCCAATAACTTAAGCAGTGTCAGCCAAATAGTGTTTTCCAACTAGTAGATTATTGAGAAAAATTCCACTGAACTAAAACACAAAGATCCAGTTAGCAAGAAAATTAATTAATGTTAAACCCCAAACCCTGAGTCAGGGTTCCTTGATTCTTTCTGCCTTATATCATCTTGGGATACAGCTAAGTTTAAAACCCATGGTTCCCCATTGCAGGAAAAGGAACACTATAGAAAAGGTCTTCTAAAAACATGAGAAAGAAGCTTTAAAATGGGGAAATATACTGAGTAGAGAAAAAGAGGCACCATAATGCACCAGAGAGGAGAAGACATGTGGGCAGATGCTGAGTCATATAGAAGATAAACCCCACCGACTTGTGCTACTGTCCTGAAATCACAACCAGTGCTCGGAAGACCCAGCTTTGGCATAATAACCCATGATTTTAATTGTCCTTACTCCAGCACATATTGTTACAGTGAACAAGCATTTTCCCTTAACAAACGCCCCTAGGGGAACTCACCATTCACAGTTTGAGAACCACTCACCTGAGGATATTGACTGCAACACTGAATAAAAAATATAGTAAAACTTCAGAGATATTCAGAAGCACAAACCTGCAGGGCTGTGAGGTGCCATTCCAGTCAGGATGATTCTAGTAACACCTTGAGTGAGACCCACCGTGATCAGAAAGTCTCCTTCCAATTCTGGATGCTGAGGATAAAGAAGATAGTTCTTTGGTGTTTCTAGGACCTCAGATTTGGGACACAGGAAGTAGATGAGATTTCTAGAGCAAGTTCACCTGACTTACTACAATGTGGGGTAAAAAGATCCACACAGTGGGAGGTGAGATGCCACGGAGAGCTGGGGTCAGCTGAAACATGTAACCAAGCAAAAGAAACCTCCAACAGGGCCACTGTTTACAATCGAGTGTCTCAATAGTGAGGCTTTTACCTTTCTTTTCACTGATTTTATAAACTTCTTGTATTCTATATACAAGATACCTGATATACAAGATACTTGTATTATCACCAAAAAAGGACCACAGCTTACCACCTGCAATGTGGTGGGCTGCTCAGTGTGTGGTTATATGTTTCCAGGAATCAGCTTATTGCCACTTGCATTAAAAAACAGTTCGCTTTCCCTTTTCCTTATTGTACCATCCTCTGAGATCAAGCCTAGCGGAAAAATTTGAGATAAGTGGGGCAAGTTCCCCTACCCACTGCAATGCAGACTACTCAGGTCTTACTGAGCCTGGATTGGGAGAAGGGGAGGAGAGTGAAGTAAAACACAAATCTGCATTTTAAAATGTGTAGGATAGAATCTCAATAACTGAGTCATACTGTTTTAATAACCCAAGGTGAAGAACAGTTTGTGGAATCAGATGGAAATATCAAAAAGTGATCTTGACACCCAGCAAAAATTGTGGCAACAGAGCCAAATAAGTAACAATAGTAGGGTAAATAGAGACTTTTTTTTCTTTATAGTTGAATGAGCTTAAATTTTTTAGAGAGCACAGTAGAAAATTTAGAGAAGCAAAGCATTATTAACAAAGTGGTGACATGATCAGGCATGGAAGCTGACTCATGGTCTATATAGGCTACACTTACTGACAGTATGATGGACTGACACCACAACTCTAAGGCTAGCAATAATTTCCAAGTGATTCTAAACCACCAATTAAATTCTTACATCAGTTACCCTTAGGGAGGCTTATAGAGCTTGGTTTATCTCTCACTGACTAATTAAGAAGTGAATAACAGGAAATTAGGATACCTGAAAACATTTGCTCAATTCTGCTGAGCTTGTAGTATTGGAATGTGGAGGGTGAATTAGTTCTTCCACAACACCTACTTATGCTTTGGAAAGTGCAGCATCTTAAAGATGCTCCCTTTCTGATTGTCACATTGACAGAGTTGAATCTCACTACAGAGAGAGATAATGCATGCCTTTAAATGAGCCATAAGGCAAGTCTATTGACTAAAACTAATTACTTGGCACCAATGATTGACTTCAATACCTGAGTACTCATTTAGTGCAACACAGAAAACTATATTATGTGATTATGTCTTCAATTTGGGTGGAAGAAAAAAGAAACCTTAACCATTGTTTCTCTACTAAAAAATCTGATACCTACCAGAAATTCCCTGAAGAGTTTCAATATAGGATTCTGAGTTATCTCTGAAATATAGTCATTTAGCTCTCAGAAGTCTTTGTTGAAATTACTTCTATTTCTATGACTTTATTTTTCCACAGTTTTATAAAGAGGTAAATTTGACAAATAAAAATTGTATGTGTGTAAGCATAAACATGATGTTTCGATGAACATATACATTGTGAAATGATTATCACTATCAAGCTACTTAACACATTCATCACCTCACATAGTTACTTTTTTGGTGTGGTAAGATTTAATATCAACTTTTTAAGCAAAATTTCAAGTATCTAATATAGTATTACTAAGTATAATTACCATATTCTCCATTAGCTCTCCAGAACTTATACATCATGCATAGTTGAAACTTTGTGCCCTTCCATTTCTATGCGTGTCATATAAATTATTTTTGCCTTTTACATTATATTTTTAAAGAGATAATTCAGTTAAATATGAGGAGAAAAGTGTAAATAAAGCACTGAAATACATTGTATATGTATGTG
Source organism: Sciurus carolinensis (assembly GCF_902686445.1). Taxonomy (NCBI): domain Eukaryota; kingdom Metazoa; phylum Chordata; class Mammalia; order Rodentia; family Sciuridae; genus Sciurus; species Sciurus carolinensis. Next base: position 147,878,618 of record NC_062214.1, on the reverse strand, counting down.
GCTTCTCTTATTGTAAGGAATTTTTAAAGAGATAATTCAGTTAAATATGAGGAGAAAAGTGTAAATAAAGCACTGAAATACATTGTATATGTATGTGGCTTCTCTTATTGTAAGGAAGAATAAACTTCACATTTCAAGAAGAAATAAAATCTTTGGAAGCATTTTCTGAAACATTCATTATTTTATATGAGATGACAAAGGGGTCTATTATAAATTGAGGAGAGCCTGTATAATTCTGATGGCTAACCACATAATTCTTTGGGCACAAATTCTTTCTTATTATCATCACTGTGAAAATCTGAAAGCAAATGTACTAACATCACTGGCAATTACAAGTGCCAAATTTATTAAGTGCATTAACGATTTTAGGACAGCAGAGTTCCACTTAATGCACTGGGGTAGCAATTTGCTAAATGGACTCAAGTAGCCTGAAAGATCTAATGCACCCCACAAAAAGTAAGCACTCGATCATTTTATTACCATTTGGATCATCTGCATATTCAAGAAAAGCAGGATTGTGACAGTGAAAAATTGTCACTAAGAAGAAAAAAGAAGATATGCTATAACATAAGCAGTTCAAAGACTGCATTTTCTTGAGAAGTCAGAGATTTTAAAATGATATTTTTAAAATATTAAATTATTAAATTTGATGTGACAAATAGTGCTTGACAAACACAGGTCTTTTGAAATACTTTGATGCAAAGTAAGAACTATTCTAAAATCTTCCTGTAAATGCTAAACACTGTTCCTGACATTATTTGAAGTAAAAAAGAAAAATCACAAAGTTCTCATAGTAGATAGCTGAACATGCAATATTATTCAATTAACAACTATAAAATATATTTGAAAATATGGAATATTTAAAGCAATTTTGATTAATTGGTTTTTTTAATTTCATGTTTCAACTCAGATTTCAAAAAGAACATCTAACAAAATCTCCCCCAAGTTTGCTTTTTTTACTGAAAATAAGTTTAAAAATTGTTGATTCTGAATTTTGCAACTAGTTATTTTTATGCTTGTCTATTTTAGAATTCAGACATAACTGATAAACATTATTGGATTTAATAACTAAATCTTTTGCATAAATGTTCCTCAGTTATAGCTATAAAAGTGGTCATATATTAAGTGAAATCCAAAATTTTGAGATACCATTTTGTAGATTCTCCATTTCATAGTCAAGGACTTTTTCTTGGTTGTGTGTGTGGGTGTGTATTTGTTTTATTTAACTAAGAAATTATTTTTTCTGGCATCATTGATTGCAAGAACAGTTGTTTCAGGTAGTACAGGACAAGATTAAGGATCTACAAGGGCAGAAGAAGAATTTCATATGTCTGTGAAGAAGCACTTTTACGTTGCTGTATACTAGAACTCTTCCTGTATCCAAGGCTTCAGTAAGCAGTAGACCTTTAAGAACATGCTGCTAAATGCTTCCCATTTACAGTGACTCAACACTTCCCTGTGTGTCCATTTCTAGATAGACCTGTGTCTCTTTCTGTTACCAGCTGGTCCCCTTATTCAAGCAATGAATATTTACCGACTGCCTTCTCTGTGCCAGAAGCTGTTCTTGTTACTTGGGAAACATCAGTGAAGAAAACAATGAAGTGTCTAGACATTCTGATTATTTATCCTACTTGTGGAGAGATTGTCAAACACATATAACTTTAAAAATAAATAATGTGTTGTGTTAGATGATGATATGCACCTGGGAGAGAGGGAATCAAGTATAAGGCAGAGTAAATGGAATTTAGATTTTTTACTTAAAAATTTTTAAATTTAAAGGACACATAATTTTGAGAAATTTCTCGGTAAGGTGAAATTTGAGCCAGGACTGAAAAAGTCAGTTCCATGCATATCTTCAGGAAGAATATTCCAGAAAAAGAGAAGAGTCAGAACAAAGATCTGAGTTGGGAGTATGCCCAACAGGTCCCAATAACTGTGGGATATCCTCAGTGTCTAGAACATAACAATCAGTAGAATTAGTAGAAGATGAGGTCAGAGATTCTGATGAAGGCAGAAAGCGCAGGGCCTTATATTTCATTTGGAGTAACATAATAGAGATGATTTTGAAGAGATTTTAAGAGGGCATGATTTACCATGTTTTAAATAGATCACATTGACTACACTGTTGAAAACAGACTGAAAGAAAAAAAAATGTGAAAAAAATCAAAAGAATCAAATCAAAAGCCTATGGTAGACATTCAAGTAAAATATAGTAGTGACCAGAATCTTTGGAAGTAGTGTTAAGTGGTTGAATTTGGGTATATTTTGAAGATAGAGGCAATATTTCCTGGTGATCTGGATGCATGGTGTGAGAGTAAGGAAGGCTCTCAGGTTTGGGCCTGGGTACCTGGAGGGATGGAGCCGTTACCCACAAAGGGAAAAGGTACAAGTAGAACAGTTTTGGTGGTATGAGTAGTCACATTGAGGAATTCTATTTCGTGTGTATTTTCTCTTTGAGATACATCTTTTGCAGATGGCATATGTAAGTCCAGAGTTCAGGAGGTAAATCCAGGCTGCAGATCTAAAATGTGAAACGTCTCAGCTTCATTATCTAACAACATAGATAGCCCCTCTGTGAATTTAGTTGAGGTCCAACAATGCCATAGTAAATCTATATATAAACTGTATTTATGTGTAGATTTACAGAAGCACTCACAGCAAGGAAATAGAATGCATAAGCACAATGAAATGAATGAGACAAACTGAATATTACTGATTTCTGGGGTCTCTGTTTTTCCATCTTGTTGAAAGAGCAAGACATGTTTCTTACTTCATAAGATGTAGGAAGAATAATAGAGACATAAATATTATGGATACATAAAGCACTCTTAGTCTTTCTTAGGGATCCTCATAGATTGTGCTATACTGAATTATGATCTGATTGCTCTCCTATATTAATTTAGTGTGACTTCTGCCACCAATGACACATTCTTGCCATTATTTCTAAAACTACATCTGAAAATTAGAGAGATTGGCATAGCTTCTTCCAAAGATTTGTATCATGGCATGTTATAGAACTCAGTATATCAGTAGTCCCCCGACCAATCTGTAGTTTTGCTATATATTATTTCAGTTATCTAAACTATGTTGTCTGAAAATATTAAAAGGAAATTTTGAGAAACAATAATTTATAAGTATAAAAACCCATGTTAAAAATGTTAAATATATTTTGAAAAATTCCTAAAATAAGCATTTTCTTCACCTTTTTCCCCTCAAATCAGCAAGCACAGATTAATGATTAATACCTTTATGAGAGCAATAATGAAGGAAAGGAGATGATGGAGCAAACAAAACAAGGGAAAGAAATGATACCAAGGCTTTAAAAGTCTCAAAACTTACCAAAGCAAGATGTAGTCGAAGGAAAAAGATCAGGTACAGAAGCCAGAAACCTCAAATGGGTGCATCCAGTATAAGTTGCACTCAAGACTCCAGAAGAGAGCCAGTGCAAGTATGAGGAAACCCTAAGAAGTTAATAACTGTGTATTGAATCATGGACTTTCGAATTTGTTTTTACTCCTCTCAGCATTTCCAAAATTACAGTTGTCTGCCTTCCTTTAATTTGTCACATGTTTAATATTTTTCTGTAGACTCACACTCTTTTAAGTGAATTTATATTTTATAACTATCAAGGAATAACTCAAAGACTATTATTTAACTAGACCAAAGTCTTTCAAAATTTACTCTGTCAGGAAATGGACAAGAATACTGAGTATCCTTGTAATGGAATGTTAAGTCTTCCACTGCAGAACCTTCTGGGGATTATCTGACCAAATAAGTGTGTGTCTCCTTTATTGATTTGACTAGGTTACTTTACATTCTGAGGGATAAAATAATTTAGGTTGTAGAAAATTAATGTAATGCAAATCTTTCTTTTCTGTATTAGTATAAATACAAATACTGGTTTCCACAATAATCAAGAAGATAAAGTCCTTGATGTTAAATTTTTTAATTTGTATTAGAGTCTCTTATGATTTTGATAGAAGGTATTCCCCAAACATTCTTGTGTTAATGTAGGAATGTTCACAGATGAACAATTAGATTATGAGAACTATAACTGAATCAGTGAATTAATCTATTTGATGAATTAATAATTTGAATGGACAAACTGGGTGGTAACTATAGGTGGGTTGGGTGTGGTTGGAGGAAGTAGGTCACTGGGGTGTGCCTTTGTGATTTTTACTTTGTTCCTGGTGGCTTTACCCTCTCTCTCTTTCTGCTTCCTAACTGTCATGAGCAGCTTTCCTCTGCCATGACCATCTGCCATGATGTTCTTCCTTAGGCCCAGAGTGATGGAGTCAGATGACCATCCATGGGCTGAACCTCTAAAACTGTGAACCAAAGTAAACTTTTCCTCCTCTGAATTGTTTTTGTCATGTATTTTGGTCACAATAATACAATCCTGACTAACAAAAACTCATCCTTTTACCTTTTTGAAAATTATGGAAAACACCTCTCCAGGAAAACTGTAACTCTAGCAAAGGCAAAGACTTTCCTTATTCAAAGAAAGCCCAAAATATTTTTCAGAAAAAGTGATTTCCCTGTTAGTCAAGTTCATGTTTGAGAGTTGAGAATTGTTTGGCTTGAGGGAATTCTAGGCTTTCTTTTAGCTGACCTATGAAATTCCATAAGAGATTCTATCTCTCCTTATATAGTTCATGGTGGCAAAATCAAACTAGAAGAGTGAATTAAACCAAGATGGAATCCAGTGATGTTGCCAAATATCACCTATTTAGGCAGATGGTGATATCTATGAATACATTTCTAAATTAAATTAAATTTCTTTTGAAAAATCAAGGTGATTGATTCAAGTAGAATCTAGCCTGCTATATTCTACTGAGCTATGTTATTCTCAGGGCTCATAATGCAATACTTCAAAGCATGGTGGCTTGGCATGTGGAATACTTTCTACTGAAGGAAAGATGAGAAGCTAGATCTTTCTGTTCTCTTCCCTTCTTCCTCTTGCTCCATTTTTCACTCAAGGAAGCCCGTACTCCAATTACACTTCCCCAAGGTGAGTTGTAGAAACTAGAACTCCTTTTTCCCAAAGAGCCATAAAAACCTAGAATTTTACTCTGGTCTTCTGTTTTCTTTCTGTCTGAGAGTTAGCCATAAAGAAAATCTGTGAATTGCATTGCCTGATAGTAGATTATAAGACTTTCATTCCAGATGGGTCCTGCCCTATTTCTAGGAGGAAGGAATGCCACACAGAAAGACCAAAAAGAATCTGAGCCCACAGGATATCCCAATCAGTCTACTACCCTTGTGCTCAATCATATTTCCACACAGGGGTGTTTTCTTCATCACACTTATACATAAAAACAGAGAGTTCATTTTAAGTCTTTGAATCTTCCTTTCCAAAGTCTCTCATATCATATAAAAGTTTATAAGTACATTTGACATACTTTCCTCCTGTCAATCTTTCTTTGTCAATGTTATCTAAATCTAACCAGGAACCCTAAGAAAGTTAAGGAAATTTTCCCTTTCCTACATTATTAATGTAGAATTTTTAAGTACTTTTTCATATTAAATCCCTTATTTTTGTAAGTGTATATGGCCCTTTCCTTCTCGCTTAAAATAGAAATAATATAATTTGTATCTTTCAATGTTTTAAATAGGTACGTTTGTACAGAGTAATTGAATATATTTATCTGAAAGCAAAGGGTTCAAGAAATAGGAAGGGAGAGCAAGCATTCTTTGAATTAATATATGAGTGACAAAATTCTGGCTTCAAAGGTTTCTTTGATGTCCAAATATTGTATTTGCATCAATGAACATAAGCCAGGGCTTTCCAGAAGCTGTTAGTTGAGTTTCTCTGCTTCAGATTGCTTCTCTCTAGTTCTCATTAAAATAAGCATGAAAGTGTCAGAAAAGTTAAATGACAAACAGATAAATAAACCGTGAAAATGCTTTTTTCAAATAAAGACACCTGTTAGGATATAATTCTACAAATGCACATAGGAAGCAGGGTTAAGAAAGAGGCATAACACTTGTCCCACTTGTGAAGATCTAAACTGAGAAGAGAACATTGATTCCCCACACTGCAACGGGCTCCTTTGAAATTTAGGATTTAGAAAAGGACCCAGGCACTCTTCTGACTGACTCCTTTTTCTTTCTTGAGTCATTGCTCCTCAGCTTATCTCAGGTTCTGGAAACACCAAGTGTTATAAGCATATCAACCTTACTATAGGAACCAAATAAATTCCTTGAGCAATAAAAATTTCCCCAGCACCAGCAGAGTACTGCAGAACCAGACATGAGATAATAATCAACCAGACCAAACTTGACCAGGACTACTCGACCATGCATCCTTCTTACTCTCTACTTTTCTTCTTTCCCTATGTGATCCTCAGGCTTTTGCCAGCCCCCAAGACAGGGCCTATTTTCCAGGTCCCCTGTTTTTCTAGGTACAGTCTTTCTGAATAAGTACTTTGCCTGCTACAGTATCACTCATCTCTCTGATTGCACTCTTGAGGTGGCAAGTGGCCAAATCTGTTAGGACCTCCAGAGTCAGGCCTCATGCCTAAGACCATGCTGACAATAGCAGGGACAAATCTGACAGGCCTGATCCCTTAACAGTTTCCCTAGATGCATTAGTCAAGTGACTATAGTGGTCAGGGAAATAAGGACACTGAATTGCTTATAACTTCTCAATTGCACATTTCTCCCATCTCACTTAGGTTTAGGTATCAAATGCGGGTAAGGGCCAAATTGGTTCCATACATAGTCAAATCCCAAAGAGTATTCCATTGATATCCCCCTCAGACCCTTCAGGTGACAAATCTGATACTTGGACCTGAAGGCTGAGGATTCAACATTACCAACCTTTGGCATTTGTTTTCCAGAAGAAATAACTCCTTCTTTAAGTGAATCAAAGAAAGGCACCAGCAGTACTTGAATTAAATGGGCCCTCTGTTAATGATTTATTAAACAATAATGTGAATTGCATGAATGAATGGTTGAAGAATAGGTTTGAGGGTTAAAAGATCTGAATTTAAAAGTAAGAACTTTCATTAGCTAACAAAACTCACCTAGGAAAATTACTTAAAATACCTTATCCTCAGTTTCATCAGCTGAAAGGGAGGCATAATGATACCAATTTTATAGAATTCTTTTGATGTTATCAAAAACTGATGCATTCAGTTTACTTAGCACTGAGCCTAGTGCAAAATGTAATATTATACCTAATATCTAATGATTAGCAAGGTAATTGCAAACAAATATTAGCAAAATGAAAAAGTTATCAATTTGTGGATTAGGATGAAAATATCTACAGTATTTATTAAAGTAAAATAACAACAGAATGCATAAAAATCTCAGCCATTAAAACTCTCACAGGAAATGAATGAGCATTTTAGGAGACAGAACCTTTGTCTATTCATATGCAAAAAAGAAATATCAGGGATAGGTTGAATTTTACTGCAAAACAATTAGTATAAGCAATGCCAGAAATAAGAAAAAGAATTGAAGCTGCATAAAATTTGATTTGCAAAACAAACAAGACTCTCAAAATGTGGAAGACATTAACAAAGAGGAAAATTAGCTAGAACTTGACATACTGAAAACAAACTAGACAAAGAATGGAGATACACATGGTGAACAATAAAAGTGCTTTAAAAATATCTAAACAAAAAGGAATGCTAAGTCAGGTAGTAAAATATCTGGAAGCTACAGAACTGAAGCTAGGAATGGAAAAGGACATTGTCTTAGGCAAAATTAATTATGAGAAAACAACACTGAGACATGATCTAGATTAAAATTCAATCCACTTCAAGTAAACATTTATTGAACACTAACGAGGGAAAATATTATGAGTCTTTCCTCTGACCAAATCTCATAAATGGATAGAGTTTCAGAGGGATTAGTTTTATGCTCTAATAATGCTTGCACTCTGGGATGCTTTTACTTTTTTTTTTTCAAGTAATGATCAGTTTTAATGCAAAAGTACTCTTGTGCATTTATAGTAATTCTAGGAACTTTATAGTCAACACACAAGTCACTTTTTTTTTATAGAAGCAGGAATCACAAAAAGAAACTTCACTCATTCCTGCATGTTAGTAGCTTCTCAATCTCAAGGAACTTTCCATTCTCTTAAATAGGGTCCTTCAAATTCATCCTGAGAAAAAGAGGAAGTACTTATGTAAAAATACTGTATGCAATAGAAACAGTTTCTTAAAAACGTGAATTTAAAGATCAAAATATTTTACAATATTGAATGCAAAATACCTTTCTCAGCATGCCCTATTTTGATGTCTTTGTTTCTATGAATGGGCTTCTATTGAAAATCCTGGATTCTGAGTACTCGTTTTAACTGTCTTTTGGTGAATACACTCAAAATGGAAATCAATGCTAAGAAAAATTCTATACTTTATGTATCTTATGACCATCTAAGAAATAAGTTTTAATAATATTTACCGAATTTTGTTCAATGATGAGATGTGTTAAGTATGAGACATTTATCCTTAAGATAACCAATCCTATAGCATAAAAGAAAACTGCCATTCCTTATATTAAAGTCAAAACAGAAAGTAAGCAAAGACAAATCTAAAGTTAAACATAATATTAGATGATACATCACAAAACTGTGAAGCACAGATACCTGGACTTAGTAATATATCTATTTATATTCATTGTACACTCACTATGTGTGAGAAAATATATAGAAATTAGTTATCCGTTTATTTCTCACTCTTTAATGGAGCATTTGATAGTCACTGTCTATATAATATTGGGGGCATGCATATGCTTCATTTAAAACTTTAAATGTGAACTAATTTTAGATTTACAGAGGATTGCAAAGGTAGCTCAAATATTTCTTTTATATCTACATCATTCTGTTTCTTCAAATGAATGTTAGCATCTTATAAAATCATAGTACAATTACCACAAAAGAGGACCTGAAAAATAAACTAAAACAACCTCTCTGACTTGAACAGAATAAGATATTTCATAATTTATATTATAACACATATTAATTGTAAAAATTAATGAGTCGCCCTGTGATATTTTCATATATGCATATATCATGCTTTGATCACATCCACTCTCCTTCTCCTTGCCCTCTCTCCCTCTCCCTGCCTTTCCTAATATTTCCTCTTCTATTTTCAGTCATTTTTTTTGTTGTTGCTGCTTTTTCCACATATGAGAGGAAACACGCAGTATGCGTCCTTCTGGGTCTGGTGCTCTTCCCTTTACATGAGGTCCTTTAGGTCCATTTATTTTCTTACAAATGACAAGAGTTTCATTCTTTTGTATAGTTGAATAATACTCCATTGTGTATATATATCATATCTTCTTTATCCATTTACCTGTTGACAGGTAGCTTCACTGATTGCATAGAGGCTATTGTGAATAGTGCAGCAATGACTCTGGGTATATAGGTATCTCCTTTGTACAGTGACTTCATTTCCTTTATGTTTATACCCAGGGCTAATAGAATTGGATCATAGGATACTTCTATTTTTAATTTTTAGAGGAACCTCCACGCTTTTTCCATAGTGACTTTACTCTTTTACATCTCCACCAACAATATGTGAGACTTCCTTTTTCCCCACACCCTCTCCAGCATTTATTTTTGGTTGTTGTTCTTTTGTTTTGTTGATAATACCTATTCTGACTGGAATAAGATGAAGTTATTAATTAGTGAGTAGTTCCTTGGATAATAATGTATCCACTCATCTATGTAGTTTTGATTTATTTTCTCTGATGACTGAAGATATTGAGCATATTTTCATATATTTATTGGAGATTTATAGTTTTTCTTTTGAAAAGAGTTCATGCAGATAATTTTGCTCATTTTTTGGCTGCATTATTTTTTGTTGTTAAGTTTTTTGAAGGCTGGAATTTAGTTATCCAAACTTCACATGGTGCAAGAAGAAAGAAAAGAACTGGGAGTCTCACCTGGGCCAAATTTTATATAATATCATGTCCTACTGTGTTAACCACTGAGAATTACCCTTCCGTGTATTAATTTTGAGAAGTGAATTGCTCCATCAATTCCTTCCCTCTATCAAGGACCCCTTGGCACTGAGAAGTACCATATTTCTCTCCGTGAGTAATGAAAATAAAAAGTGTCAATTTAATTGAATTTCAAATGCAAAACTAATCCTTTAAAATTATTATGTTATTTGTTCATCTAATTATCTCAGAACTATAGTCCAGGTCTTCTGAGATCACTTGTCTCTATTACCTATGTAGATATTCATTTAAAAACAGACTTATAAAACTCCACTTAAGAAAAACAGACACTTCCTTGTTCTAATTAATATAGAAAGCTAAACATCACTTAATTTACTCTTTGCATTTGTAAAGATGACAATGTTAGGTCACATTATTATCCAAAGAAATACCCACTAATTAATAACCTCAGAAATATCTAAAGTTAATAAAGGTTAATTTTGTATTTGATATTAAATATCAGTTGCCCTTGAATTAACATTTTCATCTTCTCCAAGCTGGTAGCCAGCTTCAGTGCCCCTAAAATATATATCCACTCATTCTATACTAAGAAAGAGGAAGCATACATTTATTCAGAAATGAATTAATCCTCAAATCTTAAGCTTTTATTTCTGAATAAATAATAAAAAGTGCTTATGTGTGTGCAAAGGAACAAGAGCTAAATAATTTAGACAGAATTACATTTGATGCAAAAGAAAAAATGCATTCTAATGTACAGAAAGCTAAATTTGTATAATTTAATGGATGAAACGTCCTCATAAACTATTCTGATTAAAGTACTTATATGTACAACTCAAAGAATAAGAAGCCAAGTGTATAACTCTAAATATTACAGTGTTTCTGCCCAACCCCCCCACCTAACTAATGTAAAGTACTTTCAGTAACAGAAGGGATTATTTATGTCCTAAATTCTGTTGCCATCTAGATACATTTTAATTTGAGTGTAACATTATTGATCCAACTTTTCTTTTGTGAATTCACTGTACATTATATTCAACATTATATTGTGGTTAAAATTTTTCAACAAAAGGCAGAAAAAACAGGAAATATTCATATACTCTACATGAATCAATAATTCACATTTACTTGTTCACTTTTTCAGAAACTCACCATGTATCCAATTCTCTATTCATTATTTAATTAATTCATATACTTTATGCTAAATACTTCAGCATAGCATCTTATTTTTCAATATTTGCTTACAATTTCTTTTGAGACAATAATTAATTAAAATGAATTATAAAAACCATAAATGCACATTTTCTGCATGCTAACATTAATGGATTCATGCATGTATATAATCTTAAAAACCATGAACATAGGAAACTTTACCATAACTCCCCAAAGTTCCCTTCCACCCTTTCTAGTAAAACTTTGCCCCAACTTTTCATGAAACAACCATTGTCCTCTTTTGTTATAAAACTTGATGTAAACAATATATATCGATATATGTATGTATAACTTACTTTGCTCAAATAGACACATGTACATATTTGAAATTCATCTATGTGCATACATGTGTATTTTGTTTATTTTTATTGCAGGGCATTTTATTGTATGCATGTACTATAGATTATTAATCAATTATCTTATTGATGGATATTTATCTATTTCTAGTTTTTACCTGTTTTGAATAAAGTTGCAATTAACAGTGTTTTGCAAGTTTTGGTTAAACATTTCTTTACTTTTCTTTTGGGTAAACAATGAAGAATAAAATTCTTGGGTCAAAGTAGGTATATGCTGGAGAGTGTAGAATATTATCTCATTGTTTTATTCTATATTTTAAAACACAAATATTTTCAAATAAAATCTTTATAAAATATAAATATAGAGAAAAATAAATTATACATACTAGTGCTAACCATTGTTAATATGTCAATGTATGTCTTTCAGAATTTCATCTTGAATCATATATGAAAATTTCTATTTGTACTATTTTTTAATTAAAATCATCCAAAAACATTATTGAAAGCTAGTTATACATTCAAGGATACAGTAGTAAGAAAAACTGAATTTGTATGGGGTTTACATGAAAAATAAAAATGATAGTTAATTCTTGTATGTATAAATATTGAGTAAAAGTTATACATCTGCTTAAATTACCTCATTAAATCTGAATATCAATCCCAGAAATAAATTACCCAAGTTTTTAAAAATGCAAGTGTGGAGTTAAGAGTTAATTTTTTCTTAAAGTGTTCCTGGGCTCAGCTCACTTTTTTTTCCCAAAGGTATAGGGATATAGTTACTGTAACTATATACATGTTACAAGTATGTAACAATATTTTAACATTGTTCAAACAATTTACATGAAACTATGTGAAGATTTTCTTTGATGAAAAGTTGACATTTGGTGAAACAAAAAAAACTCTTAAGTATTTTTATTATTCCTTTAACTTCTATTAAATGATTCATATCTTCTCTTTCACTTCTAATAGTGATCATCTGTGTTTGTATTTTTTGATCATCAGAATTTGTCAATTTTTTTTACTTCATGCTGAGAATCAAACCCAGGGCCTTACATTCTCTAAGCACATGCTGTACTACTGAATAACACCTCTAGCTGTGAATTTGTCAATTGTATTAATGTTTTCGAGGATACAAATTTTTTGTTTATTCAGTTATCTCTTCTAGTTCTAGTTTTTACTTCATTATTTCCTTTTTTAGATTTTGTACTCATTAATTTTGTATATCTCTTCTAGTTCATTGATTTTTTACTTCATCACTTCTTTTATTCTATATATCTTATGCTTATTTGCCTATTAGCGAAACACCCTTGCATTCCTGGTGTAAATGCCACATAGTGATCTTGTGTTTTTGTTTGTTTCAGTGCCTTGTTGTAATCAGTGTGCTAAAATTTTACTTAGAAATGCTGCGTTAATATTAGTGAGATTGGTCTATAATAGTGAGTATCCCTAACACTTAGATATTAGTATCTGCATATTTTACACTATCAAAATGAAATAAGACTTGGAGAAATGACAGACAAAGCAAACATGGCAAAACTTAGTTGAATCCAGTAGAGAGGGTATATGAATGCTAATTGGAATATTCTTGAAATATCATTGTGGCATGAATTTTTTGTATAAAATGTTGGTAAAATATGTTCAAATATTTATCAGTTTTAAAATATGGTAAATAGAAGTATGAATTATCTCCTTATGTAGTACGAACAGAAAACTCAAAAAGAAGGAAATGGTGTTAGTTAACTTTCTGTTTCTGTGACCAAAATACCAGACAAGAAAACCTTAGAGGAGGAAAAGTTTAATTTGGGCTCTCAGTTTCAGAGGTTTGGCTAATGGTTGACTGATTCCATTGCTTTGGGCAAGAACTTCACAGTGGAAGGGTGTAGTAGAGGAAAGGTGTGTTCAGCTTATGTATTTAGGAAGTGGAAAGAAAGAGAGGAAGGGGCCAGGAAGAGATATAGTCTCCAAGTTCACATGCCCAGTGACCTACTTCATGCAGTCATGCCCATCCTGCCTATCAATTTCACCACCTCCCAGTAAGTTCACTAACATTATTAATCCATCAGATGGATTCAGCCACTGATCAGGTTACAGCTTTTCTAATCCATGCTTTTTACCTCCTAATGTTGCTATATGGCTCATCACATGAGCTCTCTGGGAAACATTTTTAGATCCAAACTATAAGAGCAATTCATCCATTAGCAATTTAAAAATGGTACCTGTTATAGCAATTACTTTAACATAAGATAAGAATTGAATCATTATAGTATTACTTTTTTACTGATTACTAACATGCAAATCATTTTAATAATAGGTGCATTTTGTCTTCTGTTGGCATCTGTTACATCCTCATCTGTCACCCACAGTTTGAGAATCAAGAAACAGAAAGTAAGAATATGAGCTTCATAACTTTTACCAATTTTGTTTCAGGGGCTTATTCATTTATTTATATTTATTGAAAGCTATATTCTAGGTACTGGCTATGCATCATGCATCAACTAAAAAGAAAAAAAAAATCTCTATCCACAATGAGTTTACACTTTAGTGGAAAAAAAAAAAAAGAGGTTAAAGATGCTAGATAAATAAATCATGCATAAAGATGTTAAATAAATTAATTATGAAATAGTGTATAAGGTAAAAAGTACTCCAGAAAAATAACAGCATTATAAGAATTAGGAATTCTGATGGGAGTTAGAATGATGGTAGGGTTGTAGTTTTAAGTAGGGAAGGTCAGAGAAGGACTCAGGAGTGATTTTTTTAGCAAAACTCAAAGGAGGTATTTTATAGGATGTGTTTAGCAAGGGGTGAATTGGTTTATTGATCTACTTACTTGGGCCTTTGTCATCACTGTGTTTATGTGAAAGACAGGAGTTTTCGGTTCCTCAAGAAATATTTATTATGTTAATTTTTTAACCCCTGCCTCTGGAGAGCAATGTTATGCTCTTTAAATTCTTCAAAATTCTTAGAGAGCAAAAAATGAAAGAATCTATATTTCTGGATAATATGCCATAAAAAGTATCATTACAATAAAACTCCCAAACCTTTCAATATATTTTTACACACAAAATTTATAGAACAAGTATTGCTTTATCTGTTTTAATAACAAACTTTTGACTTGTGTGAAACTGTTAAAAAATTCTTAGAAGTCTGTTTTTCATTTAAAATATGTTCACAGAAGCATGCTCAAGAAGCAATTTGTTATGAGTTCCCTTTCCAAACTGAACAATGGTGAATACTACTAGCAAATCCATCATGCTCCATTGAATACATAAATCCATTTAGCAAACTCAGATGGTAATTTTAAAGGAAATACATACTGTTGAAAACATTCTACTCTTTGTCTTCTGTTTTAGAAATTCTATAACAATAGCACATTTCTTTCTTTCTGGTGTTTCCTGGTTTTTCTATTAAAAGTAGTAACAAATACAATTTGAGGAACCATTCAATTTTTGCATAAATTTTTACTTTTTAATTTCTACTAATGAAAATCGGCTTTTAAAATAAAATGAATGAAATTCTAATCTCACTTGTGCATATTTGCATGATTCTCTGGGTTCTTTTTTAGTATGTTGGACATTATGAAATAAATACTATATAATTTTGTACAGTTAAAAAAAGATTTATGGATTATGATTATCTTGAGACTACAAATAGAAATTAGTTTATATAAGTTTGTTTTTCTCATGCTGCTATGTTGAAAGGAATGACAATTGGAAGGGGCAGAGGTTATACACTTTCAAGAAAATTAAACACATACAAAAAAAGTCCTTCCCACCTCAAAATTAGACGTTTTCCAACAAATGAATAATAATTGAGTTTTCCACTTGTTTAATACAAATTAAATTCAGTTAGATATCACCTACTACTCAATTAAAGAATACACTACCACCTGTGAAGTCATCTTACCAAACTGCTAATTTATAGATAATGCAGAGATCAAGGAAAACTATTGAATACCACCCACAGGAAAGCAATCAAGAAAATCTAGACTGTAGAAAATTTACTGGACAAAAGAACTGATTTCATCAACCTATAATTTGCAAGAAAAAGAGAGACATAGGGGAAATTGTTGCTTAATAAAAATTTAGTTTTCATCCTTTAAATGGCTATGATTCAAATGAACAACTATAAAGATAACATTTGCAAAACAATTGCAAAATTTGAATGCCCAGAAATATATTGAATGCAAGTATTAATTTTGGTAGCTGAGTGAAGAATATTAAAATAATGTACTTTTGAAAAATTGCCAATGCATACTGAGATGTACATACAATGATATTTAAACTGGAATTATATGAAGTTGGAGGAAATGGTGAGAATGTTCCAGAAGCAAGATCAGCATTAATTCATAATTACCAAAACTGGTAATTTATTCATAACATTATTAGTTTTCCTCTTGTGTACATCCAATACTTTCATAATAATAATGTGAGTTAATTAAAGGATTTATTATGGAACAAACAATGCTATATGGTTAAAATGTGAGATACTCACAGAAGAATCGAGACCTTACTATGTCATACTTTCCAAAACAGGGAAGTTTAAAACAGACAATTCAAGAGCAAATGCAAATTTAGAATATGCCTATTTAACATCATTGACAGAATAGAACTTCAGGATATTACCTGCAGGGACATGTATCTCAAGAAGCCTGTATTAGCATATACTAATTTCTTAATGAATCATTTTTAATATAATTTGG
The DNA here is from genome assembly GCF_902686445.1 of Sciurus carolinensis. Lineage (NCBI taxonomy): Eukaryota > Metazoa > Chordata > Mammalia > Rodentia > Sciuridae > Sciurus > Sciurus carolinensis. Next base: position 147,862,499 of record NC_062214.1, on the reverse strand, counting down.
ACATGTTAGAAGCAGTTGTTTAAAACTATATACGTTTGAGTATTACAGATTATAAACCACTTTTATTCATTATCTACATAATTTGATTATATGATCTGCATATTTTGTTGTCTAATTAGAATACAAAAGAATGTTCAGTTCTGTGGATGCAGTATAGCTATAATTACATAAATAGCTGCATTAGTAATCTGTTGCTAGGTAACAATATCACCGTAAATTTCATGACTTAAAACAACATGTATTTATGTCTGTGGTTTAGGAATCTAAGCACTGCTTAACTGGATCAGGTTTTCAGGATGGGTCAAGTTTGCATCTGACACTTGACTTGGAAGGGAGTTGTTACTTCACTCATTTATTTTCTGCAGTTTTTCACAGACTACCAGATGAAGATGTACTGACACTCAAAGGAGAAAATCTAGGGTGCAAATTCCAGGATGCTATAAGGAACTAGGGACCATGGATATCACCCTAGAATATATCCACTATATTAATCAAAACAATAGTGCTTAAAAATCTATAATAAAGTATAGAATGTACTAGATTTTTTGCCTTATTATATTTAGTTATTAAATCTATTTCACATTAAATTGATTTTTAAAATAATTTTACAATCCAAGGATGGTGAGCCATGCCCATTATCTCAGTGATTTGGGTGGCTGAGACAGGAGGATTGCAAGTTACAGACCAGTCTGGGCAACTTAGCAAGACTCTGTTCTGAAATACAAAAGAGAAAAAAGAGCTGGGGATTCAGCACAGGGGCACAGTGCCCCTGAATTCAATTCCTAGTACTGAAAATTAATAAATAATTTTATAAAGGAATTTTGCATATATGTATATCACTTATGTTTTGTGGAGCATTGTTTAATCTTTTTGTTTCTTTTTAATTTTACTTGATGCAAGGGAAGATTTTTTGTTTTTGTTTTTCAACCAAATTATTATATTTTTCAAGGAAATTACTTTTACTTTTATTGTTTTTATCCAGTAGTGATCATGACAACAAATTCTTGATTACATTCAGGGGATATTTAATATTAATTGCATATCTTCAATGAAGATCTTTAATATTCTCATTCACTATATGCAACACGTTTAGTTATAAAATTCTAATAAAGACAGTATATTTGTGTTTGACAAAATAATAACTTCTTAATCTATATGTCTTCACAAGAAAGAGAAAGTGAATGTGGAACTATCAAATATGACCATATTTCTTTGGAGGATGCAAAACCACATGTTCAATGTTTCATTTCAGTTTCTATATGACATTGCATATATCACTCTATCATGCATTTTTGTTAACCCATAAATCATTTTCTTCTAAAAGTTTGGAATAAAATGGTTCATCATGAAGTCATTCAGTGGTGAGTGTGTGTGTGTGTGTGTGTGTGTGTGTGTCTGCATGTATTCACTGCATACATCAGTATCTATAGAGAAATATAGATATATAGAGATGTATACTAATGAAAATATTAAAAACTTATAAATTGCTCAATTTTCAATGGCAGTCAAAAAAACTACTCTAGCTCGTCATAGCAAAAAAAAGTACAGAAAAGTAGGCACAAATTTATAGACACAGAAGAGAAAAATTTAGATTGAGATGCAGGAGACATTCCCACCAACAAGAACAATTTTACATCTCCCATAATTTGGGAAGTTTCAGAAACTGATGAATGGGAAGTTATGTGCTAAGAAGGAAGGCATTGCTACATTTTCTTGCTCCAGAACATTACCACTTCACTTAGAAATTACTGACCAAATAACCCTTCTCTTTCCCCATCTCACTCAGTCTGTCTGCATTAAACTCTCTCATAGATGCACCTAATTGGTGGATCAGATAATAACTAAGAGGGAGTTGAAGAAAAATCATTTTAGAAATTTCCTGCTAATGGATTTTCTTCAAACTAGGAGGGAATATTGAGTAAGTTAGTCTACATATCAAACTGTATCTGTGAACCAATTCAATAACAAAACAAACAGTATTGTATCTGTATTCTAATTTCAAATAACTTCACTGAACTAACAAAATCTTAAAAGATTTTGAAATCTTGAAACTACAGGACCACAGGGTTAGTCTTGTTGAGAACTTTGCAAATGATTATTCACGTAATAATACCTCACATTATATGTTACTTTGTGATTTTAATGTGCCTTTACTTCAATTATAGCACATATTTATCACTATTGATTATATAACTATGAAGTTAGAACCATCAGTGTAAATTCTATTCTATGGATAGGGATAGAAAGGCATTAAAACACTCAAAGTACCTTGGGTCCTAAAGCACTACTCTTTGCCTAAAATGTACTTTCTCATATTGCAAAAGTATCATTATCACTGAAATTCTGCTTTCCAGATGACTTTTCAAACAGGATTTCATAATATGAAGTTTGTTGTATTTGAGTGTTTTAATCAGTTTTTACATTATTGAGTCCAAAATACTGACAAGAACAACTTAGAGGTAGAAAAGTTTATTTGGGGATCATGGTTTTAGAGGTCTCTGTCCATAGATAGTGATTTCATTTCTCTGAGCCTAAGGCAATTAATCCATTCAAATTATGGTAGACTAATTTAGGCTATAGCTCTCATAATCTGACCATTGCACCTCTGAATATTTTTGTATTAACAAAGGAGCTTTAAGGGAACATTTCATATCCAAATCATAATATCCTGCCCCCAGCCCAAAACTTCATATCAATCTCAAAATGTAAAGTTCATCTCCAAGAGTCCCCACAAAATACAATCTCTAAGAGTCCCCACAATCTAAATAGTGACAGGATTGTCCAAAATGTCAACTCCAAAGTCTTCTCTGAGACTCAAGGCAAACTCATGACTTTGAACCTCTGTAAAAGTCAAAAGCAAATTACATAAATCCAATATACAGTGGCACGGAGTAAACATTTCATTTCTAAAAGGGAGGAATAGGAATAGGAAAATAGAAAGAAAGGATGGGACCAGAAAAAGACTGAAACCCAGTCAAGCAAACTGAATCTAGGATACATGCCAGTGAGATATGCTTTTCCAAGGGCTTGGGAAGTCCCATATTTTAGCCTTGCTGGTTGCAGTCCATATGATCTCTCTTTTTCCCTGGTTCTGTCTTTAATCAGCAACTTTCCTTAGTGCACAGTTCACATTATTGACACTCTTAATTCCTAGAATCTCCATTCCAGCTTTGTCTTCACTTTTACTGCTTCATATATTACCCTCTCTGGGATTCTGACCCTGGAACACTTTGCTTGGCCTCTCAGGCCTTCCTTTGAAATCTTGGTGAAAGCCTCCAGACCTGATTAAATAAAACAATATGCTATTGCTGTAGAACCAGCACCACATGGATGATATCAAGGTCTACCACCAGGTTCTGCATTATCTAGGGTCTCAGGATCATGACTGCAGTGGCCTCTGAGTGGTTGAGCATGGTTAAACAACTTCTTAGACTCCCCTGTGCAAGCAGGTTGCCCCTAAGATCTGTTCTCAAAGGAACTTTTCCTTTTACACCCTTGAGTCTGCAATATCTGTAGTTTTACAAATTCCTGAGATGCTCTCAAGCCATCTTTCCTGTTGACTCTGTGCAAAGTACTAGGCATCTCCTTAATGGCTATAAACTCATCCACAACCAAAACTTTCTTAGCTCCAGTTTATATGCACTTTTATGGTCAAACTGAAGGTTTTAAAAATCCTTCAACTCTTCTTTCTGCTCCTAATTCTCACAGTAAAACTGACTGAATACTGTCAGAAAAAATGTATGCCATTGCCTGAATGTTGTGTTTCCTTGAAATTTCCTCTGCCAGATTAGTCCATCACTTTTAAATTCAGCCTCACACAAAATCTAAAGATAAGGCTGAAATATAGACAAATTGTTTGCCAGAATGTAACATGAATGACCTCTAGTTTGAGAGTCATTATAGGAACTCCCTCTAATTCCTATGAGTACAATCTTAATTATCCTATTTGTGGTCTTCTGACCTCCCACCAAAATTTGCAATTTTGTCAGCTCTGCTCACAAAATTCTAACTTTACTCTGTGTCTCCAAACTTTTATAAGCTTATCCCACATACCAGTTCCAAAGGTTTCTGAACTCCACAATCAGGTTAGACACAGTAACAACTTCCTTCTCATTTCTAATTTCTGATTGTCAGTTTTATGTCACTATGACCAAAATACTGGGAAAGAACACTTTGGAGGAGGAAAGTTTACTTAGGGTTCATGGTTTCAGAAGATTCAGTTCATAGTCAAAGATTCCATTGCTCTTGGCTCTTGATGTGTTAGAAATCATGGTGACAGAGAAGTGCTGCTCCACCCAAAGTAGTCAGGATTCAAAGAGAGGGAGAAAGGCAGGGGAAGGAATTACAGGGAAAATGAATCCAGAAGATGTCTCCAGTGACCTACCTCCTCTATCCATGTCCTAACTCTCTACAGTTATTATCTAGTCCATCCATTAAAACTAGGATGCACTGATTTTGTTCCAGCTTTCCCAGTTCAATCATTGCACTTTCAGACATTCTTGCATTAACACAGAAGATTTCAAAAGACACCTTATATCCAAATCATAACAGAGTATTTGTTGCTAATATATAAAATTACAACTGATTTTTGCATATTGATATTGGATCAAGCAACCTTGTTAAACTTGCTTATTAGTATTCTTTTGAATTTTCAAAACGTAAGATCATGATATCTGAAAAAGTAAACAGCTTTATTTATTTTTTAAACTTAGATACCTTCATTTTTGTTTGATGTTTTAATTTACTGCACTTACCAAACTCTCTGGTATATTGTTTAAGAGTTAGGGGGAAACTACCGAACGTGGTGGTGCTCACCTGTAATCCCAGCTGCTCAGGATACTGAGGTAGGAGGACAGCTGGTTAAAAGTCAATCTCAGCAATTTATCTAGGCTCTAAGCAACCTAGTAAGACTCTGTCTCAAAATAAAAAATAAAAAGGGTTGGGGAAGTGGCTCAGTGGTTAAGCACCCTTGGGTTCAATCCCTATTTAAGAGAGAGAGAGAATGGAAACACCCTCAACCTCTAACCTTGCTGAAGAACCTTAAGTCTTTTACAATTCTAATTGTAAAATATTAGCCCTGGGTTTTCCTATAGATGTTTTTTATCACTTTTTTTTTTTTTTTTTTTTTTTTTTTGGCCAGCAATTTTCCTTATATTCCTAATTTGGAGAGTTTTTATCATGAATGAGAGTGAAATTTTGTCATTCTTTTTCTTCCTTCATTGAACTGCCATTTCCCAATTATTTGTATTGCTTATATATGAGATAAGTTTATCAGAATATGACATTTTCATAATGTTTGATATTTATTTTATATGTATGTTTTGATTTACCTACATATTATAAATTTTATTGGAAAGAATATTCCTTTGTGCTATTATACTTCCCTAATTCTAAATAAAGTATTATTCATAAAGCAATAAATCAGTTAGTATTGCTTATGCATATACAGCATGGAATCATATTTTAGAGATAAATGAGAATTTAAAAATTAATTAGATCAATGCCACACATCTTAAGATCAAATTAAGAACCAAATTTGCACTTTTTAAAAATCTACTATTAAAATTGAGAGCTTGTTGATGAGTATTTATTATTCTTATCAAATTTCTTGTATTGGGAGTGTAGGAATTGATATAAGATAACTTGACATGATCAAAAGATAGTTTGAACCCTATATGGTAGTTAGCAAATAGTGTCACACTGGTTAACTTGGAAGTATAATTAAGGGATATTATTTTTTTCTTTATGAATTTCAACATGATTTGAATTTAATACAAAAAATCTGGAATATCTTAGATTTTGATTAAGTGTATTGTTTTTAAATAAGGACTGAAAAGGATGAAGCACTATATTTATTTAGCTGCTTTTGGTTTCAAAAGCTGCTTCAGTGTGATTCATACAATTCCCCATTGATTTCAATTCTTAGGGCACCAAGAACTACAAATAAAAACTAGTCAAACCAATACTCAGGCTTTAGAATAGCTTCATCAGGACCTTCAAATAACCAACTCATCCTTTTTCTTTCCAAAATATTTTGGAGTGAACATATAGATTCAGCTAGAATATTTAACCTATACCAAATCATCAGTATATTTATGTCAGTTTTTTTATATTAGAAAAAATGATTCCACAAAAGATTTTTGTTTCATTTATTATTTTTGTACTTATGTATGCATTAGTAAAACTTAGACCGTCAGTTCTCATTGGTTTTTATCAATTAACTCATAAAATTAGATGGTAAAAATATGTAGCATCATGGGAAGAAAATTGTCATTAGGTTCATTCTGTTTTAATGCCTGTCCACAAATCTAATCTATTAATTTCACAATTGATTTGGAGCCTAGTTGTGTGGAAAACAAAGAAGAAAAATATTCATTGGGATTTGAAATAGTACATTTTTCCAGAATTGTTGTTTCCCTTGACTAAAAGGAACCACTGCTAAATTGTAACATAATTAATACTGATTTTTAAAAATGGCAGCTCATTTGTTGCAAAGATCTTCAGTCTTTCAAGGGGCAGAGATGTTAAAATCAATAAGTTTCTAACAGATTAATAACTGGTATGTTTCTGAACTATTTTTTTTGTATAAAATATGGAAACTAACTCTAATACATAGGGGGAGTTATGTACATTTAAATCAGTCTAAAATTTTTGTATTTTCCTATGCATACTGGTATTATTTATAATTACTTCAATACCAATGAACTTCTTCTCACAGGGCAATTAAAATGATCAGGGCTTTCCAACTGTATTACAGATACTCTAGTTTATTTCCCACCATTGATTTCAGATTGTTCATTCTTTCATGGTGTATTTTCACAGTTTTAGATTTGTATGAGAACCTTGAAATATTAACACAATGATTTTTATAAAACAAAATTATGAGGTAGCAGACTGGCTGTTGAATGAATCAATAATACTATTTTTTGTAAATACTTACATACAACTTCTTTTATCCCAAGAGGAGGTCAAATATCAAAATAGAAGCTGTTACAGAAAAGCAGTTTTAATTATACTGTGCTTCTTAAAGTATGACTATCATATATATTTCTCAGAAATCCATTAGTCTTTTCTTTTGGGTAGGTAGATACTAATAAAATCCTACAGAATTTAAACACCAACTGTGTTTTGTTTATTATGATTTTCACTGATTGTCTTGAAGAGAGTGAAATTTAAAACTTAATGTGGTTTTATTTCCTGAAGAACTAATATATTATTTCTACTCCTTATTCAATCTTATATATGCTATATATGAATCATTTAGTAGACACCTGCTTTAGTCAGTTTTTTTTTCCCACTCTGAAAGACCTGATGAGAACAATTTTAGAGGAGGAAAAATTTGGGGGGGCCTCAGTGTTTCGGAGGTCTCTGTCCATAGATGGCTGACTCCATTCCTCAGGGTCTATGATAAGAAAGAACATTATGGTGGAAATGTGTGGCAGAGGAAAGCAGCTGGGAATATGGTACCAGGAAGCAGAGAGACAAAGAGAGACACTACATATCAGGGACAAAATATATATCCCAAGGGCATGCCCCAAATGACCCACCACCTCGATCCACACCCTACCTGCCTACAGTTATCACCCATTTAACCTAATAGAGGATTAATGGACTGATTAAGTTAAAAGTCTCATAACTCAATCTTATCACCTGTAATCTTTCTTGCATTGTCTCACCTTTGAGCTTTTAGGGACATGTAATATCTATACCATAACAATGCTATATAGGATGGTAATTTGTAGTGATAAAAAAAACTATATAACCCTGAGAGATCAGTAAAAAAAAAAACACCTCACACCATATGTAAATATCTCACTTTAAAATTTTGAAGTGTGCCTGAAACTAACACACATGCTCACCATAAATACAAGACAATGCATAGATAGATAGGTATACATATAAATTTATTGATACATCACGAACAGGTCCTAGTGAAGCCAGAATTAAGGACAGGTAGTTAGTGTAGAAATAGGGGATTGGGTCAAATGGAGGAAATGAAGCTGTGAAGCCATCTGCCTCTGGAAGTTGGAGATTGTTCCTGGGAGAATGGAATGTCAATGGAATCTCTGGAGCCCATTGATTACCAAATTTACCTGCCTTTATCAAGGACTGCAGGCAAGGAGCTGCTAATTAATGCCCCCTGGGCCCTTATCTGCCTGAGTCACCTTGGCCCTCCCCCTGCCCATGGCTTCTCACTTTATGCAAAACCAGGCCTAGTCACCTAGGCAGGAAAGAGAGATAAGGGGGAGAGAACTGGAGAACAAAAGAGACTTTAACCTTTAAAAGATGTAGGGCGTTCTCACTTCTTGGGACTTTAGAACATCAGCCATGACCCCCTTCTTCCTGTCGGGAGAAGTCTGTACTATTGCATTTAAATAAAACCTGCTTAATATGCTTGCCTCTCTAGTGTTCAATCTTCAACATTAGAAGGAGCAGAACTCGTCACCACTAAACGGCAGTATCACTAGTTCCCTGGTGCTGAAGATTAAACACTTCAGAAATACAGAGGCAAGCATTGAAAGCAAGTTTTATTTAAGAGACAAAGGAAGCAGACTTCTCCGAAGAGAAGGGGGCCAGGAATTGGGTGCCCACAGGAGTGGGTGTGTCTTGTTCTTTTGTAGACCCCAGGATACCCCACTTTCTCTTCTCTGTGTATGTGCCTGAGGGCAGGAAGGGTAATTGCTTATGCAGAGAAGTGCAATCCCCAAAGGTGTTAGCAACCTGTTGAGCTGGAAAGTGTGTGATCCCAAGGTTAGCTGTTAACAACTCAGTGATAACCAGCCATCATCCTCTCTTCCTCCTCCCCACCCCCACCCCTCCACTTGTAACCCCCCATTGTAATGTATAAAACTGCTCCCCCGCCCATTCGGTTGCAGTCATTTCCCCCACCTCCCAACCACTTGTCAATCTGTGAACATCCTAGCTAGCTATTGGTTCATCAGTCAGCTTGCAAGTATCCTTCTGCAATATTGGTCCCGTTAGCCCAGCGAAATTCAACCGCCATCTTTCCTCTCTTGCTTCTCTCTCCTACACACTTGCTTTTCCTCCTCCTGGCTTTCCACTCTCTCTAGCGCTCGCCCTTTCTCTTTTCTTTCTCTTTTCTTTCTCTTTTCCCTCTTGTTTTCTCTCTTACCCTCCAGGGAGATACTCTGTTTGCTTAATAAATTCCCTTATGTGATTTCCCGCGTCCGGCGTGGTTTTGTGGGAATTCCTTAGACCCATCATTCATTATCTACACTGACTGCCAGGCCTTCTGCCCCCTGCCTTAGTTTGCTGAGGAATGTGACATATCCTGTCCCCTCAGGTCAGGTGGGGCTGCAGGCAGATTGCTTTTTTGGCAAAGAAAGTGTGTGGGAGTCAGTACAGTGGGCCCATCATCCTCATCTATTTGTCGCCTTACAATATCATAAATTACAACCCCAAAACATAGAGTTTACTATACTTTTTTTTTTTTTAAACCTCTTTCAATACTTGTAAGTTTCTTCTCTCCAGTGAGGAATAAGTTCTCCATTAATTTTAACCCATCTCCATATTTGATAATTCCCTCTATGAAACACATCTCTTATCTCTGTTCTCACATCTTCCACTGCAAGAATTCCCTCATTTCTGTTGGAATCCAGCACAGTACTGTCTGAAGAGACTTCCTCACATGCTTGGGCTATGATAATTCATTCTGGACTGTCTACTGAGAGAAGGTTCCACCAATCCAGGAGGTATCACTTCTGTATGGTTGTGCCCGCTTCACACTGTTCTGGCTTTGGTACCACGTGCCTGGCCCACAAATCCTCTTCTTGTCCCACTCATTCTGTAACATTCTAGATTCACTGTGACTCTTCTCACTGTTCCCAAGCCCAGACTAGTTTGGATTCCTCCACTGTGTTACCTCACCGGATAACTTTAGGATGTTATTATTCAATAAAGGAAAATAACGGAGAGCTAGAAGTCTATTTTGGAGTTATTGATATAGTCTTCCATACAAATGTATTGAAGGATGAGGTGAACATAAAATCAATGATTTTATTTTAACTTTTCTATTAAGTTCTAAGAAGGTGACTTTAAAACGCAAAATGATGTGTACATGTATTTTATATCTATAGATGATAAATATATTGATACAGAGTAATGTTTTCATTATAAATTATACTCACAAATATGTTATCTTACATATAATAAAATTATATTATAAATAATAATTACTAAATTTTTAAAAAACCACAGAATGAATTTTATGCTGTCAATATTTTGGTGAATAGCAGAAAACATTTTTAGTTGATCCTCCTGTCATAGGTTATGTAGGGGGTTGAAGGAACTTGGGGACTGATCAAAGAATAAGACTACAGCAAGATGGCAGCATGTGTGCGTGTGCACGCACACACACAAACACACACACAAGTTTTTCTGGGTGATGGCCTGTTAGGTTTTTAGTTGAGGAAATCACAGCGGAAGTCCCTCACAGCATGAGTGTCTCCAGGGGGAAGGGCCCAGTAAAGTGATTGATTCTCAGAAGAAAAGGACTGGGAAACTCTTGGGATGGGGGAGATGAAAGAGGAGGCTTCTAGGTGATGTCACTCAGAGTATCAGGGTAAAGGGATCTCTGGATCAGAGAACTCTGAAGGGCAGTAGCAGCTTGTATTAGAACCATAGGCCCTATCTTATCAATGGCCAGAAGATACTAGTAGAGGTTTTATTGGGTGTGTGCTGCCGGGATGCTTTAAATAGCTTTCAAACAATCTGCTTGTTCAAGCTACTTTTAAAATACTTGGATGTGTAAAAATGTAAGTCTGGAACCAGTGGGATTTTGAGCTAACACGTCTTAGCCTGCAACGAAGAAATAAAAAACCTTGGGACCAATACAATGTGACCAATTTTGGTTTACTTACATAACAGGTTGTAAGACCTCTGAGAGACACTATATTAGGGTTCTCTGGAGAAACAGAACCAGCATACACACACACACACACCTATATATCCCCTGTAGATGGGAGCTTGCAGGACTTCCTGCAAATACCCAAATCCTTCGGTACTCAAATATATTTTATATAAAATGGTGTGGTACCTGCACATAAGCTATACGATCTCTCCATATACTTTAAATCATCTCTAGATTCCTTTCAATACCTAATACAATATAAATGTTATGTAAGTAGATGTTACATTATATTGTTTGGGGAATAATGACAAGAAAAAAAAGTCCATACATGGTCAGTACAGAGGCATTTTTTTTTCACTGAATATTTTTGATCAGTGATAGCTAGAATCTGTGGACATGGAACTCATGGATTTAGAGGGTCAATTGTGTGTGTGTGTGTGTGTGTGTGTGTGTGTGTATTCTTTTCTGTAATGCATGCACAACAATATTGTAAAGAATTTAAAATTACTTTTTATTACAAAAATAAAGTTTATTACTAAACTTATGGGCATGCCATTGAGAAATTTACAAATATATATGATAGATTTTGTGCCTGATGAAAAATACAAAACAAGAAAAAAGTAATATTTTTAATTCTTTAATAAAATTTTATTTTATTTAAAAAATATGAAATGTTAAATTAGCAATATGTTGTTTAATGAAAATTAGAGGGAAGACTAATTTCTAAGAAAGTAGAATTTCTTTTACTGAGGACCTGCTATGTTTACTACCAATTAAATTTTATTATATTTCTCAGGAGCTATTGAGATGCATAATGATCTATTGGAAGCTACATTTATGGGATTTTATGTTTCCAATGCAGTAATAATTATGTTAGAAATGGCAGCAGATATTAAATAATCTGAACATATAAAAATACTTTTACTAAAGAATTCAAATCTATACATTTGGATATTAAGATATTTTTAAAACATGTTTTAAGCCATATCCTGTGACTTATACACACGTGTTTTTTTGCTGCCAAGGTGATAAGAATATGCTTATAAAAAATGAGTGTATAAATTTGAATTGAAAAATAAGAGTTCTTGATAAAACTATAGTTCAAAAGGTATATTACTGACTTACAAAGATATTTTATTAAAAATAGGTATTGCAAGAAAGATTTTCTTTTACATTTTTACAGTACTGGGGGGTCAAACCCAGGACCTCACAGATACTAGGCAAGGGTCTATCCCTACCTTATCCTGTGCCCTTAACTCTACCTTAAATGAAAACACATAGGAGATGAAACCTTGTCTATAACAGATTTATTTTATTTTCATCACTTTATGTTACCTCTTGACATACACACCAGTTTAAAGAAACCAGTTTTAAACAACAGTAGCTTTGTTTTTCCTGCTTTTGGGTTCCTATTTCTCTTCCATTCTTATCGTGCTGCTGCAAACCAACTCTAAAAAGCAGAGACCAGGACACAGAATCCCTTGTTCATTAAGCTGTTCCTCCATGCTTGGAGAATCAATGTGAGGTTCTTAAACATAAAATTTAAGGATTTTTGTAGTTTAGGTTCAGCATATCTCTCTGATTTATCCTTCCTCTCATTTTCCCTCTCTACTGGCACACTGGATTACTAGTCATTCCTAAGCCCCCCAGACACCAGCAAGTCCCTGGATGGGCCTTGAGATGATGGTGTGCTGCCATTTGGGTAAAATGTGAGTGCATAGAAAACACTTTAGAGTTGTAACCCACATCCATTTTTATTTTCTCTCAAAGCATCTATGTGTCTCCCTTTCAGTTTAAATCAGACCCTGATTTTATGAGTCCATGAAGCTCAAAGAAATCATAGCAGACTTGATAATGGTCTCTTTAAAGTCCCTCTCACTTGGAAAATAGTGGAAAAGATATAACACATTCTTCCACATGGGGTGAGGAAGGGAGTTGGTTGTGATACACAGAAACCAGAAGCTCTCCCTAATTATTCTCTTCACAAATCCTTTATTATTATATTTTATTGAATCTGAGAAGACAGTAATTGAAAGATTCTCTAATAATTTATTTTCCACTATGGAAGACAATATACAGACAAAATATACCTGATTTTAATATATATACCCTGATTTCAGAAATGTTGAAACCCCACTCACTCTTCTTAGTGACATGAGGTTGGAAGTAGCAACCACAACCCAAGGCGTTCTGCAGAACTCACTTCCATAACTTTCCTTCAACCTTGACCGTTTCATGCCCTAGACAGAGTTAAAGACTTGAAAATTATCTAATGGCCTTTTCTGGTCACCTGATTTTGCTTTAGCCAAAACTTTAATTCTAACTTAATGCTACAATTATCTTTTTGTATAACAGTTTCTCCCCTCGTTTTTTAAGACTCAGATAAAGCATATTTTTTTTTGTAACTTTCTCTTATTCTTATCCTCCTGAGTTCTTCTTGCTGCTTACTAGAATAAACCACTTTTTTATGTAAACTTCCACTGTATTTTGTCAATACCTATTACAAAACACTTTACTAATTGTGATTATGTTTGTGCCTCCCAGTATTTTTTGTGTATTACATACATAAACTTTTGACTGGAAAACAGGCTCTGTATCTGTTGAAAGATGGAATGCATCAAATGTTAGCAAATAGGAAACCATCTTGTTATGTCAGTCAAGACCCAAAAAAGGTTGGAGTATTTTCTCGTGCTTCCTACACATTTATTATATTGTCTTTTTTTTTTGGGGGGTGGGAGAGGGCAGGGGGAGTACTGGGGATTGAACTCAGGGTCGCTTGATCACTGAGTCACACCCCTAGCCTTATTTTGTATTTTATTTAGTCAGGATGTCACTGAGTTACTTAGTGCCTTACCATTGCTGAGGCTGGTTTTGAACTCTTCATCCTCTTGCCTCAGCCTCCAGAACCACTGGGATTATAGGCATGTGCCACTGTGCCCAGCAGGACTGATTTGATTTTTTTAATCCTAAAAGTGTATTAATATGCATAGCAAAGTGTAACTTCCATGTGGACAAAAAAAAAAAAAAAAAAAATTCCCACAACCTGGCCAGATGTGTTTTTCACTTTTAAGGATGTTTACAAAGGAAACAAAATTATGACTAGAGGTTGTTTACCAACCATATCATCAGTATGCAACCCTTCTAATTTGGAAAAGTCATCTTCTACCATGGATATCACTGGAGAAGTATTAATGCTTCTAACTAACTAGGTTTTTCTTATTCATATTATGTATTAGTCACCTTTTTCACTGCCGTAACCAAAAGACCTGACAAGAACTGTTTTAGAGAAGAAGTTTATTTGGGGCCTCGCAGTTTCAGAGGTCTCAGTGCATCGATGGCTCGCTCCATTCGTTAGGGCCTGGGAACTTCATGACAAAAGAGGGTGGTGGAGGAAAGCGCTGGGAACATGGTACTAGGAAGCAGAGAAAGACTCCACTCACTGGGGATAAAATATATACTTCAAAGGCGTGCCTCCTATGACCCACCTCCTCCAGCTACACCCTACCTGCCTTCAGTTACCACTCAGTTAATCCCTGTCAGGGAATTAATTCACAAATTGGGTTAAGACTCTCAAAACCTCTAAATCTTTCAGCTCTAAACCTTCCATTGTTTCATACGTGAGCTTTTGGGAGGTACCTTAACATCTATACCATAACAGATTACTAGTTCTTTACTTTGTCAAATTTACAATTATCTAATTTATGCAGTCAGCAACTTTGTTGCTTACAGTGTTCTTGGGAAACCCCTCTCCCCAATTTGATGGAGATGACATAACATTCTCATTAAGAATCCACTTAATGATTGTCTCTTAGAATATGATGATGCTAGAAACCATGGTCATTGTATCTTCATCTGCCACTTTTAGAGTATCCAGTTTTAAAAAGAAATTCCACCTCGATATTGTTTTATTCTAACTCAAAGGTTGCACAAGAAATGCCTGCAATGCATAGCCATTTAAAATTCTGCTCTACAAAGAAGAATGGGGAGGGGAGCTTTCTACTGTTAAGACAGGTTTGTGGTATAATTGAGTATTATGGGGTAAAATGACTAAGTACATATTTAGAATAAGTAATAGGATATATTTCTTCACTAGGAAATTTATACGACCATAGAATAATTTCTCTTGGGAATTTCTGTGGAAAAATCGAGTATATTTGCAGTATTGATTTTATTTCAGCCTAAGCAAGTGACTCACTGAATTCTATATTAAGAAAGAAGTAATCCAAGAAAAAGCTGTGATAAATCTAAAATTTGATTGCATCTATAAGAGTAAAATGATTCACTAGAAAATAAAGTGGACTGTGATAAAAATTCTGGATCCCATTTACTTACATATATTCTACCTTTTATCCAATAACCAATGGGATAACTATTCTTAAACAAAAAAAGTAGCTAGTTTTGTACTTTATTTCTTATGAATGTATTTATTCTCACTTAAAAATTGTATTTCTAGTAAATGATAAGGAAATTTTAGGAATAGATTCTTTTTTCAGATTTTTCAGTTGAACAATATTGTCATTTTGTTTTGATATACTAGTACATGGGCCAAATCATCAAATTAAGTTATGATATCTTCACCAAAAGACAGCTACTTCCTGACATCTTCTCTGCTTGATTTAAAAAAAAAATATTTTATATTATTGTGTATCTATACATTTTAGGTACACATTTCTTGTAAAAACTAGTCTGAAGATGAAATGGGCTTACTGCTGAGGTTTTAGAGAGGAAAGCTGTTACAACTAACCATATGCTTCCAGATAGAAAACTCCTGTGGTCACAGCTGGAGTTCATCCACTGGGTGGCAGTTCCCCAAATGGAAAGTGGAATATTTTTTTATTTCCTCTGCATGAAATCTCTCTCTAATTCTCACATGAGAGAATTTTTTTTCCTTAACTGACACTTAGTAAATAGAGTTTTTTTTTTTTTTTTTTAAAGCAAGTATCTACTATTTTGCTATAACTAAAATTTCAGGAGAAAAGATAATCATTGAAAAACAGCAGACTAGGTAGGAATGAATTGCCATAACCTATCATCAGTTCCCTTCTTTCCCCCAATGTTTTGATTATAAACTAACTCTGTTCTTATTACTCAGTGAAAAAGTAATTTCTTCTAAAACTTTGGTTCTCATTTTCCAAAAATATATTGTTCTTTTAAAAGATAAAAGGAATAAAAGATGAAAGACTGTCAGTAATCTTGTTAATAAGTTATATGTAGGGGTGTGTGTGTGTGTGTATATAAATATATATTCCATCATTGACTTTGGTTCTTCTTATTGTAATAGAAAGACTTTTAAATCATTTTCTCTTCCTGTTTATAGAGTCACTATTTATAGAGAACAATGTTTATTATTCATTTTATATGACTACATATATAGTTTTTCACAAATATTAAATTTGCCTACAGGTCAACAATTGATCTCTTTTAATAAAATACACTACTGATGTTATGCATTCATGAAATATTACACCCTGTTAAAATAGATATGCATAACTAACTAGAACAAATAAATTTTTAAAAAAATAGATAAGTCTTATCTATGTTTTATATATCTAACCATATGTCTCTGTTCTATGAGTAAAACTATTTAGTTGTCAGATTTGTAATATAGTGAAATAATTGTGAGGTACCTTCAGTGTTTCAGAGACCACAATTTAGTTCAGTTATACATTTCTGTTCTCTTACTTTAAAAATCCATTTTGTTCACGTTGATCTTATAAGAGGTACAAAATTCTCAATTATAGACAAATTATAAAGGAAAGTGTTTATTTAAAAAGCAGTAGGATTCCTCAGGTTTCTGTCATGTTAGAAAGATGATTCTAGATATTAAAGCAAAGCATACACCTCAAAGTTTAAAATTGGTGTTTAAAATTTTTGTCAATGTTTATAAAATCTTACAATAAGTTAAAGAATGGAAAAAATATTTAAGACTTTAGGTGGTCACAAGAAACTATGCTATTTGAGTTCAATATTTTTAAACATACATGTATTTTCACTCAAATATCTTAAATTGATACAGAAAATAGATAAGTGCATCTCAAGTTTGAAAATAAGAAACTAAGCTAGGATGGCTTCGTAAAGATTATCATTACTATACTGATCTAAAGGATGTATAACTATTTCCTAATATTTGTTTTAGTGCTTGGAGAAATTTCAATATAAAATAAATGTCACTCTCTGATCTCATACTCATTATCTTTCTTAGGAGGAATACTATATATAGACAACAGCATTTTTATTGTGCATTTTAACTACAGAATTTTGTGTTTCTTTGTGTCATTTTGACACACAGAGATAGCATAATCTCATCAATTTCAGTCTCTAATATCCCCACTCACTCTCCTCTCCTCACTCTGTGCTCCCCTTCTTGTACTTTCTTGGTATCCCATCTACTTTCATAACATCTTTTTTTTCCCCACCACGTTCTACATTGAGAGAAAACATATTTTTCTGAGTCTGTCTCACATCACTTATGATGTTCTCCAGTTCCATCCATTTTCCTGCAAATGACATAATTTTATTCTTCTTTATGACTGAATAAAACCCCATTGTGTATATATACACCAAATTTTCTTTATTTATTCACCTATTGAGGGACACCTATGCTGTATCCATAACCTGACCATTACAAATTGTGCTACAGTAAACATGGTTATGCATGTATCTCTAAAGTATGTTGACTTTTATTCCAAGGAGTGGTATAACTAGATCATATAGTAGTTCAATGTTTTATTCTTTTGAGGATATTCCATCCTGATTTCCACAGTGGCTATACTAATTTACATACCCACCAATTGTTGCATACACAAGTATACTTGCATACTTCTGTATCCCTCCCACATCCTCACCAGCAATGTTTACTTGTATTCTTGATGCTTGTCATACTGACTAACTCATTAGGTAGTCCATTCATGGCAGGGATGCATGACAGTGAAAGGATACAAAGTGGTTAGCAAATAGAAACAGTATACAGGGTGAAATCTAGAAGAAACAGAAATAAACTTAAAAGATCTTCTCTCAGTGGAAGGCTCTTAGAAAACGCTCAATTTCTCCATCAACCAGTTGTGAACATATGTGAAGTGTGGTTTCTAAGGAAAGCTCTCCTGAGTGTGAGAGTCCAGGGATTTTATCAGGGGTTGGTCAGATGCTTGCCAACAATCATTAAAATTCCAGAGCCTCTGGAGGAAAACAAATGTTCAGAAAAATCACATTTTTTTTTTTTTTACAGTATAGACACACATAGTGAGTCACTTTTATTACTTAGTGAAGTTTTATATCACTGTAGAAATCTATTTATCAACCAACTTTTCAGACGACAACAAGAGGTCAATCTGGAAAGTAGCCTTTCTAAGGATGTCTCAGGCCTGCTATCTTCGTTTTTTTCCCACTTAGATGCAAAAGAAAAAAGCAAATGACAACATTTGTATCAAAATTTATAGTAAATATTAAGATTTTCTTTTCATGGAAGAAATTTGGAGGCCAGATACTACCTTTAGATAGTAGGTGTGTTAGATGTCTTCCACTTTCCCCATCTCTGCTCTCTGTCTCAGGGACATCTCCGAACTGCACCAATTAGCTCTCCTACCCTCTGGATTCTACTTGAATTCAGCAGTTGGGAGATACCAAAAGATTTAATGTCAGTAAGAGGAGTGGCCTCATATTCAGATCACATTGAGTTCACAGCACTTCTGTCAGGGTCCCATCTACTGTAATGGAAAGCATCAGAGGCTCCAAGACAGTCCTTCAGAAGATTCTGGAAGCCTTCTTTGAGAAACAATATTGATACCCTCCTTCTGTGAGAAACAGAAAGTCTCTTAGTCCATTTTCAGAATATAGTATTTAGCCTCAATTGGAATTAACAACCCATCATGACAGTGGCCCTTTTGAGCTCCCCAACTTGTATACAATTATAGGTATTTTAACTATAGCCCTTTCCTTTTGCCCTCCCCAATTTTAAAATTAGCCAATTGTGTAGATTGTACACCTGAGTTCCTCCTATCAAAGGAACCAAAGTTCTTCATTGGGGATAAAAACAGGCAGACTGCCTGCCCAAGTATGTTTGTTTTGTTCAGTAACACACCCTTCTGCAGAAAAAAAGTTTGCCTTGCCAGGCTCCTCCTGAGCACATATTTGTTTCCTTGTGGCACTCTGGTATTTCTGACACATTTTTTCTTTTTTGATAATGGGAATTGAACGTAGGGGCACTGAACCACTGAGCCACAACCCCAGCCTTATTTTGTATTTTACTTAAAGACAGGGTCTCACTGAGTTGCTGAGCACCTCACTTTTGCTGAAGCTGGCTTTGAACTCAGGATTCTCTTGCCTTAGCCTTCTAAACCGCTGGGATTGCAGGTGAGTGCCATAGCACCAGGCTTATTTCTGACACTTCAGAGGGGTAGTAATATATTTGTAAATCAAGCCACAGAATGAGATAATTAATATTCACATTATCACTGGTGGTTCATGGGATGCCATGGAATGTAAAGTCGATGGAGAGCAAACAATTGAGAGATCAAGTAACTGTGTCAGTTAGTCATGATGGTGATACAAACAAATATATAAATATCATGGTTCCCTTTGATGACCAGAGAACATGCAGAAAAAGAAGAAATTAAAAGCTGTGAATATTCAACTCAGAAAAACAAATGAAATATCAGTAAACTTTGAAGGTACATTAAAGAGGTACCTCATCTTCTGTTGTACTAGGGCATATTTTTTTTTTCTTTTTATTTATTTATTTTTTTTTTGTTTATTTATTTTTAACGTTTACATAGGGTAATGATGTTTATTTTTTCCCTTCCCCCCCACCTCTCCCACCCCGCTTTTCCCTCTATACAGTCTTCTTTCCTTCATTCTTACCGCTCTCTTTAGCCTAACTCTAAACCTAACCCTAAACCTAATGCTAACCCCTTCCAACCCCCATTATATGTCCTCATCCGCTTATCAGCGAGATCATTCGTCCTTTAGTTTTTTGAGATTGGCTTATCTCACTTACCATGATATTCTCCAACTGCATCCATTTGCCTACAAATGCCATAATTTTATCATTCTTCATTGCGGAGTAATATTCCATTGTATAAATATGCCACAGTTTCTTTATCCATTCATCAACTGAAGGGTATCTAGGTTGGTTCCACAATCTGGCTATGGTGAATTGAGCAGCAATGAACATTGATGTGGCTGTATCTCTGTAGTATGCTGATTTTAAGTCCTTTGGGTATAGGCCAAGGAGTGGGATAGCTGGGTCAAATGGTGTTTCCATTCCAAACTTTCTGAGGAATCTCCACACTGCTTTCCAGAGTGGCTGCACTAATTTGCAACCCCACCAGCAATGTATGAGTGTTCCTTTTTCACCACATCCTCGCCAACACCTATTGTTGCTTGTGTTCTTGATAATCGCCATTCTAATTGGGGTGAGATGGAATCTTAGTGTAGTTTTGATTTGCATTTCCCTTATTACTAGGGATGTTGAACATTTTTTCATATATCTGTTGATTACTTGTACATCTTCTTCTGTGAAGTGTCTGTTCATTTCCTTAGCCCATTTGTTGATTGGATTATTTGTATTCTTCGTGTAGAGTTTTTTGAGCAAAGGAAACTATCAGAAATGTACTAGGGCATATTGACTGACAATTACACCTTTGTCTTGGTTGGGAGAGTTGCAAAGTTGACTTACAAGTCATTTTTCCTCTCTTGCAAATGTATCCTATTGAAAACTATGATCAGCTTTATGACCCAGAAACTCTTCCTCAATGGGGCTGGGGCCTCTTTTTGATATGTAAATATAAAAGGGAAGGGCAACTCTATCTCCATTTCTGTGAGAGGGAGAATCTAAATTTGGGTGGGCATTTTATCCCAAGATGCATAACTACCACCTGTCATAGAGATATGAAGAATTATTTTTTTCTTTTGTTAGAGTCAAATAGCTAACACAGATGGTTACCCCACTACTAAGTGAATTTAGGAAATGCTCAACCATCCCAGGACAAGAAAGGAATGGAGTCTGAAGATACATTTTGGTGGGGACATCTCAGGAAACACAAAAGAGGTTGAAATTTTTATACTCAATTTACCTGGAAGTTCTCCTGTGGGTAGAAGCAGTTGATACCCATATCCACCATTTTAAGAACACCAACCCTCCCTTATACATGCTTTTAAATAAAAGTGACTATGTCATTTGCCACACATGGAGAATTACACTAGCCATAGGACATGGCCTTTGGTCCTGTAATATGAGACAAAACATAGAGAAGATAGTTAAAAGGAAATAGATAGTACTCCAAAAGAGTTATAGAACCTTGCCAATCTGTGTATGCAGAAGCCTTGTAAACAGGCATGGGATAGAGTCTAAGTGTGTGAGACCAAGAGTGATGAGTTATAGAGACATTCAGGCTGAAGTCATCTACTCTACCGTAATTAGTTGGGATTTGAATTTTGAGTACCTAGGAGTGACATTAATAATCTGATAGACTGACTATTTTAAACCTGAAATAATTCGTGGCCTAGAGTCAGTGTGCATGAAGATCTGGAATTCCTCTGGCATTCTGTCAAACAGAGCTTTTTGAAGATTAATGGGCTTTGGAATTAATGGAGGATATTTTTTATGATGCAGTTCTTTTACAGTAGGCCTGGGGTGAGAACTGAAATTCGGCATTTCTCACAGAATTCCCAGGTGATCCTGATATTGCTAGTGTTGAGCTCAGACCTTTAGTACAAGGTTTTAGACTGCCATTGTAAGGACAAATAGAAATTAAAAATAAGGTTTAATTCTCCCTGTTGAAAAATAAGGAAAGATGTTCCCCTCCCATCATTTTTCTTAGAGCATCTACTTTAGAAAACTTACAAGTCATTTTTCCTCTCTTGCAAATGTATCCTATTGAAAACTATGATCAGCTTTATGACCCAGAAACTCTTCCTCAATGGGGCTGGGGCCTCTTTTTGATATGTAAATATAAAAGGGAAGGGCAACTCTATCTCCATTTCTGTGAGAGGGAGAATCTAAATTTGGGTGGGCATTTTATCCCAAGATGCATAACTACCACCTGTCATAGAGATATGAAGAATTATTTTTTTCTTTTGTTAGAGTCAAATAGCTAACACAGATGGTTACCCCACTACTAAGTGAATTTAGGAAAAGCTGTGCCTGAGAGCTGTTATCAAGTCCTCTTACTGGAGGATTAATCATTGTTTATCTTCAGAACATGCATCTAATGACTTGGATCTACTTAGGGTAGATTTCTGTCTTAGCAATCCCTTTGTGGATTGCCTATCACGTGCATCAAATTCTGCTTATTCAATAAAAAAAACTGTTTTTCTATTACCTTTGTGGAGAGTTTTTTTTTTTTTTTTTTTTTTTTTTCTCGGAGGGATTTCAGAGATTTTGCTTTTTAATTATATTTTTCCAACACTCCCTACCACATAACCTGTGGACACCTTCTTGCTTGGTATATCTCATCATCAGTATCTTTAACTTTCATGTGTCCTTTTTTCTCCAAGGCAGCTTAAAATGTCCCTAGGTCAAAGTAGCTGCATCAAAATGTTCCTGGTGCCAAAATGTCATATGCCTTCACTTTGTCACATCCTTACAGGATTTCTTTTATTCCTCTGAGCTTCAGATTAATGCTTCCTATACAGAAGCTGCTTTTGCCAGTGCTGAGCATGCATTCAATTCAGCAAAAATTTGCCTATTCAACATCATTGTACTTGACAGGCAGAGCATTAGGAAGATGTGTCTAATCCAGGAAAACATGTACATTTTTAAAGACTCTGGACATGTGAAGAGTTCAGAGTCAGATTATTTCAAATAACATGAATGCCAATTTCAGATTCAGAGAGAGGCATTATTCATTAGCACACAGACTATTATGGGCAGAAATGAACAGATAAGTAAATAACAGTTAATGAAGTAGCCAGTCCAAAGACCAAGCAGAAACACCATGGGAAAACAGAGGTGACAAGATATTATAAGTCACAAGTTCTGGACACAGACTTTCTAAATTTAAATCCAGGTTTGACCATTTACTAGTGTGTGACAGTATTAACATTACTTTATTAA
Source organism: Sciurus carolinensis (assembly GCF_902686445.1). Taxonomy (NCBI): domain Eukaryota; kingdom Metazoa; phylum Chordata; class Mammalia; order Rodentia; family Sciuridae; genus Sciurus; species Sciurus carolinensis. The sequence continues at coordinate 147,839,577 of NC_062214.1, read as the reverse complement.
ATGCTGTAAAGCAGAATTCTTCTTCAGCATCTACCAAGATAAATTTTGCAATGTCTGACATAAAAAAAAGTTACTCTGAATTTAAAGGAGTAGCAAAATAGAACTTCAAAATAGAACTCAAAACTAATTTGAAATTACCCCAAAATGATAGAGAATCAATAGTTGAGGACAGTGAAATAGTCATTAAGTTGTATCTTATGCTCAAGAAGCAATCTGAAAATATCAGGAGAGACATGAAAAATAGGAACAAGACTGATGGAAAATAAAACAATAAAACCTCCCCCAAATGGAACAAAGAAAAACTTAAAATTGATTGGAAAGTGGTGTGGTTTCTCAGACCCAAGGCTCAGCCTCCATGCTCATAATACAGTCCTCTGGGCTCCAGTTTGAGATCTGTCATCTTAAACAACATCTGGATCCAGACAGAGGTCAGGATACTAGGAAATGTCTCCAGGGTCTCTAAGAGGCAGGAGCATGCCACCATTTTATGAGCTGCTTTGTCTGGAGACCCTGAAACAAAGAACTAAGACTCTCATTTCACAGAGTGGGAAAAACTGAATGTGCTTGGTTGCATGTTCTGTAGCCTCAGGTCAACCTTGTGAGGATATCAGTCCTGGTCAGCACCCTGACAGATGCCTCAGATAAACTCTGAACCAGAGCCAGTCGATTGCTTCCACATCCCTAACCCTCAGAAGTGTGTAAGGCAATATGTATGATCAAAAACTTAGATAAACTCTCTAATTTTTAATAGCATCAGAAAGTTTGAAATCCTTAGAAATAGATCTGGCAAAAGATATGCAGGATCTGTACTCTGAAAAGTACAAAACTTTTGCTGCAATATTATAGGAGATTCAAATGAATATGGAAAGAAATATGAATACGAAGATGCTTCTTTCTCTGATTCCCTTTGTCACCCTATAATTTTGTAGGGAAGTGATTCTCATTGCCACTTGTAGACCACTTATCTCCTTTCTCTAACACACCAACCCATAGCTTTGAATCTCTCATTTCCAGTCTGCATCAAAGGATGAATCTTCTTAGTGTGGTCATCTACTGCAACCAGGTACTGGCCCTTAACTCCTTGAAGGTTTTTCACACCTGTATCTCTGACACGACCATATAATTGTTAAAAATTTTAAATCAATAGTTTTCCTTTTAGTTTCTCTGCCAATATCCTCATTATTGCAAAAACAAAATCAAAAACAAAACAGAAAAAACACGAAAAACAAAAAAAATCTCACCACCAACAATAGCCTTTCCATCATCTCCATCATCTCAATTGCAAGTATTTCTCTCTCTGAAGCATTTCACCTCTTTATGGGTCACCTTTTCTAGTACTGTTACCATTGGGATGTCCACTGAAGTCCATCCAGGTCCTTGGTGTCATGAACAAAGAATTGAGAAAGACACACAGAATTAATACAGAATACAGATTTATTGAAGGTGAAGATAGAACTCCATTAGGTAGAACAGAGTGGGTTGAGCAAGAAAGAGAGGCTCAAGTCCCCAATATCTGAAAATTAGGGTTTTATATCCTGAACTGCGGGTCATTGTTTTTTCTACACAGACCTGTTTGAAGACCTTATCCCATTTTTCTCCCAGTGGTTATCTTATGATACTTGATTAGAAATATTTTCCAAGCTTTTTCCCCATTGGTTACTTTAGAAAATCTAATTAGAATACTGCCTACTTTACTTTTATTGGTCATTTTAAAATTGACCTGTGGTGAGAGTTGTCATGATAATGGGATTTATTTTAATAGGGACAGGACTTCTCTTCTTGTCTTGTCCTCCAGAGGGTTCTTTCTAACACCCTTTCTCCATCATCTTGCTGTTCCTACCTAACATTTACCCCAAGAGATGTGATCCCAAAATTCTTTTTGGGTGACTGAGGTACTGGAAGTCTCATCTTCTTATAACTGCCTCAAGCTGACAATGGACTACTGTCCCTGCCTACTCGGGATTCACAGAACTCTCACCCTATCTGTTCAAGATGAGACAGCAAAGTACTGGGGGTTCATTTGTAGGACTGGTTTGTAGTCTCGCCACAGTATCAGCTGAACATTGAGGGTTTTTAAAGCAGAAAAGATAAGTATTATTAGTAGGATTACAGGCAAGCTCTGAATGACAAAACCAGGAGAAGCATCAAAAGGGGTCCTGTCAGGGGCCATATCTAAGACATCCAATTTCACCATTTTGACCACAGTCCCCATAACTCTGATAATTGTTGCAGGATTCCGGAGGCACAGTATATTATTTTTTTTCTTTCATCCAAAACAATTTCAGATGGTTTACATAGAAGCAGCATTCTCCCTCCAAAAAGAGATATTATCCCCCTGTAAGCAGTTCCCTCCTATTTTGGAGAGTGATTGCTGCTAATGAATCTATCTGACTTTGGATGGTAATTATACTTTTTGGCATTTCCTCTAGTCTATCAGCAAGATTTTTAGACAAACTCTAAAAATAGAAGAGAGAAGTAGTTAGCCCCGCTACCTACCCTTGTGTCAATTCCCACAGTTATTCCCTACTTTGAGGGGAATCAGTTGTATACCATTTTAAGTTCTAGCAAATGTAATTAAAGGTATGATTAGAGCTTGAATTTTAGGGGCTATTTCTATATTTTGAGCTAGATATACCAGTGTACATGTACCTATCCGATTAGTAGACATGAGTAAGAATTTGTTCCACACAAAAAGATTTTTGGTGTTTCCAAACAGAAGCTAAGTTTGATAGAAAACGTATAAGTTATTGTACTATCTTTGGATTCCCATGTGGATAGGGTTTCAGCCAGTAAGGCCCCTGTCAGAGGTTGTAAGGGGCCAGGGGGCAGGTCTGGATTGCCCCCAAGGTTTTATTTTCTCAATGCAAGAAATTCCCCTTTTTAAGTCAATGAGCATACATTCATTTGAGTTTTGATAATGAGGGACAAATAAGCACTCAGTAGTGGTTGAGTAGGAGCAGACTTCCCAAGGGAAGGCAGAGGGTCTATTTTAACAATAGCCTGAGTTTTTATTAATAGTGAGTTTTTAATTAACCTTCATTAAAAATGGTTTCTATGAGAACCATACTGGTTTTCTAAAGATCTAAGCTGGAATCACCATCACCACGGAATTAAAAGTTCCATCCTGTGGGGTATTTTTTAAAGTATGGCTGCAAAGATGGGCTTCTAATGTTCCCATGTGATATCCAGAATCTTGTTCCCTCTGGATACAGAGAAGTGCCTGGAACTTGGGCCTGGTTTGGGTTGTAATAAGTCCCTATATTGGCAGAATAGATGAAGTTTAGTGAGATCATTTTGATAGGACTAGAGGAATTGAATGGCCCTTATAGTCCTTGTGTTTTTGGTCATCTCTGTCATTTGGAAGTTGTATAAATCATTTAAGGTCATTATCTGGAATGCATGACCACCTTCATATTTTACTAGTACTATACTAGTACATCCATACTATTTTACTAGTATCCCATAGTCAGGCAGGGACAGGGATGATGGTGTTTTCTATGGAGGTTGGGGATAGGCATAATCCAGTAATCCTTAACCAACTCAGGATTCAATTGGTTTAGGAAATGGTGGACAAGGTTTAAGGTTTTAAAAAGGTACATTGGATCCAAAAATCTTCCCAGAGACTGACTTGAGTCAATTACTGGCCATAAGGTGAGGGTTAGTCCCAGAGTCAGGATGAGAAATGGGGAAAAACAGAATGAGACTTTTAATATGATAACAGTCCTCTAGAAAAGTAACCGTATGTTAAACAGAGAGCAAAGGGCCTTATCCTTGAGAGTATAGTCTTAGGAATAGCAGAATCCTAAACACAAGAAAACCACAGATGAAGACAAATTCCAGAATTGAAGTCCACCTCAGCTGGGGTACAGGATCAGGAGACAATCACTTCTCTAGCATGGTTGCTTCTTGAAAATGAACTTGAGGTCTTCAGCTGGCTCATTGGTCCAAGTTTTCTCAAGTGGCCAAGCAATGCTTGCTTCACCCTTGACAGATTAAATGTTTTGATCTCCACTACTTTTATAGCTATGGAGGTAGCAAGAATTACTTGAAAGGGACCTTTCCATTTTGGCCTCAATTGATCCTCTGGTGATCCTTCCTTCCAGGTTTTTATTAACACCTGTTCTCTGGGTTTTACTTGAAGGGTTCCTTCCTTTATAGAAGTTGGAAGGACTTGGTTTTATGGTTTGAATAGCCAGTTGGAATTTGCCCAAATTAGTTAGATATTTAACAAGTTCAGCAGTTTCCTCATTTGCTACAAGTTCTTTTGATAGAAAGGGCTGCCCATATGGCATCTCATAAGGGCTGATATTTAGCTAGGTCCTAGGTGCATTTCAAATTCTCCTGAGAATGATGAGTCTGTTTCAGAAGTTTCCTGCCAGAGTTTAGCTGGGGCCTATTCCAGGGTCTGGTTAGGTCTTTCTACCTTCTCTGATGATTGGGGTTTCCATGCTGAATGTAGATGGTATCTAATTCCCAGGCCTTGGCAAGCCCTTGTGTGACCTGGGACATGAAAGAAAGTCCATCGTCACTCTGTAAGCTTTAAGAAAGCCCAAATCTTGGAATTATTTCTTTGAGTAGGGATTTTGCTACTTCTGTGGCTTTTTCTGTCCTTGCAGGGTAGGTTTCAACCCACCCAGTAGAAGTGTATACTAGGGTAAGTAGATATTTAATTTTCCAGGAACAGGCATATGGATAAAATCCATCTGCCAGTCTTCTCCTGGGTATGTTTCTCTGTGTTGTATAGGTTCAACCAATGGAAGGAATGTGGGCCCAGGGTTATTGTAAGAGCAAAGAGAGCAAGCCCTGCAGATATCTCTGTTTTGTTTAGGCCATCACCCAGAAAAATCAGGTAACCATTCATATTGAGTGTTTGCATCATGTTTTGGTTGGAGATCTCCTTGGTTAGACTACAAATAAATAGATCATCTACATATTGAAAGTTCCCTCCGCATTTGAGCTTGCCATCCCTTAAGTCCCTTGTCAGGATCCCACAAAAGAAATGAGGGCTATTCCTAAACCCCTGGGGAAGGACTATCGATGTATATTGTTGTCTTTCCTTATTAAAAGGATTGTCCTATTCAAAAGCAAAAAGACATTGGGATGGCAGATGCAGTGGGATTGAAAACAATGTATCCTTGGGATCCAGCATCATAAACCAAGTGGTGTTTCCTGATATTTAGGACAGAAAGGTATTAGGGTCTGCAGCTAAGGGATGTACAGGGATGACAGTTTCATTAACAAGTCTCAGGTTTTATACTCCCAGTATTCCCTGTTAGGTTTTAGGATGGGTATTACAGGTAATCGGCAAAATTTAAGAAGTCTGTATTGAACTAGCTCATCTATAATAGATTGTAATCCCTTTTTCGCCTCTGCTAGTAAAGAATATTGTTTTTTATCCAGGTAATGGCTAGGGTCTTTTAGGATTATATGTACTGGGTGAATGTAAATAGCTTTTCCTGACTTTCCTGCATACCAAGCCAAATGATTTACTTGAGAATTAATCTCTTCAGGTACAGGGTCACAAATGGCCACAAGAAGTGTTTAAGGTTTGTATTTCTAGTGGAGGAATGTCCTCAGTTTGGCCATTATGTCTTGTCCTAGCAGTGAAAGATGAGAGCTGGGGATTATTAGAAATTCATGAATAAAACAGATTTTTAAATTGGCAAGGTGTGGGAGGAGTAAAGCATCTGTTTTTCTTTTTCCCTTCAAAGCTTACCACAAAAGTGGACCTATAAAAAGGCTTTCCTGCATAAATTGTCAGAGCAGAACAACTAGCCAGTGTAGAGACAAGGAATTGAATTTCCTTACCCATAATGTCCAAGGTAAACCGAGGTCCCTTAGGAGAGATGGGTGATGACACATAGGGGCTTTTGTGGTCACCTAAGACATCCTCACTCAGCATTTTCTTCATCCAGGAGGGCCTGTTCCACTAGGGTTTTTATTGACCTAGTCCCTCTTTCGGAATGGAAACAGTTATTTTCCAGTGCAGAGCCAGTGGTGACCTCTGGTGATCTCTTGCCCAATGCCCTGTGGTTTTACACTTACAGCAGGAAGTCTTTTCCTGAAGTTCTCTTGTATTTCCTCTGGATGGTTGATTGGTTTTGAGGGCATTACCAATTATCGCAGTCATAAGTCTGGCTTGCCATCTGTCTTTGCTCTGATTCTTTCTATTTTACTCTAAATCCCTATTGTTGAAGACCATGAAGGCAGAGTCTAATAATTGTCTTCTGTTTGTCTGTGACTTCATATGGAGTTTTTGGAATTTTGCCTAATGTCTGGGGATGACTGGCTAATGAAATGTTGGTCCAATAGGGCAATGCCTTCTACAAAGGAGGGTTTATATTGGTATATTTACAGAAGGCCTCTTGTAGCCTGTCATAGAACGCTGCAGAGTTTTCATCTTTTCCTTGGATAATACTTCTTAATTTGTCTTTTTAAAATACCTTTTTCCATCCCTGCCAAGAGGCTCCTATCATTTTGATTCTCCTTGTCATTCCTGTAGGAGTGTTATATTTCCAATTTGGGTCATTTTTTAAAACTCTCTCTGCCCTGTGGTGGTTTCCCTCAGAAATAGGGCAAATATTTCATCAGCTTCCCTTCCTCAATGATAAGACAAACAGCATAGTGTTAAGATAAACCCAGTCTACCCAGTACAAATTGAAGGCCATGGTTAGGGCCTGAACCCATTGGCAAATCCATCTGGTTTTCTGAATATTTACCTAGTCTTGTCTTATATTGTTGAGTGTTGGTAACAGAGAAGGGGACTTGAACCTTACAGTCCCCTCCACTCCAGTCACCTCTCTGTGTGGTAGCATAAAGGCAGAGGAATCATAGGGACCATAATGAGTCCCACTCCTAGTATGTTGAGGGATTAGAAGCTTTGGGGAAGAGGAAGGCTTGTGGGGTTCCTACCTGGAAGGATCCTATGGGGTGGGTTGCTATAGCTGATCCCCTTGAGAAGGAGGGCAGGCTAACAAGAAGTCATCTAGGATTATCACAATTTGGGGAAGTTTCCTTGGGGGTTTCTTGTGAGATCTTGTCATAGCATAGGAGAAGATTTTAGAATTGGGCCATAAAGGCCAGGACACTAGACTTCCAACCACTTGTCTTATTTCCTGCAATAAATGTCTAGATACAGGGTAGTATTATAATTTTTGCTTCCATTCTTTGCTCCCATTCCCATGCCCTTGTTCTGAATGCCCTAGCTTATATTGGGGCCAAGAATTATTACAATAAAAATGAGTTGTTTTTACCTCCAATTGTCAGGATCGAAGTGTTTCCAGTGATGGAGGATATATCCAAATGGGAGTCCTGTGGAATGGAGGTGTTTCCTCCCATGTTGGCCATTCTGTAAGAGAAGACAGAATTTAGGTCCTGTAACAAGGGCCCTGAATTTCACTGGAGGCATTCTTCTGAGAAATTAGGGAACTTGGGATTGTGTATTTCCCAGGTGTCCCCATAGAAATCCCACAACAACCTTTGTAGACAAATGCCTCTGGCCCCTGTGTTGGGTGTGCACCACTTGCTTTGAGTTCCTGTGACCAGTACCATGAGCTCTGTCTACCAATCTTGGGACACAAAATTCTTTTGCTCCTAACAACTTGGTAAAATTTTCTCCTCCTCCTCCTCCTCCTCCGTCTCCTTTTTCTCATTATTATTATTATTATTACTACTGGTGTTTACTCTCCTTAGTCTCCCTAGTCATAGAACCAAAATGAACCCACATAGTCTATTTACCAGGGACTGCTAGATGGTATCAAAACTTATCCCTATCTTATCTTTTGTAATCTTATTAAGCCCATAAAATGAGAGGGGGTAGGACCCAGTTTTATTTTGACCTGTCATATTTTGATTGGTGGTTAAAGATATGGATAATACTCACAGTTAGTAACTCCTATCCCTTATAGGGAATTTCAGGAAACATTTAAAAAGAAGATAAAAGGTTTTTTGGAGGAAGTGATGCCCACAAGCAGGGAGAAGTGATTGACTAAGAAGGAGTAGAGTCCACAGAAAACAGGAAAAGGTTGGGGACTGAGCCGGAGTGGAGACAACACCATGTGGAGCTCTGATTCAGTTAATTTCCTTTTGGAGAGGTCATAGGGTTGGAGTAACTGGAAGATTTTACAATGCGATTGCGTTAGTGAGCTTTGTCTTGTGTTTAGCACAGATTAAGTCTAACTGTGGCTCACTACTGGATTATCCTGTCATGGGAGTCTTCGTGCTGCGGGCACGTAGTGACTTTTAACTCCCAACCTGTATCCACTCAGAGTGCGGCAAAGAACCAGGAGCTCTGACATGACATTATAAGTAAGTAAAGTGACTGAGAAGTGGAGGAAGAGCACGCAGGCTCATGAGGAGATAGAAAACACAGACAATGGACCAAAAATTCCAACAAGCCAGGTCAAGCAAAAGGTGGGGTGATTGAGCATCTCCATAGAGTTCCATAAGGTCTCAGGATCTCCACCCTCCTGGCTATAGATTTCCCAACGTTCTCAACAGAAGTGCCTTTTGATTGCCCTGTGGATGCATCAGTTGTTCCTCATTCAGCATGTGGTACTGTTCGAGAGACTGATAAAAAAAGAGAGGTGGTTTATGCAGGTGCAACAGAGTGTCCCCAGTAAATGGCTTACCTTCTGGCTGAACGTGACAAAACATTACCTTTGGGATGTCCAGTCAAAGACTAGGTCATTTATGACATGGACAAAGAATTGAACAAAACACATGGAAGTAACAGATACAATACAGATTTATTGAAGATAAAGATAGCACTCCATTAGGTAGAACAGAGTGGGTTGAGCAAGAGAGAGAGAGACAGAGAGAGAGAGAGAGAGAGGTTCAAGGCCCCGATGTCTGGAAATTGAGGTTTAATATCATGAACTGTGGGGCAGTCTCTTCCCTACACGAACCTGATTGAAGACCTTACCCCATTTTCTCCCGCTGGTTATCTTATGATACCTGATTAGAATACTTTCCAACGTTTCCCCCATTGGTTACTTTAGAAAACCTAATTAGAATACTACCCACTTTACTTTCATGGGTCATTTTAAAATTTCGACCTGTGGTGGATGGTGATAAATCCTCAGTGGCCTGGGAGTTGTCATGGTAATAGATTTATTGTAAACAGAGACAGGACTTCTTCTTTTTCTTGTCCTCCAGTGGCTTCTTTCTAATACCCTTTCTCCACCTTCTTGGTGTCCCTGAACTCCTCCCTAATGGTATTCCATCTTTCAGAATCATTTTATCCCCTACCAAGCTTTAATTCCATGGCCAACTACATTCACCACCCTTTATTCATATTCCATTCTCTTGATGACTTTATTAATTTTGTCTTCTGTTAGCTCTATAGAGGTGTTGGGTATTCATTTAACTTGAGGATTTGGACTTCTGTCCCTGGTGTATCTCTTCAAATATTTTGCTGTGACTTCATTTGGTCATGTCTTGGCAGGTACTATTCATCAAACAATTCAGTTTCTCCAAGATGCTAGCCTTCTTTGTCACTATGTAGGTAATGTTTGGGAACTCTTATTGGTTTTCTCCTATTGGTGTACAGTATTTGAGAATGCCTAGTATGTATTCCTGGACCAATTTGTGGCATATGAAACTACCAGGAGACTGAATCCAGGCATCACTTCTAAAGACTTTTGTTTGCCATTCCCTATTTTCTAGGTGTAAGACTTGAAAATGCTTGCAGTCCATTTGAATATACCTTCAAGATCCAATCCTTTATGCTCTAGTACCTATGCCCCAAGCAGTCTGTCTGTAGTGCTTATTACTTTAAACCCCTTTCCTGAACTTGTATTTAACCAAGGATGTGTCCATGGTTCTCTTGTAAGATAAACATTAGCATCTAAACCCTGGTCACACACCCTGAATTTAATTGAACACTCAACTTCCTTTTCAGGGTTAGAAATACTCCCATTAAGCAATCTTGGATGATATTCTTACCCACTGATGGCGTATACTATAAACTTCATATTCTAAATTTTTTGCTTGTTGTTTGCTTTGCAAAGTTTTATCTGTGTATATGAAATTTCTACTCTTAAGAAGCATAAGTTTTACACTGAAAATAATATTATTCAAAACTTTTTTTCAATCAAGGATTTAACTCAGTTATTTACTGGATTCTTCATGTTATTTTTAGTTAAAAAATATATTCAAATAGTGGAAGGCCTATGGGTCAGAAGGATTAAAAAGGTAAAAACTTAACAGATGATCTATAGAAAGACCATTCTACTAAACTTGAAATTGACAAAAAACACTTAGTCACAGGTTGAAAGGGCCTCTGTTCCTTTCTTTCAGTGGATAGACGTGACTAATCATCTTATATCCTAGTTGCAGGGAATGTTGCATCCTTTTGCCATGCTCAAATTTTAGACTAAGATTTTTCTACAACCAGACACAAAAAGATCCCTCAGAGTTTTACTTTTGCTAGTTCAAGAGTTTTGTTAAGTACATTTCTTGAACTTGAGTTATCTCAGTTTTTAGCTTCATAGAACTCATGCAGGTAATGTTTTTGATTCTGGGTACTCTGAAAAATGTCTCTCTCAGTGACTGGTTACCCAGAAATGCTGTCTACTAAGTTAGCACTGTAGTATTCTCTTCTCTGTCTCAGACAAATTTGTGCCCTTGGTCAGATTCTTGTGTGTTGTGATGGAGCTGTAGCAAAGTGTGAGATTATAATTCAATTTCTTTTGACAGAAAGATTAAATTACACATTGGATCCACACTGAAAAGAATCCTTTCATGTACAGAAACATGAACTCCATGTTACTTGCTGTGTAACCCCATTACACACTCCTTCTGACTGTAGCAACCTACTGTGCAACCCTTTAATCACTGTCTCAATGACTTGTTTCCCCTTACAGTGGGTAAATGTTTCTTTTTAGACTTTATAACTCCCTGAAGGTATCAAGGCCACAAAAGAATATCCACCTAAACTTTTTCCCTTCTCTGGCACAGGTTGGTTTTAGCTTATTGTAGGTACCAGAGAACTGTCTGCCCACTGGAGTAGTACTACAACAGTGTAAGGTGCATCAGAATTGCCAGGAAGCTTGTTAAAACACAGATTCCTTGGTCAGATGTCTCAAAATTTTGATTCAGGAAGTCTTTGGTGGGGTCTGAGAATTTGGGCTCCTAGCAAGTTCTCTGATGATGCTGTTTTTGTTTGAGAATCACACATGAACAGTCTGTGCTCTAAAACGATACCCTACTTCAGCTTGAAAAATGTTAAAAGCATCATTCTGCCTGATCAAAGTGAGTTTCAAAATTAAAGCAGGCCCTTCCATCTTGCCACAGAGGTAGAGTTAGAATTGTGTTAAATCTTTTTTGGAATCTGAGAATTGGTCATGGAGGCATTATCATGCTCTCTATCATGAGAGGCAACTAGTCATGAGGAATGTCCTTGAGAGGTTAGAATTTTCATTCTCTGTAATCATTTTGAAACCCTCTTCCTCAGCAAGTAAGAGAGTCTCACAGTGCTAAAAAGAACTTGTTAAATCTATCAGAAGTTTGTAAAAAGAATATGCAAGGTTAGACATAATGGTCATTGTGACACAGCTGTTGAAAGTTCAGTAATGAGACGGTTTGAGTAATAAAATAACATTTGGTCTTGTCGATGTGGTTATTTTAACTGGGAAGATATTATAGCTTAAATATTATGTGTTATGGTTTAGGTATGAGGTGTCTCCCAAAAACTTATGTGTGAGACAATGCAAGAAAACTTAGAGGTGAAATTATTGGGTTATGAGAGCCTTAACCCAATCAGTGCATTAATCTACTCCATAGGGATTAATTGGGTGGTGACTGTAGACAGGTAGGGTAAGGTTGGAGGAGGTGGTCATTGGGGACATATTGGGGTATATATTTTGTCCTTGTTGAGCATAGCTCTCTCTATTCTTCCTGGTACCTTGTTCCTAACTGCCTACCTCTGCCACACTCTTCGATGTCCTGCTTTACTCTGAGTTCTCAAGGAATGAAGTCAGTCATCCATGAACTGAGACCTATGAAACCATGAGCCCCAAAATAAACTTTTCTTACTTAAAATTGTTCTTGTCAGATCTTTTAGTCACAACACAAAAAAACTGACTAGACATCATATGAGAACAGAAGTCATGGATATATTGAGTTATGTTCAATATAAATAACTAGGGGTACTTGGAAACAGTAAGGATGAAAAGAGTCTCTCTCTCCTCTCACTTCTTCCATTTCTCATATGGTTGAAAGAAATGAGATAATCAACAAAGAGAATCAAATATTGCTGATATCAGGTTTAGAACAGTCTTTACCTGACCCATTCTTCATGTTAACCAGCATATTTATATTCTTTTAATCCAGGAAATCTGAAGTGAAGTAAACATCTTTTGTTTTTACCAGTGAGTGACAGAAAATAAGAAATAATGGGGTATTGATGAAATTTAAGAGTCATGGGTTAGTGCAGTGGCTCTTGGCTGCACACTAAAATAATCTGAGAAAGGGAGAAAAACAAAATTTCCATCTCCAGGTATCACCTCAGGTCAATAAAAGCAGAATCTGTACAGATGGGACCAAGATAACTTTTTTTCCTTTTACTTTCCCCTGGTGATTCTAGTCTGTGACAATGTGGGGAGCAACACCTGCTTGGTCGCCTGTTTCTTTGTTTAATTTGCTTTCAGCCACTTGAGATATGTGTAGTAAAACAAAGCACTTGAAAAAGCACAAATATTTATATAACAATTTGTTTGTAGGTAGGAAAGTTAAAGATAAAGCTGAAATCATGATTCGTAGATCTTCTAGTCAAATGTCATTTCTTTTGTTTTTCTTGAAGTACGTACCCGCCCCTCCGCCTTATTTGTGATTTCACCTTCCACAATTTTAGTTACCTGAAGTCAAACATAGTTTAAAAACTTAAAAAGACAATTGCAGAAATAATTCATTAATGTTAAATAGTGCACTGTTTTGAGTAGCATGATGAAATTTTCCACTCTTCTGCTCCACTGTGAGTGGAATTACCCTTTGTCCATCATATCAGTGCTGTATATGCTACCCAGTCTTTAAACAATTCATAGCTATCTTAGTTATCAGATCAACTGTCACCATATTTGTATTCAAGAAAGAAGGCAACAGGCTGGGGAGATAGCTCAGTTGGTAGAGTGCTTGCCTTGCAAATACGAGGCCCTGGGTTCGATCCCCAGCACCGCAATAAAAAAAAAAAAAAAAAAGGCGGCGAATAGTAGCTCATCCCTAAATCACAATGCCTTCGTCTCATCTGGTACGCTTTGAATCATCTCACATCCCCACAGGAAGGGTGAGTGCACTGTGACTGGATATCTTGAAACTGAGAGAGATCACATTCACATATATATTGATATGATTATTTAATTTTATTATTGTTAATCATAATGTGCCTAATTTATAAACTAAACTTTATTATAGATATTTACACATAAGAAAACAATAATGGAATATTTTGCTATTTTCTATGAATTTAGGCCTCCATGGGGTCTTTGAATGTATCCTCTGTAGATAAAGGGACACTTGTGTACTTTATCAAGTCAGCTTTTAATCCTCCACTAGAGTTCCATTTCCCTAAGCCTGGACTTCATACCTTTATTTTAGATGCAATCAGCTTTTCAACAGATTGAAAGCTGACACATTTTAAAACACTTAACTGGCTCATCACTTCCAAATATCAGGTACCTATATGACTCTTTTAAAAGCAATTTCTAGAATCACATATTTTCCTTAATGTGTTTTCACAATGGAAAATTACTGTTTGAGAACTGAAAATGTATTTTTCAATAACTCATATCTGCACAATCAATTCCTTTCAACCATTTGTAAAAGTTACTTTATTCTATCAGTAATGATGAGAAAGTTACAAACATGTTCATAAGTGCTTTTGAAAATAATTGAAACTGGCTTTCTAATCCAAAAATATTTTTCTGCTCCTACAAATCACTGAATGTGTCTTTTATTTTATATATTATGTAACAAATATTTGTTAAATATTTATGTGGGCTTGTGCCAAGTATTATAGAATAGTAAAAGTCTAGCTAGATGTACTATTTTCCTTAAAGTTAGAAGAAGACATGCAGAAAAGTGGGTTTTGCCCACAAAATTCTGTATTATTGAAAGCAATGATTTTCTACCTGGTATGAGCAGAACCACTTTTCGGTATACTATCAATTGTTTTGGCTACCTATTTGTTGTTTAAAAACACTGGCACTCAGAATGTATACTTAAAACTCATTACAGTTTAGATATTTTCTTATCCAAAAGATTACTGTTTATCTACTCCAGGTAGAATCATCAAATAATTAATAACATCCTCCATAGCCCCAAAATTCTGAGTAATAATACACTGCTATAGAACTCTACATTTAAGGGTCACAACCTAGAACACCTATAAAGTTAGGACCAGTAAATTAAACAGGTAGGAGGCAATAGGGAATGTGGAGACTCTGGCAAGCTAAAACCACGTGTTGGTACACGAGAATATAAATGCCATGTTGCCAGATATTCTGCTTTTTATAAATAAGTATTAATATGGACATCTCATTGGAAATTTAATAATTATTTATAGACCAAACAAAAATCACTGTTGGTGAATCCCAAGTTTATGAGTGTTGGCTTAAAGTAAGAATCAGCTAAGAACCAAAGCAGATACAGAAGATGATAGCAACTTGTAATTGGATTGTAGTTGCAGACATGGAGATGTATAAATAGCTTAGAGAATATTTTTAGAGATAAAATTCACTTTGTAGTAATTTGAAAATGTATGATGATTTAGTATTATGTATAATCATCACAGAAGACCCCGTGAAATAGGTGTTTATTGTTATCCCCACTTTATATGTAAGGAATGAGGGTTCCAGAGGTTAAACATTTGAGTGCCATGGACTACTCTGGTCATTTCATGAAGCTCATGAACTTCTTCCTAGAATAACAAATGCATAAAATAAACTAAATGGGATTAAAAGGGAAATTATTCTAAACTATAAATAACAACATTTAGTAAAAATATAACTGCTTCTCTATCAATGCATTTAATAACAAGATGACTAAAATACCTAATGATTCTTATAATTACAAAAGAGTGATGATCACAGAATGTTGGAGACATCTGCAACTACCATGATGTGATATTATTAGGGGTGAAATCACAAGCAATATTTTTACTACTTAAACATATTTTCTACATTATAATGAAGAAAATAATAACATATTAACTATTACTAAAATGAAAGTTATTTTGTTCATCAAGTTTGCCGATCCTCTGAATTTCAATGAAAGTCTTCTCCCCACATAAGAAATCTGAGTAAACTACACTCTTCTCCAAATAATTAAGTAAACCAAGGTAATAATGCTCATATATCATATTGATATATCATAGATAGGCTAATGTGTCATAATATTAACTGTTGTAATGTGTATTCCTCTATAGAATGTACATTTAATTCAGTCACTGGAAAGGGGAAAGTTTTCATGGTGGGACAACTTTTAGACACGGAGCTTCCTGCTTCCTGTTTAGTTAATGTTAAAACTTGAAATTTGGTGATCCAAGATGGCGGACTAGAGGGTGACTGCATCTCCAGTCGTTCCAGAACCCAGGATTCAAGAAGGGGAGGCATTGAGAGACTCAGACTAAAATAGAGCCACGGGGTGAGTCTCCCCCACCGGGTGAAGCTCAGCTTGGGCAGCAGGCCCGGATAGAGGTGGCTTATCAGAGTAGGGCTGGGCAGCTAGAGTCTTCCCCAGGCAGCCCTGCACACTCCGGCGGTGGGCTCCTCCCACATGGCCAGCTTCTCCAGCTTCTTGGAGCAGGCCCCCCAGTGAGAGCCTTTCTGCACAGAACCAGCTCCAAGTCCCGGAGCCAGCGCGGCGAACTCCAGCCCGCAGGCAGCTTCAGGGACCAGGACAGGGCAACCAGGGACTTCCCCAAGCAGCCCGGCTCCCTCCGGTGGGAGGCGCCTTTCAAGGCTAGCTTCTCGGAGCAGACCACCCAGTGAGAGCCTTTCTACACAGAGCTACTCACAAGTCCCCAAGTCAACAGAGAACTCCGACCCACAGGCAGCCTCTGGGACCAGGGCAGGGCAGCCAGATACTTCTCCAGGTGTCCCTGCCCCCTCCGGCCGCAGACTGTTTCCATGGGGCGATCTAAGATGGCGGACTACAGGGTGACTGCATCTCCAGTCACTCCAGAACCCAGGATTCAAGAAGGGGAGGCATTGAGAGACTCGGACTAAAATAGAGCCACGGGGTGAGTCTCCCTCACCGGGTGAAGCTCGGCCTGGGTGGCAGGCACGGATGGGGCGGCTTATCAGAGCAGGGCAGGGCAGCTAGAGTCTTCCCCAGGTAGCCCTACTCACTCTGGCAGTGGGCCTTCCCACAGGGTCAGCTTCTTGGAGCAGGCCCCCCAGTGAAAGCCTTTTCGCACAGAGCCAGGTCCAAGCCCTGGAACCAGTAGCGGGCTAGGGGCAGCTTTCTTTGGAAGCACTGCATTTTCAAGTTCCTCCAAGACTTCAGGCTACTGAAGGCTGGGAGGTGATACACTGGAAATCTACAGGGACACTATAAGCCAATAGAGGAAATCTGCAATATCTCAGGGTCTCACTGATATCTGACCAATATGAGAAAACAAGGGAAGAAAATGTCCCAAACAAACCTAGATACTATATCAATAAAACCCAATGACAGCACAACAGAAGAAATGTCAGAAAGGGAGTTCAGAATGTACATAATTAAAACAATCAGGGAAGCAAATGAGGAGATGAAAGAGCAAATGCAGGCATTAAATGATCGCACCAATCAATAGTTAAAAGAGCAAATACGGGAAGCAAGAGATCATTTCAATAAAGAGTTAGAGATACTGAAAAAAAAAAAAAAAACAAACAGAAATCCTTGAAATTAAGGAAACAATAAATCAAGTTAAAAACTCCATAGAAAGCATAACCAATAGTATAGAATACCTGGAAGACAGAACCTCAGACATTGAAGACAAAATATTTAATCTTGAAAACAAAGTTGACCAAACAGAGAAGATGGTAAGAAATCATGAACAGAATCTACAAGAATTATGTGATATCATGAAAAGGCCAAATTTAAGAATTATTGGGATTGAGGAAGGCTTAGAGAAACAAACCAAAGGAATGAACAATCTATTCAATGAAATAATATCAGAAAATTTCCCAAATCTGAAGAATGAAATGGAAAAACCAAGTACAAGAGGCTTATAGGACTCCAAATATACAAAATTACAACAGACCACACCAAGGCACATTATTATGAAAATACCTAACATACAAAATAAAGACAGAATTTTAAAGGCCACAAGAGAAAAGAATCACATTACATTCAGGGGGAAACCAATAAGAATATCAGAAGATTTTTCAATCCAGACCCTAAAAGCTAGAAGGGCCTGGAACAACATTTACCAAGCCCTGAAGGAAAACAGATGCCAACCAAGAATCTTACACTCAGCAAAACTTACTTTCAGATTTGATGACGAAATAAGATCCTTCCATGATAAACAAAAGCTAAAGGAATTTACAAAAAGAAAGCCGGCATTACAGAACTTTCCCAGCAAAATATTCCATGAGGAAGAAATGAAAAACAACGATGCAAATCAGCAATGGGAGGAACTAGCCTAATGGAATAGCCAAATAAAGGAGAAACCAAATCATGTCAAAAAACAAAAATGAGTCAAATGACTGGGAATACAAATCATATCACAAAAATAACCCTGAATGTTAATAGAACTCATCAATCAAAAGACATAGACTGGCAGATTGGATTAAAAAGAAAAATCCAACAATATGCTGCCTGCAAGAGACTCATCTCATAGAAAGAGATACCCATAGACTAAAGGTGAAAGGATGGGAAAAACATACCATGCACATGGACACAGCAAAAAAACTGGAGTATCCATCCTCATTTCAGAAAATGTGGACTTCAAGCCAAAACTAGTCAGAAGGGATAAAGAAGGACATCACATACTGCTTAAGGGAAGCATAAATCAGCAAGACATAACAATCATAAATATCTATGCCCCGAACATTGGCTCATCCACGTACATCAAACAAATCCTTCTCAATTACAGAATTCAAATAGACCACAACACAATCATACTAGGCGATTTTAACACACCTCTCTCACCACTGGATAGATCTACCAAACAAAAATTGAATAAAGAAACCACAGATCTCAATAACACAATCAACAATTTAGACTTAACCGACATATATAGAATATACTATCCAACAAAGAGCGAATACACTTTCTTCTCAGCAGCATGTGGATCCTTCTCTAAAATAGACCATATTTTATGCCACAAAGCTACTGTTAGCAAATACAAGAAGATAGAGATGCTACCTTGTACTCTACCAGATCATAATGGATTGAAATTAGAAATAAATGACAGAATAAAAAACAGAAACTTCTCCAATACCTTGAGATTAAATAATACACTATTATATGATGAATGGATAACAGAAGACATCAGGAGGGAAATAAAAAAATTCTTAGAAGTAAACGAGAACAAAGACACATCATATCAAAATCTCTGGGACACTATGAAAGCAGTACTTAGAGGAAGATTTATTTCATGAGGCGCATTCAACAAAAGAAGTAGAAATCAACAAATAAACGACTTAACACTACAGCTCAAAGCACTAGAAAAAGAAGAGCAGACCAACACCAAAAGTAGTAGAAGACAGGAAATAGTTAAAATCAGAGCCAAAATCAATGAAATTGAAACAAAAGAAACAATTGGAAAAATTAACAAAATAAATAGTTGGTTCTTTGAAAAAATAAACAAAATTGATAAGCCCTTAGCCACACTAACAAAGAGAAAGAGGGAGAAAACTCAAATTACTAAAATTCGGAATGAACAAGGAAATATCACAACAGACAGCAGTGAAATACAAAACATAATTAGAAGCTATTTTGAAAATCTATACTCCAACAAAACAGAAAACTTCGAAGACATCAACAAGTTTCTAGAGATGCGGGGGCGTCTGGAATTCCATCCAGTGCTTGACAAAGATCCTCTGGAGGATGATTGCAAAGACTCATCCTAAAAGGAATTGCCGGATGTTTTCCTCCGAAGCATGGTGTTTTCTCTGCTGCGTTTTTCTGATAATATATTACTCATTTCCATCTGAATGGATTGCTTAAGGGGATGAGGGGAATACAACAAAAATTCCAGAAAATATTACCTACAATCTGAAAAACAGTGGATCCTTACCACTAACAAAATTAAAAATAATTTTACAACCATGCAATGAGTCCCTGAAAGTCTCTGGAGAAAATAGTTATAGATCTGCCTTTGTCTCCCACAGGCTGGTTAAATTCTAATGATGGTGGTAGGGTAAAAGAATAAGGTTTCACAACATTCCTTCCTTCCTACAAAGAATAGGTCACCCCTATAATAAACATTGGTGCACAATGCCCTGTTCTGGAAAAAAAAGAGCTACATAAGACAAGGTAATCTATTCAATAAAAAAACTTGGCCACAAGAACCATTGCAACCGCTGCCCTCCTGTAGCCCTTAACTCAGCAATTTAGATATTAACCAGATGGACCTAGTAGAGATGGTCACATGAGATTACTTGTCTATTGCTTTAACTGCGAGAATAATAAGAATAATCTTAGGTCACATAGATTTTTAGATATTAAGGAAATAAACATTGTATTAGCTCATCAACATAGTTAGATATTTTTAAAATAATTGTGATTAGGTAAGGATAATCTGTAAGGTTACTGTTTTCTCATAATTTTTCTGTTCCTTGTTAAAAACAATTTCTGCCTATGCTTTGGAAACTTCTTTAATATTAACCACAAGACTGCCATTATAGCTTGAAAAAAAATGTATATAAACCCAGCCTTCCCCAGAATAAAGTGGGATTGATTGCACCAGAACTAGAGTCTGTGTCTTTCATTCTCCATCCATCGCCGACGCTGTCTCCCCGAGTCCCGTT
This sequence comes from Sciurus carolinensis, assembly GCF_902686445.1. Lineage (NCBI taxonomy): Eukaryota > Metazoa > Chordata > Mammalia > Rodentia > Sciuridae > Sciurus > Sciurus carolinensis. The sequence goes on along the minus strand of NC_062214.1, from coordinate 147,819,622 downwards.
TACCTGTGTGGAACCCATGGACTCCTGCTAGGGTTGGACCCCGGCATAGAGACTTATGAATTACCTAAACTGAACGAGGAGGACATACACAACTTAAATAAATCAATTTCAAGCAATGAAATAGAAGAGGTCATCAAAAGCCTACCAACAAAGAAAAGTCCGGTTCTCAGCCGAGTTCTACAAAACCTTTAAGGAAGAGCTCATTCCAATACTTTTCAAAGTATTCCATGAAATAGAAGAGGAGGGAACCCTCCCAAACTCATTCTATGAAGCCAATATCACCCTGATACCTAAACCAGACAGAGACACATCAAGGAAAGAAAATTTCAGACCAATATCCTTAATGAATATCGACGCAAAAATTCTCAACAAGATTTTAGCAAATCGCATACAAAAATATATTAAAAAGATAGTGTACCACGATCAAGTGGGTTTTATCCCAGGGATGCAAGGTTGGTTCAACATCCAGAAATCAATAACTGTCATTCACAATATCAACAGACTTAAAGTTAAGAATCACATGATTATTTCAATAGATGCAGAAAAAGCATTCGATAAAATACAGCATCCCTTCATGCTCAAAACACTAGAAAAAAATTGGGGTAGTGGGAACATTCCTTAACATTGTAAAGTCCATCTACGCTAAGCCCATGGCCAATATCATTCTAAATGGTGAAAAAGTGAAAGCATTCCCCCTAAAAACTGGAACAAGGCAGGGATGCCCTCTTTCACCACTTTTATTCAATATCGTCCTTGAAACTCTAGCCAGAGCAATTAGACAGAACAAAGAAATTAAAGGGATATGAATTGGAAAAGAACAACTCAAACTATCTCTGTTCGCTGATGACATGATTATATATTTAGAGGAACCTGGAAATCCCACCAGAAAATTTTTAGAACTCATAAGTGAATTCAGTAAAATAGCAGGTTACAAGATCAATGCTCATAAATCCAATGCATTTTTATACATAAGGGATGAATCTTCAGAAAGAGAAATTAGGAAAACTACCCCATTCACAATAGCTTCAAAAAAAAAATAGAATACTTGGGAATCAATCTCACAAAAGAGGTGAAAGACCTCTACAATGAGAACTACAGAACACTAAAGAAAGAAATTAAAGAAAACCTTAGAAGATGGAAAGATCTCCCATGTTCTTGGATAGGCAGAATTAATATTGTCAAAATGACCATACTACCTAAAGTGGTATACAGATTCAATGCAATTCCAATTAAAATCCCAATGACGTACCTTACAGAAATAGAGCAAGCAATTATGAAATTCATCTGGAAGAATAAAAAACCCAGAATAGCTAAAACAATCCTCAGTAGAAAGAGTGAAGCAGGGGGTATCGCAATACCAGATCCTCAACTCTATTACAAAGCAATAGTAACAAAAATGGCATGGTATTGGTACCAAAATAGACAGGTAGATCAATGGTACAGAATAGAGGACATGGACACAAACCCAAATAAATACAATTTTCTCATACTAGACAAAGGGGCCAAAAATATGCAATGGAGAAAAGATAGCCTCTTCAACAAATGGTGCTGGGAAAACTGGAAATCCATATGCAACAGAATGAAATTAAACCCCTATCTCTCACCCTGCACAAAACTCAACTCAAAATGGATCAAGGACCTCGGAATCAGACCAGAGACCCTGCATCTTATAGAAGAAAAAGTAGGTTCAAATCTTCAACTTGTTGGCTTAGGATCAGACTTCCTTAACAGGACTCCCATAGCACAAGAAATGAAAGCAAGAATCAACAACTGGGATAGATTCAAACTAAAAAGCTTTCTCTCAGCAAAGGAAACTATCAGTAATGTGAAGAGAGAGCCTACAGAGTGGGAGAATATTTTTGCCACTCATACTTCAGATAGAGCGCTAATTTCCAGAATCTATAAAGAACTCAAAAAACTCTACACCAAGAATACAAATGATCCATCAACAAATGGGCTAAGGAAATGAACAGACACTTCACAGAAGAAGATATACAAGCAATCAACAGATATATGAAAAAATGTTCAACATCTCTAGTAATAAGAGAAATGCAAATCGAAACTACCCTAAGATTTCATCTCACCCCAATTAGAATGGTGATTATCAAGAACACAAGCAACAATAGGTGTTGGCGAGGATGTGGGGAAAAAGGTACACTCATACATTGTTGGTGGGGTTGCAAATTAGTGCAGCCAGTCTGGAAAGCAGTATGGAGATTCCTCAGAAAGCTTGGAATGGACCCACCATTTGACCCAGCTATCCCACTCCTTGGCCTATACCCAAAGGACTTAAAATCAGCATACTACAGAGATACAGCCACATCAATGTTCATTGCTGCTCAATTCACCATAGCCAGATTGTGGAACCAACCTAGATGCCCTTCAGTTGATGAATGGATAAAGAAACTGTGGCATATATATATACAATGGAATATTACTCTGCCATGAAGAATGATAAAATTATGGCATTTGTAGGCAAATGGACAAAATTGGAGAATATCATGCTAAGTGAGATAAGCCAATCTCAAAAAACTAAAGGACGAATGATCTCACTGATATCCGGATGAGGACATAGAATGGGGGTGGGAGGGGTTAGCGTTATGGTTAGGGTTAGGTTTAGGGTTAGGTTTAGGGTTAAGGATAAGGAGGGTGGTAAGAATGGAGAAAGGAAAGACTGTATAGAGGGAAAAGAGGGGTGGGTGGGGTGGGGGGGATGGGAAAAAAATAACAGTATGAATCAAACAACATTACCCTATGTAAATTTATGATTATACAAATGGTATGCCTTGACTCCATGTACAAAAAAAGAAACAACATGTATCCCATTTGTTTACAATAAAAAGAAAATTCAATCTAAACTTGCCCCGACTATACTTAAGTGTCCAAGGGATGTATTTTCTCACACTTACAATGAAGTTTACAATACAGAAATCACGACAGTGCTGTATTTTTCCATAAATTAATGAGTACATTTTAAAAAAATGTTATTTTTACAGTTCACACCTCAAATGTATTTGTTTTATCTTCCCAAGTGTAAGAGGCATATGAGGCAGTCATTAAAAACACAGACTTTGGAATTAGACTTACCAGTACTTGAATTCCAGTTCTCTTGTTCATTAAGTGAGCAACCTGTGCAAGCTTGTCTCCTTGTTTTGGAATTTGGGGTAATGTGACAAGTTCACAGAGTTACTGTGGGGATCGAAGGAGGCAGGAAATGTCAAGTTATTAGCATAGTATCTGGCTCAACGTAAGAACTCTGTAACTCAAGAAATCAGAGTGTAAATTTTGATCTTTTCCCAGACTGGCTATATGTAATACAGTACTCTCTCGGGATGCTGGGGAGTGGCCACAAGCCTCAGTTTCCAGTGAACCATAAAATCACAAGGGCAAAATGAACAAGCAGGTGCATAGCTTGAAGCTCTTCCCATTGAAAAGATCATTTTCACCAGTATCTTTCTAGGCCATACCTATAGTGCCATAGCTGTTCCCTTCAGATAGTTCCAGAACAGTGTGTTGAACCATCTGTGAACAAAAATCAAATTATCTGCTTGAATTTCACTGCTCCTGGGTCGCATCATCCTCTTTGAACTCAGGGAGACTATGTGGTTGTCAGCAAGTCTCATGGATGTCCCTAATGTACAGACTACCAGAGCCACCAAAGAGGTCTTCAAGGATGCTAAAACTTTGATCAACAGGCAGTACCATCTTTTTGGAGTCTCACGAGAAACCTAGTTAAGGGGTTGCCACCATAGTGATGCCTGAAGTCCTCACCAGAGTCAAGATGACACTGTGGTCATACCCTTGAACCTCCAGAGCTGTAAGCTAAATAAGCATCTTTTCTTCATAAGTTATCCAGTCTCAGGTTTTGAATACAGAAATGGAAATACTGGCTAATGCACTGATTTATGACCTGACTATGAATTGGACCAGATCACAAGCCAGCAGAGGAGGACATGGAGTACAGTCTCTCCTGCAAGAATGTATGGCAAATAACGCACTTGGGTCTCCCTTTCCTGATCAACATGAGCAAAAGAGGAGGAAAGGAAGAAAGGAAAGGCAATAGATCTTTCCATTCCAACCCACACTCAACTCTGAAATGATTCACTGTACCTGTTTGAAATTTGATCCTGATAGGAATTCAAAAATGACTATAATAAATAAAAAATTATTGAGACTGACATATTGCTAATTGAAAACTTTAATATGCATGTGTACTGGGGATATGAAGGATCTTTGCCAAAAAATTATGTATTAGAGGAAATAGAGTCTGTGTGTTTGTGCATGATTGAGTTGATACTATCCATGACATTAGGTTTCTCTCCAAAATTTTGAGATAAAGGGTTTTTGCTAACTGACACCAAAGCAGATTACTTGTGCTAAAATCCTAGAAGGCATTCCCCATCTGTTAAAAAAAAAAAAAACTTGAAATTTCTTCTCAAAATAACTAAAATTCAGATAAGAAGAAAACTTTGTTGTAAAACCATACTGTCTATATAAGTCCTCCATGATTTATTCACTAAATTAACATTTCTGTTTCCCAATAGACATTACCTGAAGTGATGACTATAGTGAAACAGTCTTATTCACTTTCTTCATTTAAAAAAAAAATACAAGGTGACTACCCACTAGAACAAATGACTATATCAATGTGATAAATCATTATAAGGAAACATATATGTAGTTCTCTTCATTCATTTTTTATAATATTTTCATAAACCCATAACTCAAATTTCTCAGTTAATTCATCATTTTGTTATAATTTATTAATTTCTGCCTTTCTCTCCAAAGATAACCTAGGTTTAGATTTTCATTAGAAAATTTATAGCAAATGAAATATATATATATATATATATATATGTTTGCATGTATGTACAGTTATGTGTACGTGGAACTCATTAAATCAAATTGCTATCAAATATCTAATAATACTGTTATAATTTTAATGATCCTTCGATTCCCAAATTGAGGTCAGTGGTGGTCTGCCCCAACTCATGTAAAAAGTCAGTCATTGCCATATGCCTTAAAAATGATTTTAAATGAGGGGAAACTCTACTAATCACACCTCGTTGACATTCCAAGTTTTGCTGAATGTCAACTCTGAGAAAAAGTGTAAAGTCTCTGAAATCTGTCTCCTCTGTCCTTTTGATACTCTGTTTCCCTTTACTTACTGTCCTTCCAACTTTCTGTCTCCTCTGCTTTTGCCTGCTCAGATTTAACACAAATTACTCTACCTTCCTGACAAAGTCTTGATCTCCTGAGTAGAACTCTTATGAGCTAATACTAGTTTTCTATGTTCCATACCTTGGAACTATTGATATGCCCACAGAGGTTATCTCCATCAAAGCATCAAAGGACTCTTTCATGGTAGAATTCTAGACTCTCATCCTTAGAGTCTTTCCCCTCTCATGAATTCAAAATAGCTTCCAAGTTACAATCTATCACACTACTTTCTTGCATCACACTTTTCATTATTGAAGTGGTCTTATTTATGTATATATTTTTTCTACAATCTATTAGAAATCAAATTCCAGTTCTGAGGGTTTCATTTAATGTCACCATCATTGTTTCCCTGAAGTCTAAAACACCATCAGCAGATATAAGTTTTTCAGTACAGTTGGTGCATTAATGAATAAAGGAATAACACAGATGGCAGAAATGTGCTTTGTTTTTATCACATGCATACATTAACCAAGAAGGAAAAATTTATCAATGCAGAAGTTCACATATGGCAGGGTTGGACAAATAAAGGCTTAAAGGACAGGGACACTAATTACTAATGTAATCAAACTCAGATTGGGTGTTTCACTGCATTCCAACTCAAATTTTATACTGAACCCCAGCTATATCCTTGGTATCCTTGTTATCCTCTGTCTCCTAAGTATTTCTATAAGTCCTTTAATTTGGATATGTGCAAAAATGTTCTATTGGGTTCATTAGCACTTGAGGTTCATGTTATGATGGATGACACATGCAAAATGATTTAAGGTACTCAGGAAGTTTGATGCAACTAAATTTCAAATGACCCAATGGAAGAAGTAGCTCCACTTTGGAAGTTTTGGATACTGGGGCCTTAGAGTGCTGGTGGCCTTTGAAGAAAGGACCCACTGCAGAGATTCTGTGATCATATTGCTTCCACCTTTGAGAGAACAGAAAGACATTTCAACAGAAAGGCTTAAACCAGCCTCTGTAGTAATCTCAATACCTGTAATAAGCAGTGATTATATTGATTCAAACTCAGTAACAGAAGAAGATTCTATATAAACTACCAGTACAATAAAAGTTTTTAGTGTGATAAAATTTGTCTCAAGCAAAGAACCAGCTTTCTACTTCACATTGAAAAACCTTAGTCATTTGTATAACAAGTGGGACAACAAAAATAATGATCATTCATGATATTTAATATTTTTCTAGAAGTACTAGTTCATAAGAAAATAAAAAGAAATCAGTAAGAGAAAGTGATATAAATTAAAAATGATATAAATATGATCATGTATCAGGAATTTTCATGAAAATGTAATAAAAAAACTGAAAATTAATAGGAATTCAGTATACCAGCAATAACCAATTAAAAATTTTAAAATAAAACTACTTTACTTACAAAATACGAAGTATCAACTAATAACACTTCACAAAAATATGCAAGACCTGTGAGATGAAAAGTACTAAATTTTTAGTGAGAAACCTGAAAGAAGTTTCAATTAAATATCCATCTTGAATGAAAAAAAATCAATATTAAGGAAAAAATTTCCCAAATGAACTCACACATTTAATATTATGCCAAATGAAATTGCATAGATTTTGGGAAGAGTACTTAACAAAATAATATTTAAATTTGAGGGAAAAAGTAAACAAAAAAAAACAATAAAAATTTAAAAGGAAGACTTATAGGATCTTTATTTCTTAGATATTGACATTTGATAAATATGTTTTTTTATGACTAATGTGTTTGATGCATGGACAGAGCATGTACTATAGACATGGTTCCCCATGTACACGGTTCCCCCTTGTGTGATAGGACAGAGAAGGAATTACAGAAGGGAGAATGGTACTGGATTTGATGCAGGAACAGATCAATGGAAGAGAAAGCCCGGAATCCGCAAATACACACAAAATTAACTCAAGATAAATTAGCATTTTAAATGAGAGGAAATGATAGATAATAAATGATATAAAGACAAGTGAAATTTTTGCAAAAAAATAAGTATTAAAATGAAAAATAATCTGCACTGTGGTTGCATTGCATGAGTGAGGCTAGCATCATCTTGAGGATGAGAATATGACAATACATTTCAAAAGACTTAAGATCACTATCTCCTAGGTTATTGATTTTCTATTTATAGGAATTTAAACTCATGCAAGTACATATTTGATAACAAACATAGTCACTAAAGAGTTAATACTTGAAAGAAAAAGGAAACTGTTCACTTGTCCAAGAGAAAGAGGTTAATTCTATTCTGATATATTTTTTGTGCAATGAACTACTATATAGTCATCAAATAATATTATGAAATAATATTTAACATCAATTAGATTTTACCATGGAAAGACATTATAAAGTTTATACAATAGTGAGCCTACGCTCTATATTTCAAAAATATATAAATGTGTAAAAGACAGATACATACCAAAATGTAAAAGGTGGTTCTCACTGAAGTGAGATATTATTGCAGAATTAGCATACTTTAATTTTTTATTTGTATTTATCAAATTTTTATGGTCAGCATTGGTATCTGTCGTGAAGAGAAAAATTAATTAGAAAAGAAACTCTTAAAATGATAAAAGTTATACCACATATATTTATATACATATACATGTTATTCTTTTCTGAAAGATAATTTTAATTTTGTTCTTAGGATTTTTTTCTCAGTTCATCTTTATGAAAGAATATATCATAAAATAGATGAGTATGCTAAATAGTAAGAGCAGAATCAATTAAGAAGTATTATGATTTAAGAGATGGAAATGGAAAAATTGCACCTGTGATATGCTGCTTATAATCATAAATAACATTATTTAAGTTTTCTAGATGCTTGATGTATATCTAAGGTACATTAATATAGGGTTTGAATTCAATAGTAAATGGGTCTGTTTTAGTGCAATGGGTCTTTTTTAGAGATCTTTTTCAGAATTCCTTACCATATATTTAAAAAAAATAGATTAGTTCAATTTTTTGTTCCATAGAAACTGCTGAAAATTATTAATGTATTATCAATCAACATTTTAAAAATTGCCTAATTTAAATAGATTATTTTTATAAATGCTTTGTTTCAGAAATGCTTTGTTTCAGAATCAGAAATAGTTTCTTTTGTTAATACGTACTAGCTTAAAAAACTTATATACTTTTGAGATCTTATACTTAGGAATTTGTCTCCATTTGGTATTCTTTTGTTTTATTCACAGATATCTATAAATTATATGTTTATATAATATCTCAGATATTAGCAATGAGTTAATTGTATTTATGAATTTCAGGTGTGGGATCTGATTATACCAATTATTTCAGAAATATTGTTAGATTTTAATTGATGGTAAATAATTCAGAAAATATAAAACAAGGTATTTTTTTACTTCCTAAAGTACTATATAACACTTGGTAAACTGTAGTACACCTTATGTGTATGCGTGAACTGGAAATACTGTTAGCAGTTATTCTAAGAAATGGAACAAAAAATTATCTACATTTTATCTTAGGAATCCAATTTAAGAAATAAATTATGTTCAGTGACTGGTTATGTGGTCAGAGGAATAAAATTTAGGAAGATGTTGTTTGAGGCATCTAGTTACTTTACCTAGACTTTAAGGTTTAGGTAATTGTCCTTTAGTTAATTTCTAAAGCAATCATAAGTAAAGTTTTAATTTCATTTTTAGCCATTGCTATTGCTAGATGATGGTTTGATTATACTCTAGAGGCAAGTAACCTTGTTTTTGAAAGCTAATTTTGTTCATTTTCGCTTTTCTTGCAAGTAGGGTACAGCTCTGGTTTCTTGGTATACAGTAAAAAGGCAGCAGTAAACTCATATTCAGTTCCTCAGTGAAACCTATAAGCAACACTGTATTTTTCTATCATCGGACATCTAATGTTTGATTTTTCTCTTTCTGTAATGTTAGCAATCTTTAATGTTCACTGCCCAGGGCCATTAATTCATTGGAGTATGTAAAAATTTGATATACTAATACTATCATGTTGTTTTCATTTATTATCTTATTATCTAAAAAAAATTTTATAAGGAAAAAGGAAAAGATGACTGCTTATTTCCTGTCATTTGCATAGTTTTAAAAAATAGTATATTAGTTCCATATCATCTGCAAAATTCAACCTATTTGGGTTTTTTGAATATAAACATTTGCTAAAGATTATTGAGAAATATTTCATAAGTGTTCCACTGTGGTTCGCATATTTTATTAAATTTCAAATTGTCCCATATTTTACCTCCAAGAGACTCTACAAGTTAGCTCCTGAATTCTTTTAAAATGACCATAATAAATTTTAGTAACTTGAGATCATATTTATCAGATCTGATAAAAAATGCACCATCCTATTATATAATTCCTACTCTGGATCAAAGCAAATATTAGCCATTATCTTGAAAAGACTTGGATCTTTTATAGGAAAGTATATTTTAAGACTGCAATTTGGATGCTTGAAATATTGGATTGATCATGTTTCTAGATGTTTAAATATATATATAAAAACACACATGTATGCATGAACAATACATGTACAAAAATAAAATAATCATAAATTCACAGTAATATTTCCAATTCAAATTCAAAACTATAGGTTTTTATTTAACTTCTTCATGACATTTTTGCCACTTTTGTGCATACCAAGCTCATAGAATTCTGGTTCTCAGAAATGTCAGTTATGATAGAATTAAATTATATCAAAAATCATTGATTCTATCTTATTTTATACATAGAACCATTTTTTATTGAGGATGCTATAATCAGGCCTTCAGTTTTGCTATCTAAATGCTGTTTTTAGCTTAGTTTTGTTTTTATTATCAATGTGGTGACTGGGAAGATTCAAAATCTACATTGTAATTGTTTTTATTGTCATTCTAGAATCTTCCTATTTGTTTGAAATCAATGTAAATTTATGGTGAAATAATATTAGTGATTAAGGGCTTAAATGGGAGTTATGAACAAAGTAATGTTCACTTGTCATCTTGTGATCTCTGGAAGTTCTTCAACCTCCATTATATTTCATTTTTTCTTCTATATAAAGTGAAAATTATGTTGGTATCTAAAGCAGGGTGTGGTTGTGAAAACTGAATGAGTTAACAAACTAAAGCTCATAGAATTCTAAATAAAATCTAGCAATTATGATGATGTTGTGCACTGCACTAAGTTCTAGAAAAACTAGAGAAAATAATAGATATGGTTTCTGTTTTCATGGACTTGCCTAGCGTAGTTTAAAAAAACATGAAATGGAAAATTAAAATAGTTATATGACAAATCCTACATATTAAGAGAAAGCACAAAATGTGAAAGACAGATGCACCAGATAAAAGAGATGGTTTTATTGAGGCTATTGCTACCAGGAAAGGGTTTATTAATGAGGAACAACTTGAGACAAAGGAACAACCTTAACCCCTGAGGTTTCATTAAGGCAGGGAATCATTGAAGAAGCCTGGAGGTGGGCTTATCCTGAAATATGCCATGGCATGTTGGTTATTTGCAGATAGACATTTTCTAGAAGACAAAGAGTCCCAGGGAGATTTCTCAACTATCTCTGCTTTCTGTGAATATAGGATTCAGTTCACTTTGAGCATTATCCATAAATTACAACACCAAACTCAGTGATTTAATTTATATTTTGGAGGTCACGGAAGGTTTCTCAGAGTACGTGACCCTTGTGTGGAGTTTTAAGAATGAATAGTGTTATCTAGATAGTTCTGAAGCCTAGTAATTGCAGAGAATTGGACAAAATAAAAGTTTGTACAACTGGAATTAACATGAGAAGGGTAGAGGTGGGCAGGATGAGGTATGTGGTATTACACAGGTAAGCGGGAACCAGAATGTTCCAGGACTTATTGGACATTTTTAAGGAACATAAATTTTACTTTTGGAAGTGATAGCTCCATGGTAGAGTTCATGCCAACCATGCAAAAGTCCCTCGTTCAGTCCCCAGTAGTGCGCACACACAGGCACAGTTAGTGTTGGGACAATTGACCAATTCTGAAAAACGTAGAGACATTTAATGACTAGGTGGATCAGAAAGATCATTCTAATGCCAAGATAGGGAATGAATTGAGTGCCTAAAATTAGTAGGTTAGGCCAGGGAGAAGGTGGTTGTACATCCATGTGAGAAATGATGAGGAACAGTTTTCATAAATATTGGTTTAAGTGTGATTTTGAACATTTTGGATTTGAGATGCCTTGGATTTTCATTTGGAGAAATTCAGTAAGCAATCAAGTGCACAGGCTTGAAAGTAAAAAGATAAATCTGTAGTGGAAATACAGATTTGGTCACCATCACATATAGGTGAATTGGTATCCTTCATTTATACATTTTTTTTTTTTGACACACAGTTATCATCACTAAAGAAAAACACTATTTTCTTATATGCCCCCTTTTTGTCCCCAAAAGTCTATCCAAGTTAAGAGATCAATGAGAGCAAGACTGGACCTGAAAGTCCAGAGAAGGACCCTAGCTCTCTCTGAGACACACTGGAAACCGGGTACCAGTAACCAAGTTACCTGTAGAAAGCTACTTTATTGCATGTGCACAAGGACTGTTGCTCCTCAGTATGCCGGTCATACAGACAAGCTAATCATGATGATGTCACTGCTTCTGCAGTCTAATATACAAATCCCCTCATGTCAGAACTGGGGTGCTGTGGAAAGGATACATGCACTTACCCAGTCAGGGGCCACTGGACAAAGTGCTGTGAGGGACAGAGTTGCTATCTGTCACCAGGGAACTCTTTTTGGAACAGTCACTGATGTCTTGTAAGCTTTCCCCAATAAATTATATGTCTCCCACACCATCTCAAGTACTGTTGGCCACTCCAAAACCTCACTATGCCCTGGTAAAATTGGCTGTGGTGCTTTCTCTCTCTTTCTCTCTCTCTCTCTCTCTCTCTCTCTCTCTCTCTCTCTCTCTCTCTCTCTCTCTCTCTCTCTCTCTCTCTCTCTCACAGGTTTACAGTCTTCTCCAGGACTTCATACCTAATCAAGACTCTTCTTATAGCCTCTTTCACATTTGAAGATTAAATTCTAAGGATGAGTCATGAAAACGAATATAACTGGTCTCTACCACGGGGACTCATTTAATATTATGAAAATACATTTTAGAGCAAATAAAAGTGCATAACCAGAAACATGTGCCACTTTAACATGCCCTTAAAATTTTCTGTAAAAGGAAAAAATGGCATTTTATTTTCATCTTTGCTTTCTCTAGCAATCCTCTAGGTACTGAGATTTTCGGTGTGTTTACCTATTATGGCACAGTGAATCTGATTTTAGTTTTATGTGCTTATAAATTCATTTTATCTGTTTCTTATAGTGAAAGTGCATAAAATCCTAAAATAAGTTATTTCCATTATAAAAATATAGCAGTAGTTTTAAACATTACTCCAGGAGTCTAGGAGAAAATTCTTGGAATAAGTGAACAATTATTTCTCTAACTCTTGGTGTTTGAAAAGACCTAATAAATAGTTCCTCTTTCCTCCTTCCAAATTCTAAAGAAATTGAGAAGATGAGAATAGGTCAGAACAGAGCTCAAAATATAATTTTATTACTGATAACATTGATATGGAAGACAATGTCTTAGCTGTATGATAGTATTTTTTCATCCTGAAACCCCAAAATTAGGAAAAATCACTCAGCCTGATACAGGTAGTACCAGTAGACTGTGAGAATCCTCATATGTGAACTTTAAAATATTTGATGTAGGTGAAACAGACTGAACATGTGACTTCTAAAGGATATAGGTAACAAAGGGGATGAAAGGAAGGAACTACCCATCCTCATCCATCTTCCTTCCCCCAGGGGATGAGTACAGAGGGGAAAGAAGGTCAAAAATTAAATCAATTGATGTCCTTCATAGAAATGTAGTGGTGAGTGTCTAACAACATTTTGGTCCACAATGAACCCCACAATGAACTGGCTAGATGGTGGCGTAACCATCTTAGTTTATGTAAGCAGACTCATGATGTTCCCACCATTATGAAATTATCAAACTATGCATTTCTCTCTCTGAATGTATCCCTGTTGTTGAAACAAGAGGAAAGGAAATGTCTCCTCCTCCAAAATCAAGTCTAGAGGACCACTTGTACCCCTTGGATTATTGTGGAACAAATCGAAGAGAGGTAGCTAAGGAAATACTTCATATATGTTTTAATAAAATTGTCCTAGGTATCTCAGAGAAAGTGAGTTTTCCAGGTCTCTCAAGTGAATAAGTAATAGACACATAGCAGACTTAGTCCAGTAGTTCTTCAGACATTCTCAGACATGCATGAACACAACAATGCACACACCTTTAACTCAAGCAGAAGGATCTACTTCCATTTGGCTCATGTTTCTCACTCAATTTGATATGTCCACTCCTAAGTTAAAGATGCCTGAATATTATAAATCCTTCCATATGAATTTCAATTTGAAACTCCTTCTAAGATTTCCCTGAATCACATAATTGAAAATATTAGAAAATAAAGACTCAGGGTCATCTAGTTCCAATACATACCTTTTGATTGAAGTTTCTCTGTGATTTCATAATCAAATAGTTATCATGTTTCATTTCAAAATGTTTTTCTTCTTCCTGAATAAGTCTATTCCCTTTTCAAATAGTTTAATCTTCAAAAAGTTTTTTTCTAACTTTGAGTTAAAGTATGATCCCCTATATTTCACATATATTAATTCTAACTGACTTTGTAGATACACAGAATAGGTTCATTTTTCCTTCCAAGTGATATTTCCACAAATGTTTAAAGGCTCCTTTCCTTTCTCTTAAAAAATCCTTTTCTAGAACTATTGAGATATAATTGATAGACAGAAAATTTTATGTGCTTAAATTATATAACCTGATGTTTAAATACAAAAAAACATTGAGATGATCAACGCAGTTACCATAGTTAACATTTTCATCATCTTATATAGTTGCTTTATATTTTGGTGACAACAGTTAAAATTCACTCTCTTGACAAATATCAAGTACAGGTTTACCTCAGAGTTATTTCAGGTCTTGTTCCAGACGACCACAATAGAGTGAATATCACAAGGTGATTTTTTTGTTTTTTTGGTTCCTGGTGCATATGTATTATGTTTATACTATACTGCAATCTATATAACTGTGTAATATAATTATGTTTAAAAACATATACATTTCAATTAAAGAATATTGACCCCCCCAAAAAATGCTACAATAATCTGAACCTTCAGTGAACCATAATCTTTTTCCTGGTGGAGAGACTGGTCTTGATAGTGATAGCTAATGACTGATCAGGGTGATGGTTGCTGAAAATTGGGGTGACTGTGGTAATTTCTTAAAATAAGACAATAATGAAATTTGTCACATAAATTGACTTATTTTTTCACAAAAGATTTCTGTGTAGCATGTGATGTTGTTGGATGGCACATCATCCACAGAAAAACTTCTTCATAATTGGAGTCAATCCTCTGAAACCCCCCTACAGCTTTATCATCTAAATTTAACTAATATTTGAAAAAATCTTTTGTTATTTTGACACCATTCACAACATCTTCACCTAGAGGACATTTAATCTCAAGAAATCTTTTTTTTTTTTTTTTTTTTTTTTGCTTATCCATAAGAAACAACACCTTGCCTGTTAAAGGTTTGGCATAAGATTGTAGCAATTCAGTCACATCTTTAGACTCCACCGCCAATTTTAGTTCTCTTATTTCCACTATATCTGCACTTACTTCCTCCTCTGAAGTATTGAACTCTTCAAAGACTTCCATAAGGGTTTGAATAAATTTCTTCCAAACACTTGTTAATATCGATATTTCGACCTTCTTTTATTAATTGCAAATGTTCTTTTGGCATCTTTGATGTCAGAATGTTTAATCCCTTGCAGAAAGGTTAATCTACTTCAAAAGGGTTCAATTTACTTTATTCAGATCCATCAAAGGAGTTGCTGTGTATGGCAACTATAGCCTTGTGAAATGCATTTATTAAATATTATTTATCAAGGATTGTATGTTTTCTCTCTCATATGAAAACTAAAGAGCAAAAGGAAAAAGGATCTCATAAAACTATAAAGGAGACCAGTATCATAAAGAAAGAGGTTAAGTGGAGGGAGAAGAGAAGGTCCTGAGGAAAGAATTTGAAGAAATTATATTATGTGCACCCAGAAATATGTCACAATGAATTCTACGGTTATGTTTACTTGATATACTTTGATAAATTTTTATGAAAGACTTGATATTTAAAATGACTCCTTGATTCATGTACTGCAGAATAAATGTTATGTTAGCAGGCATTAAAACAACATTAATCCATCAGAGTTCTTGGGTGATCAGATACCATTTTCAATGAGCAGTAGCATTTTCAAAGAAATCTCTCCTTTTTTTCCCTCTGAGCACTATTACTCCACCATGGGATTATAATATTCAGTAAACTGTGCTGTTAACAGATGTGCTGTCATGCAGGCTTTATTTTTCCATTTTTAGAGGACAGGTGGTTTAGATTTAGTAGAAATCTTAAGGTCCCTAGGATTTTCACAATGGGAAATGAGCACTGCCTTCCACATGAAGTCACTAACTGCCTTAGCCCTAAAACCTAGCAAGGGTGTCATTCTCTTCTTTGAGGCATTAAAGCTAGACATTGACTTCTCTCCTCAAGCTACTGAAGTGCTAGATGGCATCTTCTTGCAATAGAATTTATGTGTATTAAAAATCTGTTATTTAGTGTAGTCACCTTCCTCTATTATCTTGGCTAGGTCTTCTGCATCTTCCTGGAGCTATTATATCAGTACTTGTTGCTTCACCTTGCACTTTTATGTTATAAAGATAGACCCTTTCATTAAACCTCATGAACCAATTTCTGTTAGCCTCAAATATTTAACTTCAGTTTTCTCTTTCTCAAGTCTTCACAGAAATTAAGAGAATTATGGCCTTGTTCTGAATGAGGCTTTGGCTTAAGAAAACATTGTGGATGATTTATTCTTACATCCAGACTATGAAAAATTTCTCCATATCAACAATGAAGCTGTTGTGCTTTTTAAGTTATCTGTGTATTCAATTAAGTATCACTTTAAATTTCCTTCAGGAATTTTTTCTTTGCATTTATAACTTGGCTATTGTTTGGGGCAAGAGCCTGCTTTCAGCCTACCTCAGCTTTCCACATGCCTTCCTCAGTAAGATTAATTAGTTCCTAGCTTTGACTGAAAATGAGAGACACCTAACTCCTTTCACCTGAGCACTCAGAGACCATTCTAAGGTTATTAAATGGCCTGGTTGCACTATTCTTGTGTTTCAGACAAAAAGGAGGCCCAAGGAGAGAGAGAGAGAAAATGAGAGAGAGAGAGAATGAGAAATGTAGATGTTCAGAGATGGGTTTGCTGAGGGTGAGGAAAACGATGCATGCCCTTACCCAGTGTGCTTACCCAGGCATCAGAGATGGAGCTCTGAAGGCACAGATCTAATTTTATTTAGGGTTACACAGGACATATATAGACACATTATCCAATCAAGTTAACACACTTGTTAAAATTTAACAGAGTCAGCCTATAGGTGAACTATACGTCGAGGGTCCAGGTAGTGTAAACAAACCAAGCATGCCTAAGCAATTCTGCCAGCAACAGGTCTGAGACAAAGGACTGGGGGAATGGCAAGCTCCTGCACACAGCATGAGGCAAGGCAGTGCTGGGAGCTCACATCACAGCTTTCTGTGATGCATGTCAGAACGAGGCCTCCCCTCAGCTCTTAGCTCAGCCTCAACAGCTGCAAAGACCTTCATTCCATGGCGAGTCTTTACCATTACCTCAGTTTCTCTGTTCAGACTGTTTGACTTACTTAGACCATGGTGTCAGTGACTGCTGTCAGATAAGCTTGAGGAATGTTCCCTACAGAGAAATAGCCTGGCAATGAAGAATTCACAACATACACAACATTATCAATTAAATTTGCCATCTTATATAGATGTGGTTAGTAGTGCCACACATTTACAATAGTGACATAAAGATCACTGATTACAAATCACTATGACAGATATAATAACAATGACAAAGCTCAAAACATTGTAAAAATTACCAGAATTAGAGAGAGGCATGAAGAAAGCACACATTGGAAAAAAATTCCAAAAGACTTGTTTAACACAGTGCTACCACAAACCTTCAGTTCATAAAAATAGTATCCACAAATCACAATAAAGTGCAATAAGATGAGATATGCCTATATACAGAGCAGCATTGTTTATTAGAGTTACTGTGTTGGATATTGGACTTCCAGAATTTACTAATCTTGCACATTCAAAACATTTTACCTTCTCACCAGCATCTCCCAATCCCTGCCCCTCCTGCTAATCCAGGCCCTGATAACTACATTCTACTTCTATGAATTTAACTGCTTCATATTCCCCCTGTAAGTGAGATCATGCAGTAAAGTATTTGTCCATGTCTGGTTTCTTTCATTTAGCATGAGTTCTAGGTTCATCCATGTTTGTGACAAATGACTAGAATTCCTTATATTTTAAGATTGAAATACATATATATATGTATTTACATATGTAATTCCACTTTCTTAATCCATTCATTGGCATAGCCCTTTCCTGAGTAAAATGTTCCCATTTATTTTACTTTGGCCTCATATGCCTTTTCCCTATTTCTATAATATTTCTATGTTCTTTTATCTGAATATGCCACTCTGCATACCTTAATGTGATTCTTACAAATAAGTTTTAAATACTCTTGGTTCTGAGTTCACAAGTACAGGTAATTACTCCTTTGAACTTCGCAACATTTTCCTATACCTGCAGTAATACTTATTAATGTCTGCAATATCTCTTCATTCAGTTTTATAATAGTTTTTTAAAAAAATTCAGAAAGCTTTATTGACATTTTAAACTACAGAAAATTGTATATATAAAGATCTATTAATATACGTTGTTCTTGAAAATGCTACTAATCAGTTCATTTTAAGAAACATAAATTTTAATAACACAAATATGGGCCTTTATGTACAGAAATTTAAAGTAATTTGCTGACATATTGGTTCCATAAGTAAAAATTGAATTTTTTGTTTTTCTCCTTTAAAATGTATTATTTTTCATTTAGATTATGCATGATAGTGACATTCATTGTGACACATATATATGCATAAACATAATTTGATCAATTTCACTCCCCAGTACCTCCCTCTTTCTTCTCCTTCCTCCACCTGATCACCTTTCTCAATTCTTCTGGTCTCCCTTTTATTTTCATGAGGTCCATATTTAAGTGTTTTTCTCTCTAGCTTTCACTTATGACAGAGAACATACCACTCTGGAGATTCTGAGTCTGGCTTATTTTGCTAAACGTGATGCTCTCTAGTTTCATCCATTTTCCTGAAAATAACATAATTTCATTCTTTATGACTGAGTAAAACTCAACTGTATATCTGTATCACATTTTCTTTATCCATTCATCTGTTGAGAGATACCTAGACTGGCACTATAACTTGGCTATTGTGGATTATGTTGCTATAAATATGGTTATGTATGTACCACTATAGCATTCTGATTTTAATTATTTTATCGTTTCTCAGCCTTTTGGCTAAGATCAAGTGTAGTATCTGATTTTAATTATTTTGGAAAAATAAATTAATGAAGATTAGCAAACTTTTTTTACATAGTTATTCCCTTTTTATTATTTTCTGATTTACCATTTGATGTTTATTTCCACAAAAGTAGAAAAAAGTGCATATAAATCACACATTATTTATATAGTCAAATATATGTATACACTAAATCACTTTATTTTCCTTCTTTTCATATACCAAAGTTAAGTGTCTTGTTACTTTGCTTTTTAAAATATATACATAAAATAGATTCATAGCAGTTTATAGAGCTCTCCATTCTGTTTTGTAAGCATATAGTATTCTATTGGATGTATGACCAATGACTTCATTCCACAGGTTCCTAACTGGATGTATATATGAGCTTCTTCTATATTTTGCAATTATATGTAATACTGTCACAAATGGCAATGCAGATATGCTGTTTTATATTTATGGAGGTCTTACTACAGATTCAAAAAAATGGGATTTCTGGTTAGAGGAGACACACATAAGTACTTTTGTTATTGTCAAATGTACTCTCGTGGGGATTGTGATACTTTGTACTCCCTCTAGCAACACATGAGAATGCTAGCTCCTTCTTGCCAACAGAGTGTGCTATTAAACATTAGAATTTTTGCCCATCTGTTGGCATGGAAGCGTATCTCACTGTAACTTTGTTTTTATCATGAGTGATGTTGTACTTTTTTCCTATGTCAGAGGGTCATTTGTCTTTCTTTTTTAAATGTGTAGTCTGTTCATGTCTTTTCACTGTTCTCTTGGGTGTTTGTCTATTTTCTTCCAGATTTCTAGAAACTCTTTTATACTAAAGTGATTATATCTCAGTGCCTTAATGTATGTTGCAAATGTATTTTTATAGGTATTCAACTTTAAAATGCACACATGCACATTTTTTATTGTGCCTGCATTTTGAGTCATGGTAACAAAAGCTTTCTCCTCTCTTAGGTTATAAAGGAACTAATCATGATTTCCTGTCTTCTTCTAGTATTCATATTTTTCTTTCCTTTTCAAATGTACTACTCTTGATGTATTTGGAGATTATCATTTAATTTTTTAAGATTCAAGATATTTTATTAACAGTTACTACAAACAGTAAGATAGCTCAATTAAATTACCAAGTAAAAAATCAACATACAAAAATCAGTAGTTTACATATATTCAAACAATCTTTTGGAAGATTTAATGGAAGGAAAGATTTCATATATAACAGTAACTAAAAATGCATTCATATGTTGGTCGATAAAAATGTGAGATCAATTAAAAATAAAAAATAAAATACCACTGAAGGCAAAAAATACCCTTTCTACAAATAGAAGGACCATATTATTGTGTAAGTTAATTTATGAATTTAACAAAAATCTCAGTGAAAACGTAACAGTTTTAAACTATATTGCCTGATGCTAAATTTAGTGAGAAAAATAAACATAGAAATGGAACTAGTTCTAAAACACATTAAGGCATTTTTCAAAGCCTAAATAATTTAAGTGTAGCATACAGGTCTATTAGCAAAACAGAATGCCCAGAAGTTAGAACACTCAAATACATTTAGAGATTGAATGTATAAAGAGGACAATTTAGAAGAATCCAGTTATTTTTCAGCTTTAATGCCTAAAACTTCAGTGCATTATAAATTGGCCCCAAGGATATTGAAATCCTTGCCTCTGGGATCCATGAACATGAACCTTATACTGAAAAAAAAAAAAAAAAACTTTGAAAATATACATAAATTAAACCTCTTGAGATGGAAAGATTATTCTGGATTGTCTAGGCAGACCCAATGTGAACACACACACACACACACACACACACAAAACAAAATGACATGAGGATGGAAGCAGAAACCAAAGTTATTCAGGGTCAATACTTTAGAAATGTAGGCAACCTCTGAAATGTGGAAAAGACACAGAAGCAGGGCTTCCCACTCAAGAGGGAGCTCATCCCTCTGACCTGTTTTGAACTTCTGACCTCCAGGACTATAAAATAATAAACCTGCATTATTTTTATTAAGTAAATTTGAGATAATGTGATACAGCAGTAACAGGAAATTCAAACAGAATGGAATGATAAAGACAATACTTACAGGGATCATTTGTATAGTTTGTCACCAGAATGGAATGATAAAAAAAATTCGCTATAAGTCTATCTGGTTGAATGTTGTTCTGAACTTTAGAAAAAGTTATTGATTTGTGGATTAATAAAATACACAGTAATCAAGATGACCCATGTTATACATATGTTGTTTCTCTAATTTTATGTAAATTTTACTGAAAACTAAGATTTAAACATAACACATATTACTTAAATGTCTATTTCAATGAATTTTTCCTTTTTTTGGAGTATCATTTTATTGAAAATATTTTAACTTTGCAGAAAGAAATATAACTAGCAGTAGAGAAAAACTCAAGTTCATCATTTCTGATCTGTTAATTTAAAAAAATAATGACAGTCAAACTGAAACCAAAATATGAAACCATTAATATGAAAAATAATGACATTAACAGATTATTATAATTCTAGCAACCTTTTCACTAATTAGTTTCCCTGAATGTACAGACATTGTGGTGTGTGACTTTTCTCCTTGCTCTTCAAATTGCTTGTGAGGTAATAATTCCTCATTTGTAGTCAGAATACTTCATTCAGTGCACCATTTGTCAGATCTGTCAAGAGGGTATGGAATCTAACAGCTTTACTTGAGGAATGAAAAGTCAAGAGGAAACTCCATTCACCAACAGTCTATTATGGAGTCAGGGTCTATAAAATTCCTTTAACTTGCTCATAGTTGCACTTGAATCACAATGGCAAACAATCAAGATTTTATTTTATAATTTACAGTTCATATTCGCCACATTATTCAATCATTCTCTTAGTGTATGAGACAATATATCCACATGAGATATTATAGTGACATGGAATCAGTTTCAAAGGATGTAATCTATATATAGTATAAGGCAAGGATTTACCAGTAATTACCATGTGTGTGTTTATGCTTGGTTATACTTTGACGTAGCATTGTTTCCAGATTTTATGATATGGCAAGCAGGAAAAAAAAGCAAAGGAATTATTTGAATAATTCAAAACTTGCCAACATTTTTCTCAACTCCTTGAATATATTACACAGAATTCCGTTCATGACACCATCAGGTCAAATCATATTCTCAATTATTAGAAGATTTTTATGGGCTGAAATATACTTTGTGACTTAAATGGATCAAGTTCTTACAGGAAAGATTTTTCCCAGTACTGCAGTATAGTAAAGTTAAATTCTGGACCTTAACAATGCACCTTGTGTTCACATCCAAAAAATAAGTGAGGCAAGTTTTAGAAAAGTAAACTAGTATTTATTATGTTTGGAAATGTTCAGATACATGAAATTACAGGAGGATTTGGAGAAAAGGAGATTTTGGTTGAAACTTGAATTGTGTGAGTTCGATCAAATTGTTTAGCTTCTTGACTATCATATAATCATTTATACTATATGAAATAAACAACACCTACATCATCTTATCATTATACCTACAAAGACATGAACATCAAAAGAGCACGACTTCTCTCTGTGCTGTTCACTATTTCATCTGCAGGTTCTTGTTTTAATATTGTTGAATTAATCTATAAACAAATGATCATCATGTAGATTACTCAATAAATGCTAATAATCGGCAAATAATTAATTCTCAACTTCCTTATGTTTTGTTCTTTCTTCAGAGATATCAACTATCAGAGATAAGCACTTGATTCTGACCCAATTTCCTACATTGTTTCCCAAGTGATCATGAAGAATGTGTGCCTGTGTGTATAAGAGCAACATGAGGTGATACAATTTGTTAGCCTTGAAGTTTCATATTTTGCAACAGAAATCCAATGTGTTCTCTTATAAAGTCTAATCAGTGTGTTAGGGGAGACATAAGAATGCTGTGCCTTATAGTCATCAAATGTCTAGTTTCCTTCCTTCAAGTGGGTCAGCCCTTTTGTACAGTTTCACACTCTTCTCCATTCTCCCGTTGGCTGAGAGGTGACATGTAAGAATTCCACCCAATTTCCATGTTGATAATTTAGTATATGACCATATCTAACTCCAAGGGAAGATAGGATAAAGAACATGGCTCTGTGCCTAGATGGAAGAACCAGGTTTGGAGAAGAATTAACCATTCTCTATCAGTCTGCCCTTACGGTCAAAAATTTTGTACTCATTTCTCCTTCCACACACACTCATAAGAAACACAATCATTTTCTAAGTGAAATGGTCAAAATCCCCATCTAATCATGACACTGAGAAAAATTCCAGGATCTCTGAATGACATACTGTCCTTTCCATAAAATCTGGATGTTCTTCTTTAGATCTAATGACTTATTAAATAAAAGATAAATCTGTTTTCTCCTCTCTAACATCTTATATGGAATGGTGGAACAGAAATAGAAAAATTGTGATAAAAACTCACTTGGAAAGAACATGAAGGGGATACATAAGTCATTAATAGTTCTATCAAATCTGATATTTTGCTGGGCAGCCATTTGGCTTGTCCCCTCCCTTGGACCTAGTGAAAGGTCATTGATTATACTAAGATTCTTATCTCTGAAAGTTTCTTTCTTGTCCATTATCTCCCATGGACTTACTGGAAATATATATATATATATTCCCCAACACTTGTGAGAGCATCCCAGGATTCACAGCTGACTTCCTATTTAAATGAGTTTGGGAGTTTGAGAGTTATGTTAAATTTCAAACAATTCAATTCAGTTTGTATGTGTGTGTACCTGTGAAATTGTGTGCAAGCTTGTGCATGTGGTACAATCCCCTCAGCTCCTCAGAGTTAGCTTCTCCTTTGTTTTAATACCTTCGCATGTATCAGTAACTATTTTTCCCTTAACACAATTGTCTTGTATTATTTCTTTGATTCCTTGTCTCAATATTATCTCTTTTTTAATGGATTAATTTCTTGTTGAGAAGTCTTTCTGTGACATTATGGCTCAATTTTTTTTCATGTTAATTTTCTTACTGCTTTGGTTCCTGTAGCAGAAGGCCTTGGTAAGCCTTCACAGTCCAGCTCACATTCTCTCAACTCTGAAAGTCAAGCACATTTTATGTTAGAGTGTCTCCTTCATGAAATGTGTTGCCAAAAGAATAAATTAAAAACCACACATATTATACCTTGACTACTTCCAACCACCATCCCTTGAGCTATTGAACCAGTAAACTGCATTCAGCAAACTAAATATTTCCACATTGTATAATATGAGTATTGCTCTTTATAACTTACAATATCAGTGTCTTTATGGCTTGACTATACAAATAAGTATTTGTCAAGGTCTACTACAAAATATAACCAAAAAATATTAGTGACTTAATACAACAAAAATCTATTTCTTGCTCCCATAAAGTCCAAACCGTGGAGGATGGTGTGAGCAGTATTTCACTCAATGAGAACACTGTTCCTTACTTATTATGAGGCTACCACCCTCCATATTCATGAACTTCTTTTTAATAGCCAGAAGAATACAGGTGAGAGAAAAGGAAGAATCATGAAGAAAAATACCACTGACCATGCCTGAAGGATTTACTTTACCTATTTCCAGAGATTTCAATGGTCAAAGGCTACCTGGACATACTTGATGGCAATGTACCCTGGGAAAGTTGGCCTACCTGGGTGCTCAAAGGAAAATAGAAATGGTTTGGTGAACAGTTAGTTAGTGTCTCCCAATACAGTGTATATGTAGCACACATTTCAAATAGCTTTGAGTTATCTGAAGTCTGACAAGAAAGCATTGTGATAAGTTGTGGCCATTTGGCTTTCAGTCTAATAACAAATTTTTCAAAGACTGTAGAATAAAAATACAGTCATTATGAGAGTTAAAAAACTTAATAAATTCTAAATTCTAGCAGCAAATGAAATAGAACATCATATTATTACCTAATTTTTAATTTTACTCTGAAATAATTTAGTACCTTTATTCTACTATAGTCTTCATTGTAGCTAATCTACAATGGCAAAAAGACAGAAACACATCCACTTCTATACTGTTAGCATGGTATTTGTTATTTTGATCCAGGAGTTTAAGAAACATCTGATAGTATTTGCTTTGGCAAAGAAGAATAACTTAACATCAATGACACTAAAATTTACCAATGACAATGTCAAATATAAAGTGCACCATTCAATAAGTCAGTTTATTCTGCAATGTCAAGATGTTATTATCCATTTCTAATTCACCTAGAAAACGCCTTAATATAATTTATATTGAAGGGCAGACAATCCTAGAGATTTGGTTTTATAACTGACATACCCTTTAGTAAAGTCAAGTCTTTACATTTCTGAAGCCCCTATGCATAAGTTTCATAATGCAGGGTTTAAACAACTGATCACACATACCAATGACCTTCCATATCTGAGTGCTGCATTTATGAATTGAACAAGCACAATGGAAAACATTGAGGAAAAAATTGTCAGTGCTGAAAAAACACAGACTTTGTTTTCTTGACATTTTTCTATAAACAATACAGTATAACAATTATTTACATAGCGTTTACATTGGATTAGCTATTATCCCTAATACAGAGAGGATTTAAAGTATATAGGAGGATGTGCATTAGATTTTATGCAAATACAGTTCCATCTTACAAAATGGACATAGGCATTCACAGATTTTGTATTCCATAGAGGGTCTTAGAACCAATCTCTCACAGATACTCAGGAACAACCATATTTGTTTATGTATTTAAAACCATAATATTGGTTTTTAAATATAGAAAAGAAAGATTTAGGATGACTTTGCTGTTATTGATGACCATTTTGGGGTACAGGCCAGATGATATTCACTATGAAGAAAAAGATGAGCTAGATCTCATATTTTCAGAACAAAAAAGGGCAAATCTCCAATATAAGCCTAACATTAAAGAATTCGTTTTTTATATTTAATCATGAAATATACTTTCCTGCTTTCACTTTTCAAGAAGCATTTGGTATTCAACTTTACCTCTCATTACAAACAACTATAAAAGTAGAAAAATATGAAAAAACAGTTTTCAGATACTTGACAACAGTCAACACATGACTGTGATTCATGACAGAAGGAAAACACTTAAGGGAATCCTATAACTGCCAATTTTCTACTGAGAAACCGTTTCTTATTCTGACAGGGAGGGAGAACCCAGAAAACCAGAAAGTGTTGATGAGATAAGGAGACAGTGATAGAATTTAGGAAAGCTAAGGAAACTGGGATTTTTCAGAGCAGAGTACCATGAACAGGGAAACAAGTCTAAGAAAAAGTTTCAGAAATTTGCATGAGATCTCTTTTGCGTTTTCTCCTAAATACTAATCTGTACACACATAGGGTGAAACTCCATGAAGTCAAGAAAAAATAATTTCCGGGAAACTTCAAGCTGAACAATTTTCTGAGTTTACATAGGCAGAGGAGATGTTCAGATTTTGACCACCCAGAGAGGAGAGAGATCTTGAATTCTTGGGGGCAATCAGAAAAACTCAGAAATTCATACCACCTTTAAAGGTATGAATTAGCACTACAATGAAACCAGTTTTGACTCACCCAAACAAACTGGTATACAAGTAACTACCTGTAAACTGACTTCAGTACACTTTAAACCAATAAAAAATATGACCCATAGCTAGCTATTAAAAATAAACATAAGCATGACAGAGATAATAATTTGGAAATTTAACCAGTTGGTCATATTTACCATTAGAGATTATTTTTACTGATTCATTCATTATGTGCTTCATATATCTTTTTTTCTCACTTCACTTTTAATTGTAGTTTATCTCTAGTAAAATTTTTATATAAGTTTTAATGTTTAAAGTATAAACAATAGTTAAACATAAAAATGATTTTTTCCAGATAGTCTTCTCGGAAAAGAACTAAATATGTGATTATTGACTTTAAAATTGTTTTACAAAACATTTTTTTCTAATGTATTAAGATTATGCAATCTTATATTAAAATATTTTATGGGCATGGGAAATAACCATATATGTTAAATGGAAAAAAATAACAAAGAAATAGCAATTAAAATGGTTGTTTTCTCACTCTAATGGAAGAGCTAGTTGTAACAGAATCCAAAAGGCCTAAAATTTATGAACCCTAGATTAGATTATCATTACAATTTTGAAATTAACTTTTTTGCTTTAAGTATTTATTTGTTTGCTTTTTGCCTTAGATTATGTATATGCACTGCATGAAATTGGCACAATTTAAATATTAAATATGATATGAAAATGATGAAGACTCTTTATTAAATAAACAACAAATGAGTGGTAACATGAAAGAAATTTTAATGTTCCTAAAATATAGAGAGACAATTGCACCACATAATGAATTTCAATTAATCATTCCATATCAGAATTAATAACATAATTTTGTTGTATTTCACTTTAAAGTAAAAGTAACTTTAAAGTAATCTTAAGTGGATTTTAAATTAGTGTTAGTACTTTTGAGTAATATCAATATGTGAAGAAAATTGTGACACTAGTGTGATATTTGATAGCTTTCTAAGAACTCACAAGCCGCTTTGTGAGTTACACATCAGAACATTAAGTGGAACTTGGTTTTCTTACTGTACAAAGAACTCAACATATTTAGTAGGTGAAATCAGGTTCACAGAAACTAAAAATGTATGTTCATTTTCAAAAAGTTGAGGGTATACTTAAATTTAAAGAATCATCAATTCAAGTAACTATATATTATAATAAATTCACTCATTCATAACCAGAAAATTATAAATAAGATTGAGGTTATATAGAAATGTAACTTTATTTCCACTTTCCTTATACTTAAAGGCTTACTAAAGTGTTTTAAAGTAAAACAAATAATAACTTGGAAAGAAACGACCCTGAATGTGCATCATTTGAAAGTGTTCCTATCATTGTCCTATGAGAAGAGGTGAAGGTCCTTGTCACCAAGGCCACTACCAAAGCATACTCATGGTTCCTCATCCTCCAGCCACAAAGTTCATCTCTGTGCCAGGTGACTGGCTAGAGGTAGATTCCTATGAATAAAGTAGATGGACTTTCAAAAACTCCTATAGGGTTGCCTGAAAGTAAGGTGATAACTAGGCTGTGAGGTAGGAATTAGCTTCGTCTTGCAAAATCAAATATTTAAGTCTGATTGGAAAATATAAATTGACATTAATTTCTTCTGGAAAAAGCCAAAAGATTTTAAAGTCATAAGAATGATCTTAACAAAAGCAAAGTATACAGTGTCAGTTAGGATGAATAAGATCTGGAACTCTATTTTATAGCATGGTGATTGTAATAATATTGAATTAACACACTTGAGAATTGCTAAGATAGTATACCTTAACTGTTCTTACCAAAACATACACAAAGCGATAAATGTGAGAAGTAACAGGTACGTTAATAGCTTGATTTAATCATGTAGGCATATATCAGAACATCATGTTCTACAATGTAAATTAATATATTTTTATTGTCAATTATTCCTTAAAGTTGATAGATCTATCAACTGAGTAAATATATATGAATTAGTTAATAATCACACTAATCATATTATTTACAATAAATAACTAGATATCAGTGATTGAAGATTAAAGAGATTATCAATCTTCATATTTCTAGCACTATTAAAAAGTGCCTTTTAGAAGATAAACTATAATTTGCATATGTAGTATTGTATTGGCATAATTATTTAGAAACTCCCATTTTGGCTTTTGGCTCAGGATCATATATTAATGTTATTCAGTTGCTGACTTTTTTGTAAATACAATCTAGGAATAATTGCTCCCAAATAATTACCGTTCCTAATAAATTCATAAATGACCACTCATCTATTTTCTAGAATGAATGACTACATTTAACTATTTCTCAACCACTGATTAATTAAAAATTTGATACTTAAAAAAAAGACAGGATCATTTAAGGAATTATTACAAGAATGTCATGCAAAGTATTCACTTACAGGAACAGCATAAACTACTGGCATGTTGATGTAATTTGTACATAGTAAGTGTGATCCATGCTCCCCAAGATGCTAAGAAGGAGAATAGAATCAGCACTGTTTTAAAATTTGATTTCACATTAATTCAAGCATCACTTATCACTTCCCAGATAAAGTCAGGTAATTTTAAGCAGTGTGTAATAGTAATGGTTTGAATTGGTATATAATTTTCTTGAAGGGATCATTTTCAAGTACTCTAATAGCTCATTTTTCTTAACATCATTTCAAGTATTTTAGGTCAAAACTATTTCAAAAAGTAACACCATACCAAAATTCCTAGGTAAATAGGTTCTTAAGCCTGATTCATTGTCCACTTTTCAAGGAATACAACATCAATTAGGAGAAAAAAGGCTTTAAATTTTATTACAGTTGGTTTTAATTTTTTCTGCGTATTACTTTAACAAGACTTCATGTTCAGGTGCCCAGGCCTCTTCCAGTTCTAGGAAAGGTAAAGAAAAAAAAAATCATAAAAATCTTGGGAAAGACCAGCATTTATGTGATGTATATGTGTGAGTGTGTGTGTTTTGTTTCCTAATTTTTGTTTTTAAAAAGTTACTTTATCTATGAGAGTATACCCTTTAACATTTCTGTTTAAAAATATCTTACTGCTTCAAACTAACACAGAAATCTGGTATCCAATGGAAATAGAAGACATGGATTATAATGTGGAAAGTAAAGTTGGGAAGATGATTTAAATAGAAAAAAAATTAAAAGTCAAAGCTAAAGTAGGGATAGTCAAAGGGTACAGGAAGAGATAGACATGTGGCATATTAATGTTTTAGTTACTAGGGAATTAAAATCCTGAAGGGAATGACAGACTCCTTGCAAACCTAATCCATTCTACTAGATGGTGCTACAGAGCTCACTTTAATCCCTTACATATTCACAGATGAGAAAAACGAGGACCAAACTAGGTAGAGAATCTTGCAAAATGTAGCTTATCTACTTAGAATTGGAATTGAAATAGTTATAGTCAAGTGTCTAGTGAGTGTTTTGACCTGGATCTTAGGAACCTCAGTGTCAAATTTAATTTTATATTTACTTGAAAATATTACACTTGAAAATAACATTTTTTAGTTCAATCTAAAATTTTTTAAAAATAGAACAGAATGCTACAGAAAGAATGCTAGACTAATGATTTCTAGTCCCCATTCATTCATCAGCCAGTTTAGTAACCTTGTACAATCTAGTAGACTGTTTTCATATAAAAATGAATTTTATGAATGTGAGTTCATTAATTATCTGAAAGTCTAAAATTTAATTTTACTTTATAAATTCCCCTTGTGTACTTTCTCCACAAGATTGTAACTTTCCAAAAGGCAATTTATTTTTCTAATAACCAATGGCTTATCTAAGTATTAATACTCAAGAGATGTCTTTAAGATTGTAGATCTTCAGTTGTATTTTGATCAAAATAATCAAAAGGAAAATCAATATTCTTGGTATAATCTTTATATGTAAAATATTATACAGGTTTCTTTTTAGGGAATACATTGAGTCTTTCATAAACAAGCAAGTGATTTCTGAAGAACAGCAAACAGAAGAACACTCGTCTGCTAAATATGGAAATGGCATGACTAGTGGAGGAGTTTCTTAGTCTATTCGAACTACTGCTATAACAAAGTATTATAAACTGGGTGTCTTATATCCATCAAAAATTATTTCCCTCATCTTTGGAAGTTGGTAGTCATAAGTGAAAGTTCCAGCAGATGCAGTGTATGATGAGGTCCTGCTTCCTAGTTCATAGATGGCCATCTTTTTTTGCTGTGTTCTTACAAGGGAACTGGAAAAAGAAGTCTCTTGGGACTGTTTTCTAAGGGCACTAATAACATTCAAGAAAACTCTGCCCATATGACCTAATTACTTCCCAAAGGCCTTACCTGATACCATCACTGTGAGGATTAAGATTTCAGTTGAATGTGGGGAGACATGGTCAGTCCAAAGCAGGGAGAAAACCAAGTGAAGGAGGTAATGTCAGTGTCATTGATTTGAATACATCAAACTGGCATGCATTGTCCCAATGTATAGAGTTCACGACTTTACTATTCCCTGAAGAATTAACATGAAATTCTTATTTGAATCTCAGCAAAACAAAACATTCAAAGACTGTAACTGCTTAAGCTAAATAGTATGAAGACCTCAAACACAGAAACCATTTCCAATTCCTGTAGAGTGTGATTCAGTCACATGACGTACACCATTAGAAAAGGTGCTTTTTGAGCAGGAATATTCCACAAGATAATTGAAAAACACCTGTGGATATAGCAGAATTGCTCACTCAAAAGTGCTGATGGAAAAACCTAAGTGACCGTGTTCATTATAACCAGAAGAAAATTGCCAATTCCCACATATCTGATTTTCAAGTAATTTCCAGGAAGACAAATAAAAAGGTGAAAAGGATGAGGCAACACACCATCGTGTGGACAACAGCAGCCTATTTTATTATTATTATTATTATTATTATTATTATTATTATTATTATTATCATTATTATTTTCTATTGGAAGGACTCAGAAAATAATACGAATTCAATGCAATCCCATCCCAATGACATTCTCCCAATGACAGAACTATTAAAAAAAAA
Source organism: Sciurus carolinensis (assembly GCF_902686445.1). Lineage (NCBI taxonomy): Eukaryota > Metazoa > Chordata > Mammalia > Rodentia > Sciuridae > Sciurus > Sciurus carolinensis. Next base: position 147,788,337 of record NC_062214.1, on the reverse strand, counting down.
GTTCTATAATTCATTTGGAAAAATAAGAGACCCAGACTAGTCAAAGCAATCCTGAGTAAAATGAACAATGCTAGAGGCATCACAATACTAAGATGGAAAAGGATAGGCAGTGGAGGGTAGGGAAGAGACTGTAAGGTCTACAAGAGGACAAGTGCCAGGATAGAATTTAAACATGCCCGGACATGTTACAAGAGTTCCTGTTTCTCAGAAAGGGCATAAGTCTCCATCTTGCCAAAAACATCTGCATAATCCATAATCTGACCTGTGCTTGCTGCAGGACAGTTGAAATATCAAAAACCAATCAAGAGTTGATTATCAACTTCTCCTTATGTGCTTTTTAAAGGAGGAGCACAGTAAGACTTAAATGGCCCCTCCTGCTCTTGATGAACAAAAAATTCTATATACATGTGTAAAGTCTAAATTTTTGATTATGTTATTAAGTTCTATGGTTTCTTTGTTCAATTTTTGTTTGGAAGATCTATCCAGTGGTGAGAAAGGTGTGTTAAAGTCAGCCAGTATTATTGTGTTGTAGTCTATTTGATTCCTGAAATTGAAAAGGGTTTGTTTGATGTACATAGATGTACTCCATTGTTTGGGGCATAAATATTAATGATTGTTATGCCTTGTTGATTTATGTTTCCCTTGTATGAAATGTTCTTTCTTATCCCTTCTGACTAACTTTGGCTTGAAGTCCACTTTCTCTGATATGAGGATGGAGACCCCTGTTTTTTTACTGAGTCCATGTGTGTGATTTGTTTTTTCTTATCCTTTCACCTTCAGTCTATGGATGTCTTTTTCTAAGAGACGAGTCTTTTGAAGGCAGCATATTGTTGCGTCTTTTTTTTTTTAATCCAATCTTCCAGTCTATGTCCTTTGATTAATGAATTTAGGCCATTAACATTCAAGGTTATTATTGAGATGTGATTTTATTCCCAGTCATTTTGGCTTATTTTTGGTTTTTAACTTGACTTCATTTCTCCTATGACTTTTCCTTTAGTGTACTTCCTCTCTTTGCTGAATTTCACTGTTGTTTTTCATTTCATCCTCATGGAATATTTTGCTGAGAATGTTCTATGGTTGCAGGGTTTCTATTTGTAAATTCTTTTAACTTTTGTTTATCATGGAAGGTTTTTATTCCATCATCAAATATGAAGGTTAGTTTTGCTGGATATAAAATTCTTAGTTGGCATTCATTCTCTTTCAAAACTTGGTATATATTGTTCTAGGCCCTTCTAGTTTTTAGGGTCTGGGCTGAGAAATCTAATGATATCCATATTGGTTCCCCCTATATGTGATCTGACACTTTTCTCTCATGACCTTTAAAATTCTATCTTTATTTTGTATGTTGGACATTTTCATCATAATGTGCGTTGGTATGGATCTGTTGTAATTTTATATATTTGGTGTCTTATAAGTTTCTTGTATTTGATTTTCCATTTCATGACTTAGGTTTGGAAAATATTCTGGTATTATTTTATTGAATAGATTGTTCATTCCTTTGGTTCATATCTCTGTGCTTTCCTCAATCCCAATAATTCTTAATTTGGTCTTATCATGAGATCCCATAATTCCTGGAGATTCTGTTCATAATTTCTTACCACACTCTATGTGTCCAACTGTATTTTCAAGATTAGGGCTGGGGTTGTAGTTCACTTGCCTAGGTAGAGCACTTGCCTAGCACATGTGAGGAACTGGTTCAATACTCAGCACTACATAAAAATAAATAAATAAAATAAAGATGTTTTGTCCATGTACAGCTAAAACAATATTTAAAAAAATATTAAATATCTTGTCTTCGTTGTCTGAGAAAATTCAAATTATTATTAAAATTCATGATGAAAAAGGAAATATCAAGATACAAACCTCAACATTATAAAAGTTATCTACACTAAGCCCAAGGCTAATATCATTCTAAATGGAGAAAAATTGGAAGCATTCTCTCTAAAAACCGGAACAAGACAGGGACGCCCTCTTTCACCACTTCTATTCAACATCATCCTTGAAACTCTAGTCACAGCAATCAGAGAGACCAAAGAAATTAAAGGGATATGAATAGGAAAAGAAGAACTCAAACTATCACTATTTGCCAACGACATGATTCTATATTTAGGGGATCCAAAAAAACTCCACAAGAAAAATTCTAGAACTAACAAATGAATTCAGCAAAGTAGCAGAACATAAAATCAACACTCATAAATCTAGTGCATTTCTATTCATAAGTGATGAATCCTCTGAGAGAGAAATTAGGAAAACTACCCCACTCACAATAGCATCGAAAAAAATAAAATACTTGGGAATCAATGTAACAAAAGAGGTGAAAGACCTCTACAATGAAAATTACAGAACACTAAAGAAAGAAATTAAAGAAAACCTTAGAAGATGGAAAGATCTCCCACGCTCTTGGATAGGCAGAATTAATATTGTCAAATGGCCATACTACCAAAAGCGATATACAGATTCGATGCAATTCCAACTAAAATACCAATGATGTACCTTATAGAAATAGAGAATGAAATCATGAAATTCATTTGGAAGAATAAGAGACCCAGAATTGTCAAGGCAATCCTTAGCAAGAAGAGTGAAGCAGGAGGCATCACAATAGCAGAACTTTAACAATACTACAGAGCAATAGTAACAAAAATGACATGGTATTGGCACCAAAATAGACAGGTGAATCAATAGTACAGAATAGAAGAGACAGAGATAAACCCACATAAATACAGTTACTTCATACTAGACAAAGGTGCCAAAAACATGCAATGGAGAAAAGATAGCCTCTTCAACAAATGGTGCAGGGAAAACTGGAAATGCATATGCAGTAAAACGAAATTAAACCCCTATCTCTCACCCTGCAAAAAAACTCAACTCAAAATGGATCAAGGACCTAGGAATTAGACCACAGACACTGCACCAAATAGAAGAAAAAGTAGACTCCAATCTCCATCATGTCAGCTTAGGACCATACTTTCTTAACAAGACTCCCAAAGTGCAAGAAATAAAACCCAGGATTAATAAATGGAATGAATTCAAACTAAAAAGCTTTTTCTCAGCCAAGGAAACAGTCAATAATGTGAAGAGAGCCTACAAAGTTGAAGATACTCTTTACCACATGTTCTTCAGATAGAATACTAATCTCCAGAATTTATAAAGAACTCAAAAAGCTTAACACCAAAAATACAAATAACCCAATCAATAAATGGGCTAAGGAACTGAGCAGACCCTTCACAGAAGAAGAAATACAATTGATAAATGAATATATGAAAAACTGTTCAACATCTCTAGTAATTAAAGTAATGTAAATCCAAAGTATCCTAAGATTTTATCTCACTCCAATTAGAATGGCTATTATCAAGAATATAAGCAACAATAGGTGTTGGCGAGGATGTGGGGAAAAAGGTACACTCATATATTGATGGTGGCTTTGCAGTTGGTGCAGCCACTCTGGAAAGCAGTGTGGAGATTCCTCAGAAAACTTGGAATGGACCCACCATTTGATCCAGTTATCCCACTCCTTAGCCCATACCCAAAGGACTTAAAATCAGCATACTACAGAGATGCAGTAACATCAATGTTTATAGCAGTCCAATTCACAATAGCTAGACTGTGGAACAAAACTAGATGCCCTTCAGTAGATGAATACTCTTCAGTAGATGAGTAGCATATATACACAATGGCATATTATGCAGTTGTAAAGAATAACAAAATTATGGCATTTGCAGGTAAATGGATGGGGTTGGAGAATATCATGGTAAGTGAAATAAGCTAATCCCAGAAAACCAAAGGCTGAATGTTTTCTCTGATAAGTAGATGCTGATACATAGGCAGGGGAGGCGTAAGGAAAGAATGGAGGAACACTGGATTGTGTAGAGGGAAATGAGGGTGGGGAGAAGGAAAAAGGGTGGTATGAGACAAACATCATTACCCTATGTACATGTAGGATGACATGAATGGTGTGACTCTACATTGTGTACAACTAGGGAAATGAAAGTTTTACTCCATCTGTATACAATGAATCAAAATGCATTCTGCTGTCACGTATAACTAAGTAGAACAAACAATAGAAATAAATAAATAAATAAATTACCTGATCTCAGGTATTACATTATAGCAAAGGAAAATGTAGCAAGATACAAAATCCTCATCTTGTATATCTTTTCAAATTTTATTTTCCCCACTTTAACTACATTCCAGCAACTTGAGCTTAATTTACTCCCCATTGATAAATTCTCTCTGCCAAAATCAGTTGTCCTCTCCTAATGCTGTATATAGAAATCATAACTTAGTATTAAGATTTAGATTAACTTTGACATATTCTAAGATCTTCCTGTCTTCCTAGTCTCTTCCTTTCTCCTTATTCCTATAGTGACCCGGAAGTTATCTAACAGAAACAACTTATGCCTTTTATTCCATAAGAGTTCACTCACCTTTCTGAAGATGCTTACCTTTTCTTTGTTAAGATCCTTGAAATCTATGCAGGTGATTATTAAATTAAAAAATTGATAGATAAATGAAAGAAAAGATGACTCTATGTTTGGAGAAAGAAAAAGCTCCATGGAAAAGTTGGGTTTTGATATTTCACCTAGGCCTTAAAAATGAGGGTAATTTGAACTAATGGAAATGAGGAATAAGGTAAGTTTGGGTTAAGAGAATCACATGACTAAAGAAAACATGTAAGGGCAAGTGGGAACCAGAAAACAGTTGAATACCTATGGATTATTGGTTGGGGACCCAGGAGAAACAAGACTAGAATAAGATCAGGGCTGGAACTCACACTTTAACACCATACCTATGTGTTTGCCTGGAGCTTTGTCCTACTGTCATGTAATGACTCAGATCTGCTCTCTTGATTCCAATTTTTACACATTCCTCCCTTTTTTGGTTATAGCCATGATTCATCTGAAAATGAGTGATATTCTAAAACACAGGACAAGTCATACCATTCATCTTTGTAAAACTCTTAGTTCTTTGTTCAGTGTTTCACTGTTTCAATTTACATCCAAACTGTTAATCAGGATGCACTTTAAATTATTAGTTCATGCACTATTTTCCACCTTTTTAAGAGTTTTCTAAACCAAAATTCAATTCTCGCCTTTTTCTTTACAAAAGAATTTTAAACATCTTTAATGCATTGTCTTAGCTAAAGTTTTTTTTTTGGTCTCTGTGAACAAAAGATCTGACAAGACTTACACAGAGGAGGAAAACTTTATCTTGGTTTCAGAGGTCTCAGTTCAAAGATGGCCAATTCCTTAGCTCTGGGCCAGAGGTGAAGCAGAACATCAAGGCCTAAGGAATAATGGAGGAAAGCTTCTCAGGACATGGCAACAAGGAAACAGAGCTCTGCTCACTAAGGACAAAATATAAACTCCAAAGGCACTCCCCAACCGTGACCTACTTCCTCCAGGCACACCCAACCTGCCTGATACTGTCTAGTTACTCCACATCAGAGGATGGATCTACTAATTAGGTTATACCTCTCACAATCTAATTATTTCACCTCTGAAAATTCTTGTATCATCTCACACATGAGCTTTTGGGGGGCTCCTCATATTTAAACCATAACACCCATTAGGAGACTTTAGATGCTCTTTTCGAGTTAATCCTTTGCCTTTAACACCAATGAAATACATGCATTATTAAACTAACACATTTTGTGACTCATTTTCTTATGTTTTTCCTTTTTAACATAACAATAAATTGGTTTGTATAGATAGCCTTAGTTATTTATTTTGTTCTAGTACTTGGAACTGAGAATAAACTCAACACCATAATAAATATTTGTATAATTTTAAAAAGTTCATAGAAGTGACCTTATGAAAACTGAACTTAAGGGAGATTTCCCTGCCAGAGAAACTGGAGGTCAAGAGCCCAGTTGTAATGGAGAGTCTCGGTGAATCAAATTGATTGAGCTATGACTTCTGTTAATTTTGGAGGCAGGTTAGCACTGTTAAATATCACAAATATGGGGAAACAAAAAGGATGGGAATTTTGAAAGTTTAAGAGATTTGTTATATATCTCATGAAAAGAGCATCTAAAGTGACATTAAAACACTTATTTCTTATATCTAATTCTTCTCAAGAGCAATGGGAAAACACTCCAAAAAAGAATTTGAAAAAGATGATTTGATTTTTCCTTAATGCAGACAAGTACAAAAATTTAACATTTTATAAGTTGTAGATGGGGCAACACTTTTGAGGTTCATTAATCCCACAAAGTACACAGGTTAGGCCAAATATCCTTTATTAATAACATAAACGATAGCCTTTAGAGTTTAAGCATTTGTGCATATGCCACACCACTGCTAATTACCAGCAGGAAGCCTACCAGTTCATATAGTATCATACAGAATGAATACGGAAATGATTTACACTCTTTTTGACAGCTTGCTTTCAAATAGTGGTCCAACGTTTCAAGTTAACAGAAATAGTCTAGACTCATTTTGTTTCTCAGATAAATGAAAGTCTAATGCTTAAGTGAAATAGAAGCTTGATGACAGGTCCAAAAATGGGTTTTGAATTGAGTATAACCAAGATCACAATTGATAACACTACCATAGTCTATTCTCTCTGTCAATAAAGAATATTTGAAAACACATCACTGCTATTTTCTCAGACATTTAAGAGGATTTTCTAAGTGTGAACTTGGAGGATATCAGACGATGTGCTGTTTGTTCTCTCTAAAATGGGATTGAATTGGCCAAACATATCCCCAGTGGGACTTCAGAATAACTCTGACCAGAACATGGTGCACAGGCAGTTTTTATAGCTCAAAATTTGAAAAATAGTATCTGCTAAAATAGATATTGGGAAAAGATAATAAATAGAACATTCTCTGTTCCAGAGGAAAACATAATTTTGATATAATACAATAAACAGAAAATATAGCTAATTTTCTAGTTTCATCAACTAATGCATATAATGAATGTTCCATTGAAATAAAGCAGGTTTTAAACAAAGGGCCACTGAAAGAGATATAAAGGATAAATCTTTAAAGAAAGCTCAAACTTAAGTAGGTATTTTGAATGTGCTTTTTGAAGACTGAAGGAATTCTATCCATTCACTATTTGAATATATATAGAATTGTAATCATCATCATCATCATCATGGTAATAGGAAAAAAAAATGAGAGGGAGGAAAGAAAGAAAAGAAAAATGCCCTCAAAGTCCTTGACTCATTTAGAGGGTTTCACAATTGAGTTGCAGAATATAAGCCCTTATTCTGGAGGACAACCCACAATACTTTATTTTTCTCCCAGTCACACAGAACTACTGTGAATCTCAGATGCTATCTTTATGGTTGATCCCTGATTCCTGCACACTCAGGGGTCCTTTCCATTTAAGCAGATACTTCAGCCTTTTGGTCTTACTTTTGGTTTACTTTCTTTGTTTAGTTAACATTCTGGCTTTAATTAAATATTTCCATAACAATTCTTAAAATTCAGTTTTTATTCTTCAGATCTGTTTTGTAGGGAAAAACCAGAATTTCCCTTTAGAGAAAGTAGGATTTCTTCAATAATGTCAACCTCATGGCTTCAAGTCCATTGCAGCATCTCAAAAGAACAAAATTCTTGCACTCTCAGAATTCTTCACAAATCTCTGCAGATACTTCCTTAAGATCCTCTGGTCTCCATTGCTTCTTTCTTGCTGTGCATTGAGCTCACAGAAGGGACTACTCCTTTGCCTTACTCACTTAATCATAGCCAGTCTCCATTGTCTTATTCATTGCTAAATCATCAGGTTTGTCATGTTATGTCACATAATTCTGGCCATTGAGATATGACAGTTTTGGAGGGTTCCTCACAGAGTTTCCTCGAACTTAAAAATGATTGGATAAAGTCAATTTCTTTCTAACTCTGCTCATTTTGATGAGGTGATATTTGGAATTATGGAAACCATCTTGGAACCCAAAAAGGCCAGTTGAAGAGAAAAACCAAACCAATGAGGTTGGCAGGGTGAATAAAACAGGAATCACCCTGTTTTGTGACAAAAATTGTAAATATCACTGAATGTTTTCACTGCCTTCTTCCTGGTTCCTTGTTCAGAAGAGTAACAAATTCCTGTATGTAAGCTGCCTTTAATGGGTTTTTGTTGTTGTTGTTGTTGTTGTTAGAAGTTAAATGCCTCCCAAATCATATTTCACAATTTTTCTCATAGATATATTTTACCCAATGTTTGTGCCCTTTTCATTCTAGTTTTGGAATTAGCTATTTATCAACCAATTTTCCACATTTACCTTTTGGACTGGGAATGCACTATGCATTTGAGAAAATTTAAACTTAATAGAGAACATAATTAAATGGTTTTTATATACTATAGAATTTCTTTCAGGGATATCAGCATTACTATTCACTTATAATATCTTCTTAGTCCTAACATAATTATTTTCCCTTGATTTTTACATCCTTTATATTCAAATATTTCGTATTTTATCTGTGAGGCTTTTGTAATAACAGAATTAGAAATATAATTCTTAAAATTTGATAGTCTACTCCTATCCTTAATAAGGCTTGATGTTTGGAGAAGAAACAACATTTTTATATTTCACAGATATTCTTAAGTTTCTTTTGCATTTATTTCTTCTTGATGTAATTTCAGAGAAAAAACACAACTGACCCTATTTTGTATAGCTTTGAACATTAAAATAATTGAATTACTTTTCATCTTGAATTACTGAAATATAAACTAATCAAAAATAAATGATTACTATGATTCTCTATGCATGACTAGTACTTTTGTTTTTAAATTAATTATGTTCTAAATAAATACAGAATGTCAAAAATTCTAGTAGAATCTAAAGCTAGGAAATCTCACTCCTGCACACCTCTGCACCCTCAGCACAAATTACATAGATTTCATCACTTAAAGCTCATTAAAATATCTACACAACAAGGAGTAGAGTCTTTTAACTCAGATATTTTTGCTGTGAAAATTTTGATATATGGATATTTACAAATTTGCTCCAAGTTCCATTGCCTTGTATTTTATTCCTACATTGAAAATATGTTGCAAAACATATTCTTCAACAACTTAAAAGCATCTCTAGGTAAAGATTCTACTATCATTAAGCCATCAGTATCTATACCATATACCATATACTATATACTATAGAAAAGTAATTGTTCTGGTTGTTATAAAATAAACCAAAAAATTCAGTGTGTCATAATTGGTTTCATTCAAGTTCCTGTTGGTTAAAATGCAATTTTAATTCAGACTTTCTATATACATAGAAACTATTTTTTCATAGCATTATCATAGAAATGTATTCAATCAAAAACTGAATGTTTACGGATAATGATTTTCTATAATTTGGAGTATGATGTTTTATTTATTACTTAGTAAAACTATTTTCTTACTAAAAACATATGCTCCCTTTTTGTTGATTTTTTGGGAAAAGTCATTTTCTGTCTTTATATTTGCCTATAATTCTCTGATGCACACAAATGTCTTTACATTTCTACAAGCAAATCATTTTCAAAATCTTACATAGTTGAAAAATTTTATGATAGTTTCTATGTTGGTCAGGTGCCAAAGAAAACACTGCAAGAATTCCCAATAGTTTTTTTTTTTCTAGTACCTTTAAAGTAAATACACTGCAAATATGTGATAATGTGGAACTTGTTTTAAGTTAAAATGAGTAAAACCAACATTTAAAAAAATACTCAACAGTAGAAATATGAGGTGAAAATCTTTACCTTATGGTAAAAATTGTGACACTGTGGAAAATTTTTGTAGGAAAAGTTAGGTAAAAGTTAAAACGGATATAGTCCTAAGGTTAAGAGTACATTACCCATGTAATAATATTTTAGACATCTCAATGAGCATGTTTTTAGTTACAAAATTATTACAGAGTGAGTTAAATAAAATTCATGTGTTACATAATTGGAATTTGTATGACTGATGTTATCCAAATATATGTCCTATGGCTAACACTACAGAAGAATTAGATTAGAAATAAATGAAGCTGGGTGCTGTGGTGAATACCTGTAATCCCAGAACTTTGAAGGCTAAGGTGGGAGGAGTGCAAGTTCCAGGCCATCTTCATCAATTTAGCGAAACTGTAAGCAACTAAGCAAGACCCTATCTCAAAATATAAAATACAAAAGGAGTGTATGGGGGTGTAGCTCAGTGGTAGAGCAGCCCTGGGTTCAATTCCCAGAAGCACGTGTGAACACACAAACACACACAAAGAAAAAAAAAATGAGTGAACTAGTTCTACCTTCTAACTTACTTAAATAATTGGTGTGATGTAAGAAATAAATTGTTCATGACCTGAAAGTTTATTTCTTCAACTTTGATCATTTATTGTTCAACTAGTGGCTCCTTGTTTTTGTTTACTCTCTCTCTGAGTAAATCTCTCAGATGTCATAAATGATCTAAAAATAGAATTGTATCCAAAAATTATAACTTCTTCACATTACCTAGGAACCCTGCATCTAGTAAATTAAACCATCTTGATCTGATAGGCAATTAGATTTCAGAACAAAGCATAACACACCATCTGGTCAAAATAATACAATTTCATTAAAAAGTACTCATTAGTATGTTGGACAACCACAAAAATCCTTGTAATGTTTGAGTATATTCATGGCACAATTATGATAAGAGACAAATAGAATTTGATTTTTAAAGTTCATGAACTAGTTTTCATTTTCTTTTTATTCAAAAGAGGATATTAAGATTGATTTAAATGGCACATATTTTTAATATAGAATAAAAATATATCCATGCCAGCTTTCAAGTGGATTATGCTAAATTCAATTGCTTATAACATTTAGTTTTTATGTAGACACATTTGAATATTGAAAATCATTTCTGCATTCGAAAATTTAGATTTAACAGTTTTAACAATTTTATCTTTGTAAAGAATAATTATTAAAACACATGAAATCCTCATGACACTTCCTTTTGACTGTGTTCATATGTCAGGACATATTTAGTCTGATTATTAACTTGAATTCCAAACTTTGTGAGCAGGTATTCATCCATTCATTAAATAATTATTGATTTCCTGCCCTGCATCAAGAATTGGAATATGCACAATTTTAGTGGAGAAAAAAATGCCCTCTACCCAGAATTACCTCCTAGTCAGAAGGCATGTTAGCAGAAAAGTTACACGAGAATGAAGTAAGTTTCTCTGAACACTAAACAATAAAGTACACCATCTCAATATGTGCACAAGCTTTGCCTGGAGGAAACAAAAATGAGTTTACTAAAAAGAAAGGATTTGTTCTGATACATGTTAAGGAATTTTCAAGGTAGAGAGAGAAAGTCCAGAGAATTCTAGACTAAAAAATTATATATTATAATTAAAATGTGTACAGGCAACAGATCCAGCTTGAGGCCTCTATCTCCATAAAACACGTGCCTTTTTCCGACTAACCTGACTGATATATTTCTCCTAATATTTCAAAACTTACCACTAGGAAGTCATTTTTGGGTTAGTTTTCCACACTCACCCTCCTGTGCTGCATGATGGGATTTGTTCCTTATCTTTATTACAGTCCCTATCGAATTATGCTGTAGCTGTTGTGGTACTTATTCCTACGTTGTAATAGTTGTTCCTATTACCAAAACACCTAAGTCAGAGCCTTGGTCACAGTAGAAACTCAGCCTGTGGATGTTAAATACATGGAGGACTAAAGTCAGACCCTATAGAAAGAAGAAAACATGAGGTCGCCTTCACAGTTGCCAGGTAAAACCAGAAGAGAAAGGGCAACTCTTTAAAGCAGGCGTGAAAATTGAGTAATCACTCATTTTTAAAAAGTAGGAGTAACAAAAGTGTTGTTCATGACGCTGTTCTTTGCAATTAGGAGACATATTCATTGCCTAAATGTGAAAAGGACAGGAGCTGAGGGAGTTGAATAATTGTAAGATAAAGATTGCTGAGCAGAAACATAAGCTGAGCTGAAGTTGCAAAAATCTATTAGTTATAGCGCTATTATTCATGAGTGGATATTTTACTCCATTAATGCTTGACAATTCACTCTTTCATTCAAGCATGTTAATGAATTTATCACACTAAATACTTTAAATAGAATACATTAGCTAAATATAATACATATCAAATAAAACCCTGGTACCTTAAGATAGTGTTCACCCTAAATTTTCTGTTGGGATTCAGGAAATAGGACTGTCCTATTTGGGTTATTCTGTCTGAGAGTTTCTTACGTGGTTGCAGTCAGGATGTTGATAAAGACAAGGGTTCATTTCCAAGATGGCCTTTGTTATAGTTTGGACTTTAAAAACATTTATTGGATAAGTTATTACAACTAGTCCACACTCATAAGTATGAGGATTAAGCTCCACTCTTTGAAGGGTGTGTCAAAAATATATAGACATAGTTTCAGTTACACCTGAGAATATTATGTTGATTAAGGCAGACAAAACCTTGCCCTTATGGAAACTGTATTCTTCTTTATGAAATCAAAGATAAATAAACAAATCAGCAAATAAAATGTAGAAGCAAACTAATTTTAGATTAAGTCTTGTGAAAGACTTAATAAAATGTCTCATCTAAAATCACAGCAACCATAACAATTGTCTTCTTATGTACAGGATTCATAGTTATCTGCAGGTGAAAAAAAAGTAAGCACATGAAAAAAGCATTCAAAGTAATCAAAACACACATATATATGCAACTTTTTCTTATTTCTTTGAAATGGTAATAGAACTCTGACTCACTGTGAGCCAGTAAGTTCTCTTTTTTTCTTTCTCTTTCCTTCTTCCTTTTCTTTCCCTTTTCTCTCCCTATCTCCCTTTCTTCCTTTTGTTTGTAATTTTCTGGTTGATCTATTGTTTCTCCATTTAGTTTTTTTCATTGTTTCTTTTGTTCTTTCTTATTCCAAAAGCATTGAAGGTAGATTTCAAACTTCACTTAACATAAACAATATAAAAATATTTCAAACAAAATAATTCCAATTTATTTATATGCATTTAACTAATAAGTTATCTGAAGCTTATCAGGAATTTCTCTAGTCACTAGAGCTAATATGCCATCAAAAACAGATCCCTTATGAACATTACAGACTAGTGGGGAAAATGGAAATTAGTTAATAATTCTAATATTTATCTAATATCACATTTATATAGTGGTTTGTGAGACAAGGAACATTATGTGTAGATCCTTAAAAGAAAGAAATCCTACCAAATTTGTAGATTGTAGGCTTTAATGAGAAAGGAACTTTGAGATGAAAAGTGAGTAGGATTTTATTAGATAGATAAAAGCATCCTATCAATGAAATAACTTATACCAGGCCCTGTGCTGCTAGAGTGAGTTATAGTGGTCCTCAGGGAGAGGCAGGATTAACCTGAGGAATTAAAGAACCTGCAGGCAGATTAGAAAGGCATACATTTTTTATGGAATAATTCTTGAGTGGTTAGCACCAAAAAGATCTGGGGTTCTTACTGGTGTACTGATTATCCAACTTCATTCAAAAGTGCTGAAACAATTGAGAAACAGACACACAACTATGATAGGGATAAAAATCTCAAGTTTACTGTTAAACAAAAATAAATAAAAATAAAAATAAATAAAAATAAATAAAACGCACAGTGAGAATCAGTTTTCTATTCATTATAGGTGGAATTATTTCCCCAAAGATGGTAGGAGAAGTGCCAGCCCCTAGTACCTAGGAATGTAAACTTACTTACAAATAAGGTCATTGCAGACACAGTCTAGGTCATTCTGGAGTCCGGTGGGTCCTTAGTTCTATATGACTGCTGTTTTCATAAGCAGGAGAGAGACACAGAGGCACACCTTGAGGACAGAGGCAGGGACTGCAGTGAAGCTGCAAGGAACAGGAAAGACAGTGACTGACCAAGAAATCAGGAGGAAGTGAGGAAGAACTCTGCCCCACAGTCTTCAGAGGGATCACTGCCTTGCCAACACCTTGATGTCAGGCTTCCAGTCTCCACATTTGGGAAGTAATACATTTCTGCTCTTTTAAGCCAGGTTTCCTTACATTGTAACTAAAGATTGAGGTAAGCACAGCTAAAATAATAGGCCTTCGTTTCCTTATATAACATGAAGTTCAGAGAAAAGATCACTGATGTGAGTTTTGACTGTGATAACTCAGTGCTTTCTTTCTATCCTGCCACATGTGGGAAGCTATGACATCTCACCATGGGGACGAATGATGACTCCCGCAACCCCAGGCATGGTGTACAGAGGTAGCAACATCCAAGAGAGTCCTGAGGATTCTTTTCTTCTTATTTCTATCCCTTTGTATCCAGTGAGAAGCTTTCTAAGAAAAAGGATCTCCAATTTATCTAATATGTAATGATTTTAACTAGTATCTGAAAGATACGGACAATAGGCCCCAGGGAGGGAACTTCCCTAACTGTTCCCCTACCTGCCCTCCTGACCTGCCCTAAATTAACCCTGCCACCAAAACTCCTTCCATAACCTGGCTCTGCTAAAACCCTATAAAACCCAGACCCTCCTGGTGGCCCGCAGACATTGTCCCCCTGAAGATGTATGTGTCCCTCTGGTGCTGAATAAATCATCACTGGTCCGTTGAGGTCGGCCTCTATTTTCTTTTTCTTTTTGTATTCTCTGTCATGTGCTTTCAGTATCCATACATATGCTAATCAGTGTTTAGAGTAATAAGGTTTTAAGATTGGTGTAGTCCATTTATCCTTCACACCAGTTCCTAGAGGAAGTGGAGACCATAACCATATCTGAGACTGATGGCACCGGAAGATGACTACCCAAGCAAAATTAATGTGTCTTCCATGATCTTCTCAAAGAAACAGGAAAGGGTGTGTCTGTTGGGAGGGAAACCTGAAGCAGCTGCCACAATGAATGAAACCATTCATTATAAGTGGGCTGGAATGACATACTGAGGATTTCATACATGTTTTAATTTATTTTATTTTCTTCTGTAGGGAAAAAACTTCATCTATGTTTGCTGGCTTTGGGAGATAGAGAATGAAAGTGAATCCAAAGGAGGTTATAAATGGATGACTATTATTCTAAGAGAGTAGCCATGCCTCTGAAAAATAAAAACTGAACAAGCTCTTTGATAATTGCTATTATTGTTGCTGTTGTTTTGCAGTAAGGAGTTGGGCCTCTGGCTGATTGGAGGTCAACCTCCATTGTGGAGAGGCAGAATGCACACTTTGTGTTTCCATGAGTTGCTAGAAAAATGCCAAAACTCTAAAATTAATCCTGGAAGGTTCAGAAAAAGGACAAAGATGGTGGGTATCAAAAAAAGTGGTTTCTGAGCATTTTGAGTTATGTTTCCCCAGGATGTAAAAATATTAAAAGAGAAATGATTCCAGTCTAATCTGTTTTATATTATAAAATTTATCTTCATAGAAATTCAGTAAGAATTTAACTCAATGAAACTCTGTTAGACAATAGGTGCTTTTTTTCCTTTCCATCAATTTTGCAGAGACTTTTGTAAATGATGCAAGTGACTTGGTAATATGTATTTCAATACTTGGGAGTTATTCTGTTTTTGTTTCTCTGAGATATTTCATGTGTCACAGAAAAGTCTGAAAAATTATGACTTTAGCTCATTTAGATATGCACAAATATAAAGGGAAAAGTTTCCTAAAGCCACTCAGGATAAGCAGTCTACAGTGATCAGATACCGGAAGATGTCGGTCCCTGAATTCACTGACTGTGACAAAGTAGGTTGATTTGTCATTGTTGTTGTTTTGTTTACCCTAATCTATAATTGAATAATACATTATAGGTCCACCCCTTACCAAAATAGGGAAGATATTCAGATGTCTGGTAACTAAAAACATGACAAATATTCACTGTGCAGTCAACCAGATTTTAATCTAGGCCAAATCAAATTTCATTTTCTAAATCTCAAAATGTTATCTCCCTCTTAATAAGCAATATAAAATAGTGGTTTATAAAAAATCAAACCATTGAAATTATTTAAAATAAATCTAAAATCCTGATTCTCAATAAATCAGTTTAGCAATAACAAAGTCTTAACAGAAAACAAAGAAATACCTATTAGGTTTTAGAGAAGAGTTTCCTTCAGGGAAAGAAGGAAATTATTATTTGCCAAAATTCTATTGTTAGATGTCAGGGGCGGGCTCTGAGGGCCCCAGGGCCGCACCGCAGCGGGCAATCACAGTTAGAGAAAACAGGTGATCACAGGAGAAGAGGTGCCTCCCTAGAAGGGTCTGAGAAGCACCTGGAGAGAGAGGGTAACTTGACTCAGGACCAGTGGAATCTTTGGCTGACACAATGGAAAAGAATCCAGGCACGGATGGAGTTTATTTAGGAAAGCAGATACTTAATCAAGGGAGAATACTGACACTCTTGAAAATGACAGACCTGCTTTTGGGGTTCTCCATTCTCTTAAAGAAACTTGGTGAGGATCGGGTATGGAAACGTATGTAGGAATGCTATCACACTAGTGATCTCAATATGTTTCTAGTTCATTTTCAGGATCCTCAGGCTAATGTGGTTTTCCTCATCTGATCAGTAGACTGTACTGAAAAGACCCTTAAATTATACATTTCTCAAAATATTGTGTCTCTCTTTACTTAAACTATTTGTGGGAGAAAATTAGCAGTGCCCACGTAGATTACAGATTTCCCAGGAATTTGGGTGTAGCTAGTCTGAGAAAGACAGACAGACTTAGAGAGTAATAGACCTGGAAAAGTATGCAGAACTTCTGAATTGAAACCTTATTTTTCCTGTCTAACCATTCTTCTTTCTTCTATCCTATCTCAAGGTGAGGGTGAAATTATCTTTTTTTTTTTTTTTTTGCCTTTAGGTGAAAAGCTCTATTTACTGAATCCAAAAGAGCACCACCCCAAATTTTATACTCCAATAAATCTTTGTCCTCTTGAAATTTCTAAGAAGTAAGAAACATTCTAACATTTTTTTTTTTTTTGGAAAAAAAAAAACAAACTTACTATGATCCATTTTGCAATGCAGTTTGATAGAGGAGACTGAACAAGGATCAAGAATGCTGTGCAGTCTACCCAGTACAGAGGAACTTGGGAGTAAGCCATTACTGTCTTACATTTACAGTAAGGGTCAATTCTTTATAGATTTGACTAGGAAAGAAACCAAAAGTGCTTCTCATTGACCCCACCCTCCTTTTATCCCTTAAAAAGAGTATGTCCTCATGAATCTTTCATATTCAAATCATTTAGCACATTCTGCTGACCAATTACTACAAAGGTACCCAAGAAACATCAAAGCATCACATTGTACCCATGAATAGACAGCATGTACAATCATTACTTATCAGTTAAAAATAAAGCTAAAAAGAAGGTAATCCAGATTACCTTCTCAATTCCTAATCCTGATTCCTCCTTTATCATTGATCAAATTTTTGCATAAAATAATTTCAGGGATGGGTGCATTTTTTGGTACTGCCTACAGTCCTTCATGTCTCCACTCTAGTTTGGACCCACAGTCATTATCTGAATAGTCCTCTTGCCTAGAGACTTACTCCCTTTACTATATTTATGCTGAAAGAGTGATCAATATATTTGAAAGGTTCATTTGAAACTGATATTCATCTGTTTAAAAATAGATACAATTATCCACTGTCATCATGATAAGCTAATAAATACAGAGACCTCATTCCTAAATCTCTATATAACTCCAGTATAATAGTTATCCTAAAATAATCTTTAAAAAATATATTAGAGAGATTTGGGAATAACTCCAGAATTTTGAGGTAAAATTATCTTCCAAAACTAAAAAAAAAGTAGGAAAATTGTCAATTCATGAATGAAATGAGCCATCTGTGATGAATATCCATCCTAACAATTTTCTAATAAGGGATACAAGAAGGTTCAGAAATTCTTAAAAGTTATTGTGTATAGCCTAGAGGGATTATAATATTTTAGAGAAACTAAAAGCATCCCCCAATGAATTTTATTATATTGATCTGAAGAATGTATCAAGAGAGAAAGTCAATAAAGAAAATAAAAGAAATAAGTTCTGAATCATAAAAATTTTAGCGAATCACCAATAGTTTCCAGGTTATTCATTAAGCAGCAGACACAGCATTTTAGTTCTTTTGGTAAATATACTTCTGTAGGATAACTGGATACTTCAGATAAGCACATTTCTTAGTGCTAGTTTTTAAATAACCCATAGAATATCCTATGATCTAATGCCATACCCACCAAGCAACCTTTAAATATAATTTGTGCTTTCAACATTTTTTTTCCTGCATGTATTTTAGGCCAGGGAAGGTATAGAGGTGCTGTGTACTATAATCTGTTATCAAAGTAATTGTTTTAATATTTATATTTCTGATTACATTAGTTTTCTGATTCATACATTTATACATCTGTCCCCTATAAGTTTGGTTAACAGGCATTTAGAGGCATTAATTGATTATATACAATTTGTGTCTCCAGAACTGAGGATAAGCAAAATATGACACAAAATTTGCCAATGGGGTGAATACCTTATAATACACAAAAGGTAGAATTGTAGGTAATTTATAATCAGATAAAGTTAAAGAAAGAATACAGAAAAAAAATCTATTGAACTTATTTATTAAACAAAAACGAATCTAGCACCAATATGCATATTTATGGTACGAGATTTTTGAGTACATAGTAGCAAATAGAGCTCAGATGCTGCACTCTTGAAGCTTACAGTCTAGGAGGAGTGCTTGCTAGGTTGTTATAATATAAAAAGATAAGTGCTATAAATTCCATTCATGCATTCACATAAAAGATTCATGTATAGGCAAATGGAAAAATTCCAAGAAGTTTGAAATATACTTGCAAGGGCATGAGGACATGAAACATCATGGTACCTATTGGATGGGCAAGTAGTTTGATATGATGAGAGCAATAATTCTTAAATTTTATTATGCATATAAGTCACTCAGGTAAAAAATTAAAATACAGATTCCATCCTCTGATTCTGTAGGTCTCCAAGATTTCCATTCTGTAGGGCTAGAATAATCTTCCTTCATATTAAGAACTCTATGCAACTGATGCAAGTGGTCAATGGATCAAGACTGAGAATAGGACGGAGTAAGGTATATGAAGTTTTTGATGGTGTTCAAGAAAAGATAAACCTGATCTTACTGTTTTATTTTAGTTTTTTGCAGGTCTTTTTTTTTTTTTTTTTTTGTACCAAGGATTGAACCCAAGGAAGCTTAACCACTAAGTCACATCCCCAGTACTTTTCTTAAAAAAATTTTACTTTGAGGCAGGGTCCTGATGAGTTGCTTTGGGCTTCACTAAGTTGCTAAGGCTAACTTTGAACTTGAGAGTCTCCTGCGTCAGCCTCCTGAGTCACTAGGATTGCAGGCATGCACCACTGTGTCCAGCTGATCTGTTTTTTAATAAAAAAAAATTAATATGCATTATATGTATATGTATATTTATCTTTATGAGTTTAAATAATTCATGAACAAATTATCATTATCAAAGCAAATTTTGATGATAATGTATATTCTAAATCAGAAATTGTATACTACTTTTCTATTGCTCCTGTAGGAAATTATTAACTTATTTGCTATTATGATTTGAATCGTAAATGTCTCCCAAAGGCCCATATGCTAAGCACGTAGTTGTCAGTGTAGTGCTACTGGGAGGTAATGGAGCCTTTAGGAGGTGGGGCTAGTGGAAGTAGGCTAGGTCGCTAGGCCTGTGCCCTTGAAGGGGATGTTGGGGCCTGGACCTCTTCCTCTTTGTTGTACTTCCTGCACACCATGAAGTGAACATCTATGCTTTAGATGTGCTCTCCTGTCATGATGTTCTGCCTTACCACAGGCCCAAAATAGTGGGGCCAAGTGTCCATGAACTGAAACTTCTGAAACCATGAGTTAAATAGACCTTTCCTACCTTTACTTTGATTTTCTTAGGTATTTTGACACAGAAATGGGAATCTTAGTAAAATGGTTGGCCTAAAGAAAATTACCTTAAAGTTCTTTATATAAAAATATGATACATAAATCTCACCAGAGAATCAACATATTGGGCAGAAATGAGTTCCTTTCTGGAAACTATAGCAGAGAATCCATTTTCTGCTCATTCAGGTTACTGGGAAAATGCAGATCCTTGCAATTATAAACCGAGGTCCTTGTTTTCTCATTGCCAGCACCTTTTTAGGATATGAGAATAAGCATGTATCCCCCCTTTTCTACACACAGGTCACTCTGTTGGTAATTTGAAATTTAGAACATTAAGCATTTCTGCTATGCTATGATCTGAAGGCTTCTGCCATTGTCCCTATCCCCTGCAAATGGATACGCTAACCACTAACCCAAGGAGATCCTGTTAGGAAGTTGGTCCTTAGGGAGGTGATTACCTCTTGAGTGTACAATATAATAAATGGGATTCACCTCTTGAGTGTACAATATCATAAATGGGATTATCTTCCTTGCAAAAAAAAAAAAAAAAAAAGAGGCTGTAGAAACTGCTGGTCTCTTTCACCACCTTCCAGTGAGAAGGTGGTCTTCTTTGAGGAAGTAGACCCCCATCAGACATGGAATCTACTATTTACTTGATCTTGAACTTCAGCCTCCAGAAATGTAAGAAATCAATCTCTGTTTACATTAATCATCCAGCCAATGGTATTTCTGTGATAGAACCCCAAAGAGACCATTTGTCTTCTCTTAAACAGAAAGGTTATCTGTCAATGGAGGAGTAAGTCAATAACTTATTGGAGTATATAAATAAAGTGACATAAGTCTGGAAAAAACAGTGACAAGAGTGGGAAACAAAATTGACAAAAATTTTTAAAAAGAGAATAAATTTTGCTATCAAGAATTTGTGGGACAATAAACTGCCTATTTGTAGACTATTCCTAGCAACACTACCCTGTTTAGGATAGAAGTGGTTCAGATAGATCTTGAAAGTGAGTAGTTTTCAGAGTTGATATAGTGGGATAAGGAAAAAAGGACTTCAAGTGTTCTATTAAGGAGAGTCATTTAAGTGGTTAGTAATACTACTAGGCTCTACAGAAGGGGTTTTTCTCAAAAGAGGGGTAAGTGTGAAAATGGGGAGAGATCAAGGAACTTACTCTTGTAGAATAAGTTGATAAGGATGAGAAAGTTGAACTCACAGGAGATTGTCCTTAGTTATTGGTGCAGAAGTTTTAGAATAGCAGCAATTGTAAGAAAATTGCAGTTTTAAGAGCAGTTGGGAGAATGGACTGCTGAAGTTGGAAGTGGAGTTTACTGTTGTTTGATGAGTTGACAGACTAAGAATGCTCTTAACCTTTGGTCCTTACTTGGGCATGCTCCAGGATGTGAATTTTCCTGGGGAGAGTACAGAGCTATCATCATGTTTTCGAAACTCTAGGTTAAGCCTCAGAGTACAAAAACCAAATTAGATAATCAGATGAGTCTACATTTAAGGAAATTGCTATTTCCAAATTCTTTGTGTGTTTTTTTTTTTTTTTCTGCCATAGTGACTGTAATTATCTTCTTTCCTGCCTGTGCCTTAGTGTTTGCTCAGATTTGTGTGTCCTTCTTCACGAGTTTCAGGGAGATGTAGCCTCTTAATTTGATTTTAAGAACTTTAAATATCATTTTAAGTTTTAAAACTTAATTTTATGCTTTGCTAATTCACTGGAATCACAGATGAATATGGGACTTGAGGTATTTGAAAATACACAAGACGTTTCTTTGTGCCTACCTTTGTGGAAGAAGAAATTTAGGATAAATCTGGATGCTATAAACTGCTTTAAAATGAGAAGGAAATGATTCTCATAACAGGGAAAGAAGTGATCATTTCTATGCTTGAAAGGAAACATTCAGAAAGCTTACGTTTGTAGCAAAAATGTAATCCCAAAATTGACACTTGATAGATTTTACAAATACCTCAGTGTACGGAAATCCATCAGGAAAATGACAAAATGATAAAAGAGAATGTGGCACAGTAATATTAGTGAAGACTGAAACTTGTGCTAAGAAAGCCATCCTACCCCTGAGAACATCATCAGAGCTATTAACCAACCAGTACGCAGTGCCAAACCAACATACTTGGAGTGATTGATTAGAAAGAAACTGAGTTTATACTTTGTGCACTCACCCAAAAAGACTGAAATGATATTGACCTGTGTAAAATGCTAGGCTTTTTTGAATCAAGGAAGTTGTACAGTTTATGCAACGAAAAGCTGAAATATTTCTATGAAGTCAACAATATTTAAAAAGAAGAAAAAATAAAAACATAGATAGGAATAAGAACCAGTGGTAGGGGAAAATGACATGAGCACCTCACTTGTTTCATAGTCTATTGTTACTTCCATTATAATGCTGAACATTCGCTGAGCAGCGTGTACTAGTTCTCACTCTAAATATTTCAGGTACTATAATCACCACCCAAATCCATGAAGTTGTATTGGTTTGCACATTTTGAAAACAACGAATCAGATACAAAGAATAGATGATTAATTCTTTCCATGATGCACAATTAGAGAATGATAGAACAAGACTGTTCCACCAGTCTAATTGAAGAATGGGTTTTTATTTTCTAACCATTCAATAATGACAGGTCTGATCACTGCCAAATGATTTTACATAAAATAACCTTATTCAATATATATATATATATATATATATTCTTTCTGAATTTAAGATTTTTAGAAAGGAATCATGGATATAAGATGTACATTATTGGCATACTAAATGATTTGCAGTTAGAAATGAAAAAAAATTATAAATTATTAGATTGTTGTGAAGGGTCATGGATATAAGGCAAGTTATGTTACTTCTTTATGGAAGCAATAAGAGAATTTCTTATTACACTAAAAAATCAGAGTCTAGTTTCTGTATTAGACATATTCAATTCCCAGTTTTGCCAAGTAGAAACTGGTTGTACTCAGTTATGTCATTTATCTCATCTGTTCAATGGGAAGAATGAACTAATCTATTTAACAAGGTTATTTTGACAACTGCATAAGTTAATGTACATTGAATGCTTAGCAAAATATCTGACAAATGGTGAATAATTAAAAAACCCAACACAATAATTTAAAACAAAACAAAATACATAATTGATTCATTTTTACATTGTAATAAATAGGTTGGAAAATAATTACAGTTCACTTATGAGGAATATATTTTAGGGTGATATACTATTTTCACTAAATTTTTCATTATACCTATCATTTAATACTAATATTAAGAGTATTATAATTATAAAGAAGTGGTAATAAGGAGAATAATTCTAGCCTGTTAAAATCCTATTAAACAAATTAAAAAATCAGTTTATACACTGAGAATAAGTAACAATAATAAATTTTAATTTCCTATTTAACTTTTAATCAACTGCATATTTTGATTCACTTCATAAATAAGGACTCATTGTCAAATTATTAATCATCAGGTTTGCAAAATGCATGAATAAACAGATGTGTTTGGCAGTTAATACTTTCCCAAGGTAAGCTTTATTTTATTCTTTATAGGTTTATTTTTAAAGTATTTTAATCTGCACATATTGACAAATACTGACACAGCATTATCAATTCAGTGGCACAAGCTTTACTTTGCTCTAAACATTTCAGCCTTTGAGCTTTGCTAAATTGAAATGTTCGAAATTCTTTCAATTATCAGCTTGAAAGAACTTCAACTGCTTAAAAATACTTTATACAGGAAATGACCTGTAGCATATATTTTAATATACTTGCTTCAGAATTTTTGCCTTTTAGTTCCATTAGTAGAACACTAGCCATATTTAATAATAAGCACTGTTTATTCTGTGTTGTGTCCAAGGCTACTGAACTTTATATTTTTACTTCTTTTGTTGTTGTGCAGTTATTTAATTGACATATTTTAAATTTTCTCTTTAAACACCTGAGGAAATTATGAACAATTAAATGACTGAGGAACAAAGTCATTTAGATACAGAAAATCAGCTTAAAATAGGACAAAATATGGTGTCAAAAAATAAATTCTAACGCATTTGAAATTATTATTTTGTATTAAAATAGTATTTCAAATCAGTGGTAAAACACCAGATTACTTGAATATATAGGACTAAAGATTAGACATTTAGGGAAAATTTCCAAGTTAGTTGTTTATTCTCTTTGTTGTCGTTGGTTCTTTTTAGTTATACATGACAGTGGAATCTGTTCTGATATAATTATACAAGCATGCAGTATGTCTTATTCTAGTTAGAACTCCATTTTTGTGGATATACATGATGGTGGTATTAACTGTGATGTTTTCAGATGTGTACATGGAAAAATTATGTCGGATTCATTCCATCGTCTTTCCTTTTCCTATCCCCTCCCTGCTTTTCCTTCCCTCTTTGTCTAATCTCTTAAATTTTATTCTTCCCCTCCCCACAATTATTGGGGTTAGCTTCCACGTATCAGAGAAAACATTCAACCTTTGGCTTTTTTGGACTGACATATTTCCCTTAGCATGTGATAGTCTCCAAATCCATCCATTTACTAGCAAATTCCATAATTTCATTCTTCTAAAAGAATGAGCGATACTCCCTTATGTATATATACCATACTTTCTTTATCCATTTATCTGTTGAAGAGCACCTAGGTTGGTTCCATAGCTTAGCTATTGTGAATGGAGCTGCTATAAACATTGATATGGCTATGTCATAGAAGTATATATCCTTTGGGTATATACTGAGGAGTGGGGTAGTTGGATCAAATGGTGGTTCCATTCCTAGTTTTCTGAGGAATCTTTATAATGCTTTCCAGAGTGGTTGTGCCAACTGGCAGTCCCACCAGCAATGTATGAGTGTACCTTTACCCCAAATCCTCACCAACATTTAGTGTTACTTGATTGCCATTCTAACTGGAGTGAGATGAAATCTCAGTGTAGTTTTCATTTGCATTTTTCTAATTGCTAAAGATGTTGAATATCTTTTCATAATTTGTTGATACCATTTGTATTTCTTTTGAGAAGTGCTTTTTCAGTTCCTTTGTCCATTTATTGATTGGATTATTTAGTTTTTTTTTTGTGTGTGTGTGTGTGTTAACGTTTCTGAATTTTTTTGTATATTCTGGAAATTAACATCCTATCTGAGGGGCAGGTGACAAAGACGTTCTCCCATTTTGTAGGCTCCCACTTCACACTTTTGTTTCCTCTGCTGTAAAGAAGCTTTTTAGTTTGATGCCATCCCATTTATTGATTTTTTATTTTAATTCTTGCATTTGGGAGTATTATTAAAGAAGTCAATTTGAGTAATAATTCTTGATTATCAACCCCAAAATAGTATGTTTTTATACAATTAAATACTTGCGTTCTTACACCTTTTCCATTGTTGCATTTTATGAAAATTTGGAAACTTTATCTCATTTTCCTTTTTCTCAATTTGTACTGTTCATATGTCAAAGGGTCACTGTCTATCCAGAGGTTACATTTAACTTATGGCAAATCCTAAAGAAATCTCAGTGTTTTCATTTATGGAGTGTTCTGAAAATTCAAACACTGAATGACAAGACCTTTGAAACTCAGTTTCTCCATAATTTGAAAAGGTGCTACCATACTTTATCCACTCGACATTTTCTAGGCAAATACTGGTAACTGATCTTGTCAGTTGGTCTTTTTTGCAGAACCAAGATGCCTTCAGAACTTTTAATTCAAGGTGTGGAGGCTTTCTTAGATGTCATCTTCAAGCACATGATCACCAAAGCTCATTTGTGTTTTGAAACCAGACTGTCTTTTAGAATTATATACATTTATAACTGACAGTAGTGTATTTTCTTAGTCATTGACAAAAGTTCGCCTTAAGAGTTTATTCATAAGATACAGGGTCTCTGGTCTGATTCCGAGGTCCTTGATCCATTTTGAGTTGAGTTTTGTGCAGGGTGTGAGATAGGGGTTTAGTTTCATTCTGTTGCATATGGATTTCCAGTTTTCCCAGCACCATTTGTTGAAGAGGCTATCTTTTCTCCATTGCATATTTTTGGCACCTTTGTCTAGTATTAGAAATTGTATTTATTTGGGTTTGTGTCCATGTCCTCTATTCTGTACCATTGATCTACCTTTCTATTTTGGTGCCAATACCATGTCGTTTTTGTTACTATTGCTTTGTAGTATAGTTGGAAGGTTTGGTATTGCAATACCCGCTGCTTCACTCTTCCTGCTAAGGATTGCTTTAGCTATTCTGGGTTTCTTATTCTTCCAAATGAATTTCATGATTGCTTGCTCTATTTCTGTGAGATAAGTCATTGGAATTTTAATTGGAATTGCACTGAATCTATATAGCAGTTTTGGTAGTAAGACCATTTTGACAATATTAGTTCTGCCTATCCAAGAACATGGGAGATATTTCCATTTTCTAAGGTTTTTTAAAATTTCTTTCTTCAGTGTTCTGTAGTTCTCATTGTAGAGGTCTTTGACCTCTTTTGTTAGATTGATTCCCAAGTATTTTATTTTTTTCAAAGCCATTGTGAATGGGGTAGTTTTTCTAACTTCTCCTTCTGAAGATTCATTACTTATGTATAAAAATGCATTGGATTTATGAGCATTGATCTTATATCCTGCTACTTTACTGAATTCACTTATGAGTTCTAAAAGTTTTCTGGTGGAATTTCCTGGTTCCTCTAAATATATAATCATGTTATCAGCAAATAGGGATAGTTTGAGTTCTTCTTTTCCTATTCATATCCCTTTAATTTCCTTGGTCTAATTGCTCTGGCTAGAGTTTCGAGGACAATGTTGAATAGAAGTGGTGAAAGAGGGCATCCCTGCCTTGTTCCAGTTTTAAGGGGGAATGCTTTCAGTTTTTCACCCTTTAGAATGATATTGGCCATGGGCTTAGCATAGATGGCCTTTACAATGTTAAGGAATGTTCCCCCTATCCCTATTTTTTCTAGTGTTTTGAGCATGAAGGGATGCTGTAATTTATCGAATGCTTTTTCTGGATCTATTGAAACAATCATGTGATTCTTAACTTTAAGTCTGTTGATGTGGTGAATGACAGTTATTGATTTCCAGATGTTGAACCAACCTTGCATCCCTGGGATAAAACCCACTTGATCGTGGTATACTATATTTTAAATATATTTTTGTATGTGATTTGCTAAGATTTTGTTGAGAATTTTTGCATCAATGTTCATTAAGGATATTGGTCTGGAATTTTCTTTCCTTGATGTGTCTCTGTCTGGTTTAGGTATCAGGGTGATATTGGCTTCACCCTGCATCTTATAGAAGAAGAAGTAGGTCCAAATCTTCAACATGTCAGCTTAGGATCAGACTTCCTTAACAGGACTCCCATAGCACAAGAAATAAAAGCAAGAATCAAAAACTGGGATAGATTAAAACTAAAACGCTTTCTCTCAGCAAAGGAAACTATCAGCAATGTGAAGAAAGAGCCTACAGAGTGGGAGAAAATCTTTGCCAATCATACTTCAGATAGAGCACTAATTTCCAGAATATATAAAAAACTCAAAAAACTCTACACCAAGAATACAAATAACCCAATCAACAAATGGGCTAAGGAAATGAACAGACACTTCACCAAAGAAGATCTACAAGCAATCAACAGATATATGAAAAAAATGTTCAACATCTTTAGTAATAAGAGAAATGCAAATCAAAACCACCCTAAGATTCCATCTCACCCCAATTAGAATGGCGATTATCAAGAATACTAGCAACAATAGGTGTTTGTGAGGATGTGGAGAAAAAGGTACACTCATACATTACTGGTGGGGCTGCAAATTAGTGCAGCCACTCTGGAAAGCAGTGTGGAGATTCCTCAGAAAACTTGGTATGGAACCACCATTTGACCCAGCTATCCCACTCCTTGGCCTATACCCAAAGGACTTAAAATCAGCATATTACAGAGATACAGCCACATCAATGTTCATAGCCTCTCAATTCACTATAGCCAGATTGTGAAACCAACCTAGATGCCCTTCAATTGATGCATGGATAAAGAAACTGTGGTATATATATACAATGGAATATTACTCCACCATAAAGAATAATAAAATTATGGCATTTGCAGGCAAATGGATGCAGTTGGAGAATATCATGGTAAGTGAGATAAGCCAATCTCAAAAAACCAAAGGACAAATGATCTTGCTGATAAGCGGATGATGACACATAATGGGGGGTAGGAGGGGGGCAAAAATGGAGGAAGGAGGGACTGTATGTAGGATAAGAGGGGTGGGAGGGGTGGGGGGGAAGGAAAAAAATAACAGAATGAATCAAACACTATTACCCTAGGTAAATGTATGATTACACAAATGTTATGCCTCTACTTCATGTACAAACAGAGAAACAAGATGTATCCCATTTGTTTACAATAAAAATGAATTTAAAAAAAAAGAGTTTATTTATGAGTATGATGCAGAAACATTTCTAACTTGCTGGCATGATGTGATATTGTTTTACCAGGATGTTTACAAATGGCATTGAAGTAGTAATTTACTCACTGTAAAAATTTTAAATTATAACATTCTCTTAAGATTTAAAAGCATCAGATGTCTTGCATATACTCTATTTTCTTAAAATTTCTAGGTAGAAAGTCTTGAATTAAGAAGAAAATATTATAACATTAAGTTTAGCAGATGTGTTTTAATAATTATGCTATTCACTCAAGAATTTTATTACTTTGAGTTGCGAAATTCAGTATATTCCATGACACTAAGGAAGTTTTCTGTCGAAATATGTTATTAACATTCATTTAAAAGGTCATATATTCCATCAAATTGGTGTAACATATTATAATGCTAAAATTAAACCAATCTGATTTGGTGTCCTTAAAGGTTGGTTAGGTGTTACTTGTGGCTCTTCTCTACCTTTTATAGCTGAATTGGGTATAAAGTCAAGGAGTTAGCTTTTTCAAGCACTTATTTCAGTTAATTAATACATAGCTAACAACTTTCACAATATGTCAAGAAACGTGCCATATACACCCATTTCAGTTAGCTACTACATTCTCTGAATAAGCTCCAAATTCCAAAGTCAGGGTACATATATTCCTAGTATGTATCTTAGCTCTAATAGATGATTTTATTATCTTTGGATATTTTTCTTTATTGTGCTCTGTGTTTGGTATCAGGATCCTTTTAGTATAAGTTGAAATTTTAAATTGACTTCTCTTTCTCCTGAATAAGAGCTCTTTGAAGCCATTCTCATTCTAACAGCCAAATGACAGAATAAATACTATCCCCACCAGGGTGGAAGGACTTGACTTTGTTAGAAATAGATTACTATTAGCACTATGAAAAAGTATCTCTCTCCCTGGAAGTGAGTCTAAATAACATGCAGAGTCCTTTCCTGATCTCCCTGGAAGTGAGTCTAAATAACATGCAGAGTCCTTTAGTTCTTATTTTGAACTAAAAGGAAACTTTCTCAAATGTCACTTCACCTGTCATTTTATCTTCCTTTAGCAGGTATACCCAAACACCTACCTGCTGTATGCCAGAAGAGTCAAGTATTTGCTCCTTCATCAGCACATCCACTAGAGAAATAATTATTTTTCTTAAAAGTTCTGTTTGTGATTATCTAAACTTCATTGAAAGAAAATACATAGATTTAACACATATCAAAATATGAAAGATTTTTAAATTGAATATATTATTTTTGTTCCCTTATAACACAATCATATAAATCATAGTACATGTAACATATTATATTATATTAAATAATACTATGTTATCATATAATAATTGTATTTGAAATAGTAAAGTGTCATGGAAAGAAAATAGTCAATATTGGTTGCTATAATCTACTGAGAATAACATTTTGGTTTTGTTTTGCTTTGCTTTAGCTATCATAAACTTGTTCCTCTACATCAGCTACAGTAACTGAAGTGGTAGTTACTAGGCCACCTTGACCATGTATATTAGTTAGGGTTCTTCATACAAACTAAGGTCTGCAGTTGAAAAGCTGGAGACCCAGGATTGCTGATAAGTGTTTAATTTCAGTCTGATGCCAGTAGGCTTGAGATTCAAAAAGAGCAAATGCTTCAGATTTAGCCTGAAGGTAATAGAAGACTGATGCCCCAGCTCAAGCTGTCGGCCAGGAGGAATCTCCCCTTACTCTTTGTAATATGAGCATTTTCACAGGAGGTTGTGACCTGATTGTATGAGGACTAAATGCATCAAGAGGAAAATCTGCTCTATGTCTATCAATAATAACCTCATCTAAAAAACAGACTCCCCTCGAATAATGTTTGACCAATTATTCCGGCATTCCCTGGTCCATCAAATTTCACATAAAACTAATCACCAGACCGTGTCTCATGTGATATGCAAAAACAATCTAATGGAAGATAGGGACTTTGCTTCTTATGTAATAGGACTTGGAAGAGAGGGTCAAAGAGAGGCTTCACTGTAATGCAAGGGAGAAGAGCTGGAGGAGGGAGCACTAAAAAAGTTTTGATCCTGTTTATAGAATGCAGCTGCTAAGACCCAGCTTGACCTACCAGCATGTCCATGATTAAAAACAATCACCACAGCTGGGCATGGGGGCACATAATGGTAATCCCAGAGACTTGAGAGGCTGAGATAGGAGGATTGTGAGTTCAAAGTCAGCCTCAGCAACTTAGCAAGACCCTAAGCAACTCAGTAATACCCCGTCTCTAAATAAAATACAGAAAAGGTCTGTGAATGTAGCTCAGTGTTTAAGTGCCCCTGGGTTCAATCCCTGGCATAAAACAAAACAAAACAAACAAATAAATAAAACAATAGGGAGTTCAAACACTGTCAGGTTCTGATCCATCTGGGCTTATACTGCTAGCCAGATATACTTTAAGAAAGATGATTGAGTATTTGAGGATATACCTACCTTGGTACCATAAGTAGAGAAAGTCTTTGTTCTTTATCTACTTATTCAACTCACCCCAACGTATAATGATGAAGCTCTCTCCTTATTAGTATTTAATTAGGTGCTGAAAATACTAACAGAATGAAGCACAGTAGTGGGCTGGAAAACACTGAAAGGGGCTCTGTCAGTTATGGCAGAAGCCATTCTGTAGCACTGGCTTATCTCCCAGGGCTTGAGATACAGTCTCAAAACTACTTATTTAAGGCAGCTGCACTATGTGCAGATGTGACTTTCCTTTTAAATCTACTCATGTCATACTTTTAAAAAAATTTTTATTATTGGGCTGGGGATATGGCTCAGTGGTAGAGTGCTTACCTAGCATGTACAAGGCTTGGGTTTGATCCTCAGCTCTGAAAAAAGAAACATTTTATTGTTTATTTTTTAATAATATAAATAAAACATTTACATTTTACATTCATAATATAAAATTTAAGTGTAATAATCACAAGATAGTTGTAAGTTATTAAATGTAAAATAAATTTTTACCAACTGAACACACCCTGAAAATATGCCCATATCAACAAAGAGAAACTTTCTAGCCACCAGAGGTACCCCATATGCCTCTTCCAAGTCACTAACCACCATCTGATAAAAGTAACCATTATTTTAACTCTAATATATAGATTCATTTTGACTATTTTTGTATTTAACTTAATCATAATGTGTGCTAATTTATTAAGAACAATTTTAAAGCAGTGTTGAAAGATAAAATGTAATATATTGAAGCTGCTTAATATCACAGTTTTTAAACAATTTCCTTAGCCCATATTACTTTTTTTGCTTTACATAGGATTTTTATTTGTCTGGATTAAGGTCTTGGTCCTCTCTGGAAGAATTCCTTATCCTTTCATTTACCTTAGAACCTGCCAGCAATCAGAATCTTGACTCTGATGTTTCTTACTTTTTCACATACATACTTCAAACCCTGTGTGCCTCTATTTCCCAAAGCAGAGATGAATCTCCATAATCAAAGAAACTTTTCCCACTAAGTAAAAAAATGAATTTTCTCCTGATTTAATTTTAAATCTACTCATATATTTCTTATTTTTTGGCATTAAGTTTAGGCAACTATGTTTCCTTACCTCTTCCACCTAATCTAAGGGACATAAACGTAAATGATGAGTATTGTTAATCTCAAACTAAGCATCAATTAGTTTGAAAGATTGGAGTATATATATACACCCTATCAGAGTTTATACTATTTGGTAGTTATTAATAATTATAATTAAAATTACTAAGTTAACACACTAGTGTGACAAAAAAGAATATTTGTGTGTGCTTCTGAACAATCATTCGTTATTACATATGTTGAGAACCTAATGTTTGTGCCTCACTGGTGATGAATATCAAGGGTTCTGTCTCCGCAGCTCTACTGTAAAAGATCACATCCATTCCAGAAGTTTCAGGGTACTCTAACCAAGCAAGAACAAAGAAGGGAGGCCTTGTGAGAATACACAAGATTTTAAAGCAAGTTTTTTGTCAGATACAAGAAGTGTCAACTTAGAAGAAATGAAAGATGATGTTTGGCTTCATGTTTGGAACTTCTGTGGTAGATTTTCTCAGAACAAAGAACAGAATAATGGTGTCATCAGCATCAATTTGAGCCTCCTACAACTCGGTTGTAACACTGTTGCTGCTCTGTAGTGTAGACACAGAATGCCCAACCAGGAATGTCTATTACCTTACATGGAAGACAAAGAACTAGTATGTAAAACGAAACTAACAAAAAGCCCCCAAGCACAAAGGGCTCACTCAGTCTTTGGATGAGAATCTGCTGAGTCAGTACTGGCATTAATAAACAGTGCTTCCTGCTGATAGCCCCGATGTTTCTTGTCTCTGTCTGAAAATCCCACAACAATTTCATAAAGTGTTTTTATTACCATAACAAATACCTGAGATAATAAGCTAGTAAAAAGAAAATTTTGGCTCACTGTTTTGGAGGGTTCAGTGCAAGAATGGTTGGTCTGTGGCTTTGGGGCCTGTGTTGAGGCAGTACATCATGGTGGAAGCATGTGGCAAAACTTTTCACCTCATGGCCAGGTCACAAAACAGTGGAAAGAAGAAGGGACTGGAATCCCAATACCCCTTTGACGACATATCCCCAGGGACTGGAGTATGTTCTACTAGACTCCACCTCTTAAAGATTTCACCACAACCCAAAGCACCAAGTGTTGGTGGACAAAGCCCTTAACACATGAGCATCTGGAAGACATTTATCCAATCCATACCACCACTTAAACTTAAGGAACTATTACTTTGCTTCAAGTTTTATCTAATTGTGTATTCTAATTATATTACAATGTAATTATAATTATAGTTTTTTTAGTTACCTTTTCAAGTGCACCTATCTTATCTCCCCACTTCGATTTTTCAGCATCTGTTCCTCATTGTCTCCCCATGTATTTGAAAAATGATAGAGTAGAAGTGAGCATTGAGTACTCAACATATAGATCTTTGTTGATTGATTAGATTATTTTAATTCTATAAAAAGTTTACTGATTTTAATTGGATTCAGTTAGAATCAACTGAAAAGGAAAGAAAACATTTCAAACGAAAATGTTATAATTCTTAGAACATATCTATAGAATTAAAATGGTAGCGTAGATTCTCTCTTCTTTCAAAACTAAAAGCTAATCTGCTTAGTTGGGTAACCAACTGTTTTAGTCAGTGTCTTCACTGCTGTGACTAAAAGACCTGACAAGAACAATAAAAGATAGACCATAACACAATAATACTAGGTGATTTTAACACGCCTCTCTCACCACTGGACAGATCTTCCAAACAAAAATTGAACAAAGAAACCATAGATCTCAATAACACAATCAATAATTTAGACTTAACAGACATTTATAGAATATACCATCCAACCAAGAGTGAATACACTTTCTTCTCAGCAGCACATGGATCCTTCTCTAAAATAGACCATATATTATGCCACAAAGCTAATGTCAGCAAATACAAGAAGATAGAGACACTACCTTGTATTCTATCAGATCATAATGGATTGAAGTTAGAAATAAATGAAAGAGTAAAAAACAGAAACTACTCCAACACCTGGAGATTAAACAATATGCTATTATATGATGAATGGATAACAGAAGATATTAGGAAGGAAATTAAAAAATTCTTAGAGGTAAATGAGAACAAAGAAACATCATATCAAAATCTCTGGGACACTATGAAAGCAGTACTTAGAGGAAGATTTATTTCATGGAGCGCATTTAATAAAAGAAGTAAAACTCAAAAAATAAATGACCTAACACTACAGTTCAAAGCCCTAGATAAAGAAGAACAGACCAACACCAAAAGTAGTAGAAGACAGGAAATAGTCAAACTCAGAGCTGAAATCAACGAAATTGAAACAAAAGAAACAATACAAAAAATTGACAAAATAAATAGTTGGTTCTTCAAAAAAATAAACAAAATTGATAAACCTTTAGCAACACTAACAAAGAGAAGACGAGAGAAAATCCAAATCACTGAAATTTGGAATGAACAAGGAAATATCACAACAGACACAACTGAAATACAAAACATAATTAGAAGCTATTTTGAAAATCTATACTCCAACAAAATAGAAAATTTCGAAGACATCAACAGGTTTCTAGAGACATATGAATTGCCTAAACTGAACGAGGAGGACATACACAATTTAAATAGACCAATTTCAAGTAATGAAATAGAAGAAGTCATCAAAAGCCTACCAACAAAGAAAAGTCCAGGACCAGATGGGTTCTCAGCCGAGTTCTACAAAACTTTTAAAGAAGAGCTCATTCCAATACTTCTCAAAGTATTCCATAAAATAGAAGAGGAGGGAACGCTCCCAAACTCATTCTATGAAGCCAATATTACCCTGATACCTAAACCAGACAGAGACACATCAAGGAAAGAAAATTTCAGACCAATATCCTTAATGAACATCGACGCAAAAATTCTCAACAAAATTTTAGCAAATCGCATACAAAAACATATTAAAAAGATAGTGCACCATGATCAAGTGGGTTTTATCCCAGGGATGCAAGGTTGGTTCAACATCAGGAAATCAATAAATGTCATTCACCATATCAATAGACTTAAAGTCAAGAATCACATGATTATTTCAATAGATGCAGAAAAAACATTTGATAAAATACAGCATCCCTTCATGCTCAAAACACTAGAAAAAATAGGGATAGGGGGAACATTCCTTAACATTGTAAAGGCCATCTACACTAAGCCCATGGCTAATATCATTCTAAATGGTGAAAAACTGAAAGCATTCCCTCTAAAAACTGGAACAAGGCAGGGAAGCCCTCTTTCACCACTTGTATTCAATATCGTCCTTGAAACTCTAGCCAGAGCAATTAGACAGACCAAAGAAATTAAAGGGATATGAATAGGAAAAGAAGAACTCAAACTATCCCTATTTGCTGATGATATGATTGTATACTTAGAGGAACCAGGAAATTCCACCAGAAAACTGTTAGATCTCATAAGTGAATTCAGTAAAGTAGCGGGATATAAGATCAATGCACATAAATCTAAGGCATTTCTATACATAAGCGATGAATCTTCAGAAAGAGAAATTAGGAAAACTACCCCATTCACAATAGCTTCGAAAAAAATAAAATACTTGGGAATCAATCTCACAAAAGAGGTGAAAGACCTCTACAATGAGAACTACAGAACACTAAAGAAAGAAATTAAAGAAAACCTCAGAAGATGGAAAGATCTCCCATGTTCTTGGATAGGAAGAATTAATATTGTCAAAATGGCCATACTACCAAAAGTGCTATACAGATTCAATGCAATTCCAATGAAAATCCCAATGATGTACCTTACAGAAATAGAGCAAGAAATTATGAAATTCATCTGGAAGAATAAAAAACCCAGAATAGCCAAAGCAATCCTTGGCAGAAAGAGTGAAGCAGGGGGTATCGCAATACCAGATCTTCAACTCTACTACAAAGCAATAGTAACAAAAACGGCATGGTATTGGTACCAAAATAGAAAGGTAGATCAATGGTACAGAATAGAGGACACGGACACTGTCGGGGTTCACGGACCCCACCCTAGCCTGGCACTGAGCCGGGGCGGCCTGGTTTGCAACATTTCAGGGACTTCAATATGGCACCTGGCACTGAGCCGGGGCGGCCTGGTTTGCAACAAACAGCTGACACTGCTTAAGGAAGTTGACCTGATTGGACGAGGTGACTCGTGCTCGCTGCGTGCTCTCTTCATGCCCCTAGTGTATTCTATATAGTAATCATGCTCTCCCCACATGCTCTGTAACCTGATTGGCTCTCCCCACATGCTCTGTAACCTGATTGGTTCATGATTCATATATAAGGACCGTGACTTCCTTGTTAGAAAAAATGGAGAAGAACAATAAGAAGAACAAGGAGAACAATAAAGAGCTCTGACGAAGAACCAGTTTGTCGTGTCTCTCTCTGCGGGCAGAGGGAATGCGATAGGACACAAACTCAAATAAATACAATTTTCTCATACTAGACAAAGGGGCCAAAAATATGCAATGGAGAAAAGATAGCCTCTTCAACAAATGGTGCTGGGAGAATTGGAAATCCATATGCAACAGAATGAAACTAAACCCATATCTCTCACCATGCACGAAACTAAACTCAAAATGGATTAAGGATCTCGGAATCAGACCAGAGACCTTGCATCTTATAGAAGAAAAAGTAGGTCCAGAGCTTCAACATGTCGGCTTAGGACCAGACTTCCTCAACAGGACTCCAATAGCACAAGAAATAAAAGCAAGAATTAATAACTGGGATAGATTCAAACTAAAAAGCTTTCTCTCAGCAAAGGAAACTATCAGCAATGTGAAGAAAGAGCCTACAGAGTGGGAGAAAATCTTTGCCAATCATACTTCAGATAGAGCACTAATCTCCAGAATCTATAAAGAACTCAAAAAACTCTACACCAAGAATGCAAGTAATCCAATCGACAAATGGGCTAACGAAATGAATAGACACTTCACAGAAGAAGATCTACAAGCAATCAACAAACATATGGAAAAATGTTCAACATCTCTAGTAATAAGAGAAATGCAAATCAAAACCACCCTAAGATTCCATCTCACCCCAATTAGAATGGCGATTATCAAGAATAAAAGCAACAACAGGTGTTGGTGAGGATGTGGGGAGAAAGGTACACTCATACATTGCTGGTGGGGCTGCAAATTAGTGCAGCCACTCTGGAAAGCAGTATGGAGACTCTTTAGAAAACTTGGAATGGAACCACCATTTGACCCAGCTATCCCACTCCTTGGCCTATACCCAAAGGATTTAAAATCAGCATATTACAGAGATACAGCCACATCAATGTTCATAGCTGCTCAGTTCACAATAGCCAGATTGTGGAACCAGCCTAGATGTCCTTCAATTGATGAATGGATAAAGAAACTGTGGTATATATATACAATGGAATATTACTCTGCCATAAAGAATGATAAAATTATGGCATTTGCAGGCAAATGGATGAAACTGGAGAATATCATGCTAAGTGAGATAAGCCAATCTCAAAAAACCAAAGGAAGAATGATATTGTTAATAAGTGGATGAGGACACATAATGGGGGGTGGGAAGAGTTAGTGTTAGGGTTAGAGTTAGGTTTAGGGAGGGGGGCAAGAATGGAGGAAGGAAGGACTGTATAGAGGGAAAAGAGGGGTGGGAGGGGTAAGGGGAAGGGAAAAAAATAACAGAATGAATCAAACATTATCCTATGTAAATTTATGATTACACAAATGGTATGCCTTTATGCCATGTACAAATAGAGAAACAACATGTATCCCATTTGTGTACAATAAAAAAAAAAAAAGAACAATAAAAGGAGGAAAGGTTTATTTGAGGGCCCTTGGTTTCAGTGGTCTCAGACCATAGAGGACAGACTCCATTCTTTGGGATCTGCATTGAGACAAAACATCATGGTGGAATAGTGTGGTTGAGGAAGGTGGCTCAGAACATGGTCACCAGGAAGCAAAGAGAAAGATAGAGATACCCTCACCACAGACAAAATATAAACCCCAATGGCACATCCCCAATGATCCACCTCCTCCTGTCACACCCAAACTGCTTACAGTTAACACCCAAGTAATCCCTATGAGGGGATTAAAGCACTGATTATGTTAAGGCCTCAAAACCTAATCATTTCACTTCTCAATTTTCTTGTACAGTCTCATACACAAGGTCTTGAGGGACCTCATAGCTAAACCATATCACAAACACAGGTAAAAACATGAAGATCACACCTAAGTTTTACTTTAGTTAAAATCATAATTAAAACTGAAAATTTTATTTAATACATATAAAAGGATCAGAACACTGAGATTTAATAAGTTTGGGGCTCACATGTCCAGATAGCTACACTCAAGAGATAGTGCTTGATTGAGTTTGTTTTGGTTGTTGTAAGAACTTGCCAGTCATAATTAGGAGAGATTGTGAATCTGGATGTGCCACACAGTGAAAGTCTTTCTATAACCATTTTCAAGGTGGTTGAAACTATACCCATTTCATAAAATGAAGATAATTGGGGGCAGCAATACTGAATCAATTATGAGAATCAGAATTTAATATGCCTCAATATCAAGGTCTTTATAGGCTTTTACTCTAAATATTTATACCATTTTTCTGAAGGAGTCAATTATTTGGTAACAATTTAATCATTACAATGAAATGCTTGGCTGGATTTTTCTTTTTCAAAATTATTAAGAGTTACACTAAAGAAGTAGTGAGAGCTAAGAGTATTATTTCATATCGACCTAAATTAGTGATTAATAATTTGTTAAATATTTTATTCTTTGAAGGATTATTCTCAGATTTCATCTATATTTTATTATTTAAATAGTACCAAACAAAGTTGTTATTGTTCATTCTCAGAAAAAAACAACTTCAGCAAAACTTGCATTATTCAGTTTTTCAAAATATCTTTTTCTTTTATTAAATATGTGTATTTTATTTGTATTAAAAATATCAAAGTGTAGAGGAAAAGCATCCAATCCAACTCTTGCTGTTATGCTATTAATGAAGATTCTGTGTATATCTTTAAATTATTTCAATCTGCATAAAAGCAATTGCTAAAACTATTCAAATGTACATTTTGAAACACTTCCAATATGTACGACCATTTGGTATAGGTATTTCAATTTTTTTTGAGGTCAAATAATATGCTTATCAGTTGGATTGATATATAACAAATACTATCTCCCAACTGTAGGTTATCTTTTCACCTTCATTAAGGTGTACTTTGAAGCATATAAGTTTTTCTAAATTGATGAAATCCAATTTGTCAAATCTATTTTTTCTCTTGTTACATATTCATTTGCAATTGAATAAAAGAAACCATAAAGTTTACAGCTATATTTTCTCATAATAGTTTTACAAAATTTTCAATTCTTATATTTAGGTCTGTTATACATTTTGAGTTCATTTTTTAAAATGCTGTTTGAACTTTTATCTATATTGATAAAGAATATTGGTCTGTAGTTTTCATTTCTTATGATTTTGAACCTTTCTAAGAAGTTTTTCCTTTCTCACCTTCCACTTCTTAGATTACAATTATGCATCTATTAGAACACATATGGTGTCTCTGAGAGTCTGAGCATTTTTCTTTATTCTTTATTTTCTTTCTGATGATAAGATTTGATAAGTTCAGTTGATCTGTTTTCAAGGTTGCTAACTGCTTCTTTGGCAAAGTAAAATATGCTGTTGAGCCCATCTAGTGAATTTTTCATTTCAACTGTTGTACTTTTTGACTCTAGAATTTTCCCTTGGTTGTTTTATAATTTATATTTCTTTATTGATATTCTCTGTGTGGTGAGACAAGATTATCATACTTTCCTTTCACTCTTTAGATACATTTCATTTAGTCTTTGAACACATTTATAATAGTAGAGTTGAAGCCTTTTTCTTATAATATTAACATTCTGACTTCTATAAGGACCAGTTGTATTGAATGCTTTACCTCTTTGTCTATATGGCAAGACTAACTTGTTTCTTTGAGTTTCCAGAATTTTTGCTGTTGCTATTAAAAACTGGTCATTTTAAGTATGTGACCACTTTGTCTCCCCACTTTTTCTTACTGTTGTTGTTGCTTTTATTGCTGTATATTTGATTAATGGCATCCCTAGCGTAATTCTTTAAAATCTTTATTCCCTGTTGTCTGGGCCCATTAACAACTACTCAGTTAACTTAGGTATGCTGATGTTTAGAATGATTGACAGAAATTTTCTTACTTGTTCTAAACCAGTATATTTTCTACTCTTGGCTGAGTGGCTTGGCTCTACGTATGTATCTGAATATTACATTACTGCTCTATCAGTTTACAGCTCTGTTAACAGATTCACTTCTTGTTCCCCTAGGGCCTGAAGGCCAGCCAAAGGCTCAAACTTAGGACCTTCTGAGAAATTTTCTTAGTTTGTGCATCTGTTCTTCTGTAGACTCCCAGGATTACATCAGATTTTAAAAGCTCCCTATGAACATCTCATTCCTGATAATTTTCCCTCAATGGGTATTTTTTTAATCTCAGGTACTTACAAAATTAAAATAATTGTCGTTGATTAATTATTTCCCACTGAACCAGCTCTGAACTGAATCAAATAACAACAGCCCTGCGTATGAGGTTAAAATAAGGAACCAACAAGTCAAATAATGACACTTCTACAGAGATGAAGATTTTGAAAAGTCACCTTCCTTAGTCTGCCCCTTCCAGTGGTTGCTTGCCTCCAAAGCCATAGTGAATCAGAGAAAAAAAATGGGAACAGGATAAGCTAAAACACCATTAAGCTCAGTGATCTTAATAAGGAGATTTCTTTAGAATAAATGTTCCTTGGGCTACTTTAGCCTTGACTTTTTTTTTTTCAGAGTTCTGAAAAAATTGACTTGGGAAAATTTTCCCAGTGTTTTATTAACTTTTTAAAGAAGCAAATTTTTATAAGTCCCTTTCCCACAATTCCAGAAGTCTCCTTGGTTACTAACCAACCAAATATTGCAGCAGTGGTACTGCATGACTTCTAAAACTGTGTCACAAAGCAACCCTGGACATGCCTAACTCCCTCTCTTGGGATTCTATCCATGGAAACAGAAATAGTACTTCAAGGAATCGTAGGACACATGGAGAGGTTAACTGTAGAAAATTTGTCCAACAGCTGGGCACAGTGGTATGTATCTGTAATCCCAGTGACTCTAGAGACTAAGGCAGGAGGATCCTAAGTTCAAGACCAACCTCAACCTCAGCAGGTTAGCAAGACCCCGTTTCATTAAAAAAAAAAAAATCAAAAAACAAACAAAAAAACAGTGATGAACAGTGATGGGGAGTGGGGGATGGGAATGGGGATGTAGCTCAGTTCAAAAAAAGAGAAGTAAGAAAAAGGAAAAACGATTGATCCTAGACCATAGCCAGAAGCAACTATAACTATAAGTGTGAGAAGACATCAAGTTGTTTTCAGCCACCATCTGACAAAAAGCATAAAGATACCCTAGTAAGTAGCTGCTAGTTGAACCTAATCAGTCCCATCAGAAATCTTAGTAAACAATAGCAAAAACTGATTGTTTTATGCCACAGAGTTTGGGGTCACAGAGTAACATATTGGCAAAGATACTAGGAGTGTGATATTGTATAACAAAACTTTTTCAACATGTGGCATTGCTGTTATGACCCAGTGGTGGAAAAATGTTGGAAAAACCTGGAGGCTACTGATAGAATCTGAAGGAACTTGACAAAGATTTTGGAGGGTAGCTAACAAAAAGTGAGAGAATGCAAATCTGGATTTAGAGGGGAAAAAATCCATTGTTAAGTCTTGGCAGAACATTTAGCAACACTGTTGGCTTTGGGAGCATGAGAAATAGAAAATGGGTTTAAGGAATTGGGTATGTGGCTAAAGAGATTTCAGGCAAAGTGCTGAAAACGCCACCTGGATTTTTCTATTTGTCTATAATAAAATGAAGAGAGAAATTAGTTAATGAACAGATGGTTAAATATAAAAGAGCCAAAATTTGTTCATTTCAAAATAAAACTGTTTCTCCTTCCCAGATTCTCCAAATAGCATACAATTTTCAAATTCAAAAATAGCTTCTAGGCAAAGATCAAGTCCAGAGCACTGCAGGGGAAACACATTGTCTCAAGGCAAGAAAGCATGACTGCTAAACCCCTTGTTAAGTCCCAGAACGTGTTGTCTGAGACCCTTTCAAAAGACAAATCCATGG
The DNA here is from genome assembly GCF_902686445.1 of Sciurus carolinensis. Lineage (NCBI taxonomy): Eukaryota > Metazoa > Chordata > Mammalia > Rodentia > Sciuridae > Sciurus > Sciurus carolinensis. The sequence goes on along the minus strand of NC_062214.1, from coordinate 147,746,424 downwards.
ATTTTAAAGGTATGCCTTACTGGTCCTCTTGATTAAACACTATGGTTTCTAAGAATCTTGACATCGTTTCCTGCCATAGACTCTCAGGGAGTGTAAGGTAAAATGGAATTTATTCCAAAGAGATTTGTGAATGGAGCTGTTGCTCTTGTTGTAAACAGCAGTACAACTCATAGAAACCCAAAAGTACTTAATAAAATTGTATCATTGCAATTACACTGGACTAAAGGAGCCAGAGATAAAACAAAAGGAAAACAGGTCTTTAGACACTTGCACTTCAGTGGGCATGAAGAAGACTGAGAAAATACTCACCTGTAAGCCCAAGACTCTTTTGGTGGAAAATGAAAGGATATTCAGTAGGCCAATACAAGAGCCTCATAGTCATAGCCAAGATGTGTTGAAAATTATCCCAAGAAGTAGGACTGAGCCAACTTGAGAACCTGGCAAGATGGGTCTGGACGGTTTTCAGATTTTCTGCGGACCCTGTGTGACCTGTGTTCATGCAGTAGTATGCTATACTTGCTCTACTGTGGTATTTTGTTTTTTTTGAGGAACAAGGAACTTACCTTTTTGTTCATGATATTCAAGTTAAGAGAAAGAAAACTCATTTACACTTGACTTTGATTTAGATTACAGAAAACCTGAACCTAAAGTCATAATAGATGCATCTTTGGGAGGGGGGTTGTCTTAGGAAAAGCAAGTGTAATTTGCAAAAGGCAGGAATATAAATTATTTGTGGGCAGAAGGCAAATTATGGTGGTTTAAAAACATGTTTACCAAATTGCAGCACCTCCCCATATAAAATTTTTCTACCCTTCAACATAAGCTGGCATTAATAATTCACATATAATGAATAGCATGTGACAGAAATGATGCTGTATTTCTGTGATGAGATGATAGCATATGCAACTGGCTTTCTTTATAGGAACGTGTGCTCTAAGGAGCCCAGTCACCATACTGGATGAAGTCTAGGTCACATGAAGAGGTACATGCTATTGTTCTACTTGTAAGCTTCAACTGAAATCCCATTTAATAGATAACATTAATAAGTAAACCTGGAAGTGAGGTAGCCTTCAAGATGAGTTGAGTCCAGAAATCACATGATTGCAATATCCCACACAGACCTGGAGTGGTAACTCATTTAATGAGACTGGTCAACATCCAGAGCCAGGACAAATAAAGAAATTATTTTTATTTTTTAGCATCACTATGTTTGAGGTAGCTTATGAATTCCTTTAATGAATAAAGAATTCCTTTAATGTTTTTAATGATTCCATAGAAATAGAATCTCTACACCATACAATGTCTCTCTCCTTCCTTCACGTATGTGTGTGTGTATGTGTATTCACACATATGTCTATGAGATGTATATTGCTTATTTACTTTCATCTTACAAAAATTTGCATGTGTTTTGAAGTCAAGAGTTCCTTTTATAAGGTTCTGCTTTTTGTATTCTGACTTAAGCGGCTCTCTCACTTCAAGGATTAAAATAAATTCATGTACTTTTTCTTCTACCATTTTATTTTATTCTAATCTTTAAATCATATATAATACTGCCTGGCATTCATATTTTAGAAAGATTTTAATAAGTATCCATTCAAATGTTTTTCAAATGGCAAGCTTCTTTTCTTTTTTTTTCCCCCTTAAGTAACATCACCTGTTCAGAAATGGAATTACTTCTAAAAAAAAAAAAACATTAGTGGAGCTTCAGATTCAGGGACCTTCATTTACACAGGCCCCTTCCAGGGCCCTGGTAGTTTGGGGATCAGACTAAAGGAAAGCTATAGGAGAATGTGTTCAGAATGGTTTTAATAGGGTATGTATAGTGTTTAGTAGTCACATCATTATATGGGCAAGTTATTGCTAGTTGGTCTGGTGTTAGAATTGTTTCCAAGAGTATTCTCACAATCCCCTCTGCTGACTAGTCTAGTACACATCTGAATTGCTATACAAAGATATACAGTCAAAGAGCTAAGTGTTTATTTAAATAATTGAAAAAGATGAAATGTACCATTTTTTACTGCAATTGAGAAAGATATTGTGGAACACTCCACTTGAAGCAAATGAAAAATATAGACTTCTCATTTGGCAGTAATTTCAAATTTATTTATTAAATAACTGAGAGAAAAATTGGAAAAAACTAATGGACTATTAAACAAATGGAGATGAATAACATCAACAGAAAGTATTTTGTAATCAAGAACCAAACTATTGTCAAAACAAATTTCAGATCATATCAATAGCTTTAATTAATTAAGCAAACATTTTAATCGAAGGTATAAATAGGCTCTTGAATTATTTTATAATTCAACTAATAGAGAACAATTAATTGCTTGAGTTCATTAAAAAAAAGACTTACATATCTGACTGACTCAACATGAAATACACCAATGCAGGAAGCATATAACTTGAGAGAGGATATTAACAATGGCATGCTGGTTTCTGTCTCTCCAAGAAAAAAAAAAGTCCTGATTTGTAGTTTTATCAAAATTCTGTAAACACCATGGCCAATGCAATTTACCAAAATGAATTCAACAGTTAGGAAGAGATGAACATAACAGCCTCTTTTGGGTACAGATGGCATAAGTGGGGTTTCCAGTTTACCACTGCTAGATATAATTTACTATTTGCAATTTGTTTTTCTTCATGCTAAATATTTTCTTTGTCCCTAATTCTGTATTCATACTTTTTATTTTATTTTTTCTTAAAGAAAATACTCAGAATATCAGTTTTAGAACCCACAGAGTCTGGATGTACCCACAGTGGATTCTTAATTCATATTAAATACATCTTAAAGTTCAGATACAAAGTGATAACAGTGTCATTGTCCCATAAAAGTGAATTTTTAAGTTGTTGGAAAGAGTACTTGCAAATTAACTGGGGTTTCTCCACAATCTGACTCTTATATATCTTATTCTTGGGTGAGTCACTTTGTTTCTGTATAACTTTAGTCAGAAAATCAGGTTGACAGTTGGGTTTCTTCGGGGGTCCTACAAGGTAATTAAGTGATATAAGGGAATTTTTTATAGTTCAAAGAAATACATATCATTCCTGGGTCTAGTTTTATTATTTTTTTAACAAGTATAAGATATGCTGTCACCTATGATGAACTTCAGCAAAATGACCCAGAAGTTTTCTACATTTCCAGAAATAAATCAGGAATATAATTTCATTATGATAAAATAATCTACTCAAATTGAATTATTAAGTCACAAGTTTCCTAATTAAAATGCTTGCATGCAGATAGTCTGCCTCAATTCAAAGACATAAGGACTTTCATAAAGGAAGAAGTGATAAGACTTTAAGATACGCCCTGCTTCTGAATGCCTTGAAATTGTCCTCAGAAACTTTTTACAGTATTTTATGTGTATTCAAGGAGAAATAAAACAAGTATCTACTTGATTCTGTCTGGAATTTTATGAAGACCCTTGTATCCACTAAAGACTTAAGAATTCTTATTTCTTTGAAATCAGTATCATTATCAATATTCATCAGATCACAGATTTATTTTGCTGAATTTCACCCATGTTGCTGCCCGTATCGTAGTTTTATTTTGGCTTTGGCAGGGTTTTTTGGTTTGGTTTGGTTTATTCTTTTTAATGCTGGGCACTAATACTGTTTTTGCATTTTGTTGCTTCAGTGACAGATGAGAAGCCTCAATCTAAAATTATTACTTTGTCAGACATAGCAAGTCTTTACTTACAACAAGCTGGCTCCTGGATGTTGACCTTAAGTCAAATCAATATATGAATTGAAGGGTTCTTTTGCTATAGCTCACCGGTACTGACTTTTGAAAATATGGACAGAAAAATGAAATAGACAACCAAGAAGCAAATGTACATGTATGTCCATATAAAGATATATAATTTATCATATGAAGAACATATTTAGCCATTATTCAAATAATGAAAATATTTATATTTATAGAAAAGGTTTAAGAAAATTGAAGATATAAAAATAATGCATATAAAATTATGCAAATCCTATTAATATCTGTTTTTCATCATGCTCATTTTTCAATAGACATGTTTTTAAGCAGTTCAAACAATAAATTTTAAAGCAATCTTTGTCTATTATTGTCAGCTTATTTCTATTTCCCAATGATTCAGTGCCTCACCAAATATGTAGGGTTTACAAGGTTTTTAAGGACATGGAATGAAAATTGTGGAGACTTTGAGCAAACTGCAGTTAGAAGCCACAGTCACTAAGACTGCCCTCACTTCTCATATCAACTGCCAATCTGGAGGCCCTCAAACCACTTTCATATTTCATAATTCGTTATATGGATTTACATAAATCACAAAATATTGTTGTACAAATGGTTATGGTTTATTGCAAGGGAAGGGTACAGGTTAAAATCAGGCCAAAGAAGTATAAAGGATGAAGTCCAGGAAAAATGCTTAAGGAGGAGCTCTCATTGTTCTCTTCCCATTGAGCCAGCACATACTTCTCTTCAACCATCAACCTGTAACAATATTCATGGAGTACTGTCATCCAGAAAAATAAAAATTATCCATACCTCAAGTGTTCAGAGATTTCATTGGTATCCATTACGTAAATATGGTTGATTGATTAATTACCCATGTGGTTGGTGTAGGTTTCTATGAGATGGGCTATATGGCCTGCACTAGGTGTAGGTTTCTACATGACTGATACTACTGAGCCAAAGGACTACATCATACTGGTTTTTAGGCATGGTTAGTCCCACTCTGAATTAAACAGTTATCTGATTCAGAATGAACAGGCAAAAGCTACTAGGCAAAGCTACTAGAGAAGAAATCAGACCTCTCTATGGGAAAGGTCAAATTCTTTAATACACAAAGACTAAGCAGATCAGTAACGTAGCAGTTAACATGTATCCCAATACTATGGCACTTTGTAGTGCATGCAGCTAAACCTCTTGATACTCTTTTTTTCCTCCTCATATCTAGTCCTCTATATTTGCTGCCATGGGAGAAAGCAAAAATGTGAGTAGATGAAAATATTTAAGAACTGTCTTAGTAAGTTTAGACTGCTATAACCACATAACATATTATGGATGTATTACAAACTATAGAAATTTATTTCTGACAGTTTTGCAGGATGCCACCATGATTGGGTTCTAGAGAGGGTCCACTTCCAGCTGAAGACTATTTAAGCTATAAAATTCTCTGAAGTAGCTTCATAAAGGTACTGATCCATTTTTGTGGACTCCACCCTCAAGAACTAATTATCTTCCAAAGGCCCCATCTCCTAATATCATCATCTTGGGAGTTATTGTTTTGACATGAATTTTGAGGGTATAGGAACATCTGGGCCATAACAACAAGCAAGGCACAGTTTTTCTTTAAAAAGCCTTCAAAAGCCAGTTTTTTCTCAGTTGGAATTAGTGGTTTCATAAATAAAGAATCCTTTGATCTAATCATTAATGTTGACATCTCAATTTCATAAAGAAGCTCTGTGCAATGGATAAAAGGGTTATCCATTAAATATATAAGAATGCATCTGACCTTAAAAAGAATCAGGTATTATAACACAAATGACTAACATAATCTGAACATTCAACTAAATACTTGCTTCATTCATTTTTGTAAACCCCCAAACTACATACTATTGGCAAGCAACTTGATTGGTGGGGGGAAAACATTGCTCCCATCATTATGATTTTAAATAAATAGATTTAAATAGGGATTTGAATCTATCAGACAGAAAAAGCAAGTATCCAATATGTGAGGCATCCAGCACCTTAATCCCAAATCACTGTTTCTCAAATTTGCAAATTGGACCAAACCATTTTTTAGAGAAAAGGCTTTAAAATATAGATGTAGATTCTTTCATTAGTGCAAGTCATCTTTACTATGAAACATATCGTACATAATTATAACATTACATAAATATTTATAATCATAATGCTACATATCACTTACCATATAAAAATAATTAATGGTTTTTAAGTTTTATAAAATGAAACCTAGATAAGTAAACTAAACATTCATGAAGAGATGTTGGGATGCAGTTCAGTGGTATCACACCTACCCACCATGCACAAAGTCCTGTGCTCAAGTCCCAGCACTGAAAAACAAAAAGTCTACAAGAGAAAAATCTAATTCTAGTTTCCATATTTGTAAATTACCTTTCTCTTATTTAATCTTCACCTGCCTTCCCCCTCAATTTTCTGGAAAAATGTCAAAAACCATTTATTTTGGAGGAAATCATTCTATACTACCAAAGAAGTACAAAGGTAAATGCAAGTATTCAATGTCTATATCCAAAAAGAGGGAAAAATTCAAAGGGAGGATTATAGTAATGTAGAAACTATCAGTCAAAAATAAAATGTATTGGGTCCCTGGAACTAAACAGTTAAGATTATATGACTATATTCCTGTTCAGAAAATGTGCATTTGTCAAAAAGATGAGATTTTTGTGAATCAGGTGCATGAGAGACAGACAGCATGACCACTCATTAGCCATGACAATAGGCACAATCGGCTGACTCTGAAGCAAGGCCAGTCATAACCATGGCTCTTTTACATTCATTACTCAGCTCTAGGAATATATAGTCAAATTGCTCACCTAGGCTCTTAAAAATATTGAGATTACAGTCACCATAAAGTTACTAAGAAATGTAGATGAAAATGACTGTAAGTCATCAGTGGAGCCTTCACACTCATTGAGAGCCCAAGTGGGAACACGATCTCTGAATCATAGTATATTGTCAAACACTAAATGATGGAACACTGTGTAATGACTGAGTGATCAACAATGCAGAAGCTTCCTGCAGGAAGAGAGGGTATCCAGGGTGTGAGTCACATAATACATTAGATTTCAATGCATGTTCTTTGAGAATAAAGTCAGGTTTTGCTCTTTGTGAAATATTTGAAATGTGATATATCAAAGAAAAAGTGCTGCACTAAACTGATACATAGAACTGGCTTTTCTTTCTTCAAATATGATTATATTTCTAACACTGTTGGGTACTAATTCCAAGTACTCAGTGGCAGGCTCAATGCACAGTTTATCAATGTACAGTATAGTGCAGGCCTCTTAGATAGGAGTTATGAACTAGGACAGAGATAGGGTAGAAAGAATTCTTCAGTCAAAGCTGAATCATTCAGTCTAGATATGTGGGCCTACCTGCTTTATAAGGATGCTTCTTGTGCCCCTCCCCAAATTTCTTATTCCAAGGTGTATATATTAGCATTAGCCAAGTATGTTTTTTCTATTTTCCTTGTGTAAGCATAGCCAAATGGTAGCATATTGCAGACAATTAAGGATCTATCTCTATGCTCAGAAACATACTGGTGTTTAAAATTGATGATGGAAGGGATTTTTCTATCTCATAAATTGGTAGACAATACAAATTATGAATTTCTCCTTTCCACTGCAAACTCCTCACAAAGAGCAGATTATTAAATATTTATCAACATACCACTGTATCTCAGTATGTGTGCACTCATTGTGCCCTGGGTCACACAATTTGCCAAAGACATGGGAAAAACAGTGAACCAAATTGGCATACTCCTTGTTCTCATAGATCTTAATAGTCTAACGTAGTTGTGATGCTGGAATGGAACTCAGATCTAGGAAAAAGCTCTACCACTGAGCTATACCCTTAGCTTGCCTCATTTTTCCTTTATTCCTTTCATCTACCTTTACATGTTCTACCCATTTATACATTTATATTTTACATGGTAGTCCTGTATCCATGTAAACTTTTTATTTTCATTTATCAAAGTAACGAATTTAGAAAATAAGAAAAAATCTAAATCATTCCCTATATATTGTCTTCTCAATTATATTTCAAGTTACTTCAAAAAAGCCAAGTTTAACACATTTTTTTGGCAAGGTTTTCTTAACACTATGCACATTGGATGACAGAATTAGGAAGGTAAGTGAACACTCAAAATTTTGGAATTGAGAGAAACGTATTTTAACATTTAAATGGAAGAGTTTGGTTTATGCATTTTTTCATGGGCTCCCTAATATTTGTAGGGCTAAGAAATGGAGTATTAATGGAGGGTCCCAGCTTGGTCCTCTTCCTTCTCTTTCTGGCTGTCCTATAAGGAGGAGGGGCATCGTGCATGAGGTTGATAAGGTAACCAAATCTCCCATTTTGCCTGGCACTGAGAGGGTTTTGCAGGACCCAGAACTTCAAATACTAAAAGTGGTAGAGTCTCAGGCAAACTCAGATTGGTTACCCTTTAGATTAAATAAAAGGCTTATTCAGGCAGGTTCCGATAGTGACAGCATCTGTGATCTGAAAATTCCCAGGCTTTGGAAAAGCAAAGCATGGTCTAAAGAGGATGAAATGTGTGACAGCACATGAACTAGTCCTGGGCATCTTCCTTTCTTCTCATAGATCTCTCTCCTCTGGTAGTTATGATAGGTTTTGGACAGGTAGTAGTAAATAAAGATATAAGCACAAATTTTATATGAAAATTCTATACTAAATTTCTTTTCTTTTCACATTTTATTAGTGCATTATAGCAGTACATGATAGAATATCATGATAGTACATGATAGTACATATTCATTCATGCATATAATACAGCAATACCATTTGACCAATATCACTCCCCAGCACTTCCTTCCTCCTGCCCCGCCTCCTACCCTCGGTCCCTTTCCTCTACTGATCTCCTTTGATTTTCATAAGATCTCTGCCCACACCCCATCTTTCTTTACCTTTTTCCTCTCTAGCTTCAACATATGAGAGAAATCATATGACACTTAATCCTCTGAGTGGCTTATTTAGCTTAACATAATGGTCTCAAGTTCCATCCATTTTCCTGTGAATGACAGAATTTCATTTTTCTGTATGGCTGAATATATTCCACGTTTTCTTTGTGCATTCATCTATTGGTGGACGTCTAGGCTGGTTCCATACTTTGGTTATTGTGAATTGTGCTGCTATAAATATGGTACTCCATGAATCACCATAGTATGATGATTTTAATTCTTTAGACTAAATACCAACAAGTGGTATAGCTGGGTCATATGGTGGTTATGTTTCTAGTCCTTTGAGGAACCTCCATACTGATTTCCACAGTAGTTGTACTAATTTATAATCCCACCAAAAGTGTAGAAGTGTTCCTTTTTCTTCATGTCCTCTCCAGCATTTATTATTATTTTTATTCTTGATGACTGCTATACTGACTGGTGTGAGATGAAATTTCAGTGTAATTTTGATTTGCATTTCCCTAATTGCTAATGATGTTGAATTTTTTTTTCATATGTTTGTTGGCCATTTGTAGTTCTTCTTTTGAGAACTGTCTGTTTACTTAATGTCCCCATTTATTTAATGTCCTCATTCGGTTATTTGGGTTTTTGGTGTAAAGTTTTTTGAGTTCTTTACATATTTTAGATAATAATCTTGTCAGAAGAGTACCTAGCAAAGATTTTCTCCCATTCTGTAGGCTCTCTCTTCATGTTCCTAATTGTTTCCTTTGTTGTTCAGAAGCGCTTAAATTTAATGCCATTCCTCTTATTAACTCTTGGAATTATTTCTTGAGCTTTAGAGGTCCAATTAAGAAAGTTGTTGCCTGTGCCTATATTCTGGAATGTTCACCTTACATTTTCTTCCAGGAGTTGCAGTTTCTGGTCTAATTCCTAGGATTTTAATCTATTTTGAGTTGAATTTTTTTTTCCTACAGGGACAAAGATCTAGTTTTATTCTTCTACATATGGATAACCAGTTTTTCCTGTACCATTTGTCGAAAAGGTTGTGTTTTCTCCCATGTATGTTTCAGACAACTTTGTTAAGGATCAGCGGACTGTAAATGTGTTGGTTTGTTTCTGTGTCTTCTGTTCTGTACATTGGTCTGTGTTTGTTTCTATGCCAGGACCATGTAGTTTTTGTTACTATAATTCTGTAGTATGATTTGAGATTAGTTATTATGATGCCTCCAGCATGTCTTTTTTGGTTCAGGATTGCTTTGGTGATTCTGGGATTTTTTATTCTTCCTGATAAACTTTAGAACTATTTTTGCTAGTTCTATAAAGAATGTCATTGGTATTTTTTATGGGTATTACATTAAGCCTGTACATTGTTTTTGGTAATGTGATCATTTTAATAATATTAATTCTGCCTAGTCATGAACATGGGAGGATTTTTCATCTTCTGAAGTCTTCTTCAGTTTCTTTCTTTGAGGTTCTATAGTTTCTATGGTAGAGGTCTTTTACCTCCTTGGTTAGATTTATTCATAGGTTTTTTGATTTTTTATTTTTCTTAGTGTTTTTTGAGACTATCATGAATGGACTTGTTTTCCTGATTTCTCAGCAGATTCATTGTTAGTATATAGGAAAGCTATTGATTTTTGTACAGTGATTTTGTAAACTGCTATTTTGCTGAATTTATTAGCTCTAGGAATTGTTTGGTGGAGTTTTTGGATCTTTTAAATATATGAGAGTATAATCTGCATACAGTGATAATTTGACTTCTTTTCTTATTTTTATTCCTTTCATTCATTCTCTTGTCTAATTGCTCTGGCTAGAATTTCTAATACTATATTAAATAGTAGTGGTGAGAATGAACATCCTTGTCTTACTCCAGATCTTAAAGGAAATGCTTTCAGTTTTTTCCCATTTACTATGAGGTTGATTTGGGTTTTTCATACATAATCTTTATGATGTTGAGGTAGGTTCCTTCTATCTCATCTCTAGTTTCTCCAGTTTACAAAATGTTTTTTAAAGTAAAATAAAGCATTTTCAAGTTATTTCTTTTTTCTTTTTTTTTGTAGTATTACAAAGGCCATCCTTCTGATATCTCTGTATCAATTTTTGGTTTGTTCCAATTTATTCCATACACTATAGTCAGATGATGAAACCTGTGTAAAGCTTTTCAATAACTTTGCTTTTCCTAACTGGTAAAAAGGGCACCAAATAATATACTCGGCCCCTCTCACACATTCTGGACTCATGCTATGCCATTCACCTCTTACTCACAATCACGTAGGCCTTACTTTAGTTCTTTAAATGTTTCATATTCCTTCCTGCATCAGACCCTTTGATTATACCAGGCCCCATGTGCCACAGTCACTACATGCAATCTCTTCCCTAATGAAGTCTTTACTATCTGTATCTTCATATACATCAAGACCTAATCCCAGGGTCTCTGGGATCACTTTATTTTTACTCTCTAGCATATTTTGTACAGTGTAAAATTATGATATATTAAATAAATTTAGAGTATCTAAATATTAATATATTATTGATTTATTAAATAATATTTAGAGTATGTAAATCCTCTCTTAGACTTGTAAACCCAGCAAGGGATAAAATTTACTTTCTGCTTTAGCTCCATACTCAAACAAAGAACAGAAACTAGTTGAGAAAAACAGAAGGAAGAGGAAACAAGTAAGCTTCCATCTAGTGTGGAAAAATTTCCTACACTGAGAGTTTTGATTCTTCTATTCCAACATGGCTATTTTTTAAAACCTCTCTCACTTTACTAGCAAGAGTTACTTTGTTACAACTATTATTTTTCCTGCTCTGTTAAAGAGAAAGGATTAATAGAATATGTTCACATTGGAAGGATTTTGTTGCATGATATGGATTCATGAAATAACACAAAGGAATAAAGAAAGCTCGAAAATGCAAGTAGCATTTATAAACTATTTATAAATTCTCTTATCCTCTTTTTCGTCCTTCCCTACCTCCTGATCCAAGTCCTAATATTTCACAAAATCTAATAACAAGTTTAAACTCATTTTCAGTAAGGCAAAAGATGACTAAAACATAATCACTCTATATAATTTATAATAGCTTTAATACTTTAAAATGCAATGAGCCTTAAGTTAAAAAATTCAGTTGGTATTTCACTTTCATGAATACCATTTTGATAATTAAAACATCCCATTAGGCCAAATAAGTTCTGTGTTTGTTAAGAATTATTGAGCAACACACGCAAGAACTATCCTTTCTCTTTAATCCTGTCTTCACTCTATTTGCATTTCTTCCTGAGCCTCAACAGAGTGCCATACAACCGCTTTACGCAGAGAAGGTAGTCATCTTACTTTTCAAGAAACAGGGATTGATCTACTAAAATGCTGACGGCAAGATACGTGCTGTGCAAAATGGATTATTTAGCCAAACTGCAGAGTATGCGGAATAAGTAGAGGGGATTTCTGTAAACTGTAACAAATGTTCACCTAAGGTAAAGCTTAAGGTCAAGGTTGCACACCCAAGGACGCCGGCAGGAAGGAAATAGCTTCTGAGTGGTTGCAGCAAGGCTGGGTTCCTTACCCAGCAGTTGACAACCTACCCCGCAGCTCGCGTCCCAAGCCAGTCCCACAGGGGCGGAAGGCCAGGCCGTTGGCGGTTGAGAGGTTATGTCTTCACGTCTCGGGTAACACTCTATGGTTCCCGCGAGGGATGACGGGTAACGTATATAAGTCGCGGGCTCCCGCGGGTGTCTCCCTTCAACACACAGCCGAGCTTCTCTGAGTGGAGATGGGCCGCCGCCCCGCTCGCTGTTACCGGTATTGTAAGAACAAACCTTACCCGAAGTCGCGTTTCTGCCGAGGTGTCCCGGATGCCAAGATCCGCATCTTTGACCTGGGTCGGAAAAAGGCGAAAGTGGATGAGTTCCCACTCTGCGGCCACATGGTTTCCGATGAATATGAGCAGCTCTCCTCGGAAGCCCTAGAGGCCGCCCGCATTTGCGCCAACAAGTACATGGTGAAAAGTTGTGGCAAAGATGGCTTTCACATTCGAGTGCGACTCCATCCTTTCCACGTCATCCGCATCAACAAGATGTTGTCCTGTGCTGGGGCTGACAGGCTCCAGACAGGTATGAGAGGTGCCTTTGGAAAACCCCAAGGGACTGTTGCCAGGGTCCATATTGGCCAAGTCATCATGTCCATCCGCACCAAACTTCAGAACAAGGAGCACGTGATCGAAGCCTTACGCAGGGCAAAATTCAAGTTCCCCGGACGCCAGAAGATCCATATCTCCAAGAAGTGGGGCTTTACCAAGTTTGATGCTCACGAATTTGAAGACAAAGTGGCTGAGAAGCGCCTCATTCCTGATGGTTGTGGAGTCAAATACGTCCCTAATCGTGGTCCTTTGGACAAGTGGCGGGCCTTGCACTCCTGAAGGCTTTGACAGCACTACCTCCATGGACTGTGCTAATTAATTTTCATGCTCATCAATAAATTATATTCACTGACCAAAAAATTTAATTGTTTTAAATTCAATTTTTAAACTTTAGACTATTAGAGAAAGTTTTTTGTATTAATACAGAATGTTTTAATTGAAAATGATACAATGTAATTTACAGAGAAAGCTACTACTATTCTGATTCAAACTTTAGGAGAGTATGAGGAAATATTAAAAGTTTTGTTCATAGTAGTGTCAAACTACACAGCTATCTTTAGAGTAGCCATCCTAATAGATTAGCTATCTTTAGAGAAAAATCCAAGATTTGTGTGAAAAAATACCTGTTTATATAAAACTAATAAAAATGAAAATAGTGTTAAACTATTAGTGTTAGTGATATTTTACCCAAATCCTGTTTGAGACTGTTCTGTTTCTAAATTGGTCGCTTATGTTTTCCTCTGAATTTCTTTGCATTATTTTTGGAATTTCTTATAACTCCAAATACATCCTAAGGACTCTTGGGTATACTTAAAAGGTTTTTTCAGACAAGTCTTACATTATCTCACACTCAGGAGACAACAGTCCAATCTTTTCTTCATCATAGAAAGGTCATAGGTGACAACAGAGTTCATATAGCTTGTATTTAGGCCCCAGAAGAATCAATAGAAGAAAGAAAATGATACTAAATCTGCTATCCGTACTCTTAAGAGAACCCTAGAGAGAGTTTGCAATCTGTAGGTGTTTGTCCTACATTAGTGTTACATTGATTTCACAGGTGATTTTTGTTTTACTTTAGCATTCCTTGATCTGTGCTGCTGGAGTTTTGTTGTTGTTTTTAACTTTTTTACAGACTGCATTTTGATTTATTGTACACAAATGGGCTACATCATTTCATTTCTATGGCTGTACATGATGTAGATTCATACCATTTGTGTAATCATACATGTACCTAGGGTAATGATGTGTGCCTCACTCCACCCTCTCTTCATCCCTCCCTCCCTTCCTTCTTCCTCTCCCTCTTTCCCTCCCTCTCTTTCTGTTTGTTGTTCTTGTTCCTTACATTGATTTAGTCTTTGGAATCTAAATTTTGCAAGCCATGCCTTCAATTTTTTTATACTGCCCACTCATTTTCAGAGACAACACATTTAATGAAAGCAATAATAGAAGTTTTATACAGCATGGAAACATTGCTAAACAAATAGTTTCCATTTAAATTTGTCAGTTCCAACATATTGCATTTGCCTTGATAATTCAAGTCCTTGGTAAGATAGCTTCTATTAGAATGCTTTTAAGATACATTACTATTTTAAGCTATAATGATTTTCATATTATAAGTAAATTGTTATAAATAAATTTGAGAAAGATAAGGTAATGTATTGAAAGAGTGCTTCAGCCTAAGAAGCACTTTTCTTGATGTAAGTTTACTTGATCCTTTGGAAACTCCTGAAATTGTTTTGGAAATTATCCTGAAATTGTCTTGGAAATTGTCATGGGAAAGATGTGACCGAAGAGCCAGGTCTTTGGACTCCTGTCATTCCTGTTTACCTTTGAACATACTGCATTAAAAAAAAAAAAAAAAATTCATCCTCAAAAAATAAAAATGCAAAACAACACACAACAAAACAAGTAGTTAGTATAGCTGTGTTAGTATATCCATGATACAGCTTTGAAAATATTTTCCATCTTCATTATTCACCCTTCCATTTGGTTTTGAAAAAAATATATTAATTTGTAAACTTGGAACTCTGCACTCACTAAATGCACAATGACAAAGTTACAGCTAAATCTCTTTATGAAACGTCCTTGATCTAAGAGACTGTTAATTAGGATTGTTTACACACGTAGATAATGTGAAAATACAGCTGGGGAGATAGATTAGCATTAGAGTGCTTGCTCATGCACAAGACCCTGGGTTGAATTTCCAGCACCAAAAAACATAATAACAATAACAATAATAATGATAATAGATGTGATAAAATTTGAAAACTGATAATTGCCAACAATGTTTGTTATTTGTCTTGTTCCTACAGGTTTACATTATAAACAATTAGAAATAATATTTAGCTCTGACACAAGGATATTTTACTTATTTTTTTTTTCTTAAAAATCCTATGAACTTGTGTTCCCCAAGACTTGATTTTTTTCAGCATGTTCTGATGTTAGGGTCATTCTAGTTATCAATAAATTTGATATGACAAATGAGCTGAAGAATAGTTATATTTTTCAAAGCTGTTATTTTAAAATTTTATTCAAAATGGAAAATTTAATTTGGGAATATTTGTACTCATATATTTGTATACATGTACTACTGCAACAAAACAACTATTCGCCCATTCAAAAAAAAAAAAAAATGCCACAACTGAATTCAAGAAAATACTGCCCAGTAAAACTTTTTATTTAGCTGATGGCATCTCCAGATATATGGAAAAATACTAAAGATGAAGAAATTTTTAGTAGTACTATGTACTGTATCAATTAATTTTGAAAGTTCATTTCACAAATGATCATAATAATCCACCATTTTTACCCCATCAAAATATGAAGTTATTTTAAGCACATTTAGGTTCAAATATTTAATTTTTATAAGACTACACATTAGCTCTGGTTAACCAGAACTTCTAAAACGTTAATTGAAAAAGTTGACATTATTATAATATTTATTCCTGCCTCATTGCTACTTAGCTCCTAATTTTTAGTACTTATATCATTTTTTCACAACTTATGACCATAATATTGTTTTACAACTATCATTTCACTTAAATATACTTTGAGTTCTTGATTTAATTAGATTCAATTTTCTGTTTCAAGTTTTTTTTTTATGATATTGTGTAATTTTCATTTTTTTGATCCTATTTTGTCTTCTTTTGGAGCACCTTTGAAAAAATATAGTTGTGCTTTACCAAGTAGTCTCTACATGTGACTCAGTAATGGAGATTTGCTTTATTCTTCTTCACTGGAATTTTAAAATCTACCTTATTCATCTTCGTCATTCAATATTTCTTTGTTTCTGTCTCTTCTCATTTTTATTTTCAAAAGTATGATTACTATTATACCATTATTTTCATAATTTTGTATGATGTAAACTGTCTTTCCCAGATCTTCTTTCTCTTAAATCTGAAAGGTTGGGGAAGAATTTATCTTGTCACTCTTTTACTAAGTTTTAGTTATTTTTTGTTGTTGTTGTTGCTGTTGTTGATTTAGTGTTCTCTGTATGTGCTATAGTTTAAAGGCTGGATATTGTTTTCTATCTCCTTTCCCATCACCTAGGGATGAGAAAGAAAACAGAAAATCTGAAGGGTTAAGTGTAGCCTTTGATGGATGTCAGGTTCTGATTTCTGTCTTGAGAGCCCATTATTCTATACTCTGCTCACCCAGGTGTGTGGGCCATACCCTGATCATAGAATATGTCTTATCCTTGATCTGGCAGAACCCTGGAAATGGCAAGCCCAGTTTCCCTTGGGAAAGAGGACAATCTTTTGTACAAATACAGTGTTCCTATAGGAGAAAATATCCTCACCTCTCTGAGTGAGGCAGGGACAGTGCATGACATTGTTTGGAAATAGTGATCTTTTTATTTTTATTTTTTTAACTTGAATGTTATGAGTCACTGAATCAAAATGAAAACAAAACAGAACAAAAAAAGAAAAGATACTGATGGCACTTCAGAAGAGATGACAGAACTGAGATAGAGCATGTCAGGGAGAGCCTCCTTCCCTAGTATCTGACATTGTTATGGATAGGGTTTAAATTTCCAACCAGCACTGGGATATTGTGCTTTTAAATTGAAGCAACATTGTTGGTTCTATGTTCCACTCCCAAAGAGTGTTGCTTATTGGAAGGGGGACCATAACAACAAGAGGCTACATAGAGGATTTCCTCCATGGTGGCTGAAGAAGGTAGAAAGTGAAAAAGCCAATATACTTTAGCCATATTTCACCTGATAGGCTTGAGCAGGGAGATACAGCTATTCCAGTATTTTCTAAAGAACTGACAAGTCCCTAATAGAATCAGCATATGACCAATAGGTACATGGAAAACTAAGAGGTAGTCAGTAAAAGGGGGAGAGAACCAGTAACAAGGAAAAGGGAACCTGCCTCCTGTAATGTGGAATCATTTAACAAAGAGACTCTTGTCTATTCTTAACCTTTTATTTTCAAGTCACTAGTCCGGACTATACTAAAGGAACAAATGAGAGATCTGAATAGACTTGATAATAATTTTAATGGTTAGCCAGGCATTTTGGCCCATACCTGTAATCCCAGCAGCTCAAGAGGCTGAGCTGGAGATCAAAAGTTCAAAACCAGTCTCAGCAACTTAATGAGGCCCTAAGTGATATAGCAAGACCCTTCCTCAAAATAAAAAATAGAAAGGGCTGGTACTGTGGCTTCATGGATAGGTGCCCTGGGGTTCATTTCTGGTACCAATAAAATAAAATAATAATTATTATTATAATTATAACTATAATTATAATTTTAATGCTTGACAGTGATTGAAGAGTTGGATAAGGATTAGATATTGTTAAGAAAATGTGCTACTGAAAAAGCAAAAGAAATTCAGAGGCGCAGTTGGTAGTCATCCCAGGAAAATAAAAATTTCATGTTTACTTCAATATCTTTTCTGTCAAACCTGTTTACATAAGTATTTTGATGAAAATTGTCCACAAACAATAGTAGCAAATGTCCAAATTACTAAAATTTGGGAAGCTTATTGAAGTTTCAGAAAAGGAAAACCTCATTTAACAAAGAAACTTTTATAACACTTCTCAAAAATACCCTTAACTTCTGTAACACTTCCTAAAAACACCTCTACTCCTCCACTCACATAAACACTAAATGTGAGAAAATTTAAATTATCATGAAAACTCATGTTCATGTGGCTCTAGTCATATTTTATATGTATCTATATCTAGATATGTACTATGGGTCTCTCTTGATAGAATATTATGACAAAGAAATTTTTATGAAGTAATATATTTTATATAAATATAATTTATATGAAAGATATTTTATCTATTTATATAGATACCTCCAAAATTAACCATAAACAATGCCAATGTTGTCTTCCATCTAATTGGTAGAGATTTGATTTACATACAACAGACCATTTAAATGTATAACAATATTCTGCAATTGCAAGTCAAATTTTGAGACAAAAACTATCAAAAAAATGGTACTACGAAGTGCTTTTTTTAAATAAATTTGTAAAGCTTTTATAAAATAATTAAAAATTATCAAAATATAGAACTCTACATTTTCAAAACCACTTTATCTAAAAGCAAAGTTGATATATAGAAATTTGATTCTCAACTACAGCTATTGGCATTAGCTGCACATACTACTAGTACTTATTGACAACTAATGAATTTGAGGTCTATAAATCCTCTAACTTCAGAAAATAATTTGATATCACATATTTAATATGAAGAGGCTTTTGTTCTAAGACTTAATAATACTACTTTAGATATCTTTTCTAGAAAAAAAATTAATCATATGAATCAGGAGACAGGAATAAAAGCTTCAAAGAATTGTTCATAAGAGGAAAAAATATAAAAAATTCTTAATTTACAAAGAACAATAAATTTATCTGTTGTGATATATTCACAATAGAAGATGCTACAACAAATGAACCATAGTCATAGCCAAATACATAGATAAATCTCAGAAAGAAAATATTGAATGAAAATAAAAAGAAAATAAGACTTTAATATAATGTCTTTTAAAAACCAGAGAACCAGAGGAAATATTGTGTATATGTAAATAGATGTGAGCTAAACCTAGATATCAAGGTAGTAAAATCATGAAAATCTAGGACACTGGTGGCATGGGTGGAACATATGGCCAGGGAGGAACACACAGGCCTGTGGAAGATACTTTACAAAAGCATTTTAACTTTTAAGACAATCCCTTCCAGGTCTTCAGTGTGTCAGGGCTATTGTTGGACTCTTCCCCTCACATGGATTCCTAATTAGAGAATCAGCTTGTGGAATCACCAATCTGTTGCCCTCAAAAACTCTTTAAATGATTTTTATTGAACTTAGATTAAATTTGTACAGAAATCTGAGGAGAATTGGCATGTCTATGAAAATAAGTCCTTCTCTTGGAGTAAATCTCTACATTCATTAGGTCTCCTTCAGTGTTTTTTGATATATATTTTTATAATTTTTCCACTACTGTTGTGCACATCTTTTGTTAGATTTTCTTCTAGATGCCATATACCTTTTTTGCTGGTATTGAAAAGATAATATTTTAAATTTTCATTTAAGTGTGCTCTTTAATAATCTTTTAGTTCTCTTGAATTTATCATATATACCATCACATTACCTGTACCTGTTAATCATTTTGTTTCTCCCTTTCCAATGTTTATATTTGAACACATTTTCTTGTTCTTAGGGCACTAAAACTCTTCAATATGATTTTAGCAGAAGTGGTAGTAGTGAATAATATTCTTACATTAATCCTGAATTTAAGGAAATTTCCTCTAACTTCTCTTTATGCCATGATAGAAATTTAAACCATTTTCTATTTTGGCGTAACTTAATTTTTAAAAATTGTTCTCTTTTTGTTTTCCAAAGCAGAAATAAGAGTTGAATTTATTGAACATTTTTGTAATTTGTTGAGATAATTTTTTCTATAGAAATATATACATGGTTTGTATTACATTACATTAATACATTTTTGTCATGATAAACTATCTGTATTTCTGGAATAAATCAAATTTGGTTGTGTGACTTTTTTAATACTCTGCTGAAATAAGTTTTCAATTTTGCTATTATTATCATATTGCTTCGAGGATATTCTTGCCTTATATATCAAGTTAGAAAGTATTACTCATTCTCTTCTATTATGGAAAAGACTTATAAAAAGATTGAGAATAATATTTCCTGGAAGGTTTGTTAGAATTCCCTTCAAAATACTTCAGACTGGGTTCTGTATGTGTTTGTATGTCTTGTGTTCATGTGAACATTTTAACTAGTAATGTAATATCTTTAATGATCAAGGAAATATTCTGACTTCAAATTTTTGTAGTGCCTTAAAAAATACCATGATAACTTCACCCTGGGATCTTAATATATACAGACTTCACACATATTGGTGTCTCTGAATTGCATACATCCAAATTTATGTATACATAATATGCAATGTATAATAAAAATATATAGCATATTTGCATATATTGTAAATACATGTGTATGTGATATCTGTGTTCCAGTTTGGTTTTTTTTTTTTAATAAAGATGTTGGAAGAATTTATTAATTTTGTTTTTAAATTTTGCCATATTTATATTTAGACCCATTTCAAACTTTATTTCATAAATAGGTATCTAACCACCACTATTTTGCTTACTCTTTGTTAAGCAGTCCTGATTGCTGTACCTTCTTTCTATATCTGTGTTTGTAGAGGTTTTGCTTTTTTTATCAGAGTTCTTACCTTTGCAGGTTTTTTCAGCTTCTAGTTTTGCTATTCTGTCTTTCTGAAGCTCAGATAACCTATGTTAGAGCTCTCTGCATCCACTCTGTAGCTCATCATTTCCTTCATGATTTCCATATCTTTACATGCATGGCATTTGAGAAACATCTATATATCTATTTTCCAGTTAGTCAGATTTTTCAGCTTACTTTAGTCTGTTGTTTAGCTCATACATGGACATTTCAATTTTTGCAGGTGATTTTTCATTTTCAGAAGTTATATCCACTTCTTTCTTAAAATAACTACATCATCTCTTTCTTTATTCAACACTTTATTTTTCATATTTCACATATAATTGCATTATTTTTACAATTGGTAATTTTATAACCTGAGGTCCTAGGATATCTAAATGTATTACTTATTTCTTTTGTTTTTGTTCCTATTTCATAGTGGCCCATTTTCTTTTTTTTTATTTCTTTTACCACTTTTTTTTTTATTATGGGCTCTGTTTTGTTTAAATTATTCTCTTTTATACCAAGGCCTATTTTGGGTAGTTTTTCCACTGCAAAGAATTCATAGTGGATTTTGCCTGTCCCCTGGGTTGCTACCATGCCGTAACTAGTTTTTGTTGTTAGGAAAGACCAAAATAGTAGGTTTCTTTGATTGAGCTTTCTGACTTTTCTGTGCATTTGTGTTTCACAAGGATTGCATGTGGTTGTGTGTTTCTTGGAAGTCTAGACCCTTTCTTGTACTAACCAACCACTCATAGTTCTCTGCTTCAGTTTCAACTTGTTTGTTTCTGTTTTTAGTTCCTTAGGGGTTTCCTTATTTTCTCTTGAACTAAGAAATGTATTAAAAGGTTAGGACTGTAGGCAGAATCTAATTTTATTTTAGTGTAAAGATCCCTTAAAGTACATATTTTTTCTTTCTGCTTAGTGGAAATTTTTTGATATTTTAAGTCTGGTGCCTTAAAAAATACCATGGTAACTTCACCCTGGGATCTTAATATATACAGCTTCACACATATTGGTGTCTCTGAATTGCATACATCCAAATTATAGATCTAAAATACTGTGTGAAGTATGGCTTTTTACTTGTGTGTGTGTGTGTGTGTGTGTGTGTGTGTGTGTGTGTGTTTACATTAGTTAGAAATATGTTTCCCAGAATTTTCTGTAGGGTGTTTGATCACAACGAAAATTCACATGAGATTTGGAAGGCAGAAGTGAAACAAGGACACTTATGGAGTTGATGCAGGGCCCAGGCACCAGGTAGTCCATAAATGTTGTGGTTGATGGACTGGCTCACCTCACTGAAGCAAGGCAGCATCCTAAGGTCAGTTCCTCCAGCCCCTGCTAGGTGTCACCCTTCATTTTCTCTGAGTCCCAGGCAAGGCTTGTGTGCAACTGTGCTGAAGTAGCATGGTCTTCTGTTCACTGGCAGTCTTGAAGTTTGATGTCCTGTCAGACCTGGATTCCAGAATGTCCCTCCTGGATCCCAGTTGCCCTGTGAGACCCAGTTTATCTGTTTTTTCCCTCACTTTGCGTGGGAAGCACACTTTGCAAGGCTCTCCAATTTCCTGCCCTATTGACTTATAGTATGTCAGGCTCACAGTCAGAGAGAGGCAGAAGTTCAGTAGACTTCTTCCTTGTTCCTGTTTGGTGGCTTTGGTGACTTTTATCTGATCCCAATTATCAGGATTATTTTTATCCCCAAACTTTCCTGTTGTTCTGCAAAGTCTAATTCCTGCAATAAATATCTTATTCCATATTACACTTACTACTGAATTAAACTATAATTTACGTTATCATGAAAATCCAAAAAAGATCAAAATGCAGTTTGCTGTAATAATTAAAAAAGAAAATATATTGGACTATATAAATTTTTGTTTCAATCTTGATTCTTCCCTCTACTTTCCCTGTCATCTTGAGCAATTCACTGACTCTTTCAAAGACTTAGGTGAGTTGTCTAAACTTTAAAACAATTCCAACCATGGAATGAAGATTATCATAGAAATTATGACAACATGCACTTAGCACAGATTTTGGGGTGTAGTGCACTCTGAATTTTTGTTGTTTATTTTATTGTTATTTATTATTAAATGGTTAGCACTATATATTAGCTATGTTGATTGTTATTACTACTCTGGCCATGAAGTGAAATCTAATGGTATATACTTTTAATTGCAAAATCTTAAAACCTCTTCGTGTTATCTTTAAAATTCATGTTTAAACTATCTTGCTTATTCTTTTCTAAGTAGACCCAATAGCGATAAAGCATTTGAATTTATGAGTGGAAAAGTTTAACAGCCATCATACTCAGTAGTACTTGGAAGATTAATTCTGATTTTCTACTGAAGACATATAAAATTTCTGTGAAATAACTACTGCAGGTTATGAAATTCTGCCATATTTTAACTTTGTACTACCTATAAATATATACTTTAAGGCATTTAAATATAATCTTAATTATATAAGTCATTATTTGTATGTTATAAAAATAATATTGTAAATTATTTTTATGGAAGTTTAGAAAACATCAAAATATTTTACTATTGCCAGCTAATAAGTTACAGAAGCATATTGGTATATATTATTGTAGACTTAATGAACCATGAAAAGTCATGATTAAAGTTAGAGAAGCATTTTAATTCATTATCATGTATTTTTAAAGGTGCATTAAAATGTAAGAATGGACAGAGTAAATTAACTCCTTAAAGACCATGGTCTGTAATTGTAAACTCATTAATATTGAGAATTTTTATATATTTTTCTATAAATATATAGAATTTTTATTTCATTTTGGATTTAACACCACCAAGGCAACAAATTTACACATAATTGCAATAATTCTTCATGCTAGATTCTAATTTGTAACCATTTTCTTATCTCTCTTATTTCCTCTTTTTCTCTCTACATCTCTTTCTCACCCACATATATGAACATATAAATACATACATATGTGTGTGTCTTTTTCACACACATTCAAGATTTTGGTTAGAATTTTCTTAAATTCATAAACCAAGATGTATAAATATTAAGGATATTAGATCTATTTTTCCATAAACTTGTTACTTCTCTCCATTAACTTTGATTCTCTTAAAGTCATTTAACAAAATTTTATACTCTTTTATTAAGAAAATTTGTCAGATTTATTCCAAGGAGATATAGTTTCATTGTGATTATAAACTATATCTTTTAATTCAAAATTTTTAATGTTTATCTTAACGATTTATCCTTTGGTTATATATAGGCAATCTTATGTTCTGCATAGTATTACAGCTTGTTTTAACAATTGAATCATTATATGTGTGTGTGTGTGTGCATGTGTGTGTGTGTGTGTGTGTGTGTGTGTGTGTTAGTGTGCTTACTAGCAACTTCAATTTGTTGGACAGAAATGGAGATAAGAGGTACTTTAGCCCAGGTTCTTAAGAAAGTAGAGCTTCAGTTGCTAACTTTTTTGTGAAGTAAATGACAATGGTAAGAGTGTGAATAAAAGCAAGTGAAGTAAAATAAAACAGAAAACAGTAAAATAAAATGCATTACAATAAGCTGCAAAGAGACCTAGGAGATTGTTCACCAGGTGCATGAGTTCAGTATGTGGTACTATTTCGGAGAAGGAGGAACTGCATGTTAAAATTTTTTCCAGAAGAAAGGGAATAGGGAAAATGGATCTAGCCCCCTCCTGTCCCTCTCCCTTCAATGGAAAATGTCCACTAACAATTAACTTCCAAGTTATACCATCTGATGGCATGACCTTTCTCATGAGCCATGATGTACAGTGTTGTGTCTAAGTCTGAAAATGGAGGGATACTAGTCAAGAGGGAAGAAGAGTATCAATGGAATCTGTTAAGTTCCACATGTTCCAAGACCCAGCAGAGCAACCATCTTTGTTCTGTCCTTGAATTATGCACTGATAGTAGCATTTACTTTTATTTTTGTTGTACAACTCAATAGCTATATTGAATTAAGGAAGTTCATTTCCATTAGAAAAAAATTATTAAGAATGACTGTTAATCAAAATGGATTAAAACCTACAAATCATATCAGAAATATGCAACTCCTAGAAGAAAATGTAGGGTCAAACTCCAGCATACAGACATAGGCAACAGTTTTCTCAATAGGATACCTAAAGTTCAGGAAATAATTCCAAGAATTAATAAGTAGGATGGCATCAAATTGAAAAGTTACTGCACAGCAGAATGACTGGGAACATGAAGAAAGAATCTATAGAATAGGAGACAATCTTTGCTAGCTACTCTTCTGACAGAGTATTAATATCTATAATGTGATCTATAATATGTAAAGAACTCCAAAAAACTTTAGGCCAAATAATCCAATTAATAAATGAGGAAGTTAATTAAACAGACACTCATCCAAAGAAAAATACAAATGACCCATAAATACATGAAAAAGTGTTCAACATCATTAGCAATTAGGGAAATGCAAATCAAAACTGCGCTCATGTTTCATCTACACCAGTTAGAATAGCAGTCATCAAGAAAACAAATAATAGCTGGATGAAGTGATGCATGCCTGTAATCCCAACAGGAGACTGAGGCAGGGAAATTTCAGATTCAAAACCAGCCTCAAGAACTTGGTGAGGCCTGAAGCAAGTTAGTGAGACTCTATCTCAAAATAAAAAACAAAAATAAAAAGGGCTGGGGGATGTGGCTTCATGGTCAAGTACCCTTGGGTTCAATGCCTGGTACCAAAAAACAAAACAAAAACAAGTAATAATAAATAATGGAGAGGATATGAAGAAAAAGAAACACTTTTACACTTTTGGTGGGATTGTAAATTAGTACGACCATTATGAAAATCACTATGAAGTTTCCTTAAAAGATTAGAAATGGAACCACCATATGACCTGACTATACCACTCCTCACTATTTATTGTAAAAAATTAAAGTTCTCATACTACAGTGATACATGGATACCCATATATACATGGATGCTTGTAAAAAGCAGCACAATTTGTAAGAGCCAGACTATGGAACCAGTCTAGGTATCCATCAATAGATGAATGGATTAAGAAAATGTGGTATATATACATAATGGAGTTTTATTCAGCCATAAAGAAAAATGCAGTTATTTCATTTGCAGGAAAATGGGTGGAACTGAAGATCATTATGTTAAGTGAAATAGCCAAACTCAGACAGTGAAGGGTTGTATGTTTTCTCTCATTTGTGGAAGCTAGAGAAAAAAAAGAAAATTGGGGAGTGGATCTCATGAAAATCAGAGAGTAGGAGGAGTAGGGAAAGGGGGGAAATGCTGGGCAGTGATACTGGTGAAATTACATTGTTACATTGTGTGCATGTGCAAATGTGTAACAACAAATACCATCATTATGTACAACTCTAATGCACCAATAAAAATGTGAAGAAATAAAATATTCAAACTTCAAAAAATATTTTTAATGTAGAAGGAATACACTCCAACAATAAAATCTACAAACCAATTAATTAAAAAATAGAATAAATGTAGGGTGAGTGAAGATAATAAGATGATGAAATGAGAAGCCCTGGGCCATCCTTCACCCCACCAACATACCAATCAGCACAGTGAATGTACATGAATGGGACCCTAGCAGGGTCACTTTCATTACATGTGTTGACATTGTTCATGTTAATTTTCTGTTTATACAAAGTTATGTTTCTAAAGTAAAATAACTGGCCAGAATGAGAAATCACATGTTGGAGAACTCTTGAATGGACAGTTACATAAAGTTTCCAGTAATAAAAAACTGGTTAAAGTATGACAAATTTGTTTATAACAGTTTCACAAAAGGTGCTTCTATTTACATTTTCACAGGAGTATTGCTCTGCTCTTATCAATAATTTATGAAAGGTTACTTTCCCTTCTGAGTAATGCACCTGGAAGATAAGGACTCAAGGTTTTATCAGAATAATTTCCTGTTATTTTTATGACTTTTTTTGTGTTCTCCATTATTTAAAAAATACTCTCATTTTTGAAGAACTGAGATTTTTTGTTATTGTGTTATCTCCTATATTTACTTTAAAATCTTTTGTAGTCACTTTGTTTCTATAAGTGGTCAAGTATTTTCCTCAGTTACCCATGATCTTATCTTTATCAAATATTCAAAACTGGTAACTTTCAATATTTTGCCTTCTTACAGTCAAATCTTAAATTGTATCTTTTGCATCTCAAATGCTCTTTGAGATTTTCTAAAGATTTCCCTAGAAAAGCACATAGGATTTGTTCTTCTGCACTATGAAAAGAGAGGAGCTGGAAATAATTAAGCTTATTTGATTTGTTATCATTGATGAGTTGCATGAAAATATAACCTTCCAAAGGTTATATTTTATGTGTGTGATTAATAATATAAATATATCAGAAACTATATGCTGTATAGGAAGCTCCTATAGATTTGTCCAAGCCCCTACTGTCCATAATATGCTTCTATTTATCACAGTCCTCATGCTGCCTTGCATGAAATCAGTAAACAACAGTATAGTGTTATCAGTCATAATTTCCTATATTTTTAAAAATGCTAAGGAAATGGTCAGACACTTCACAGAAGAAGATATACAGGTGATCAACAAATATATAAAAAAGTGCTCATCATCCCTAGTAATTAGAGAAATGCAAATTAAAACCACCCTAAGATTTCATCTAACTCCAATTAGAATGGTTATTTTCAAGAACACAAGCAATAATAAGTGTTGGCGTGGATGTGGGGAAAAAGGTACACTCATACATTGCTGGTGGAGTTGCAAATTGGTGCAGCCACTCTGGAAAGCAGTATGGAGATTCCTCAGAAAACTTGGAATGGACCCACCATTTGACCCAGCTATCCCACTCCTTGGTTTATACCCAAAGGACTTAAAATCAGCATACTACAGTGATGCAGCCACATCAACATTCATAGCTGCTCAATTCACAATAGCCAGATAGGGAATCAACCTAGATGCCCTTCAATTGATAAATGTATAAAGAAAATGTGGTATATATGCACAATGGACTATTACTCAGACATAAAAAATAAAGATATGGCATTTGTTGGTAAATGGATAAAGTTGGAGAATATCATGCTAAGTGAAATAGGCCAAGCCCAAAAAACCAAAGACCGAAGGTTTTCTCTGATAAGTGCATGACAATATATAACGATGGGGAGTGGCGGGGGGAAGAGAAGATGAAGGAACTTTGGATGGTGTAGAGGAAAATGGAGTGGGAGGGGTGGGGGACAGAAAGAGAGTAGAATGAAACAGACAGTATTACCCTATGCATATGTATGATTACATGCATGGTGTGAATCTACATTGTGTATAACCATAGAAATGAAAAGTTGTACCCCATTTATGTACAATGAATCAAAATGCAGTCTGTAAAAATAAAAATATTTTAATAAAAATAAATAAATAAAATAAAATAAAAAGACAAAAAACAAGCTAATCTGACCATCTTGACTTCTTTAATTTGAATTATGAATATTCTAAGCCAATGGTGTACAACTGGAGATTTGTATCACTTAACGATGTGGGCTGAAGTTTGTACCCTCCAAAATTCAGGTGTTGAAGTCTTAACCCCTAGTACTTCAGAGTGTGATTGTATTTGGGAAAAAAATATTTAAAGAGGTAATTTAGTTATAGTGAGACTATTAATGTGGGCCCTCATCCTTATAAAAAGAGGAAATTTCAACACAGACAGGTACAGAGAGAAAGTGATGCTAGGACATAGGGAGAAGAGGATGGTATCTCTAATCCAAGGAGAGAAGATGTTTAAGAGAGGCTTATCTTGTGGCCTTCAGAAGGAACCAGTACTGCAATGTCTTGGTCTCAGACTTCCAGCTTCCACAACTGTGAGAAAAATTAATTTAAGTGGGTTAAGTCGCCCAGTCTGTCGTGTTCTGTTGTGGCATTCCTAGCAAACCAATAGACTTAGTTATGGGGTTTTACTGTTACACAGACATTTGGGGCCTACTCCAGACCTCTCAATCCCTTTACTAGAAATTATTGGTACATTTTTGGTATACTTTGTATGCTTCTCATATTTATGGTAACTTTTGTGTTTGATTATTTTATAATCCAGAGGATCTTTTAACAAAGACTATATTGATTTATTTATTCACATGGCATAATATCTACTCCTCTTTGAAAGTTAATTATTATGTTTATAGATATCCAAAAGCTTTTGAGGCTTTCTTGATCATGTTTCCTTGTATGCCTCAAGACAACCATTGTTAGTTGCATTATTCTCGTCATGAGTTTTCCTCAAATCATAGAATTTTGAAAATTAAATCAGTACTAAGTTACCTAGAGTTGCCTTTTGTTTTCTATGGATGACCTTTTTGTTTACTCTTACATTTTGCAGAGAACTTTTGTAATCAGTGACATGAATGAGTGCACAGTCATCAGCAAAAGACAATCAGAGAAGCCTCTGGAAAAGGACTATGCAAGCAACTTTTGGGTACAGACTTTTGATTGCAGCCCTTAAGCAAATGTGAGACCATACCAGTGAACTGGGTCAGCATTTCCAGAATATTAGTCAAAAAGAGATGATATAGATAACAATGATTGAGTAGAGCAATAATCGATTGCATAGATCTTAAAAATTGATAAAGGATGATTGTGGTTTTCTTTGGAACATTTTTGAAGTTTGAATGTTCTATTTTATGGATACATAAGGAAGCTCTCTCTTTTAAGTTACCTATACTCCTACCATTTTAGGCTAGGCTTCTCCAAACAAAACTATAACGTTTGTAAATGATTGCTCTCTAACTGATCTTTCCAGAATTTGAACATTCTTATAAATCTTATTGAAAATTTTAAATTTCATGCCAACATAGTTATTTGAATAGGTTCAGAAGCAATACTCTCTCCTTCTTACTAGGATATAATTGAAAACACTGGTTATGCAACCAAAGTCTAGCCTGGAGTGTCATATATCACAATGATTTGAAACCAGAATTACTAAATTCTCTTGGGAAAACGACATAATTTCTAGATCACACAATTGCCAGCCTTCCAAAGGAGTAAGAAAGTCCCCTTCCCAATATACCCAGAAACCTTGTATTTTTTGAGAAAACTTGAGAAAGATTTACCCAAATTTATAGGTATATTAGGAAAACCTGATGGCGACTTCTGCTTTTTCTTTCTAGTCTTAAAGTTTGTCAAATCTGAGGTTTTATAAAAGCATTCAATATGACAGTAAAGACCAATTTGGTAAATCACCCCTTTAGCTGGATGGATATATATAATCTGGCTAAATCTAATGAGACTAGTCATATTTTATGATCAGGACTAATATTTCCTTAAAATTATTTTTCATTGAAATGAGGAAGAATGTAGGGGAAAATTTTGTTTCTATAGTAAATTATAGGACATCTTTTGAGATTATCAGATCCTAGCCCTGTTCATTTTTTTTTGAGCATTTTGCATTTCTTTGTAAACTGCAATTGATTGAAGGTTATGCAAATCTTGGATTATTTGGTAGAAATTTGTTTTAATTCTCCATGATCCCCACTATGGAAAAAAAACAGTTTATGTACCTGTTAATTTGACCAATTTGTCAATCCTTACCATATTTTCAATTCTTTCACTATCCTGAATCCTTTAAATTCAGGCTACCATTACCCAAACTAAGTTTTCCAATATTAGTATATATGTTGCTTTTCCAGCTCTCTAAAAGTCTGATCTTTGGCACCACCACTTGCAGGGGGCTCAGCTGGCTTTCCAGGAGCAACACATACCTCCAGAGTCTATTTCTGACTCCCTATCCCACTCTACAATGATGTGCATGCCTACCACTAAGCTGCTCAGGGATGATATTCATGTTATTAAAAAAAAGGCGGGGGTGGGGAAACTAACAATACTCAAAGTTAACTGGGCCGTGTGTTCCTAAAAAGCCATGATGACTGAGAGAGACCCTCATGCTTTATGTTCTGGGTTATAGCTAACCCCATAGAATCAGTATGTTCAGGAACATTCCCAAATAAGACCCAGCTCTACCCTCATCAAAGGTTTCTTTATTTATTTGTTTCTGTATAACCTCAAGGTCCCTCCTCTCCTTTGATCTCTGTTTTCATTACAGAATGCTCTCCTGTTCTAATACTTTGAATAACATTATTTCCTGAGTGCATTTTTGTCTTTATAACACACACGCACATATACCTCTTAAGGGAGAAGATGGGGAAGGTATGTGTTGAGCAAAAAGAAAAGAGATTTAGGAGCACTAGTGATGACTTTCTATGATTGCTAATGAATAGTATTGAGAGAATTTTCAAAAATGGTAAAATTATGACTCTTATGCAGGTATTAATATAAATGCTAGATTTTTGCATTTTGATCATGATGAGGAAACCAGGAAAATGTTATAGTAAATTCAAAACAAAATCTAAATAACAACCATATTTATAGATCAGTAACATTAAAATGTGTGCATAAATGGGAGCCAAATGAACTTCTTCCACAGCAAGGAAGTCAGTTAAACAGCTATTAGATGAGCCAAGTTTTATGTCTAAGAATGTTCAATTTACAAATTTATAAAATAGGTGCCATAAAAGAAACTTGAATGAAGTGAAATGTTGTGTTACAAACAATGTGTAGTTTTCACTGAAATGATAATTTTCTCTACAGTGACATCAGTCTTTCAGGTGATCAGCATTGTCACATTTAACACACAGACATGACTCTATGTGTGAGGGAGAGATGAATGTTGCAATGCCAATTTTCCCCCTTTTTGTTGCCATTGTCTCCTGAACCATTGGAATGCTCATGTTAGCCTCTTTCACCACATTCGTACCTGGCGCTCACTGTGTAGCATTTTATTCTCCTTTCACAAACGTATTCAGACTTGAAGTTTCCTCACACCTATGAATATTTTGTAATGCCACAGAGCTGAAGAAGCAGAAAGATCTCCTTGCTTAACTAATTATGTGTGTCAATACCAGAAAATTTCTAGAACTCATAAATGAATTCAGCAAAGTAGCAGGATATAAAAACAATACCTATTTGCCTGCAAATGCCATAATTTTATTCTTCTTTAAGTACAATAAGCCAATCCCCCAAAAACAAAGAACAAATGATCTCTCTGATAAGTGGATGATGATGCATAATGGGGGGTGGGAGGGAGGCAAGAATGGAGGAAGGATGGATTGTATAGAGGCAAAAGAGGGGTTTGGGGGGGAAGGAAAAATAACAGATTGAGACAAACATCATTACCCTATGTACATGTATGATTACACAAATTGTATGACTCTAGTTCATGTACAACTAGAGAAATAAGTTGTACCCATTTGTTTACAATGAATCAAAATAAATAAATTATTTTTTTAAAAAAAGAATAAATGGTAGAAGCCAACTGACAGCTATAAGATCTTTGACTTTGACTCTAAATAAGATGGGGAATCACTGTAGTTTTAAGTAAGAATGAGAATTTTAAGAAATGTGGTATATACATGCACAATGAAGCTTTATTTGGCCACAAAAAAAAAAAAATGAAATTATCACTTTTAGGAAAATGAATGGAATTTTAGAACACTACGTTAAGTGAAATAAGCCAAACTCAGAAGGTTAAAGGAAAAGGAAAAGAAAGGTGGGGGAAGGGGGCAGGGATCTTATATATGTCAAAGGGATATCAGTAGAAGAGAGAAAAGGGACCAAGGGTAAGTGAGGGAGGGGAAAAGGGAGAGAGCAGGGGAAAGCTTGGGGAGTAATATTGACTGAATTATATTGTTTGCAAGAACAGAATATGTAACAAATCAATCCCACCACTATTTACAAAAAAATAAAATAAAATAAATATGACAAAATAAAAACAATACCCATAAATCAAATGCATTTCTATACAACAGTGATGAATCCACTGCATGAGAAATTAGGAAAACTACCCCATTTACAGTAGCCTCAAAAAAAAAAAAAAAACTTAGGAATTAACCTAACAAAAGAGGTGAAAGACCTCTACAATGAAAACTGCAGGACACTAAAGAAAGAAATTGAAGATGACCTTAGAAGATGGAAAAATCTCCCAAGTTCTTGGATAGGCAGAATTAATATTGTCAAAATGACCATACTACCAAAAGTGTTATACTGATTTAATGCAATTCCTATTAGGATCCTTATGACAATTCTTTGTAGAATGAAGCAATTCTACTAGATGAAGCAATCAAGAAATTCATTTGGAAAAAATCAGGGAGATCTTCTCTTAAAAGATAGCTATGTAATTCTGAGCATTTTCAAATTATGTTTTTGGTTTTAAATGGCACTATATCTCCTACTAAAATTGCAGGACTTGTGTTTCAAGACAGATCTTACTTAAAATTATTTGAAAGCTGTCTTTTAGATGAAAATGTTCTAATTTATTTTCCTGGAAAGGTTTTTTTTTTTTTTAAAAGCAATTATTGGCCATTTCAGAATTTTAAATTGTCAACATTAACTAAGAATATCAATTTTACTAGTTAGTTTTACAAATTTATGGCAGGATCCAAGTAAAGGACTAAATGTTGTGCATGAGAGATTCTACATCCTGATACCCACACATCTAATGTCTTTCTGACCAAGTTTGTTGTCTTGTTCTTAGCTATTTTTCTATTATTTCTCACTTTGCTGTTTTACTATTTTGTTGGTTTTTTTTTCTTCTTTCCCATGTAGCATTTGATTGCTATGTACAGAGCACATACATGAGTTTCTATGGTCATTTGAATAATGCAAATTTTTTTATGGATTTTGCTTCATATCTTCATCATTAAGTAGTTGCTTACATTCCTGAAGTTGTAGTTTCTTCTTAAGTAAAATGGAGAGAAGACTAAAATTATAATATGTGCAAAGTACTTACTATGGTAACATGAAACACTCAATGCTAAATAATTATTAGCAGTTGTTATATTAGAATTCCTTGCTTATCCTTTACCTTGGCTCTTGGATATTTTCATATCTTTGATATAAAATTATAAAACTATTACTACTGGATAAAATAATAATAATTATTATTATTGTTAAAGCTAATATTTATTGGGAATTTACTATAGTAGTGTGTCTTAACTATGAAATATACATCCCAAGATCCCCAGTGGTTGTCTGAAATAGCAGATAGCACTGTCTTTTAAAATTTTTTAAAAATTTGTTTAAATTAGTTATACATGACGTTAGAATGCACTTTGATATATCATGTACAATGGAGTGTAATTTCTCATTGTTCTGGTTATACATGAAATAGAATCCCACCAGTCATATAGTTATATTGTACACAGGGTTATAATGTCTGATTTATTCTACAATCCTTCCTATCTCCAGCAAGTGCTTCCCTCCCTTCAATCCCCTCTACCTAATCTAAAGTAACTCTATTCTTCCCTAGACCCCTGCCCCTCCATTGTGAATTAGCATCCACATATCAGAGAAAACATTCAACTTTTGGTTTTTTGGGATTGGCTTGTTTTGCTTAGCTTGATATTCTTCAGCTACATTCATTTACTGGCAAATGCCATAATTTCATTCTTCTTTAAGGCTGAGTAATATTCCACTGTGTGTGTGTGTGTGTGTGTGTGTGTGTGTGTGTGTGTATATATATATATATATATAGTATATGTATATATCACATTTTTTAATCCATTCATCTGTTGAAGGGCTCCTGTTGGTTCCATAGTTTAGCTATTGTGAATTGAGCTGCTATAAACATTGATGTGGCTGCATCACTGTAGTATGCTGATTTTTGGTGCTTTGAGTATAAACTATGGAGTGGCATAGCTGGGTCAAATGGTGGTTTCATTCCCTGAATCTTATTTTCCCCCTATACATACTGTTATGGTTTAGATGTGAGGTGTCCCCCAAAAGCTCATGTGTGAGACTATTCAAGAAGGTTTAGAGGAGAAATGTTGGGGTTATGAGAGTTTTAACCCAATTGGTAAATTAATCACCAGCTGGGGTTAACTGAGTGGTAAGTGAAGTCAGGTAAGATGTGTCTGGAGGAGGTGGATCACTGGGGGCACGCCTTTGAAATGTGTGTTTTGCATCTGGTGAGTGGAGTCTCTCTCTTTGCTTTCTGATCATCGTGTGAGTGCCTCCCTGCACCACACTTCTCCTTCATGATGTTCAGCCTCATCTCAAGCCCTGAGGAATGGAGCCTGCTGTCTATGGACTGAGACCTCTGAAACTGTGAGCCCTCAAATAAACTTTTCCTCCTCTAAAATTATTCTTATTGGGTCTTTCGTCATAGTAGCAAAAAAGTTATTTAAAACATACATACCTAAAATATACATCCCTCAAATTTATAAGTTAGGCATAGTAAAAGATTGAAAGATTAACAATGATTAATAATAAAATAGAACTACTATAACACTATTCCATCATGAAAGTTACATGGATATATTCTCTTCCTTTCAAAATTACTGTCCATATTAGTAATCTCACCACACAATTTTTTCTTTCCTAACTAAGATGAGAACTCTCATCTTCTTACATGAAGGAAGCACTTTATGGCTTCTCTTTGGCATATCCCAACTGCCAACATCACCACTCTTGCATTTTGGGGCCATTATCAAGTAAAATAAGAGTTACCTGAACACAACCACTGTGACATGGTGACAGTGAGTTGGTGATCAAGATGGCTACTTGGTGGCTAGCAGGCATTTAGTATGTTAGGCCAGGATACTCTGAACAAGGGATGATTCATGTTTCAGGCAAGACACAGCAGGATGACACAAGATTTTATTATGCAACTAAAATGCGGCACAACTTA
The DNA here is from genome assembly GCF_902686445.1 of Sciurus carolinensis. Classification (NCBI taxonomy): domain Eukaryota; kingdom Metazoa; phylum Chordata; class Mammalia; order Rodentia; family Sciuridae; genus Sciurus; species Sciurus carolinensis. The sequence goes on along the minus strand of NC_062214.1, from coordinate 147,711,257 downwards.
AAACTTATGAATCTTTAAGTTCTGAAATTGTTCACTTAATATTTTTGGATCATGGATTATTATGCTTAACTGAAACTGTAAAGTAACAGTGTGGTTAAGGGGGGCTGTTCTGCATACCATTCATCATGGTAATTAGTAAATCTGATTTTACAAGGAGGTATGATAGTGGCAAAGAGTCTTATCATAGTGACTTTTTGCTATTTATTTTATTCATTCATCTAATATTAATTATTTGTGGCATTCCTCATCCTATTCAAGGTTCAGGATGGGACCCTCAACAAGATAGATAAAGTCTCATCTCTCAGTTATACTCCAGTAGAGAGGGACAGATAGTAATCAAATAAATGAATAACCATGTGAACAAGTAGAATAAATGTTTTATTAAATATTGTCATCGAGAGTAAGCAATTTGAGGCATTTTTAGTTTGATCAATAAGAAAAGATTCTCTGAAGAAATGACCTTTGAACTAAGACCTTAATTACAAAAAGAGCCAACTCTGTAAAGATTCGTAAAAAGAATTAAAAAGTCACTGGTACAAAAGTAGTACTAAGTCATATGGGGTCAAGTTGCTGACCTAAGAACTCTTTATGGATTGTAGCGATCCAAGGACAAAGATGGTTAAAAGATGATGCTGGAGAAATAGGAGTTTGATCATACACAGCCTTGAAGGGCTCAGTAAGAATTTTGGAAATTTATTCACATAACATGGGAAGTTATTTTCAATATTTCAATATTTTAAATATTTTAAATAGGGAAATGGCATGCTCTGGTGAAATTTTATGATACTTATGGTAGGATAAGATGGATTATGAGGAGATAAAGGGTGAGAAGGGCAGAGCCTGTTGCAGTTGCACAGATGGATGACTTAAACTCATAAAGCTGAAGGAAGAATGGCGTCCCTACCACAGGAAAGATATTCACACCCTCATTTCTGAACCTGTGAGCATTTTATGTTCAGTGGCAAAGGGAAGTCAAGTTCGCAGGTAGAATCTAAATTAAAATTAGACTATTTGGTATTAGTCAGGGTCCTTAAATGGTAAAGAGGGAAAGGAGAAAACTCAGAGCCAGAGAAATGGCTTTTTAATGAGAAAGACTCAACTGGAAACTTCCTTGAAGATGCAAGGTGCTCTAGAAAATGGAAAAGTTAAGAAAATGAATTCTTCCCGAGACGTTCCTCAAAGGAACACTGTTGTTGACACAAATTTTAACTGGATGTAACCTGGTTCAGACTTTTGACTTCCAGATCTGTAAAAAAAAAAAAGTTTGTGTTAAGTCACTAAATGTGTATGTAGTAAGTTGTTTCTGTAGTAATAGGAAACTAATAAACTAGCTCCAAGTCCAGTAAGGGCAAGGCATGTGGAGGAGTGAAGCATTTGAGGAAGTATTTGAGGCTAGGAACTATGAATGTGCTGGTGGATGAGACAGAGTGGGGTCAGAAGAAAAATAAACAAATCAAAATTTGTCTTAGGTGGGTACCATTAATTGAGACAGTAAAGACTTCGGGGCGGGTGGGGAATCAATGTTCAATGGAGGGAGAACACCAAGAGTTCTGTTTCAGGCATGTTATTCTGAACTCCTTGACATCCTTTAGAGAAAAATTCTGCCAATGATAAAACTTTGGTAAAATGCTGAGATTCCACAAAATTATGAAACTTGAAAACGTCCAGATATTTAGTATTATAGACTAGGGGTTGGCAAAACTTTCTACAAAAACAAATCTTTCTGTAATAGTACATATTTTAGGTTTTGTGGGTTATATGGTCTCTGTCACAACTGCTCAACATTGTTATTGAAATGGAGAAGTAATCATACACAATATGAAAATAAATGGGTAGGTTGTGTTACAATAAAACTTTTTAATACAGAAATGTAATGCATTTATTTTGCATTAGCATTATTCTCCTTCACATATGTTTATTTTCATATATTGCATGTGGGAAAATAAAGTTCATCTTTAATAAACAAAAAAACTCTACTCAAAAAAATCAGGCTGCAATACTGATTTGGATGAGGAGATGTAATTTGCCAATTTCTCATATAGACTATCAGAGCAGTTATTTGAAATTTTCCATTTTCTTAAAAAAGTATGTGCCTTTTCAGAGATGACATTAATATAAAGAGAAAAATCTCCATTGTGACATGTATAGCAAGGTAACCCAATGGATCATAAATGTGATTTATTTTTAGTAGTTGTAGAAGCAGGGCTAACATTTGAGCACTTAGCAGTGCTAACACTTGTACACTTAAGAATTTTTCACATGTACTACATTATTTAAGTATCTCAAAACTCTTATAAGTTACCTGTTAACCATCATCCTTAATTTTACAGATTAACTAACCAGAGTTTAGAAGGTAAGTAAATAACCAGAGCTTGCTTTAGAAGGATATATGTTCACTATTATGCAATCCTTTATTCATTATTAAATGGCCTTTTGTAAAGCTAGAAAGTGGCATAACTGACTCTAATCCAAATCTACCATATCTAAACCCAAATGCTCCACCAGTGCATTGCAGCTTGTGCTAGTTCTGTGGGGACACTTAGCCAATTACCTCTAGAATTATGAGTTTGTAAGAATGCACAATGTTTGGATTTTGGAATTCTTATAGATGATTCTGGTTAAAAACTAATAAGGTTTCTTTTTAAAAATCACTAATCCTGAACTTGTGAAAACGCCACACCTGAATAAGGTGTATCTTTAAATAGACCTAATCAGAACAGTTACTTCCATTCTTCTATACACGAGATAACAAATTTAGGTCCACTCTGAGTTAAGGACATGCATATCTAAGAGTTACATTAAAATCCAAGATACTGATCAAAGTTAGTAAACAGGGAACATATCTCAGCCCATAAGGTCATTTAGTACTGTCAAATTCAGTTCTCCAATATCAAGAACTGCTCTGCTTCAAAACATTTCCCTTTTATTTAAAAGGAAGATACTTATGAATTTTTCTGTGCTTTCAAATTCATCTCTGAGAAGTCAATCTGTAACCCAAACACACTTCTATCATACTTCTTTTAAAAAAATGAAACTTTTTATTGAAAAGGTTAATTTTAGATTCAAGGACAATAGTAACCCAAATCTGTTCAAATATGTTTAATTGTTGGTATATCATTGGAGTTGATTCTTCTCTACTTATCTCCTCAAAAAGAAAAATGTATATGTTTTTACATAGCAAAACTGTGATTTTCTAATATAAAGAAAGAAGCAGCAAGAGAGGCTATTGACTGCTGAGTGTGTAGAGAAGATTGTAGAAATCTTCTGGTTCTGGAATTTACATATAGAATAAAATACACTGACGTGAATTTTGTATGAGTAAAAAATACTCGATAATCTAAAGTACAGCATATTGTCATTAGCAGTATCAAAATAATTGTCATTGCAGTTATTGGTATTTTTTTTCTATTCAAATACTCTGCAACCTGAAGCCTTTAGCATCCTATTTATTTTGTTGAACACAGAAAACCCTGCATCTTTCTGTTTTGGCAGAACAAATTCCATTGTGATTGATAAACATAAACAAGTACGAGATTAAGCTCAAAGTCATCTCCCTCTGTTAATACCTAAGTTCTTCTCTCTGTAGGTTTTCGAGATCACTATTATAATAGAGGAAAAAGCCCTTGATAAAATGAAATAAACCTTTTCTTTCCTTTGAATAACATTACTATCAAAAATACATTATTATTTAAAAAGACATTAACTTTGAAAACAAGTATGACTTCTGTCTGTATTATAGCTAAGAACTTTAAATCACATTTTCACTTTAAAATGTAAAATAGGTTGTCTATGAGTTATAGAAAAACAGGGAAATAAAAATAGAAAAAGTCAAAAGCACAGAAAGGTGGGAGTCCCACATTTTTTTAGTTCATTTTAAAGATGAAAACAAAAACAGCAGAGCCTCCCACGTTCCTGAGATGCTCAGACTGGAGGGCCGAGAAGGGTGGTGTATCATGCAATGGCACACAGCAAAATCAGGCATGTGGGTGAGTTAGAGTTTAGTTCTACAAAATATCTAGGTCAGGATTACTGTGAAAGTAGCTAAGTGAGAAATATAAATCAGACAAAGAGTATTTGCCTGGAACCAGCTAATATGGAAGGAGTAAAAATGCTAGATAAGCAGAGGAGACAAAAACATTGTTCTTGCTCACAGTAATGGCTCAGCAGCTTTCTAGCACACTAAAACTAGCTGTAATCACACATTTTCGTTTGCTACTCTCCATCACCCTGATGGCCAATTTATCCACAGTAGCATATTTACAGGCCTGTTTACAGAATTGAAATTCTTCACCAGAGCTGATGCTACGTTGCCTCGAAGCACTATAGGATTTAATTGAACCAGCGTGAAAGAACTGATGAATGGCTTTGCTTGCAATGTAGAAAGTGGTGCAGGGCAGAATTTCAATGGGGGATTTTAGCCCATACTTACTGGCTGGGATACAAAATTGCCGACTATTGAAGTGTTATCTCCTCTTTCTCTCCTAGCTTACATTTGCCTAATTATTATTTTCTTTGTCACATCCCTTGTTTTTCTTTCCATTATGTTTCCTGTGCAATCCACCCTCCGCTCAAGTCTTTGTGGCAGGGCCAAATCAGATATGATTACAAACCTTGGATTTTATTTTACTAGGCCTCATTAAAACATTCCAAAAAAATAGTATTTTCAGATTGCTACCACTCATGGTTATTGAGATGTAACATTGGAAATCAACTGTAACCAAATTAGGTGTATATCTCATACACCTTGTTTTGAACTGCATGAATCTTGTGTCTTTGTTAACATTCTTTTTTATGCCTGTTTCCTTCAGCTGCTTTTAAGTCTTTTATTCTCCTCCTAAAAGAGTTTTTAAAGTTGTTTATTCTCCTTTTTTATTTTCCAGATTAAATATTTACTACTCCCTTGGACATGTCCTTCCTTAACGATCCTTATGGTCAATATGTCCCTGTAGAATTCTGATGTTGTTGCTTTTGTTTTGCTAGTCTGTGGCAATATTTATTCTAAATCTCATAAAGCAAATAATTTGAACAGGACATTTACTTAAAACAATAGTTTTTCAAACATTTATTTCTAGTCTGGGGTTTTCAAAGTTTGATTATCTTCCTATTCTTCCATTATATTTTTTCTCTTTCTCCTATTTGTTTTTTTGTTTGTTTTGTTTTGAGTACCTGGAATTGAACTCAGGGCCACTCAACCACTGAGCCACATTCCCAGCCCTTTTCGTATTTTATTTAGAGACAGGATCTCACTGAGTTGCTTAGCACCTCACTGTTACTGAGGCTGGCTTTGAACTAGCCATCCTTCTGTCTCAGCTTCCTGAGCTGCTGGGATTATAGGCGGGTGGAGCGGGGGCACTGTAACTGGCTCTTCTCCTGTTTGAAGGGATTGTTTTGTTTTGTTTTTTTCATATTACCATGAAATTAAAATCATTTATTTTATTTTTTATGTTTTGTTGTTCACTTGTTGCCTTTAACCTTGCCTTTTCAAGAGTCTTACAAGAAGTTAAAGTCCCTAGTGGAAGTGGTATTTCTTACTTAATTTGGTGAACTACACAACTAATTCATTTTTGTTTGTTTCCCCCACCATCTTATTAAAAGTGAAAAGAACATGTCATTTGTATTTTCTTTTCTCTTCCACGGGATATCATTTTCTATTCTGCCTTTTTACTTTGATCTTTTCTATTTTCTTACTCGTGACACTTTAACTATAAAATTTTTATTTTACTTTGATTTCATGATTCCAGGTCTTAGTCTTTGATTTTTCACTCTACTTTACCTGCTTGCCTGTTATTTGGGAAATGTCTCCAAAGTTGTTCTAATTAAGCACTGGTTTCTCTTTCTAATCTCATTCATACTGTACCTCTCTCTGCCTCTCTTTTTCTCTCCATAGGTATATATATGTAAATATTTGTGGGTGTATGTTTCTTATCTGGATATTTCTTGGTCAGTTATGGCTTGCTTTGTCCTCTTGACTGCCACCAGGTATGTTTTCTAGTTTCTCTGCATATTCATTTACCTGCCTACATCAGACTCCATAATTACTACCCTTAATTTTATATCTCATTAGTTCACATCCTGTTTTGTGTATTCAGTACACACACACTTACTCTATCAACTAAACATATTTGCTAGACGCCTGTATGGCTCAATGGATGACATAATTTTCTCTCCCACATTTGTAATAATACCCATCTAATATTCTGATTAACTCTAGGAGCAGAGATAAGGATAATGAAAAATGGCATACAATGTAAAATGCCATTTGTCTTTGGCTCAGAAGTGATCAAAATGACTTTTGAAGATTGTGTTATCTGATATTCAAAAACTCATACTGTACGCCACCTTGGTTCATAAGGTATCTGATTTCTGGCACACTTATTTTGTCACCTTCCTACACCTTTCTATGAACAAACCAGAATATGAAGAGTATAAAGCATCAGCTTAGAAAGAGCTGACTTCATTCAAGCCTCCACTTGAGCAAATGAGGTGTGCTTTCCTTCTTTTAAAGAAATATTTATATCTCTCAAAGAGAGTAGGTGACGTATGTTTTTAACTAAAGAAGGAAATATTAAAGTTCACATAGGCTAAATGTGAGCAAAATTGATAAGGTTTCTAACATGGAGAAAAACTGGGGAAATGCTGTGGTGACTGAATATGGAGCAATATTTTCTCTGGATTGCTTCTTCCCTAAGCAAACTTGCTGATCCTCTTTGTAGTTTGTTTTATTTTCACTTTTAGCCTTAACTCTAAGAAAAGTACTTTGGGTCTTAATTCCAAGTCTTTAAGAATCAGTGCACATGCTTCTTCCTGAATCTTGCTGTTAATCATCTAGAAAAGTGAATTTAATACCTAAAATACTCCACCATGAAAACAGGATAGTCAGTATAATAGCAAAAGTAAGACAATGACTTAGCCTTAACCCCCAAGTTCTACAGCAGTGTGAGAGTGTGTGTGTGTGTATGAACCAATAAGAGAAGGATGGCAAAGATAAACCAAAGAAACAGTCTTTGAAAGAGGAATGAAATTCTACATGCGTTCTAGGAATTACAGGAAAATACAAAGCACCAAGTTCAAAGAGATTTTTGAAGGGGAAGGCAGAACCTGAAGTAAAGGATGTGAAACCAGACAGGAAGTGAGTTCTGGGGAAAACCAGTGTGGAGAGTTAAAATCCTCTGATGCTTGAATTAAGTGGAGTTACAATGGGTGAGAAGAAACTATTGAAGGCATTGTGCTAGTTTGGGCATTTCATATGTCGTTAAATAATTGAATTCAACAAATGTTCCATGAATACCTATTAAAAACTGTGCTGGGCAAGGGTGCAAAGATAAATGAGGCATACTTTCTGTGCTTGAGACATTTATAGTTGCTGTGGGAGATGAGACATGTATGCAGATGGTGAAGATATGGCAAGGACTGACAAATTCTACATTGCACATAATGTTCAGAAAATAAAGATTTTTTTTCCTCACTGAGATAGTTGAAGAATAAAATATAAAGCTGAATGTGAGTTAATAAGTATTAATAAGTATTAATAAGGATGGCTTACATTTTGGTGTTGAGGTGAAAGAAGAGTATTCCAAGTTAAAGCTAGATAGCCAGAAGGATAACGGACCTAAATGGATACCGCACATCACATACCTGTAAAAATGTCAGTGAAGGGTTTTTGTTTCAACCATGCAGGCAATATAGGAGGGAGTGACTGGTACTAGATAATGATGTTATTATTATTTTTATTGGAAAGATCACAAAAAAATAAGAAAAACATTTTGATTCAGGATATGGCTATGAGCATAGTTATACCTTAAGAAAGTAAATTTGCTATAAAAGGGATGGCATATTACACGTGGAAGGAAATTAATGGTTGGCTGATACAAAAGTTAAAGAGAAAGTTAAACAGAACAAGATTGATTTTAAGAACAGGAAGAAATAAGAGTTTTAGAGAATGCAGAATTATTTGAGAACTGGATATACAGAGGAAGTAAATGAAAAACAGTGACTCAATGTAACCAAGCTTGAATGACTGCAAAAATGCAGTTCTCATTATCTGAAATGGAGACCAAGAGAAGAATAATGTGGTTGGGATACAGTATACAATGAGATATTTTACTATATCCCCCATAAATGTAAGATATTATCAAGTTTTTGTTTAAATAAAATTGTGTACTCAAAAGCAGCACTTATTTGTTTTATTTTCTGTTTTGTATTTGGCATCATACAAAGAGCAATAAATATAGGATGAAATTGGCAAAATTCCGGCAATTTGACAGATGAAGAATAAGTGTATACTATAGGCATCATATGTATATGCATTCTACATTAGTTGTATAAAAGTATTCTCTTTGTTGAATGTTATTATGTGTGGTGAGAATAACAAAAGAAAATGTTTCTTTAAAATTCTTTCAGTTGTAGGTGAATGGTGTATCTAGAATCCATTGTCCATATAGATTTATATACAGTGCTTTTTAAATATGATTTTTTTCTTAAATAAGTGACTTAAATGCAAAAAAAAAACAGTAAAAGTATCTGAGAAAACTTCCAAACATAGTAGACTGTATTACAACTTTCATGTAGAAGATCTCTGTCAACCATGAAGCCAAAACCAGAATCCAGAAAGGAAGCATCTAGAGAGATTAAATGTTCACAAACTACCTTTTATGTTAGGAAAGCATTAAAAAAATTCTAGAACAACCTATTATAAATGCAACTTCTTCATGATATGTTAAGGTCCTTATTACCTGTTAGGTTCTTCTATTAATAAGATAAAATTAACAGCTTACTATAAAATGGAAATAAAAACAAACTGGTAATTGATGCAAGATCTCCATGTAAAAATTTAATGAGAAAAGTTTTGTTGTTTTCATATTATATACAGCTGTTAATTTTATCATAAGGCAAACACAATAAAGGTATTTTTATTTTGAAAAGGAAATTAATGTTCTAACGAAGAACTCAGCTGAAAAATAAACATTCCCAAATTAATAATTGATGGCTAATTCTCAAATGTTACAAATAGAAATTACCAATATTTCCTCTATATGAAGCAAATAATGCCATAGTAAACAGTAAATAAAAATTTAGATAATTAAAATATTTTAAATTTATAAAATTATTGCCTCAATTTAATATTTATTTACATGTATATAAATATTGGCTGTACAGTTCTCAGTAGCGATGCATTTTCCAATTCCTGTGAGAGAGTATTCTGCATGGTATTTTAATATAATTTGCATATAATTTGCATCAACATTATGTAAGATAAGCATAAGAAAATTTCTTTTCTTGAAAAGAGGTGAATACATTTTGAACTTTAATAGAAGTTTACTTAAAAAAATCACAGATGCAAAGGGGCTCCATTCAAATCATGATTAGAAAGTAATATCAGGCATAAAAACATTTTCTTTCAAAGATAAGAAAATTTGAAAAATCACGCATTTCCTAACATAATAGCATATACCAAATGATGTTGTAAACTGAAATTTATATTTAGAGACTACATATATATTCATTTGGGATGTATATGAGGAACATGAAGCATTTGTGATAATTTTGGGACTGAATTTTCTGTCGTTTTTATTTCATGTCTTGTATGCAGACCTCCACATGAAGCAAAATGCTTTCTGGTGGTTAAGCAATACAGTACTGTTCAGAAAATATGTATTTCGTCAAGATCCAGGTTTGAAAGGAAAAGCAGAAGGGGGCAATGCCTTGAATAGAATAGCTCCCCATAGATGTATGTATCGATTACTATTGAGCCACTGAGCAATGTGTCAAGTTGCTCTCTTAAAACAAACAGTGCCACGCACATGACTGAAATACAATCTCCAGAACAGAAGCTGCTGCAAAGCACTGGGGTCTGAGTATTCCCAGAAGACCTACTGGAGGGCTACTGTCAGCCCTGTTAAGACATACAAGCTGAAGTCCAGGACTTGCATTGGTATATTGACCAAGTTGTGAGAGGGAACTAAGACTTTCTGCCACATGTGTGGAAAGTTATATAGATAAGGAGACTTCCTCTAAGAGGACTGAGAGATTGCTTTATCTTGGCCTGTTGTTCTGAAGTTCTAACGTCCCAGAAATGACTCCAGGTGGTGCACAAGGGCAAGAGGTTAAATATCTCTCACATTCTTTCTTCTTTCAATGAGAGAAAGCCCAGTTTTCAATCTCTTCTCCATATTTGGCTCTCTAAAGATTTTGTTTGAAGAAAGGCTTTAGTAGTTAATTTACTTTTCTTTGAGAGCTTTGGTTTAAACAGCATAATGCTGTGGAACTCAATCCTACATATTAAAATGTAAAGTGGTAATATTTTCTAACCTTTTTACATTTCACGTAGCTGGGACTGTGAATTCTTTGGAGACATGAATTAACCAGACTGAAGGGGAGAGACATCTGATTTCCTGCATTTTATTGTACTTTTAAAATGTTTATAAAATGGTACGACAGAAGAAAACATTAGTATTAACTTGCAGGATTTTTTCCTCTGAAAATAGAAAAGGAAATTTAGAATTACAAATATAAATTGAAGGTACTTGATATTTGTTTCTTTGCTCTAAAGATAGCCTTTGTGTCATGTCAGTTTTTAGGTCATGAGCTATTACTTTTTAACTCCTCTTTGTTAACCAGTTTTTCATTTGCCTGTCTTATTTTCTTTCTTCCTAATGTTCACCCCAACAGACATGAGTACTGTGGAAAGATTAAGTCAGAAAAATATGTGAGCCCATGAATAATGACAAATAATTTAAGACAAATTTGTAAATATGAAGCATAAATTTTAGACAACATAGAAGATCAAAATGTATTTCCATCACTCACTTCAATCATTGGGCAAAGCTATACTCACAGTTTGAATTTTTTTCTCTGTGTATATATGGAAGGTATGCAGTATGCTGTTTAATATGCATATACACATGAGAAGATTACTACAATTGAAGAAATTAACCTCTTCATCACCTTCCACACCTTACCTGTGTGTGTAAGAACACCTAAAATCCACTCTTAGCATTTTTTCAGTATACATTATTTTAAACTATATTCCTCATGTTGTATATTGTATCTCTAGACTTGTTCACCCTTTAATTCACCCTGTCCCCTACTTCTTTTTCTTTCCTTCTCTCCTTCACTTCTGGTAGCCACCTTGCTACTCTCTGTTTCTATATATTTGATCTTTTTTTTAAGATTGTACATGTAAGTGAGATCATTTAGTGTTTTCTTTCTATGACTGTTGGCTAGTAAAATATCTCCTATGTTTATTCATATTGTCACAAATAATAACTTCTTTCTTAAGGCTGAAAGTATTAAATTGTGTGTATATAATATAGACATACACACATATATTAAACATAAATTGTGTATATATATATATATATAAAACAATTCATATATATATATAAAACAATGTATTTTCCCATTCATCCATCAGCAGATACTTGGATTGCTTCTTTATCTTGGCTATTGTGAATAATGCTGCAATGAGTCAATGAACACGGGAAGGCAGGAATTTATTTATTTTCTCTGGGTCTGTACCCAGCAGGAGATTGTTGAGTCATATGGTACTTCTGTGTTTAATTTTCTTGAGGAACACCCATACAGTTTTTCATATTGACTATACTACTTACATTCTCACCAACACCAGAGGTAGACAAGGTTTCCCTTTATTCCACTCTCTCACCAGCACTGTTATCTTTTGCCTTTTGAAACATAATAATTACAAAAATATTTTTTAAATAACTGAATGAACAGGTGTGAGGTAATATCTCATTGTGGTTTTAATTTGAGCTTCCTGGATGATTAGTGATGTTGAACACCTTTTCATGGTGTCTTTTGGCCATTTGTTTGTCTTCTTTGAAAAAATGTTTAGTAGGTCTTTTGTCCATTTTTGAAGCAGCTTATTTTAAAAAAAATTGTTCTTAGGTGTAAGTACCCTATATATTTTGAATATTCACCGCTTATGAGGGGTTACACCATATCTTACACCATACAAAACAATCAAACCCAAGTGGATGAAAGACCTGAATGTAAGACAAAAAAAAAAAAAAAAAAAAAGAAAAAAAAAAAAAAAAAACCTAGGAAAAGACTTAGGGAAAAAGTTCCTTGACAATGACTTTTTGGATATCACACTGAGAACTCAAGCAAGAAAATCAAAATTAACCAAGGGCAAGTGCTTCAAACTAAATAGCTTCTACACAAACAAAGAAACAACAAAATGGGAGAAAATATTTGCCAATCATTGTTTGATCTTAAAACCTAGGGAAGAAAGTAGGAACCTGGGAGGAGTTGCTAGGATAATGTACATTCGTTCCAGGTGCATGTGCAAGGGGGAGTTAGAAAGGGCATATGCATACCTCTAGAGAGAACTGACAAGTAGGTGTAGTCTCTGTTGTAATCACTGCAGTCCTCCATTCCAGAATCTAAATAGCTTCCTGCAGACCCAATTTTCTTCTAAATTATTTCTGGTAGGATAGATTATTATGTGTGGGGAAAACATGGATAAAGACAGGTTGTATGTGAGAGTGTAAGCTATATGCATGGGTACACCAAATTAATATATATAATTAGTACATGTTAATCATGTTTTAAAGATAAAAAATAAAGTGCCCACTACAGCAAACTAAAAAAACAAAACAAAATAGTATTGAGACAATTTTCAAATTTCAAGGAAAAAAAAAAAGGAAAGATCATGAGACTACTTTTCAAAAAACAAAAAGTATGTGTTAAATATATTCAAAACATGGGTGAGTGAAAAAGGAAAAAGAAGGAAAATACTTCTGTTCTGCAACTGAATTATTGATACCTCTTAAATTAGTTATCTAATAATTTTCATAATCATCACCTTTTTACAGGTTAAGACATTGAATTTCTGAGATGCATACTGCCCAGTGATGTCCATTTCTAAGCAGAACCCAAATTTTAGTTTATAACTTTCTCAATAGAAGTTCATGTTCTGCATTGGCTCCCAGTGCCAAACAAAAATAAAATCCTACTTAAAAAGAAAATGGATAACTTCAACAACAGCCAATTCAGGCATTTTTGGTGACTAGTGGAAAGTACATGTTGATACAGGTGAGTATTCCTGTAATCATGATATACAGTTTCATCTCCCACTTGACATGCCATGTCAACTGGAAATGGTTTACACTCCTTAGAAACCATCCTCCAAAGTTTTGCAACATCATAGGAGAAAGAAAAGTTAAAATGATACATTGTATATTACTGCTTTTTCTTAAAAGGTAAAATATAGAAGCAAAATAAGGTTTTAGGTTTCTACCAGGTCCTCATTTTCTAAAGCTTAGCAGTTCTCACTCTGGTACAAATTTGAGATGGCATACTTTCATTAAACATAATAATATCAATGAATTAAAAAAATAAAAAAAGTCTTATGCAGTGCTAAATTGCTTTCCTGAATGTTTTCATCTTGAGAACAGTAGGTGAATATGAACAAGTTCAAACCTATTTTTATTTTCCACTAAGTCCCAAATGCCTTAGCTTTGCAAGCTAATAACATTCAAAAACATGCTGATCTTGGCAGTAAAGAGAGCTCTGAGAGAGACAAGGCTGAGTAAAGTAACACAGCATTGGGATTTTATGAGGAAATTTAAAAGCAATCAATGTAAATACGAAAACTTTTAGGTTCATCTCTTCCTAATTCCAAAATTTGAAAGAAGACATGCTAAGTAAATTAAAATAATTTTTTTACCCTAGTCAAAAATGCATTTCAGACTAAACCCAGTTGAAAGTAATATTAAAACAAACACCAGGTATACATACTGCAATAAATGAATAAATAAATAAATTTTGGTCTTCCAAATACATGGGATCCCATTTAAAGCAGTTATGAATAATTATGAAACTGTGGACATAATCCAAAACCCTCCCATTTGAAGTCTGCAGTCTAACTATGAGATTTATACTGCATTGCATTTTTTGAGAATGTATTACTGAGTTTTGCAATTCTAAACTTACTTTCCAAAGAAAAATGCTAAATGAAGGTTTTATTTATTTTCTGCCCTTTTGACCATGTCTCTAAAAATAACTGCCATTGTAATTGAGCACTTTTCCCTAATTCTGATGTTTTTTGTTCAATAATTTGGGCACAAGAAAATTTCTTGTAACTACAACATGCATAATAGACTTTTTAGAATTAACCTACATTCTTATTGGGATACTGAATGAATGGATGATATTAGGTTTTGCTTCTTATGGGAATGGGAGATGAACATTTTATACCTTGCTATACTAGAAATATTTCTTCTATTCAAAAGAACACATTACTCTTAGTAGCAGGAATAGTATATATTTTGCATATTTTAAATGCATAACAGAAAACTTTTCAAATGAAACTCTTCTACCAGTTGACAATTTTGGCCATGAGGATAAGAAAAATAATTCTCTGTGGAATAGCCATATGAACCTTTAGAAATTGGTATGTCTTTAATAAAATACAAAGAGTTGGAGTAAGAAAAATTACAAATTTCCGTAAGAGCTATGATGAAGACCATTCTATATCAAAGGACAGATACCATCATGGGAATATTTCATTGAAACATCAGATCTCTTCTCTTTAATATCCATTTGGGACACATTCAGGTAAGGTTTTAAAGAAAAGTGGGAACCTAACCAGTTTACAGCTGGTGTTTCAGAAAGTCCCAGATTTTTGTCAATGTATGATTTGGGGCTGCCCCTAACCTTTTAGAAAGTTAACAGAAGTTCGAGCCACGATCTTAGCTGAATGACCTCAGAAGCTAAGAATGTCTAAGAGCTCACAATGTTGCTCCAAAAAATTTTTTCATTTATCATTATTATATCTTTCTTAAAAATAAATCAATCTCCCTTTCTATAGTTTCTTCTTATACATTAAAATATATTGAATAGGGATGGGGCTGGGCTCAGTGGTAGAGCACTTGCATAGTATGTGTGAGGCACTGGGTTTGATCCTCAGACACATAAAAATAAATAAAACAAAGCATCACGTCCTTCTACAACAAAAAATATTAAAAATATTGAATATATGCTGCTTTTTCCATCCAAATGTAATATGTTATTTTCAACAGATGAATTATTTTGTTAAAGCAAGAGTAAAGAATTTCAATGCTTCATGCTACATACAAAAAAATCAGTAGTATCAATACTATCCAATAGCTCAGTGGGAATTAAGTTTATTCTAAACTACATTTATTTAGGCTATAAATTCAAGAAAATTTCTTGGACAAATTTCAAAGGAAATTTCTTGCACTCAAATATTTGCACAAACAATTAATTCATGGGTGTATATAGAGACCAAAAGGTTCATGTATTTACTTTATGGATTTATGCTTCTGGGGCCTTTGGGACATTCTGGTTGATATTTTTAAATTGTTGTGGATATTCACTTATAGAACTCAAATTTCAGTTCACCAATCAATTAGTAAACATAACCAAATGTCAGAAATGTGTCTGTCATGCTAAAGGACCCTGTCATACACTAGTTTTTGGCAAAGACTTGGGGTCCTATCACCTACAGACTAGTGAAGACAAGACAATGATCTTTGAGAAAAGTACTTCAATTTTCTTCAGTAATTACGCATTTTTAAAATGGTGACAACACTGTAAACTATCATAAGACCTACTTCATCTGGGAAAAACTGGAAGACTTCTCAAAGACTCTGACATTCACATTGGGGCCTGAAAAAGGGAGACGTGGGCTGCTAATGTTGGTGTGTGTTAGATGGTGAGGCCCCAGTCAAAAACAGGATTGCTCTGGAAATGTTCAGAGTCCTTGACTAAAACCAGCATTGTATGTTGGAGAAAAAGAGTGTACAGAGGTAGACAAAGATGCCTTATGATGAAGGGAGAACCACCAGAAGGAATAAAGACACCCAGAGTAGAATGATAGAAAGGAAAGTCGTGGGTAAGGAGGCGTGGACTAACAAAATTGAACTAAAACAAAGCTGGAAAGAGACCATTTGCTTTCACAATGAGAAGATAAACAACAATCCTAACACTGAATAGTAGAGTGTGGGGAGAAAGGAATGCTAAAGCTGGATAGCACTGGGTGAAGGAGTCAAAGGGCAGAGAGCAAGTACAGCTGTTCTTTCTGCAAAGTTGATTCTGATGATGATGAAGGCAGTAGTGGAGTAGAAGAAGGAAGAGATGACAAAACTTTATCCCTTAGTGTATGACAAACTCTTTGATTTATATCTATCTATATCTATATCTATCTATATCTATATCTATTTCTATATCTACATATCTTAACATACTTCATCCTCACAGAAGCAGTTTATTTAGACATGAGAAAACTAAGGCATAAAAAATATAAGTAGTTTATTCAAAAGTCATCAAGCAATCACTAGATCATGTTTATTTTTTATATCTTGGTACTTACCTTTTACATTTCCTAGGCTTTGGTTTCTTTGACTTTGTGAACTATTGTGCAAATACAAATAAATAACTCTCTGAAGGAACCTTAAGTTTCGTAGTACATCACATATCAATCACTCCTGGAAACTACGGAACTGTTTCACTTGTGTAATGGTTATCAAATCCTCAAACAGGCTAATATAATCCAACGTAAATTACACAATGGGTATGATGAGTGGGTATGTAACACTTTTCTGACCATACTCATATGAAGTTGTACCCAATGCAGTATTTTCAAATTGGGTAATAACAAAATACTAAGGGTTCTCCTCATTCCAATTTTGAAACAAAACATAGTAAGTAGGGAAAACTATAAATTTCAAAAATGAAATTTACTTTTTTCCCTGAAAAGCAACCATGAGTAATAAAAATGTGAGATAAGATATGGATTAATGTGGGATTTGTCTTTGTTTCAACACATGAACCATTTAGTCTTTGAAAATTTTAATTATAACTGCAGGTCAGTGTCAAATCTAAATAATTTACCTTGGCATGAAATTATCACTTGACTTCTTAGATAACATGTAAATAAAACTCTGTTTACCTAGATAACAAGAGAGACAACACAGGATATTTGTCTAACACAAAGTTTATGCTGATAGTAATGGTGGATTTGTCAGATGAGCAATTTAATAACATTGATGTCAAGCCAATTAATATGACATATCCATGAAGATATTTGCACAAATATGTAAACATGGGAGTTAAAGCATTAAGCATAAGGTATTTGTATCTCCTGGAGTTTTTATTTATTTATACATATGGTGCTACGAAAGTCTACAAACCAGAGGTCTAAGAACTTTTGATGCCCCAGGATTCTTAAGAATCAGGTCATTTTTAATTCATTCTGACTGTTCAACTCTACATAGCATGTAATTTACAATGTCATTATAAGGAACAGGATGCGTATTCTGTAACATGTAACTCTTTTTGGACCATCAGGGAGAACAGTACAGAATAACATTTGACAATGTTGCTGAGTACTGAGCTAGACAAGATGAGTAAGATGAGCACTTCAATTAAAACATTAAGATTCTGTGAGGGGCAGGGGGTTATAATGAAAATGGCATGGGCTTTGGATTTGATATTTGCCAACTACATTATCTCAGTCAGAAAAAACTTTTGAACCTCCATTTCCTTATTGATGAAGTATGAAATTTATAATAATAAAAATAGCTGCTAGGATTGTCATAAAATTTACAGATTCTGGTAAAAACTTAGCGCTGGGTCTTGAATACTGTTTAAGGTAGCAACTATTGTATTTTAGTCCAATAGTTTAAAAAAACTTAGCATTATAATTTGCCCATCTGCCTGTGCAAATTACATATTGATACAAAGAATACCATGCAGTGGGTAATTTATAATGGACAGAAATTTGTTTGGCTTATGATCTGGAGGCTGGGGAAGTTCAAGAGCACGGTGCTGGCCTCTGTTGAAGACCTTGGCTCTGCATCCTCCTGATGGAAGCAGGGAAGGCAAGGAAGGACTAGAGCAAGAGAGGACTGAACTGACTTCACAACAAAACTCAATCTCATGGTAATAAACCCACTCCTGGAATAAAGGTCTTCTTTCTCAATGCTGTTGTGTTGGGTGTTGTTTCCAACCATGGACTTTGGTGTACATATTTAAACCATAGAAAATTTTAAAGCAAGGCTCATACTATCTTATTTTAAAATTAAAATCATTGTTTAACCACTGTTTAGGATTTTGAATTGATTTTTTAAAATTTCTTTTTATTTTGAAATAATTTAAGACTCACAAGAGATTGCAGAACTAGAACAGACTTCCCCAGTACCATAACTTAGCTTTCCCCAGTGTAATACCTCACATTACCATAATACATTGTCAAAACCAGTAAATTGATATTGGTACAATATTAACTCAGGCATGGAACTTCAAATTTATCTTTGTATGTCATATATTCTGTATTACTCTGCATTTATATCATATATGCTAAATGCATCATCCATGTATAAAAAATTAAAATATTTAAAACAATTATTAACAGAAATGCATCATGTATTAAGCCCAGGATTTGGAGGAATCATCTAGGTAGACCAAATTATCTTTCTATCATGACTTAAAAATCACAAGCATTTTAACATCATTTTGGTGTTTCCATTCTGAGATGTAATGCTACCCATCAAATCTAAGCACTGTACTTTTCATCTGGATAAACGTGGGTAGATTTCAATTTATCTTTGCCTTAATTTTCTTTTCTTCAAAAAGGAGGCCCATAATACTATAGTATCATATCTTCATGTTGGTAAGATAAGTTCATGTATGATAGCTGGTTAAGTTACCTGTTGTCTTTCAGCTCCAGGCTTACTATTTTGTCCTGTGTTCTGTGAGGTGGAGACATGGAATTTGCAAACTAATTTTCTCAACACTTTCATATCTCAAGTGAAGCATAACCAAGCTTATTAGAGTCTTCCAGTGGAGGTCCAAGAAGGATATTGGAAGTACAGAGAATGAATGAAGAGTGTTTTCCTGCTTTCAAGTCCTGGGCAGTATCATTTCACCCACAGTTTTTAAGTGTCACCTTGCACTGTACCACTTGACAGTCAGAATGTATGTTTGGTCATGTTCCCTTTCTTGGAGTGTAACCACCTTCATGCTGAGCATCTGCTGGTTACATCTCTTTCTCAGATGTCTGATTATCAGCTATATAGTTTCCCCAAAGAGCCAAGCACCATATCTACAGGTCCCACCGAGTTCCAGGTTCTAGTCTTCCACTCCTGTTTCCTTGTGTCTCCCCAGAGTTAGTGGTGATAGGTATCTCAAGCAACGTTCTATATGAGTTCAGCATCTTTTCTGACTTCAGCCTTCTTGCACATCCTTCCCACTTGATTCTGTGCATAAAATCTTCCTTTTTGATAAACCTAATGGGCCTTGTTTTCCTAACTGAATCTATGGTATTAGGAACTATACCACCACAATAGTACTACATCAATAACCAGGAGTAATTCCAGGGAGATACACCAATAAAAGATTTCAGAAGTGGTTTATGTTTTTGACCTAGTGGAAATGATCAATTTTGTCTGAGTTCCTTATAAATAGAAAAGAGTATTCTGTGGATGAAGAAAATGTGCCATATATATATATATATGTATATATATATATATATATATATGATGAAGTTCTGTTCAGCCATAAAGAAAATGTAGTTACAATATATGCTGGTAAATGGATGGACCTGAAGAACATCATGTTAAGTGAAATAAGCCAGACTCAGAAAGTCAAGTGTCAATTTTTTTCCAAATGGGGAAGCTAAAAAGAAAAAGAAAATGATTTAAAGGGGGAATCTCACAAAATTAGAGAGGAGAGGAGTAAAGAGGGAGTCAGAGGGAGGGTACTAGGAATTATGTGCATGTATAATTATGTCACGATGAAGTCAATATTACATATAACTATAATGTACTAATAAAAAAATAAACAAAATAGTTTTCTGGTACTCTCTGTTATGCAGTGGAATAATAGTTAAATCATCACCACAAATTGGTTTTGGTAGAAAATCTGTTAAAATAAAGGCTTCAAGAAACCAAGTCGCCACTGAACTTGACTGTGTTTATAGGAATTTCGATGGTCAAGACTGTGAGTCCTGGTGCCTGTGCCAAACTACACAGGGGAGTTTAAGTAAAGAGAGAAACTGGGGGATTTAAATTCTGTTAATGTCATATAGAAGAGCCAGGGGAATAGCAACTCTGACCTTTAATAGTTCTACAGCAGAGAAATGTCTTCTACCCAACATTATTTTCAAATATCCTATCATATTAAACCCGCTAAAAATATTAGTCAGTAACCCCCAGCTTTTAAATAAATCTTGTAAAATTCCAAGACTATAGATGACATTTGCTATGAAGAGGAATTCTTAAATAAAGTAAAGGCTTAAAATCTGACAAGATTGTTTCCCAAGATTATTTAATAATGTATTAACATGAAACATACTGTTTACATACTATAGCATTATCATTTGAATAAAAATGAAATGTCTCATAGCAGTTATTACAAAATCAATAAATCCTTTTGAAAATATTTAACAAAGAAATATATTTCTTTTAAAAAAAACTTGAAATAAAATGTTTTCAATTTTCATAAAAGTAAAACCCAGAGTTACTTTGGATTTTATTAATAAATATTATAAAATAAATATTATAAAATCTTACATTATTTCTAGCCTATTTAGTTTTAATTTACTGAGCACTATGATCAAACATCTATAATGAGAAGATTATTTCTTAAGATTATTTTTTAAAATATAGTTGGAGCTTTATGTTTTTAATCATACAGAGAGATTATGTACAGATTTCACTTTAGAGTTGTTAAAGTCAACCTTCGGTCTGAGCAGGTCAAGGACTACAGGTATGCATGTAAGACTACATTAGAATTTTAGGGCCCTTATTGCCATGCATGTCGTCCAGTGAAAACCTTTTACTTTGAGTAAAAGTAGAAGTCTTTGCAGCAGTCAATGTGGCCCTATAACCTGGCCTCTGACCTCTGTGATTTCCTTTCCATTTTCCTGACCCTGTCACTTTACCATGACTGCTACACTGGTCACTTGCACATTGTCAAACATATCTCAGGGACTTTGAATTGAGAAATGGCTTCTGTCTGGAAGGTTCTTGCCACAAAGAGTAAATAGTCCTTCCCTTGAAACCTTTTTCCAGTGTTTGCTGAATGTTCCCTTTTCCTTGAACTTACACCAGCACTCTACTTAAAATTGCAAACACATGCTCCTCATAATACTAGTGCCCTGACTCTGTTTTCCTCTACAGTTAGCAATCATTGCACTGGATAAAGTTGAAAAAGTGTGAAAGACTTTAATCAAGACTACTGCAATAGGGGAGAAAGACCAAAACACGGAGAACTCGATGTTACTGAAACAAAGGACTGAAGAGTTTTTAAGAGCTGGAGTGGGAAGGAGTAGATGCCATCTACATTTGCTAATCACAATTATCCTAAAGAAAATTAAATTTCTTTAAATTTTTATGACAGGAGGTGGTTTACAACTTGGACCAAGGTACCCACCTAAGTTGGGCTCCTACCTTCCCACCGAGACTAGAAGATGGGCTACTGCTTTTCTTGACAATTACATTTAGAATATGAAAAATTTGCATTTCAAAGCAAAACCGTCCTGGGTTGTAAAACTGGTAAGAGGCTATGAGAAGACTTATATCTCTATGGGGAAAAGAGAGAATTCATAAATGCAAGTTTTCTAAAGTATGCTATTTTTTAAAAAAAGGAAAATGGGGATCTCTATGGTTAGACCATCTGGATTCTGTAAGTACCTGGGGAAAAGGGGGTCCAGGTACCAATAGACCAGAAGAAACCAGTCTGAAGTTTATTCAATCTGAGGGAAATGGAAAGTTCATCTCATTCACTTACAATTATCTGTTAGCCTCCCCTGGAACGCACATTCCATAAGGAGAGAAGTGTCTGTTTTGTTCATTGCTATTAAAAAAAAGTTCTGAGAAAAATCTGTGCTTCTGTATGGGACTAAGATAGTGGTGTAATTCAAACATTTTAATATAACAAAACTTTTGATGTTAGGAAAGAATTTGGTCATGAAAAGGTTTTGAGCTAAAAGACTAATGTTGAAAGGATAAAGTTAATTTAAATTTAGGCATGCATAAACAATAATAAACTCTAGTAGGCATGTTTTTCTTAAAATTCTTGTCAACCTCTTTGTCCCCCTGGATCTCTGACTGGCATTTGTTTCCCATCATACTAGGAACTCAATGTGTATGTGATTCTTGTTTTGATATTTTTTAAAATTTATTCCTTATGCTTTTTATTTTTGCAACCACCGATCACCTGAGCACAGTGAAATAGTGATGAAAATGTGTTTGTATGTGCTAGAAGATTTCACTAGTGCAACTAACATAAGCACATCTAAACTTCTCAGTCTTATTGTACAGATGTGACATATTTATGGACAGTTGAGAATGTAGTGATAAGACAAATTGGAGAGTGGTTACTGAAAACTGGATACGTAACTGACAGGTTCATCTTCAGAAAAAGACAAATATAAATAGTAGGGGAAAAGTATATACTTCCTCAAAATATAATTAGTGAGTGAAGAAAGATAAATTTAAATCAAATAAGCTCTACTACACTCATTTCAAAAGAAACTCAGCTATTACCAAAAGATAAAGGACCATGTAGCCCAACTGTTTCAGGTTTTTTTGTTTTGTTTTGTTTTGTTCTCTTGATATTTATATGTAGATTTTTTTAAGAGCAAAAGAAATTGAAAAATTTAATAAGTTATCATGATAATTTGGGTTTAGGATAAGTGAAAACATTCACCTAAACAATGAAGTACACTTAATGTATTTTAGAGATTAAGTATTTATAGGAAAGCAGCATGTGTCTACATTCATGAAACAAATGAAAATACTATACCTGAACACAGTCTTGAAAGTCTTTGGTATTTTACAAGAAAGAAAAATGAGGCTCCAGAAAGTTAAGTTGTTTGCACAAAGTCACATAACTAATTAAATGGGAAAAGAAGAGTACAATACACTTTTCCCAGTCTGGTGCTAGAGTAGGTACCACATGGAGCTCTTGGTCAGTGCTGGAGCTCAGAAAATCTTAGCTCAGTCCTGACTTCTCATTTATGTTTTACCCACGGCACTTTTAAGACCTTTCTTCTGGTCCTCAAAGGAAGGGCATTCTTTGTTGGGGGAAGTTAATATCATCACCAACATTTGATATTATTTGCAGGAAATAAAGTCACCTCTACTATTAAAGTCTTTGGATGTTTATAGTCACAAGAAGTACATTCCAATTATCAGCAAATGGTTGACCTCATAGATTACTCAATAAATGAACTTAATTCTTAATTGATGATCTATAAATACTTGAGTTTTCAAATGAGAACTACATTTATTTTTCCTTGAGAAAAGAAGAATTTCAACACAATTTGACGTGCTATGAAATATTCATCAGTGAAGTAGCCTCTTTGCTAGTAAAACACAGAAAGAAGCTGAGTCTTGTATTCCATAGTTTAACTACAGAAATGAATTTCAAATGCATGCTGAAACACTTAATTTTAACTCACTTTATTCTCTGAAATCCTACAGGGGAAATCTGTGTGGATTCTGAAGAAAACAATGTTTAAAAAAAAAATCACAAAACTGATCTGAAATTCAGCAGTCAGTCAGACCTTCCCCTGGTACACTGTGATTTTGCAAGCTACTCTCAAATTCACCACACTTTAAAAGGACAGATATAGGGAACACTTGAGTAATCTATGATTTTTTTTCTATAAAAATTATTTTAGAACTGATTTCTATTCTTTGTATTTTGAGAAACAAAATGTTATCTAATAGGCGATAAGGAGACATATGGAAACAAATTAAATAAAACCATCAGAACTGAATGAAATTTTTATTAGATATATAAATCTTCTGTTCTTTTATTAAGTCCTCCAAAGATTTATTAAATTTTCCTTGATTTGAGAAACACTGCAGAATTGTAATAAAAATGATGGATGGATTTTAATTCAGCTTTTATAATGATCCAATGGTTGATTGTAGCTTTTTGATGTAGAGAATATAGAGATATTATAAAAAGGATTTATTTTTGAATTACGTTTTGAAAGTTATAGTAGGTTCTTCTGCACATTCAATTGTCATTAACCACTGTATCTTATCTTTAGTATCTTCCTATCAATGATCAATTTTTAATTCAGATGAATTATATGGAACATATTTGTAAAAATATTCCTCAAAAAACTGTCAAATCATTGCCTTCTTGCTATACATGCAAATATAGGCATACTAAATAAAAATAAAGTATTGCTATATTTGTTCTATAACTTTTAGACTATTCATAATACTACAATTTTATATAGCCCAGAGAAAAACATTCTCTATTTTTGAGTCTAATTTATTGTGTTTCTTGAAAAGCTCATTTCTTTTACTTATTGATATTGTGTGTGTGAAGAGATGGGGTGGTCCCTGAAAGAAGAGTCACATTTATAACTCAATTCTAGAAATCGTAAAGGACTTTGATGTATGCCAGTGGAGAGGGGTAAGGATACTGCATTCCACTGCATTCCATTGATCTCCCATATCACTCATGTTCCAGATTCCCTGGAGCACTGGCTCCCCTTTCAATTGGCTTACTGATACAGCCATGGGTTAAACTCAGTTTGTCTTCTTTCATCCATCTCCTTTTTTTGCTCTTAATAAGTATGAGTAGGAAACCTACTATGGGTCAAGTCCTCCTGTAGGTCTTCCAGAAAATACCTTCTCCTCATAAAGCTTACAATTAGAGAGAGTAGATAGACAATGCACAGATAAGTATGTCAAATGATGAGTGCAAGGACATTGTCAATAATGTTAGTGAACTACAGAGAGGATATTACACATAGTATTCAAGAAAGACCACTTGATAAGTGACTTGAACGGAGACCCATAGGAAAACAGGATTTGAATCAACGTGATTATCTGGGAAAATAAATTTGGCTTATTTGAGGAAAGCGAGGAATCAGTGTGACTAGAATAGACTGAAGTGGGTGATAGTAATAGAAGAAAAAGAATCCAATTATGTATCACTTTACAGGTCATTGTATAGATTTGGGGTTCTCCTCTGCATGCAGTCATAAGCTGTTGGAAGGTGTTGTGCAGCAGAGTGTTAACATTTGATTTAGGTTTCTAAGGATTGTTCTTAGTGCTCTTTGATGAAGAGACATTAGAGGTGCAAGGGTAGAGAATGAAGACCCATTAGGACTACTATAATTATCCAGGTTGCTAGAAGTGAAGGTGATAAGATATGGTTGGTTGAATCCTGTGAATATTTTGAAACTTTGTTGATTGATTACATTTGGGATGGAAAAGAAAGATATGGAAAAGATCACACCAACTTTGGAGCTTGAGCATCTGAAATAATGAAGTTGTCATATATTGTGTTAGGGGAGAGAGAGAAAAGAACAGATTTGGGAGAGTTAGAGTTTTTCTTTGCAAATGGTATGTTTGAGATGTCTATTAGAATGCCAAGCAATTTCAGGGAGACATTTGGGTAAAAAGTTTGGAGTACAAGGAAGATGACCCAAGTGTAAATTTGTAATTACCCAAATACAGATGATTTTTTAAAAGATATGAGACTGCAAAAAATCATTCATAGTAAGTATGGGCTAGACATGAAAACCATCAAAGTTTAAAGTTGGGGAATAATGAGGAATCAGCACTATTTTTTAATTGAAGTCATTGTTAGGAGAAGAAATAAGAGAGAACAAATTTTCCATATAAAATAATTGCTCAAGTGAAAGTTGTCCTACTCTGGATTCCCTTGAAAGCAGAACCTCAAATAAGTATTTGGAAAGGGGTGTTTACTTGGGAAGTCATCATGAGACAGTCAAACTATCTCTCAGTCTTATGGGGTTAATAGACATAACAGAAAATTAGGAAATAAAAAGTAGACCAGTCTTCAAAGCTGTAGGATTAAGATAACTGACCAGAAGATGGGAAGCTGAGAAGTTGGCTCAGCCTTTTGAGACTATATGGTCAGTAAAAATATAAAAAAACCAGAGAAGACAAAATCACTAAAATTAAATCCACTGAGATAGAAATTTGTACCTAGTAGTAAAACTTATATTAGGAACTTGCCCAGATGATCAAGAGCAGTTCCAGGTGGTAAGATACAAACACATGCATAGATCACCTAAGTAACCTGCAATTGCCTTTACCTTAATAGCATAGAAAAACTCACCCTAGGTGGAGACTTCAACTGGTACTGAGACATAAGGTTCATGAAGAAACATGATGAAGAAAAGTGCAGGTTCAATTAAAACCCTATCTTTCCATGTGATGACATCAAGAGATCAGGAGTCACTTGGCACAGGTGTTTGAACCACAACTAGAAATTATTGAGGAGTCATTAAGTTTTAAGAATCAGAGTTATGAAGCAAAAATGAGATTAAGTTATTAACTGTGAAGGACAAAATGAAACTGGAAGGTTGAAGGAAAGTGAAGCTTAGTTCTAAACAAGTTGTTTCTGAGAATTTCAACCTGGATTACAAATATGATGAGGAAGAGACTAGAGAAAATTCAGATATTAATAAAAAGGTGATGAAAAATGAAGTTTCATTTTCATTTTTTAAATGAAATTATCACTTCACTTTAGGATACAACACACTGAAGATCTTAACTTTCAAGAAGTTCATTAAGATATAAATCTTAAAAGCAAAACATTTCCCCAGATTTAGAAAACTGTGATTTTAACTAAATTAATTGATAAAATAAAAATATAGCTTTGTAAAATTTGCATAAATATAGCTTTGAAGGAAAAAAATTGAAACAAGTTGATGTAATTAAGCAAGTTTAGAATGTATGCTATTAATCCTTAAAAATCACTTCTATGATTTTATGCAAGTAACATGCATTACAAAAACAAAGGACATAAAATAACTTAATTTACAATGGTGAATAAAATTGGTTTGAAACTAATTTAACTTGAACTAGACTATTCACTCAAAGATTATAATAAAACACTAATAAAGATAAAATCATGAATAATTATGAGACTTTGATTCTTGCTGGGAAAACTAAGTATAGTAAAAATGATGATATTCCTGAGTGATATAAGACAAGTTTATCTTAACATTCTTGTAGGGTATTTCATAAAATTTTCATCAGGGAAAATAAACTCTTTTTGGAAGAGTAAGAAAAAGTTTTTGCTTAAGATACTGATCATTGACTTGTCTTTCAAATAATTTTGCCTGTATTATAAATGTAACTTATCTCACCTGTGTAGTAGTATGTTTTAATAGAAAAGACAATAATCTATGTTTTTCAAAAATTTAAACATTAATTCAAATGTTATACTAATATTAAATTAAGAACTAAAAGTCAAGAATAAGAGAATTCAATTAAGTCAACACTAATATAAGTAAGTGAAAGAATGAAAGCAACATAAAATAGATTTGATATTCCATGCCAATATATGCAGGATAAAAAACTTGTTTATACAAAACTTATCAAAATCATTATTTCTATGGGAACTGAGTGATTATTTAATTTTATTTTAATAAATTAATGATTTAATTTATAAGTTCATAAAATAATTTGATTAATTTATTTTAATAAATCAGAATAATTTCTATATATTATATTCTAGTAAAATATATACACACAAGAAAATGTAATGAATACAAATATTTAAAGGAAAAAAGAAAATATGATAGACTTATAAACAAAAATAGCCTCTATACAAAGATAAAAAATGTATTCAAGTGTGCTAGTCTAGTGGGAAAAATTTATACTCGAAACATAGAAAAGAAAGTGTTTGAAAAGTACATATTATTAGATATTTACATTCCTGCCTACACAAATATTTTATAAGCTTCCTAAGTCAGAATTTATATCATATTTGTATTTTGTCCTCAATTAATAGATTTTCAATTCCTATTAGGTGACCAAAACATAGTAGTTGATTTGAGTAAACAAAGTGAATAAGTTCAAAACATAAAGGAAACTCATACAAATAAAACATAAAAAGCTAAATGATATGTATAAGAATCAGAAAATTTCATTCAAACAATGGAGTTACTCTAACAAATTTCAGTATATTGTTCCTTGGACATTATATGAAATGGTCCAGATATTCAAAGGGAAAACTGCTGACAAAAGTTCAGTAAAGGGAGAAAGTAGTGCAACCCTGGGGTTTCTAGATATTTAAATAAAAGGACAATCTTAGCAGAGTATACATCCATCAAAATGAACCAGGTGGAGTCATTTTTAGTTTTTGTCTCAATTAATATTTATAGAATAGGCAAGTCTCTCTACCCAAACAACATGGACTTAAGAATAAGAAGATTGCTTTTACACAATAAAAAATCTGTTCTCCTAAATGACCGAGGAAATTTAAAGATACCATCAACATATGAGTATACATACACTATATTACCATGACACCAATTTTTGTAAGATCTACTTCAGTTATGTTAAAAGTTGATTAATGAAATCTCTACTTGACCTTTATTGCTTTAGAATATTTGTATCTTTCCCATCACACTGACAGGAATCAGTTCCCTATCCCTCCCTGACATCACTCAGTTATTTCTCTATTGCGAGTGTTTCTGCTTTTATTGCTATCAAAAATTGTAAACGTCAGATTAGTGTCCTGATACAGTTCCTTTACATTGCTGCAGGCTTATACATTAATCATATTCCATGAAAAACAAGAGCATATATGGGTACTTCAATTCCAACACTCTTCAGAAAAAGATTTATTTTCCTTTTGTAACAAAAAGAGCCAAATTCCAAGACAAGAAATCTGTAGGACTCAGGCTTATCATTTGTTTAAGCAAGAATATCAACAGCTCTCTGAGACATAAAATTTGTCTGATGTTTACAGAAATATGCCATGATTTAGGAGGAATTTTAAAATAGATTCTCTCCAGTGTTTTCAGTCATCTTTTTCATTTCAAATCTGCAAACCAAAACATGTATTCTGAATCACATGAGCATTCCAATATGTTTCTATCTCATTCTTAGACATGGCAGAGTTTAGTTCCAAAAACAATTTTTTCTTTTATTTTTCTTTAATATGAGAGAATAGAATCTTGTTACTGACAGACTGTTATGCAGAAAATTTGGCAAAGAGTGTTTTTTAAAGACAGATTTTAAAATTCATGAACATAACCTAGGTTTTAAAGCATTATTGCATTTGCCCCTGTTGATTCAGAGAGTAATATTTGACATAAATGTAAGTCAGATAACTTGAAAAAATCTTTCTGAATTATTAACATACAAGTATTTAAAATAATAAAATGTTATAATTAAGCCTCTACTGATATTTAAATGTTTTCTCTCATGTTAGATTTAAATATTATGGGCAAGAAAATGCATTATTCAGTTATAAACAATGAAGTATAAACCATTATTTAGTAATCACTATAGGAGTTTATAATTTGATGTTATTTTGAATATTATAAAAATTAAACGATTAACTGTTTAGACACCAACTCATTTTTTTTTAGTTCTCTACAATGCTCAGTGTACTTGCTGCATATATTAGTGATATGGCTTATCTGCATAGCTCCTAACTGAAAAGACTTTGAGTATCTGTAGATATAGTAAATATTTCCCCTCTGATGGCAAACTAACTGATAACTACAACACATTGCTTTTATCATTTTTCCATGTCCCTACCTAGCCAGTTGAAATTCTTAACAATTACTATAGCATGTTCCTTATATACACTCTCAAAGGTTCTCACTTTGCTACATTTTCTTGTCAAAACTAAACTCGGATTTGTACTTATAACCTGTAAGCTAAAAATAAAAACAAACACAACCACACATATTTCTTTTACTTTAAATGTGAAGGTGGTAACCTCAAAAGTTTGCTGAGGCTGCCTATCCATCATGATCACATTGGTCCAGTAGTCTCCCTTTCTCATTGACATACTTTATGATCTTTCCTTAAACTACTGGTACTCTCTTAACCCCTTTCTTGTTCTGATAATCATCTGATATTTCTTAGAATATGGAAGTAATTAAAAAAATGTCAAAACTCCCATCATCCTAGCCATCAAACTACAGCATGTATACTCTCTCCTTATTTCACTACAAATGATCTACTGTTGCCTTTATGGAAAACCCATGGCCCCACTTGTGTCCTCTCTCATTTTCAAGCATATTGTTCAGCAATCAGCCTCCGCTTCTATATTATCAATTTTTTCCTTCTGTTTTAGGACATTCTCATCAGCATATACAAATCCTAAGATTTCTCCCACCTTAAAAAAGTCTATTTTACTTCATTTTCCTTTTAACTACAGTTCCACATGGCTGCTCCTATTTATAACAATACTCTTGGAAAGAGGATCTATATTCCCTGCCTTAGATTTTTCTGTCCCTTCTTTCTTCAACTGATACCAGCTAGGCTTTAATCCTCACAACTCCACAGGAACTGTTCTTTTGAATGTCACTAATGTCTTCCACGATAATAAATCCATTGGGTATTTTCCAGTCTTCATTTGGCTTGACCTTAGCAGTGTTTGACAAGAATGATCCATCTGTTCCCTGAAACATTTTCATTACTTCCTACACAGAGCAAATGCTTTCACGTGGCTTCTGGTTTTACTTCATGAACCACTTCTTTACAATATCTTCCACAGATTCAACCTTATCTCTCCTAATCAACTTATTTTATCACACTTCCTAGAGCTCAGATTTTGAATTTCCTCTCTTTACCTCTCTAATGCATATAAAGTGGTTGATTGGCTTCAGTCCCGTGGTGTTAAATGCCTTCCATTCAGTGGAGACTACAAAAATTGTAGCTTAATTCAGACCTCTCCTTTAGACTCCAAACTTACATAGTAACATACTTGCTTTAATATAACAAGTAGGAAGTCCCAAGTCATCTCTACCTTAATACACCAAATCTTCAAATCTTGATTTTGCTGTCTTCTGCTGCTTCTCCTGAAAATTTATCCATTTAATTAAACATTTTCTTTCTGTTACTCAGTCTTAAAATGTTATTTTCTTTCTTCTCTAATTCCCCAAATCTAATCCATCAGCAAAGTCTGTTAGTTATTTTGAGGAGAAATAAAAAGTTAATATATGAAGCTTAAATTTTCCTTGTTAAAAATAAGGGAAAAGAATTTTCCCCACTTCTTTTACTTGTTTGTTTTACAAAACTAAACTTGTAATTATAAGTACTTTTTCCTCTCTTTGAAAAATTATTATGGATGTTAGATCAATGTTAGTTTTTTTTTGTTTGTATATGTGTGTGTGTGGGCTTGTGTAGTACTGGGGATCAACGCAAGTCCTTATTCATGTTAGACAAGCGCTGGGTCACTGAGCTACATCCCCAGCCCAACCCTTATTAGTTTTTGTTTTTTTTAACTAGTTGGATTTTTTTGGTCAGTTTTTATGACCTAGAACTTGGTAGCCATTTCTTTTAATTGCAAATAGCATGGGAGAGAGCAACCATACTCCCCAGTTTCCATGGGAGTATAGAAGTCTAATTTTTGCTGCATCTTACAAAAATATTTCCTGTCATAAAAATGGAATGATGTTTAGAATAAGAAAAGATATCATATACCTCATTAACTTTGTACCTAGTAGTTTTTAAATATCTATTAATAATTCTTTTCTCTATCAATTATTGCCTTGATGGAGGAAAATGGCAATCTGATAATGTATCAGGATTCTACATGAGTGAGTTAGCATATTCTGAACATCGATTCTTTCCTAGCACTCCGCTTTATTATAGCACTTTGACTCCATGAATTTATTTTTAAAAATAATTTAGTGCTATAATTCATTAGTCAATATCTATCAAGGACCTAGAAACAAAGAGAATTTGATATAAAGAACAATTGATCATATGAAGATACTATCCAGGTATCTGAGACATCAAATAAAATGAACAAAATATTAATGTATTATGGAAGTAGTGATTATGTGAAGCAACTATCACTGTAAAATCAAAGGGAATAATGATGGTAATTGAATAAAAAAGGAATCTAGGAGTTCCAAGAGCTGTTTAACATAAAAAAGGGTAAAGTTTGGTAATGTGTTTCAGATGATGGTTGTAAAAAATATGCAGAACAGTAGACAAAAATATATGTGTAGATCTTACGTTTACTTATTCTGGGCTAGCATATTGATAACATTATTTTGATGAAGTCTCATGAGAAGTTTCTACATAAATACCTTAGTGAAACTTATGCAAACTTGATGGTCATAGATAGATTTACAAAAAATCAGGATCCTTCACCACAATGAACTTTCTGGGGTCTAAAGGTAACAGAGTAAACAATTCCTTGCAATTTAGCAACAGATTATGTATCATAGGTTTTGAATAATTTGTTTTGATAAATGAAAAATGATATTTTTAATTTAAATTTACTTTATTATGACTGAATTTTTAATATTTTCATGGGTTTCAGGAATGCTTTTATAGATTTTTCTATGAATTTTCTATTGTATCCCTTATTGAATTTTCTCATTTTAGTTGTTTATTTTATTCTCAATGTCAAAGAAAAATACAATTTCTCTGATTTTAAAGTTTTTAATTTTTTTTGTATTGTTTTGGTGATATGGGGGATTGGACTCAGAATCTCACACATTAGGCAAGGATTCTAACACTGAGCTACAACCCCAGTCCAGTTTTAAGAGTGTTAGATGGTGCTAATTATATTAAAGGAAGATACAGTTTGGTTCTCACACGCAAAACATTCATTGTCCTTAACCTATATGGAAAATGTTTCATGGGAAAGAAGAAATTTCAGAAAGGGAGAGAGAGAGAGGAACTCTGATTAATTTCTCTTTTCTACATGAAAATTATTACAAAGATAAAATTAGGTCTTGGGGATGCTATTTAATATAAAAGAATATTTCCCTTATCAATTCCAAATATAGACATTTTACATGCAGCTGCAGTTCTTTGTATGGAAATTGATCTAGTCAGTTGTTGGCTGTAGAGATATTTCTAGAGGATTCAGCTATTCCTGGACAATATCATCAACTTTAAAAAATAATTTATGTACATCTTTGAGATGTCTTAGAAAATGCTAAGAAAATGCTATGATAAAATGATCTAGTATTTAGAGAGAAAATATACTTTGAAATATATAACATTTAAGCATTACAGTGAATGCTGGCACAAAGTCATAAGCTTTGTGATTTGCATATCCACAGTCATCTATATATTAAGAAACACACCAGGAATATCTATATTCAATGGTTCAAGAGTTTTTGAACTCTAACCACATCAGGACATGAGGACATTTTTCTCTTTCTCCCAGTGAACCTCTCTGAAGGCATAGCCTGGGAACAGAGGTATAAAGAGATTAGATCATAGTAACCAATATTGTGAATCTTGAAAGGCTAGGGCAAGAAATGTAAGCCAAATACTGATACAAAATCCAAAAGATATCACTATATAAAGAAATAATAAAGCAAAAGTTCACAAGAACAAAATGTGGCAGTAGTACCTTTTATGATTCATGGTAAGAACTCAGAAAAAGAAAGAGGAAAGTGCTGGGGTCCCACACAACACTTCCAGGGCACACCCTTGATTATCCACCCCAAACCTCCCACTTCTAACATCTCTTAATAATACTGCTATGGAGAACAAGTCTTTAACACATGGGTCTTTAGGGAACACTTAAGATTAAAATTATAGCAGGTGCCCAGACAATGGGAAATTCTTCATTCAGTATTAAAGAGAAATGCATTATCAATCCATGAAAAGACTTGGAGGAAATTTATATGCTTATCACTAAGTCAATAAAAGCCCATCTGAGGGCTGGCGTTGTGGCTTGGTGATGGAGCACTCATGTGGCATGTGTGAGGCGCTGGGTCGGATCCTCAGTACCACATAAAAATAAATAAATAAAATAAAGGTAATGTGTCCATTTAAAATTAAAAAAAAAAAAAAAAGCCCTTCTGAAAAACCTGACCACTATATGATGCCAACTTTATGACATTCTAGAAATGCAAAATTATGAAGAGAGTAGTGGTTTCCAGGGCTTGAGGGGTAAGAGGGATAAACAGGCACAGCACAAGAAATATTTAGGGCTGTGAAACCATTCTGTATACTGTGATGATAAATATTGTCTATACCCATAGAACATAAAATACCAAAGAATAAACTCTAATATAAACAAAAACAAACAAAAATAAAATAAAAGGAGACTGCATTTCGTGAACATTCCCATTCTGGGTTTTACAGTTTTCTTTTTTTTTTTTTTTCCTCCCAAATAAGGCATGTGGATAAGGGAAAGAGAAAAGTGCCAAGGTTGGAAGAGGAAGTGAGAGAAACCATTATCATATTGTGAGAATATGATCTGTTATAGTGGTGCAAAAAAGTCAATGTTGTTTGAACATGGTAAGTCAATATTGTTCTTCTTTGTTGTCAGTACTTAGTTCAATAGTATTGGTACTGTGTATTTTCTTTCTTTTTATCTTTCTTTTGCAGTACCAGGGATCAAACCCAGAGCCTCATGCTGGCCAGAAAAGCTATATTTTTTAATTATGTTGGATTACCTTGCTTTAGAACATTTCCTATAAGACAGTAAAGACAAATGTCCAAGAAATTATAAGTAGCGTAATACAAATAGCAAGTAATGCAATAGTTTGCAGATCAACTGTATCTTATAATTTCTCCCAAGTTTTTTTTATATCGTTACAAACTAATTTGGAAGTCATCTGTTCAAAAACAGCTTTATTGAGATAAAAATGACATTTAAATTAAAAGCAACCCACACAACATTAAAGAGAACAACATGAAAAAATATTGGCATATGTGTACACTTATGGCAGCATCATCAGCACAACCAAAACAATGAATATCATCCTGAAAATGTTCCTTGTACCCCTCTGTGATTGTGGTTGAGACCTTTTTCATAATATTTTCTACCTTGGTAGATAGTCTGTAGACACTGTCAGATTGTGCATTTTTCTGTCTTAGGGAAGATTGTTCTATAAATATCAATTAGGTCAAGTTGGGATTTTGTAACTGTTTTTCTTTTTATCTTTATGAAACAAGTTTCTTAATTCCTGGTAGTGTTCTTAGCCCTTAAAACTCCTTTTTTGAAATTAAGAGAGCTGTTTCAACTTGATTTTGTTTAGTGTTTGCATAATGCATCTTTTGCTCTCTCTTTACTTTTGATCTCCTTGTTCTTTTTATGTTTGAAGTATATTTCACACAGGACTGAGACATTTTGGTCTTGCTTTTGTATCTAGTCTCTTGAAGGATTTTCTTTAACACGTCTTCTAGTGTGAATCAGATGGTGATGGACTTTATTCACTTCACATATGAGTATGTTTTCATTTGGTCTACATTTTGGGGAGAACTTTTCCCCACAGGGGTGCCTTAGCTCGGGCTCCCACAACAAAATCGGATGGACTGGGTGGCTTAAATAGCAGAATGTTATTTTCTCACAATTCAGGAGATTGGAAGTCCAAGATTAAGCTGCTAGTGTGTTTCCTTTCTGCTGAGGCCTCTCTCCTTGGGTTGCAGTTGGTCACCTTCTCACCGTGTTCTTAGATGGCAGAGAAAAAGAGAGAAGGGGAGGGAGAAAGAGAGAGTAGTTGAGTTCTTCAGGTCTCCTTTAAGGGCACTAATCCCACCGTGAGGTCCCCCTCATGACCTCATCTAAACCAGATTATTTCCTGAAGACCTCACAAGGCCTGACCTCCATATACTACCACACTGAGGGTTAGGGATTCAATGTATGAATTTAACGGGACACAATACAGTTCACAGCACTGAGTATAGAACTCTAGAAGTTTTTGCTTTCAGTACTTTAAGTCACTTTGTGGTCTTCTTGTTTTTCTATATTTTAGCAAGTCTGCTGTTTCCTTAACAATGTTCCTAAATATAAAGTACCTTTAATCCCTGGTTGCTTTTTGTATTTCTTCTTTATGATTGTTTTGAGCAATTTGATTAGTGTTTCAGTGTAGTGTTTATACTGTTTATTATGATTGGGATTTGTTCAGATTCTTGTATTTGTGGTTTATTTTATTGGGTACCAGGGATTGAACTCAGGGGCACTCAACCACTGAGCCACATCCCCAGCCCTATTTTATTTTTTATTTAGACAGGGTCTCACTGAGTTGCTTAAAGCCTCGCATTTACTGAGGCTGGCTTTGAACTCTCAATCCTCTTGTCTCACCCTCCAGAGCTACTAGGATTACAGGCCTGTGCCATGGCGCCTGGCTTTATTTTTTAAAATCAAATCTATAACACTGTCTGCCATTATTTCTTCAAACATGTTTCTCTGTCCACCAGTATCTGTCCTAACTTTAAAGGATTCCAAATAGATACATATCAGGCCCCTGGAAGTTTCACAGCTGTGAGACTCTGTTTTCTTCTTAAAATTTTTCTTTTACTTTGTTTCATTTTAAATAGTTTTTGTTGGTATGCATTAAAGTTCACTAACCTTTTCTCTCATAATATCTACTCTACTGCTTATCACATCCAGTGTGTTTTATTTTACTGCAGGTATTAATCTGATTTCTAGAAGTTTAATTTGAACCTTTTTTTTTTATAATTTTCGTGCCTCTACTTAACTTTTTGAACATGGTATCAGAATCTGCAGGACACGATGGTTAATTCAGAAAACAGGAGGCAGAACAATGAAGGGATTAGTAAAGACAACCAGACATACACAAATAGAAAAAGTTGGGACCTGGTGGACATCACCCTCGGGTAGAGTGCAATGGCTAGTCAGCTCAGCACGTTTATTTTATAGGTTATGTTATGATTTGGATGAGAAGCTCACCTGTGAGACAATGCAAGAAGATTCAGAGGAGAAATGATTGGGTTGGAAAAGTCTAAACCTAATCAATGAATTAAACCCCTGACTGGGATTAACTGAGTGGTAACTGGAGTGGTAGGATGTGGCTGGAGGAGGTGGGAATTGTGGGTGTGCTTTGAGGTATATATTTGTATCTGGTAAGTGGAGACCTCTCTCTCTGGGTCTTGATCTTCATGTGAGCTGCTTTTCTCTGGCACACTCTTCTGCCATATGTCCTGTCTCACCTTGAGCCCTAAGGAATGGAGCCCGTCTCTTAAGGACTGAGACTTATGAAACCATGAGCTCCTAAATAAACCTTTCCTCCTCTACGGTTGTGGTGGTTGGGTCCTCTAGTCATAGCAGTGAAAAAGATGACTAAAACAGGTTATATCATTAAAATGATTTATTGTGAGAAAGTTTCTTCAAAGCACTCAAAGTGAAGGACAAACTTCTATGCAGCCTGATTGTAATTATCAACTTGCGCCCAAAACTTTCTACCCTGCAGGCAGCTGGCATTTGAACTTGAGGTCAAGAACTGAAGAACTCCAGGGTTGGCACAGAATCTCTTTTTGAAAAGGGCATCACCATAGCAATTGGGCAATCTGTGATTGGTGCCTTTGCATGGACAGAGGTATCCCCTCTGTCTCTGGTCAGTTCAAGGATCATAATTTATTTGCCACTCCCAACAATATGGATTACAGTTTGAATAACTGATTTAATACCCTTATCTGCTAAATTTAATATCAGTTCTGGATCATTTTATCTAGTTATTTTATTTCCATCCTCTTTATGGGTTGTATATTTCTGTTTATTTCAATGACTGCTACTTTTACTTTAGATATCAGATGTCAAAATATTGCCTGGTTTTTTTTCAATCATTTTGTATACCCATAAATATTCTTCAGCTTTGCCCTGTGATTCAATTAATTTGAAATAATTTGATTCTTTCAACTCTCTTAAGATTTTTTATGTGTGTCTAAAACAGATTTTGGTTGAAAGCTAATTATTACCCACTTCTGAATATGTATAGTACAAGACAATGGTTCATGCAATACTTTATAGATCAAACAGGTCCTGACCTGCTCCTAAGAGTTATTTTAGACTTAATCAGCATCATCTCAAATAATTTAAAAGTCACCTTTACTGATAAGTTACATAATTTCTGTCAAATCTTTTAGAGTTAATGAGTACTGCTGTTTCTATGTGCATCTTAATAGAGAAGATAAAACAAATTTATTGGCATGACACATGATAGACTTTTATTTGTTTCAAAGCCTCAACTCCTTTTATTTTAATTTCATTTTCTAAATTTTCATGCAATAATCGTGTGTATTTATGGGGTTACAGTGGGATAATTCTAAACACGTGCATGATGTTAATGATTAGGTTAGGGCAATTTGTATATTCATCATTTTAAACATTTATCATTTTACTGTGTTGTGCACATTAAAATACTAATAGCTAACAGAATATACAATAAATTGTTGTCACCCAGTTACCTCCTATGCTACAGAGCATTAGAAATTATTTCTATCCAACTATACCTGTTACCTGTTAACTATCCTCTCTCCACCCACCTCCATCCTCCTCTTCTTAGCTTGCAGTAACCACTATTTAACTCTCTACTTCTATGAAATCCATGTTTTTAGCTTGGACATATAAGTGAAAACATACGGTATTTGTCTTTCTGTGGCTGACTTATTTCACTTAACATATCGTTCTCAAGTTCCATCCATGTTGCCACAAATAACAGTATTTCTTTCCTTTTATGGCTGAGTGACATTCTATTGTGTGTATATACCATATTTACTTTATCCGTTCATCTGTGAATGGACACATGGATTGATTCAATATCCATCCTACTGTGAAGATTGCTGCAATAAACATGAGTGTAGATATCTCTTAGATATACTGAATTTTATTTCTTTGCATATATAGCTAGTAGTGGAATTGCTGAATCACATGTAGTTCTACTTTGGCATTTTGAGGAACCTACATACTATTTTCCAAAATGGCTGCTTGTATTTTTACTTGGTGAATGCTGTGTCATTTTACTTATTCCACAGTGAAAATACTGCTTTTCTTTAGGTAACTTCTATGGTTTAAATATGAAGTGTTCCCCAAGAACTCCTGTGTGAGACAATACAAGAAAGTTCAGAGGTGAAATGATTGCCCTAATTATGAGAGACTTAACCTAATTGGTGCATCAACACACTTGAATGGATTAACTGGAGGTGGTAAATGGAGACAGGTAAGGTGTGGCTGGGGGATATAGGTCACTGAGGGATATGCCTTTGGAGTATATATTTTTTCCCTGAAGAACAGAACCTTTTCTGCTCTTTTGTTGTTTTGTCCTGAGCTATTCTCCTCCATCATACCCTTCTGCCATGCTGTTCTGCCTCATCTAAAACCAGAGCAAAAGAGTTGGCCATCTATGGACTGAGACCTCCAAAACTGTGAGCCCGAATAAACTTTTCCTCTTGTGAAATTGTTCTTGTCAGGTCTTTTGGCCACCACAGTGAAATAATTACCTAAAACAGTAACTAATAATGGAGGATAGAAATATATATTTTTGTGAAACTTGAATTAGCCATGATAACTGAGTGCAAGACATGGTTTTATTTCAAAATAACCAAAAAAATCTTAGTCAAAATAAAATTTAATTTGTTAAAATACATTTAAAATATATCAATATTTTGAGCAAGAATATTTATTTTCAAGAACATACTTAAGAGAATAAGAAAAAAATTCATAATACAAATAATTTAATTTTTCAGCTAAAGATATCTGAAATATTAAGCAACTGCTTAGAAATTTCTAAGGAAAATATACACATTTTTGTTTGTTCTTATTGTAGCTGTTGCCCTTAAGGAATATTATATGTATTAGAAAAATTAACATATCATGGAAGAACCAAAGTTATGATGTCATCAGAGGTCTTCAGAAAAATAGTAATAAGACATATAAATACATATGCATACACTGAAAAGTTAAAAA
This sequence comes from Sciurus carolinensis, assembly GCF_902686445.1. Lineage (NCBI taxonomy): Eukaryota > Metazoa > Chordata > Mammalia > Rodentia > Sciuridae > Sciurus > Sciurus carolinensis. The sequence continues at coordinate 147,671,612 of NC_062214.1, read as the reverse complement.
ATTAAAAGTCTACATATTTAACATTTTTTTTATATATGAGAGTTGTTATTATGAATCCTCTCTTTCTGTGTGCTAGGACTTCAAAACAGTAATTGGTCCATTTTTCCTGTAAAAGATTGGTAAATATTGTTGGCCTTGTGGACCATATGTTCTATCACACAATCCCTCCAATCTGATGCAGTGAAAAAGTGACTGCAGACAATATGTAAATGAATGACTGCGTTCCAATAACACTTCAGTTACAAAAGCCTGAGCAGGTGGTAACCTTCTAACTCCTTCTATAAACTGATGAATGCATTAATTTGATTGATTGTTTTAAAAATATTCATTGAGCTACTATTTTTATGCCAGGGTCTATTCTACACATTGAATATAAAGCAACAAACAGGAGATGACCTGTTCAGAGTGACAATAATTAATAACATGTAGATAATAGCAATGAATTAATAATGCAATTTAGAGTATATTGGGTGAAGATAAGCACCAAAACCAAAAATAGAGCAGGAAAATGTGGTAGAATGTGAAAGGGCAAGGAAAGGCTTGCAAATTTACAAAGTAGGGATAGGAGCAGGAAATTCTCTGAGGAGTGACATTTGAAAAGAAAACAGGTGGATACTGGCACCTTGTTGATATTGGTATCTGCATAGACTGTAGAATGGCTGTTCTAATTTTTGTTGTTATTTTTCTCTGTAATACATTTTATATTAAATTTTGTAAAACATTTTAGTAATATAAGATATATAGATATAGATACTATACTACCAATATATGATCTCTCTCTCTATATATATATATGATCTTTCTCTCTCTCTATTAGAGAGAGAGAGACCCCAAATGTCTATGCATGATTGCCATTTAATATAATATTTTGTTATCTTTTTAACTGCCCCTAATCACCTAGGTAGGGTGGAGAATGTCTTGCCTAAAGTAGAAGGCTGTTGAAATATCCATACACAATCCCTAATTATGTGACTAAGATCACTCTGGCAGATCTTATATATATATATATACAGAATATATATGAAGGTAACTCCCACCTCAAATGCAATCTATAGATGATGGATATGGATCATCTTATAAATTAGAATGCACATATTTTTCACTTGTATGTTTTCTTAAACAGAGTAATGTGCCAGGTTAAAATACAGACCTGAGATACTTCTTTAATTGTATATTAATAAATCATTTTACTACATTGAAAGATTTTCCAAAAGTATAATATTAAAATTCTATATGATTAGATACATGTTGTACACTTGCAGAATATTAATAATTCAGAAATAGAATTAAAATATTTATTTTATAATTAAATTTCTATCACTCCAATAACACCACTCTCTCATAGATGTTTCTCAGATCTCTATTTAGTTCTACACTCTAGTATAATGCCCAGTAGTCTACTGGATGTTTCTGCTTAACTAATTCTGCTCTCAGTCCATAGCAATGCTTTTAGGAGAGGCACATGATTCCACCTTCTACTGTTGCACACTAAAAACTCACAGAAGAAGACAGCCATGTGAAGATAGAGGCATAGATTGGAAGGATGTAGCTACAAGCCAAGGAATTCCAGGGATTGTTGGCATCCACCAGAAGGAAGGAAAAGGCAAAGAAGAATTCTTTCCTAATGTCTTCCCTAATGCCTTACCTAATGCCCTGTTGAAACTTGGATTTCAAACTCCCAGATTCCAGAATCGTGAGGTGAGGGTATGATTTTTTGTTGTGTTAAGCCACTTCATTAGTGATAATTTCTTACAACATTCCTAGCAAACCAACAGAGGTGGTTTCTTCTTCCACTGCACTGAAGTATATATACTCCACAGAGAGCATCCCACCAACCCTGAGATGCCAATACTGCAGAATGTACTAAACAAATTCCGTGTCAGAACTTTATTCAAAAAATTAGACTCAGAACAAAGTCATACTCATGCCCTAACAATATGGTAACTTTCACATGTTTTGAAACTTGAACAATGATTATTTCATAGCACAGATGTTAAATCCATAGACTCATTATTTTCCAAAGAATTGTAACCTTATTATAACTCAAGAATGTGTAACCTCCACAGTTACAAAAAACTAAATCTTTGATTTCCAATGTACCTTCAGTTTTGATAATTCTCTAATTAAGCTTTATAACTAATTACTATACTACCAATAGAATTTTATGAACTCTAAATCTAAGAAAAAATGACCATAATCCAATCATTACTCATATGCTTAATTACAAGATTTTCCATTATTTTCTTTAACAAATTATCAAAATTCATAATAAAGTTTTCTTTTTCAACTAAGCCTATTTTTTTTAAAAAAAAAGAGTCAAAGCATGATCATAATTCACACTTAATCTTTTTATGAACCTTAGAGTTCATGAACTTTACATCTAATATTTCAATTCACATGAATTAAAAATAAAAACCAATTTAAATAGTCATTAAGGATGTCTTCAAATAGAGCCTCACTACTTATATCTTTTTATTAAAAAAATAGGAAATACTTCTTCGAAAATTCTTGAGGTTTAGTGATCATTAAATTAATTCTATGGTAAATATGTACTTCTCTTTTCATAAAAGTTAAAACAAAGGTCATTATCAAAACAGAATATTGTTACCTTCTTCTAAAAGAAAAGAAATGGGCCTACTGAGGACTGGCAAAGGCACCCTACAAAGTCAAGGGCATTAGAATTGCCAAAGAGTGGCTAGTGAGAGCCTTTCTGACCAGAACAAGCTCCGAGTCCCGGAGCCAGTGCAGCGCAACGTACTCCGGCACACAAGCAGCTTCAGGGACCAGGATAGGGCAGCCAGAGACCTCCCCAAGTAGCCTGGACCCCTGCGGTGGGAGGTGCCTTTCAAGGCTAGCTTCTCAGACCAGACCGCCCAGTGAGAGGTTTTCTACATAGAACCAGCCACAAGTCCCCGAACCAACGGAGAGCTTCGATCCACAAGCAGCCTCTGGGATCAGGGCAGGGCAGCCAGAGAACTCTTCAGGCAGCTCTGCCCACTCCAGTCGCAGGCTCTCTTCACAGGGCGATCCAAGATGGCGGCCTAGAGGGTGACTGCACCCCCAGTCACTCCAGAACCCAGGAGTTAAGAAGGGGAGGCATTGAGAGACTCGGACTGAAATAGAGCCACAGGTGAGTCTGCCCACTAGGTAAAGCTCGGCTCGGGTGGCAGGCGCAGATAGAGGTGGCTTATCGGAGCCGGGCAGGGCAGCTAGAGTCTTCCCAAGGTAGCCTTCCACACTCCGGCAGTGGGCTCCTCCCACACGGCCAGCTGCACAGTGCAGGCCCACAGTGAGAGCATTTCCGCACAGAACCAGTTCCAAACCGTGGAACCAGTAGGGGGCTAGGGGCAGTTTTCTTTGGATGCGCTGCTTTATCAGATTCCTCCAAGACATCAGGCTACTGAAGGCTGGGAGGTGATACACTGGAAATCTACCAGGACACTATAAGCCAATAGCGGAAAACTGCAATATCTCAGGGTCCCACTGACAACTGACCAATATGAGAAAACAAGGGAAGAAAATGTCCCAAACAAACCTAGATACTACATCAAAAAAACCCAATGACAGCACAGCAGAAGAAATGTCAGAAAGGGAGTTCAGAATGTACGTAATTAAAACGATCAGGGAAGCTAATGAGGAGATGAAAGAGCAAATGCAGGCATTAAATGATCGCACCAATCAACAGTTAAAAGACCAAATACGGGAAGCAAGAGATCATTTCAATAAAGAGTTAGAGATACTGAAAAAAAAACAAACTGAAATACTTGAAATGAAGGAAACAATAAACCAAGTTAAAAACTCCATAGAAAGCATAACCAATAGGATAGAACACCTGGAAGACAGAACCTCAGACATTGAAGACAAATTATTTAATCTTGAAAGCAAAGTTGGCCAAACAGAAAAGATGGTAAGAAATCATGAACAGAATCTACAAGAATTATGGGATATCATGAAAAGGCCAAATTTAAGAATTATTGGGATTGAGGAAGGCTTAGAGAAACAAACCAAAGGAATGAACAATCTATTCAATGAAATAATAACAGAAAATTTCCCAAATCTGAAGAATGAAATGGAAAACCAAGTACAAGAGGCTTATAGAACTCCAAACATACAAAATTACAACAGACCCACACCAAGGCACATTATAATGAAAACACCTAACATACAAAATAAAGACAGAATTTTAAAGGCCGCGAGAGAAAAGAATCAAATTACATTCAGAGGGAAACCAACAAGAATATCAGCAGATTTTTCAATCCAGACCCTAAAAGCCAGAAGGGCCTGGAACAACATATACCAAGCCCTGAAAGAAAATGGATGCCAACCAAGAATCTTATACCCAGCAAAACTTACCTTCAAATTTGACGATGAAATAAGATCCTTCCATGATAAACAAAAGCTAAAGGAATTTACAAAAAGAAAGCCAGCATTACAGAACATTCTCAGCAAAATATTCCATGAGGAAGAGATGAAAAACAACGATGCAAATCAGCAACAGGAGGCGCTAGCCTAAAGGAATAGCCAAATAAAGGAGAAACCAAATCATGTCAAAAACAAATATGAGTCAATTGACTGGGAATACAAATCATATCACAATAATAACCCTGAATGTTAATGGCCTGAATTCATCAATCAAAAGACACAGACTGGCAGATTGGATTAAAAAGAAAAATCCAACAATATGCTGCCTGCAAGAGACTCATCTCATAGAAAGAGACACCCATAGACTAAAGGTGAAAGGATGGGGACAAACATACCATGCACATGGACACAGCAAAAAAGCTGGAGTATCCATCCTCATTTCAGATAATGTGGACTTCAAACCAAAACTAGTCAGAAGGGATAAAGAAGGACATTACATGCTGCTTAAGGGAAGCATAAATCAGCAAGACATAACAATCATAAATATCTATGCCCCGAACATTGGCTCATCCACATACGTCAAACAAATCCTTCTCAATTCCAGAAATCAAATAGACCACAACACAATAATACTAGGCGATTTTAACACTCCTCTCTCACCACTGGATAGATCGTCCAACAAAAATTGAATAAAGAAACTATAGATCTCAACAACACAATCAACAATTTAGACTTAACGGACATATATAGAATATACCATCCAACAAAGAACGAATACACTTTCTTCTCAGCAGCACATGGATCCTTCTCTAAAATAGACCATATTTTATGCCACAAAGCTACTGTTAGCAAATACAAGAAGATAGAGATACTACCTGTACTCTATCAGATCATAATGGATTGAAATTAGAAATAAATGACAGAATAAAAAACAGAAACTTCTCCAATACCTGGAGATTAAATAATACACTATTATATGATGAATGGATAACAGAAGACATCAGGAGGGAAATAAAAAAATTCTTAGAAGTAAACGAGAACAAAGACACATCATATCAAAATCTCTGGGACACTATGAAAGCAGTACTTAGAGGAAGATTTATTTCATGGGGCGCATTCAAAAAAAGAAGTAGAAATCAACAAATAAACGACTTAACACTACAGCTCAAAGCGCTAGAAAAAGAAGAGCAGACCAATACCAAAAGTAGTAGAAGACAGGAAATAGTTAAAATCAGAGCCGAAATCAACGAAATCGAAACAAAAGAAACAATTGGAAAAATTAACAAAATAAATTGTTGGTTCTTTGAAAAAAATAAATAAAATTGATAAACCCTTAGCCACACTAGCAAAGATAAAGAGGGAGAAAACTCAAATTACTAAAATTCGGAATGAACATGGAAACATCACAACAGACACGAGTGAAATACAAAACATAATTAGAAGCTATTTCGAAAATCTATACTCCAACAAAACAGAAAACCTCGAAGACATCAACAAATTTCTAGAGACATATGAATTACGTAAACTGAACGAGGAGGACATACACAACTTAAATAAACCAATTTCAAGCAATGAAATAGAAGAGGTCATCAAAAGCCTACCAACAAAGAAAAGTCCAGGACCAGATGGGTTCTCAGCCGAGTTCTACAAAACCTTTAAAGAAGAGCTCATTCCAATACTCCTCAAACTATTCCATGAAATAGAAGAGGAGGGAACCCTCCCAAACTTGTTCTATGAAGCCAATATCACCCTGATACCTAAACCAGACAGAGACACATCGAGAAAAGAAAATTTCAGACCAATATCCTTAATGAACATTGACGCAAAAATTCTCAACAAAATTTTAGCAAATCGCATACAAATATATATTAAAAAGATAGTGCACCACGATCAAGTGGGTTTTATCCCAGGGATGCAAGGTTGGTTCAACATTCGGAAATCAATAAATGTCATTCACCATATCAACAGACTTAAAGTTAAGAATCACATGATTATTTCAATAGATGCAGAAAAAGCATTCGATAAAATACAGCATCCCTTCATGCTCAAAACACTAGAAAAAATTGGGGTAGTGGGAACATTCCTTAACATTATAAAGGCAATCTACGCTAAGCCCATGGCTAATATCATTCTAAATGGTGAAAAACTGAAAGCGTTCCCCCTAAAAACTGGAACAAGGCAGGGATGCCCTCTTTCACCACTTCTATTCAACATCATCCTTGAGACTCTAGCCAGAGCAATCAGACAAACCAAAGAAATTAAAGGGATACGAATAGGAAAAGAAGAACTCAAACTATCCCTGTTCGCTGATGACATGATTATATATTTAGAGGAACCTGGAAATTCCACCAGAAAACTTTTAGAACTCATAAGTGAATTCAGTAAAGTAGCAGGTTACAAGATCAATGCTCATAAATCCAGTGCATTTTTATACATAAGTGATGAATCTTCAGAAAGAGAAATTAGGAAAACTACCCCATTCACAATAGCATCGAAAAAAATAAAATACTTGGGAATCAATCTCAGAAAAGAGGTGAAAGACCTCTACAATGAGAACTACAGAACACTAAAGAAAGAAATTAAAGAAAACCTTAGAAGATGGAAAGATCTCCCATGTTCCTGGATAGGCAGAATTAATATTGTCAAAATGGCTATACTACCTAAAGTGCTATACAGATTCAATGCAATTCCAATTAAAATCCCAATGATGTACCTTGCAGAAATAGAGCAAGCAATTATGAAATTCATCTGGAAGAATAAAAAACCCAGAATAGCTAAAGCAATCCTCAGTAGCAAGAGCGAAGCAGGGGGTATTGCAATACCAGATCTTCAACTCTACTACAAAGCAATAGTAACAAAAACGGCATGGTATTGGTACCAAAATAGACAGGTAGATCAATGGTACAGAATAGAGGACATGGACACAAACCCAAATAAATATAATTTTCTCATACTAGACAAAGGTTCCAAAAATATGCAATGGAGGAAAGATAGCCTCTTCAACAAATGGTGCTGGGAAAACTGGAAAACCGTATGCAATAGAATGAAATTAAACCCCTATCTTTCACCCTACACAAAACTCAACTCAAAATGGATCAAGGACCTCGGAATCAGACCAGAAACCCTGCATCTTATAGAAGAAAAAGTAGGTCCAAATCTTCAACTTGTTGGCTTAGAATCAGACTTCCTTAACAGGACTCCCATAGCACAAGAAATAATAGCAAGAATCAACAACTGAGATAGATTGAAACTAAAAAGCTTTCTCTCAGCAAAGGAAACTATCAGAAATGTGAAGAGAGAGCCTACAGAGTGGGAGAATATCTTTGCCAACCATACCTCAGATAGAGCGCTAATTTCCAGAATCTATAAAGAACTCAAAAATCTCTACACGAAGAATACAAATAATCCAATCAACAAATGGTCTAAGGAAATGAACAGACACTTCACAGAAGAAGATGTACAAGTAATCAACAGATATATGAAGAAATGTTCAACATCCCTAGTAATAAGGGAAATGCAAATCAAAACTACCCTAAGATTTCATCTCACCCCAATTAGAATGGCGATTATCAAGAATACAAGCAACAATAGGTGTTGGCGAGGATGTGGTGAAAAAGGAACACTCATACATTGCTGGTGGGGTTGCAAATTAGTGCAGCCACTCTGGAAAGCAGTATGGAGATTCCTCAGAAAGCTTGGAATGGAAACACCATTTGACCCAGCTATCCCACTCCTTGGCCTATACCCAAAGGACTTAAAATCAGCATACTACAGAGATACAGCCACATCAATGTTCATTGCTGCTCATTTCACCATAGCCAGATTTTGCAACCAACCTAGATGCCCTTCAGTTGATGAATGGATAAAGAAACTGTGGCATATTTATACAATGGAATATTACTCCGCAATGAAGAATGATAAAATTATGGCATTTGTAGGCAAATGGACGAAATTGGAGAATATCATGCTAAGTGAGATAAGCCAATCTCAAAAAACTAAAGGACGAATGATCTCGCTGATAAGCGGATGAGGACATATAATGGGGGGTGGGAGGGGTTAGTATTAGGTTAGGGTTAGGTTTAGGGTTAGGGATAAGGAGAGCGGTAAGAATGAAGGAAAGAAGGACTGTATAGAGGGAAAAGAGGGGTGGGAGGGGTGGGGGGGAAGGGAAAAAAAATAAACATCATTGCCCTATGTAAACGTATGATTACACAAATGGTATGCCTTGACTCTACGTACAAATAGAGAAACAACATGTATTCCATTTGTATACAATTAAAAAAAATAAATTAAAAAAAAAAAAAAGAATTGCCAAAGAGTAAAATAATTCTTTCAGAGTATTCATGAGAGACATTAATGTTGTAAAATGATCATACAAGGAGTCAATCACTCTGCAAATAACTGATGTTTAGGGCCCCTTCTGTGATAAAAGAGAACTGTGAAACATTCTTGAGTCCAGGATTTGTAGGAGCTTATCTTGGAATAATAAAACAGCTAAGAGGAAAAGTGCTTTATAACACTGTTTTCTGTTTTTTGGAAAAAAAAAATTATATTCTGGTCAAAAGAAAAATATTTGTACAAACTCTTTAGAAGAAGATGGAGCAATGGGTGGTCATAAAATGACAAAAATAAAGGTAAAATAAAAGAACCATTACTATGAAAAAATTTAGATAAAGCTCAAAAAATATACTGAGAACAAACTTGAAACATAAAGGTTAAGGTTGACTTATGAGGATAATTTAAAAAGTATTAGACCGATAAACAAGAAAAAAAAAACACTGAAAAAAATGACTATCACATTATACTTGTTCCTTTCTTCTTTTGGATTTGGGGGAAAAATGTAGATGTTTTACACCTGGAATTTAGCAAATACTTATGAACAAATGGAGAATCATGACCCAAATCCTAGAATAATTATATGAATCAGTCTTTACTAAACCAGGGTGTAAGGATTCTATTAAAACTAGAAAACCTGTACCTTGTCCCTTTGGCCATATCATTTCACTATTCTTCTGAAGTTTTGGATGACTATCGAAAATATATAATTATTAAAATTAAGATGACTCAAAAATAGAAGCATCAAAACATATATAAAGAGTACAGGTGTCAAACCAAAGAAATTTCTTATTTTAGTCATTTTAGGTGAAAGATTTATGTGTAACATTTAAATTGACTGATTTATATAGTCATCAGACATCTAATGGAGTTTGGCACTACATCGTTAGAAAAGTATATCCAAAAACATGTTAGTGATTGCCTCCATTCTACCACAATATACCATTTTTATATTTCGCTATTCAATAGATGGTCTTAGGGCTCTCTCCAGCTTGACTAAGCATTAAAGAGGTTTCTCCTGATTATGGGTTCATGGGTCTTAGAGCGTTTACTTCAGGAAACTTGAGATTGTAAATTTTTTTCTCTGCTCCTTTGAGAGGCAAAACTTCTCATAGCCTCTTGCCAGTTTTATAATCCCTGAAATGCCTTTTGCAAGGATCTGGAAATCATCTTTTGGAAATGTAATCATGTAATCATCAAGGAAGATAGTGCCTTATTGCTCAGGTTCTGTGGTAGGGTAGAATTTGGTAAATACCAATTAGTAAACCTGATGGCCTAACAACATTGATTCTGCCCGATAGCTTCCAGTGTTCCACACTCACCCCAGCACTTAGCAGACGTTCTGCCTTTTGTTTCAGCAGAGTTGAGTTCAATCTTCTCTACTATTGCAATTATCTTAAATAGTCTACCTTGTCTATCTACCTTAACCAGTGCCATTTTCTTTGACAAAATTTCTAAAAACTACACTACATCAAAAATGTAAACAAACTTATATATTCAGAGGAGGGACAAAAACATAATGGAAAACTGAAACTGAAGCAGCAGTGGAAGGAATAAGCATTTGTCCCTGTCTTTGCCAACTTTTGGTTTTAGCACAGTTTAAGGTATTTTAATTATGTCAGATAATTGCTTACATGTTTATAAACAATTTTTCACCCTCAGGTATTAAGATCTGATTTAGAATTGCTATCTTAAACTACTATTTAGACCTATCTAGAACTATCCCAAATGATCATTGGGAAACTATGTGTCCCCAGATTTGCAAACCTCTTTCCTAATCCGCTAATTTCTTTTTTAAACAAGGGGCATTTTCCTTGATTTTTTTGTTGTGTATGCCACTTAGACTTGGTATCCAGCCTTCAAACTAAGTCATTACCTACCAGCCTCCTATCATAGAAAAAAGTTAATATATTCCCTTATACCTTCCGGCCCTTCTGGGTACTAAAATATATTACTTACTACAAAATGACCCAAAATATTGTAAACACACCTCATATTATTACAGGAGTGTGTCTACTCATGTATATCACTCTTCAGATTAGGTTATGTGCCAGACTCATAGCTTTGGTATCTGTTCATCAAAACAAAATTCCTTTCTGTTTGTGCAGGGCTACATATTTCAATCTCCATTGCAATTTGATGTGGTCTAGCTCCTGTCAATGGAATGTGTACCACGTCTAGGCCCCAGTCTTAAGATACGAGAGATATTTGCATATTGGAAGTTAACAGTTGTGGGCAAGGCACGTAAATTCTTTAGTTTATGAATAATGACATCTTGATGCAAAAAAACAAAACGAAACCTGAATCACCTTGAGATCTTAGAATCTGAACTGAATGCAGTAAATAGAGAGGAGTTGGTGCTATCTCTCTTGAAAAAGAAGGGAGTGTCTTGTATATTCTAGATGAAGGAAGCAAATAGATAATTGTTGAATAGGTCATATGGTTAAAGGTCATATGGTTATAGGATTTGAGCTATAACAATCTTCCAGTGTCCTTTGCAGTTAGATGTAGCCATGCAATTTATTCTTACCAATTTTTTTTTTTTTTGGTTTAGATATTTAGCATCCCTCAAGAGCTAATGTAAGAGATAATGCAAGAAAGTCTAGAGGTGAAATGATTGAGTTATAAGAATTTTAACCTAATGAGTGCATTAACCTCCTGATAGGGATTAACTGGTGGTAACTGTAAGCAGAAAGTGTGTCTGAAGGAGGTGTGTCACTGGAGCATGCCTTTCGGGTCTAATTTTGTCCTTCGTCAGTGGAGTTTCTCTATGCTCCGTGCTTGTCATATCCTCAGGTACTTTCCTCCACCACGCCATTCTACCATGATGTTCTGCCTCACCTTAGCCCCAGAGCAATGAAGTGGACCATCTATGGACTCAGGTCTCTGAAACTATGAACCCCAAATAAAATTTTTTTTCTCTACATTGTTCTCATTAGGTCTTTGGGTTATGGCAGCAAAAACGATGATTAAAACACCAGTTGAAAGTGTATTAAAGTCATTAGGAGGTAGTACTTTTAAAGAACTAGTTTGTCTTTGGTGCTGTTTTACCCTTTTTGTGGGTTAGCTATAGAACACAAGACAAAATGGGAAGCCCTTATTGAAGATCACTGGGTTTCCTTCAGTCTGGATGCCTAAAAGAGATGAAGAAGAAATGACTCACCAATCTATCTGTCCAGATTTACTAGGAAATGAATTCCTAATGTGTTTAAATAATACTGTGTTTGGGGGGCTCCTTTAGCAGTACTAGTGGTGATCAACTGGGGGCAAATTTGTCCCCTGTGGATATCTTACAACATATGGAGATATTATTGGTTGTCATAACTAGGATGAGGAGGAGCTTGAATGCTACTGGTATCTGGCTGGTAGAAGTCAGGGATATGAAACATCCAACAATGTGCTGGAACCTCCTCCACCAGCACCACCAATAATGATTTCTCTCACAAAAGATGTCAATAAAAGTTAGGTCTTCCTTACCTGTACATTATTAATCCATAGATTGATGCTATTCTGAATGTGCTATCTCCCTTTGGAAAAACTTCTCAACTCCATTTCCAACAAAATACTTTACTGTGGATATATATGTACTTCTGAACTTTATCCAGACTGTGGGATATCAATAATGTTTAAATACCCATAAATCTGATGTTAACCTGATGCTGTATCACACAAAAAACATTTTCAAAAGGCAAACAAATATGCTAGAGAAATGGGGAAGGCTCATTGTCATTAGAACAACATTAAAAAACAGTATTATACTGTCCCCATTTAAATTCCTCAAGGATATAATCTAACATAACAGATTAAATATAATTTGTCTTTATAATGTGAATATGAAAGAATTTCTTTGAAAACCAACAGCACATTTTAAGGTAGAATGTGACAGGGATTATCAATGCAACAATATAAAAAATAGGAGAAAAATGAGAGAAAGGGTGAGGTTGATAGACCTGAGTTTGGCACAATGACTAAAAATGGGGGGGGAAAGTAGCTTAAAATATGGGAAAGAGTATGGTCAATGCCAGGAATAACATGAATTAGGAACTTTTAGGTTCCATTTGACTCATGTTCATAGAAGTAGTGACAATTTTTGAGCACCAAAAGACACGCAATTTCATTAGAATCTTTGATCCCAGCGCAAATGATGTACATAGATTTACTAGAGGCAATTTTGACATGGTGGGAAGGTAAGGGTCCTCTCTTTTATTATGATATGATGACATCAAGGTCTCCATCAGAACTTGAACATTGCCTAGTCTGGGTAGGGACTGTATTCGACTCCTGTGTTTTTTTTTCTGGATCCTTCTATGGTGGAAGAAAGAAAGTGCATGTCTTTTTATTATATTGTTGTTCTTGTTTTGACTATTTTTCTTTCCTTTGAAACTGGAATGGGCTCTTCATGAAGAGAATGATGTAGTAAAATGATAATCCTTCTTAAAAATATTCCCATTATGCTTGAGGTTATTTTAAAAATAGCTATTCTGCATTCATTATAAATAGTAATACAAAGTTTCCTCCAAAGAGGAGGGCAATGTCACAGGGAAACTTGGTAAGCTGTAAAAATTAAATTACAATAATTATTTTAATTATGTTCTAATTACTAAAACATTAAAACTTTCAACTTATTTTTTTTTAATTTATACACCTCACAATGGAGCTTTTATCACTTCTTCTGACCTCTGGTAAATACACAGCCTTACTAATTTAATTGTCCATTCTTGTTTTTACTGTTCTAAAACTATACTGGCTTTAAGTCACTGGATACAAACATTTATTATTTTACTTAATCCAATTAAATGCACTGAAATAATTAACATAGTTTCATGGAATAATTGTGAGTGTCAATCCAAGTACTAGACAAGCTGTTACAAAAAGTGATGAGTACATGTGAATGACTTAAGTCTAAAATTTCAGGGAAAATGTTGGCAAATCATTCTGATGTGTTTCCAGATAGCCCCCAAAACAAATACTTTTCAACACTCGGGTATTATGAGAAGCAACTAGCTAAATAACTTCCACTATTTTCTAGTATCAAATGGGATATTTGATATCTTTTGATGGCATGCCAGTAAAATGATACGTATCACTTCTAGGCCAAGGCACAAGGATGAGGATGTGTGCATTTAGGAGCAACAGATAACTTTGCTTTTAGTCACCAGCTCACAAGGAGCCACATGTGAATCAAGCAGAAGGGAAACTGCATCATCCTGAGGTCCTGGGGTTTGACTTCAGAGTGTATCTCTTAGGAAGTGGATTGAGGTATTCCCCAACCTCCCATCTCCTTGTGTGCAACTATGCTACTTGTGATTTGAAAGCATGGCTACTCAATGGCCAAGGTTCTTAAGAGGAAGATGTACTTTCTCCATATTATTTCAGTGCCCTTGCTTATGTTTTAAAATTTCCATAATTAGAATGTATCTATAGATTTATTGGATGGTACAATAAGGGAAAGGAAACAACTTTGTTTACTATTCTCCCAACTTCTCAGAAGTTCAACTAACTTCTTAGGAAGAAGCTACTTTGGAAGAAAATACAACCAAACTAATAGACAAAAATTTGTTTAAGAAGAGTTATGGGAAATTGGTCTGATTAAATAACAGTTTTCTTATAAATGCAAAATACAAGGTGGAAGAAAACTGCAGTGTGTGGCTAAATTATCACCATAAATGTAAAATTCTATTCTATTCTATCTTATTTATGGCCTGACTTCATATGTACCTTGAATAACTCATAAATGCAATAGTATTTAGAGGATAGAAAAAATGCCTGTGAGTACTTTAAACTCAATATGTGTTGATAATCATAGAGGTGATTTTGCCTAAATGCTTATTCAAACAGTCATTAAAACACATCCTGTGTATGACATAAACTTGTACTCTAAACTCCAAGGAAACTATCAGAAATGTGAAGAGAGAGCCTACAGAGTGGGAGAATATTTTTGCCAACCATACCTCAGATAGAGCGCTAATTTCCAGAATCTATAAAGAACTCAAAAAACTCTACACCAAGAATGCAAGTAATCCAATCAACAAATGGGCTAAGGAAATGAACAGACACTTCACAGAAGAAGATGTACAAGTAATCAACAGATATATGAAAAAATGTTCAACATCCCTAGTAATAAGGGAAATGCAAATCAAAACTACCCTAAGATTTCATCTCACCCCAATTAGAATGGCGATTATCAAGAACACAAGCAACAATAGGTGTTGGCGAGGATGTGGTGAAAAAGGAACACTCATACATTGCTGGTGGGGTTGCAAATTAGTGCAGCCACTCTGGAAAGCAGTGTGGAGATTCCTCAGAAAGCTTGGAATGGAAACACCATTTGACCCAGCTATCCCACTCCTTGGCCTATACCCAGAGGACTTAAAATCAGCATACTACAGAGATACAGTCACATCAATGTTCATTGCTGCTCAATTCACCATAGCCAGATTGTGGAACCAACCTAGATGCCCTTCAGTTGATGAATGGATAAAGAAACTGTGGCATATTTATACAATGGAATATTACTCCGCAATGAAGAATGATAAAATTATGGCATTTGTAGGCAAATAGACGAAATTGGAGAATATCATGCTAAGTGAGATAAGCCAATCTCAAAAAACTAAAGGACGAATGATCTCGCTGATAAGCGGATGAGGACATATAATGGGGGTTGGGAGGGGTTAACATTAGGTTTAGGGTTAGGTTTAGAGTTAGGCTAAGGAGAGCGGTAAGAATGAAGGAAAGAAGGACTGTATAGAGGGAAAAGAGGGGTGGGAGGGGTGGGGGGGAAGGGAAAAAAATAAACATCATTACTCTATGTAAACGTTAAAAATAAATAAATAAACAAAAAAAAAAAGAAAACTTGGAATGAAACCACCAAAAAAATAAAAAAATAAAAAAAAAAATAAACTCCAAGGAACAGTATATTTTTAACACCATTCAATATTAAGCACCTTTTCTGAAAATGTTTTAGAAAAGGCCCTTTTGGTTCTTTCATATTGCACATATTATTCTTAACTAATAAAGTTTGTTTGAAAATTCTTATACTGCACAGTTGAAATACATCTTTAAGTGGTATAAAATTTTTGTAACAGAGACTTACTATAACCAAAATAGCTACTCACCTCTCTCTGTCTACTTATCTACCAACCTATCTACTTAACTGTTTTTTCTTTTTTATGCCCCATACATGCCTGTATATAAGACATAGATTGTTAGTCTTATTCTATACTTAGCTCTCCAATTTTAGTAATAAACAACATCCTAAGTAGATTCCTTCATGGGATAGTATTTTTCTACTTAAATTTTTCTTCCTCACATCTTACTTTATTTTAAAACAATGTTTAATAGTAAATTAGAGATGTTTAATGAAGGTTTATCTAAAATAATATATTATTGAAAATGTCTTATAAGCAAAATAAAAATAAAAATGCATAAATATCAAAAGTATAAGAAAATATGATAAAGATTAGCAGGCTTGCATGCCACTGAAATTGAAAGTTGAATGGGTAATACCTGAAAAATGTTAGAAAAAATATTAGCATAATTCCTTCTTAGATCTAAAGTTAAAGCTGGAATCTTATCTTTTAAATTTGGGACTATCAACCAGAATTATATGAGCCTGGTCTAATTCTCTTCACACAGTGCTGCACATTTTCTTGTTTGTTTGTTTTTTAAATCTCAATTCTGTTATAGTAAGCCTGACCTTAGAGGCCTTCAAGTGCAAATTCAGCAGCTCAGTAATGAAGGTTTTTTTTCTCTTGCTGATTCCTGTTAAAGTGTTCCCTGCGCATCATTTCAGTTAGGCAAGTTCAATGAACTGGTGTGTCTTTTGCAACTTGTTGTGGTAAAATGAAACCGATTAACTCAGTGAGCTTTAAAAATGTCTAGTACAGCTGTCTGATTTGTCTTTTCTATTTCCTGTCATTGTTTGCTACACAGCTTTGTTCCTTTAAATATCTTACTAGGTTTATGTTGACATGAGGAAGAAAATCTGCATGCTTATGTTTTGTGTATGTGTAATTTAAAAACAAAATAACAAAATAACAAAATCTATTCTTATATGCAAAATAAATTTTATAGTAACCCAATTGAATAAATAAATTCAATATGTTCTCTATATAATGTATAATTTCAATGTTAGTATATTTTATATTAGGAGGTAGCAATGATCTAAATACATAGACTCAAATGGTCTATAAGAAAATACTTTTTTAAAAAAAAAATATAGCTGCTATATTCAATTCTTTATGTTGTTCCACTTTGAAAGAGAATCAAAGTAGGCCTCCATTTTAGTCAGACACTCACAACACTAGAACCAAAATTAGAAGCACAAAACAGAATTGCCTGATGATTGTCTGGAATAATCTGAAATAACTTGTTTTAGAGTAAAGAAAGCTACAGTATATTCTAGCTATTATGGTTTGGGTATGAGCTGTCCCCCAAATGCTCCTGTGTTAAAGAAGAAATGTTCAGAGATGAAATGATTGGATTGTGAGAGCTGTTATCTCATCAGTCCTTCTGATTGAATGAACTGAATGGTAACAGTGGACAGGTGGGTTGTGTCTGGAGCACTTCTCTTGCATTGGAAGGGTTCATCTTCTCTGCAGCCCCTTCCCCCACCCCTGCTTCCTTATCAGACATGAGGTGAGCAGCTTTCCTCCCTTCTGACATAATGTTCTGCCTCACCTTGAGCCCAGAGCAATGAAGTTGACCAACAATGGACTAAGCCTCTGAAACCATGAGTCAAAAAACCCTTTTCCTTCTCCAGATTGTTCTTGGCAGTGTTTTGGTCACAGCACAGAAAGCTAACAGTGGCCATCCATGCTGGTAGTATTTGTTAACTGCCTCAGTTTTCTTGAACTGATTAACTAATATTCAGGTATATATGACCAGCTGCCAAAGAGAGGTTTTTTAAATTGGAAGGGTAAGATAGAATAGTGGAGGTGGTATTATAAAATATTACAGAAATCTTACAGTTAAAAAATGCAATCCAGTCTTCATGGCAAAAAATATTGAATGACTTTTTTTTATAATTGTGTTGCAAATCCCAATGAATAATTTTTAATGGTATTCTTCAATATTTAATAAAGTCATACACAATGGCATTGTACTTAATTTCCAAGTTTTATTTTTAGGAACCTGGCCTTAAATACAGTTTCTTACACTGGACACACAAATTAAAGAATATAATGTTTTTGACCAGCCAGCTACTTTTAATTGCAATATTAGCAAAATCTACTACACACATTAGTGATTATAATTCAATTTTTATTTGGACCACAGAAGAGGCACATATAATATCAAGAAGAAAACCCTGAGAATAAAACAACACATATTGAAGATTAGCTTAATAATATGTATGACTGGAACACTTCCCTATTAAAGCTCTTGACATTTTCCTATAAAATATAGAAACAATAAGTCTAGAAATTAAGCAGGAAATGAAGTTTCTGAACCAAATGAGGATGCCCAAGTGTAAATAAGTTAAAATATCTGTGACTAATCATCCATCTAAATAGTTAATCAAAACAGTATGTGTAGGGTGAAATCTAAAATTTTGAAAGGTCAGCTTTAAATGAGGGCACACAGAGAAACTAATATTCCAATGCAGAAAATGGAGGCGTTAAGACAGCAGTTCCCACTGGAATGATGTTGGCTAGAGTATATTAAATAAGACAATAAAGTTAAAGTAGTAGCTCTTGCAAAGGTCTCAGACAAGGATAAATGTGTTTATCAGTGGTCAGCAATGAACTTTGATGTGTTTGGAATAAGCTAAGAAATCATGTATAAAACATTAGGATCCACAGTGCAGTGTACAAGATTTTGGTGTTCTTTCCCTGCTATACTGCAACATTCCTTGAAAATGCTGAACAAATCTACTAATCATTGCTGCTAAGAAGACCATGTTACCAGGCATGTGGAAGCCTGAATGATTTCTTCCTTTACCTATTTCACACAAAACAGAATTACTGACTTCAAACAAACCAATTTATTAAAAGGTATTTTAAATATGTGGTAGACTTACTGAAATATAAATTCAGCCAAGTTTCCATATTATTTGGAATAGATGACAAAAATATCCACTAATATAATTACTGTATCCAGTAATATAATTATATACTGAGCATCTGCTCTGAGAAATTCTTAAATAAAATAGGTAAGTATAAGAGGGTTTTATAAGATACGAAAGTTTTTCCTAACATTATTCATGATATTTAACAAAGTGCTAAGGACCACAAAGCACTGAGCACTGAACAGTGTGTTTGACACAGAGACATAAAGATAAATGTAACATGGCCGGTGCTATCAAAAGCCTAAGAGAGCCGGGTGTGGTGGTACATGCCTGTAATCCCAGCGGCTCTGGAGGCTGAGGCAGGAGGATCTCAAGTTCAAAGCCAGCCTCAGCAATGGCGAGGCACTAAGCAACTCAGTGAGATCCTGTCTCTAAATAAATACAAAATAGGGTTGGGGATGAGACTCAGTCGAGTGCCCCTGAATTCAATCCCTGGTACCAAAAAAAACAAAACAAAAACAAACAAACAAACAACAAAAAAAGCTTAAGAGAGGAATCACAGAGACAACAGCAAGTTAGTGATTGAGGAATGCTGTGAAACTTGATAGAAAGATACATAAGGGTGCTCTAGGGGTACAGAGGAATGTTTACCTTGGACCTGGGAATGAGGGGATGCTGCTTTGGAGGGGAGTGGGTACTTTGAGAGTTACCGGGCTGATTCAATCAGAGATAACTTATGGGAACATTGGTTCAAGACCAAAATTTCTGACCCTACGTTTTCCAAGTCATAACAATATTTATCTAACCACAAGGACAGGAGCTTGCTGCTTTCATCATTTTCCATCTCACATTCTTAAAACCAACTGATTCACAGACTCACTAAAATGCTACACAATGTGGGAAGCACTTGCCGCTGGACTAGTGTGAATTGAGAGCACACACCACCAGGGAAACCCGTCTGCACTGCCTCTTCAGGGCCCTTCCAGTTTCAACTTCATTTAGAGCTTGGACAGCAATTTCGCCTACTACGACCAGTAACACCCACCTCCAATCACACTTCCAACACCACTTAATAACTCAATCTCCGTTCAAAGGAAATTTTGTACCTAAAATGACCCTATCTCCAATTTGCCTAGAGGAGTCTTAGCAAATTCCTGATGTTCTAGCAAAATTTTAATATCCCCATCTCATCTTAAAGAATGTCCTGTTTTGGTCAAAAACATTATGCAATAAATATGTAAATTAACTTGAGTTCCTGTCCATGATGTAGCCTTTAGGATTTGGGAGAAAATGTATTATGGCACCCTTCTGATTTTGACCTGCTATAGTCCTCAAATCCCAGGAACAATTCATTGTTCAGAGGTTTAATGTAAGTATTTTGTTTTCTTCTAATTTAATTCCAAAGGCCCAATCTACACAATAGTCATAAATAATACATAATATGAGAGCAACACCTGGCTTTGCCTTAGGATAACAAACCAGTCAATTGTTGATAAGTAGTAAAGATGGATTTTGCAATGATGATACAGCTTAATCCTCTAGTTATATGAATTAAAAATGACACAACGTTATCCTTTAGGCTGTTACATAGAATTTAGTGTTATGCCTGAAAAAGGAAATAAAGGGCACTATTGCTATGTCTGTTCCTTATAGCATTGCCATAAACTACATTTTAGTACCACATTTTTATGTACATAACTGCAAGAGAGAAATAAGGCAATAAAAGATAAGATTTTGAATTATTAGGAAGAACAAAGGAGGTTGCTATGGAGAAATATATATATATGTATGTGTGTGTGTTATATATGTATGTATGTGTGCTCATCTGAAGCATGAATATACATGTATTATATATCAGTAGTTTATAATAATATCTCAATTTATTTGTACAGTCTCTGTTTTTTAATGTTTTACGTGTGCATTCACATTTTTTCCTCCCAGTGACCCTATATGGTAGGTGATACCGTTATTTCCAATTTTACCATGAGGAAACTAGAAACAAGAACAAATGATTTGTCAAAGATCACACATCTCAGAGCTAAGATGCACAACAAATCATTTGACTCCTAGAGTCTGTGCTCTAAAAAACATGCAAGCACAATATTTTAAAGTAAATACATGGAGTAGAAGATACAAAGAAAAATGCACAGCCCAGTGATTTTTTTTTTTTAATTTTAAACAAATTGAATCAGACTATACACATCTGTCTATTCAGCACCCAGAATAAGAATGAACATTTTTGGCACCATAGAAATTATGCTTTTCCTCATCTCTGGTTTTGTGTACCTCTCCTCAAATATAATTACTAGATTAGATTTTCTAGATTTTAATCCTTATGTAAGTGGAAGCATATCAAGTATAACTCTTTTTACTTTTGGTTAAAATGGTTGCGATTCATCCACACTGTGTATCAAATGAGATCTTTAACCATATTTCTGTTGAATATTTATTGAATGACTATGCCATAATGTATTTTATGTTCATTCTCCTGTAGATAAGCTTTTGAATTGTTTGCAGTTTGGAGTTATCAGAAATGGTATGTTTTGACTTTCTTGGGCATGATTTTAGGTGTCCTTATGCACTTCTACCACACAGACCTAGGAACAGACTCTCTCAGTCATAAGGAGTCACAGGGCTTGTGTTATGGTTTGGTATGAGGTTTCCCCCAAAAGCTCATGTCTGAGACAATGCAAGAAGGTTTTGTCAAGAAATATTTGGGTTACAAGAGCCTTAACCCATAACTTCTTAATGAATTCATCATCTGATGGGATTAATGAGTGCTACCTGAAGGCAGTTAGGGTGTGACTGGAGGAGGTGGGTTATTGGGGGTGTGCCTTTGGGATATATATTTGTATCTGGCAAGTAGAGTCTCTGCTTTCTGATCATCATGTGAGCTACTCCCCCACCACCACCACATTCTTCCACCATGATCTTCAGCCTCACCTATAGCCCAGAGGAATGAAACCTGATGTCTATGAACTGAGACCTCTGAAACTGTAACTTGTCCTCCTCTACCATAGTTCTAGTCAGTTCTTTTAGTTGCAGCCTAGAAAAAGCAGACTAAAACAGCCTTTGTACTACTGCCTTTAGTAGACATTACCATTTTCGAAGGTGCTTGTACCAAAAACATAAGAGAGTGCTCATAAGCAGCAGGATGAGTTCTTCTTCCTTTATGTATTCCCAGTCCTGGGCATTTTCTGTCTTTTTCATTTTAGCCATTCTGGAGATTGTGCATTATATTGTGGTTTTATTTTTAATTTCTCTGATGACTAATAGAGTTGAACCTATTTTCAAGTTTATTGTCTATTTGTATGTCCACTTTTGTAAAATGCCTACATTGGGTTTTATGACTTTTTGTTAATCATTTTAAGGAGTTCTTTATACAGTATGAATGCAAATGCTTTGTGGACTGTGACTACAGAACATGCCTGTGAATTATAGTAAGCCCTTCCTCATGACCTGTCCTTAGGGCTGGGGATGTGGCTCAGTGGTACATTTGCTGGATCTGTCCTGAGATTTTGAATTTGCCTGATCTGCCTTAAAATCATTTAAGAAAATTTCTTACAATAAATCTCAAGTAAATATCTTCTACTAGTCAGTTTCTCTGACTGAACCCTGCCTGATAACAATGTCACTCATCTGATTATAAAATTTCTCATCTATTTTAGTTTATTTATCATAAACAGATGTCGACTTTTGAAATATGTTTCTGAATCCTCTGAGATGATTGTAAGACTTTATTGTATTAATCTGTTAATTTGCCAAACTCTATTGAATGATGTTAATTCAAACATTCATTCCTGAAATAAATCTCATTTGATAGCAAGATATTCTCTGTATATACCTCTGGATTCAATTTCCAAACATCTTAGGATTTTATGTCTATGTTCATTAGAAATATTTATTAGTGAGTAATTCTTACTAATATCATTATTAGTTTTTATTAAAAGTTATGGTATCTCATGAATGAGTTGGAGGTTACATTTTATTTGGGGGATCTTTGAAAGAGTATATTTGAAATGATTTATCACCATAATAATTTAGCTCTGAGCTTTTCTTTCTTTAATTATTCTGTATATCTTTAATAAGAGAAACTCATTCATATTTGTTTTTCTTCTAACTTAAGTTACAGTATTTGTGTTCAAAGAATTTTGTTCTGCTTTATCACACTATCAAATTTATTGGTATTTTAGATATACTAAGTTATTTATGTTTTAGATATATTATCATAGTGGTGTTCCATTCTTTCATTGAAAGTGTCAATAATCTGTATTTTGTTTAACTGATTAACTTGAAATAATTTTCTTTTTTATAAGCTGGCAAAATAAGTCAACTTTTACAGTGTAGGGGGATCACAGCCCAACTTCCAGGACGCCTTCATCTTCCAACCTTTCCCAGGGCTGCCGCTATTCATGGTTTTGCTTACACACTAGAAACATAACAGCCCACTGGAAACCTTGGGCTACAGCCTATCGCCATTTTGGGCTGCCCCATCACCCTTCCATAATCACACTACAGATAATGAGGCCTGTTCATAAGGAGCAGGTAGAGGCAGCCATACTTCCTTGTCCACACCAGGCTGGGACTGAAACAGTTCACTCTGCAAGTGTTTGCATACTGTTATGTATACTTATATTCTGAAGACTTGGGAACTTCACCTGCTTAGGGGTGCCATGTGTTGTAGTCTTATCAGTTCAGTCATTGGAGGGTTCATATTTGGACTCAAGGCTGCACTGGGAAATTAATATATATACAACTCAGTGTGATAACTAGCAAAGGAATACAAAGAGAATAGCATGCATTGGTGGAAACAGGGAGGGAGGATGTCTTAAAAAAAGAAAGAAAGGAAAGAAGAAAGAGAAAAAAGAAAATCAACTTTTATTTCTATTGATTCTAATCATACATTTTGCATTTAGTATTATCTCTAGGTTTGGTTTCTGTTTTCATTTGATCTTCATTATTTCTTTCTAATTTTTCTGAATTAAGTTTAATCTTCTTTTTTTTTTTTTTTTTTTTTTTTTTTTTGCATGGTCTGGGGATTGAACCCAGGGCCTTAGTGCTTGCAAGGCAAGCACTCTACCAACTGAGATATCTCCCCAGCCCAAGTTTGATCTTCTTTTACTGTTTTCTTAAGTTGGGAATTCAGACTTTGATTTTCATCACTTTTTGGTTTAGATATTTGCAGTCATCAGTTTCCCTCTGAGAACTGCCTCAGTTTTATTTATGCAAGTGGCATGATGCTTTTGTTTCTGGAGCATGAGTCTAGCCAGTCTCCAATTGACCTGAGTATTTGTGGAAGTAATAGATGTACTTACATGGCACCAACCCCTGGTCAAGGCATGGACTACATTGATAAGTGTTTCCTTGTAACCATGTGTTCAAAGTAAATTTTGAGATGCTTTAAACTGCTTGCCAGCATTGTTTATTAGTAACTGTGAGACTGGTTATGTGCACCTGACCTCAGGTGGAAACTTGGAGATTTCGACCTTTGAAGATGTCTATGACGCATAAAAATTACTACATAACCTGGAGAATGTAGGAACCTGTAGTGATTCAGACTCCATTTTGAGCTCCTTGGTTCCACTTGCTGATAATCTGAGAGAGGATGTTCACTAGGACCCTACTAGGATGTACACTAGGAAAAACATTTGGAAGGGCAGCTCAACCTCTCCAAACCCTTAAAATGAGGCAGCCTTTTCCATACACTTACTTTGTTGCTATTTTGTTCTTATTTTTTCAAAAATAAATTGTTGATTCATAAGCATTGTCATTTGGGGTCCTGTAAACCTTTTAATAATGAAACTATTTCACTGTTATCATTAGTAAAGATCTGTTTTTTACCATTTGGTTTGATATTTTTTTCTGAACTCTGTTGTGGTTTCTTATTTGACCACTAAGATTTTTTAAATAGTCTTCTTTAAATTCCAATTTTTAGGGGTTGTCTATCCTTATAAAATAAATTTAATTTCATATATTCATCCTACCAGAGACAGAAAATCTCAACCATAGTTGTGGATTTGTTTGTATCTCCTTTTATTCTTTTATACTTTGTTCAATTTGTTTTTTAGGTGGAAACAAATTTAGCACTTTTACATTTTTCTTTTGTTATGGTTTCTCCCAAAAGCTCACGTGTGAGACAATGAGAAGGAGTTCAGTGGGGAAATAATTGGGTTGTGAGAGCCTTAAACTAATCAGCGGATTAATTCCCTGGTGTGATTAACAGAGTGGTAACTGAGGTAGTGTATAGTGTGACTGGAGGAGGTAGGGAGTTGGGGGCATGGCTTTGGAGCATATATTTGTATCTGACAAATGGAAACTCTCTGCTTCCTGATCACCATGATGTGAGCTGCTTTCCTCTTCCACCCTCTCCCACCATGATGTTCAGCCTCACCTCAAGCCCTAAGGAATGGAGCCAACCTTCTGTGAACTAAGATCTCTGAAACTGTGAGCCGCGAATAAATTTTTCCTCCTCTACAGTTGTGTTAGTTGGGTCATTTAGTCACAGCAGTGAAAAAATTGACTAAAATACCTTTGGAATCAGCATTCTTCTTATTATGAAATGTCCCTTGATTTTGCTAATTACATTTCTTAAAGTCTACCCTGTATGATATGAGTAAACAAACTTTTCCTATTTTATCATTATCATGGTGTCTTTTCTATCCTTTTATTTTCAATCATTTTGTCATTATTAAACAGTATAATAGCACATAATTTATATTTTTCTTATCCAGACTAATATAAATCTGTTATAATATATAGATGATAGTAGATATAGACATATATGGATATGTACACATATATACTAAGTATATTGTACCCTAATACTCAATTTCCTATTTACTTCTCTACCCAGTTAAAGACCAAGCCCCTTCTCCTAATCACATTTTATAATTACATTTTATAATTAGTCTTTATCCAAAGCAAAGCAGTATATATATATATGTATATATATATAAAATATAGCAGTATATATATATATATATATATATATATATATATATATATAAAATTGACTCCAACAGTTTCTTCCATGAGGACTCCTGTACCACCAAACAGAACAAAGCCAAAAACAACAGCAAAATTTCTGTTAAGTTCACATGATTTTCTCTTGTCAATTGTTTTATATCTATTTAATTATCAGGCCCAGTTGGCACCCTAAGAGGATGGTGGTAGAATTCTGTCTTCCTGTTATGGTTTAGATGTGAGGTGTCCCCCCAAAACTCATGTATGAGACAATGCAAGGACTTTTAAATGTGAAATGATTGGGTTATTAGATCCTTAACTCAGTCGATGCATTAATCTCTGATAGGGATTAACTGTGGAAACTGTAGGCTGGTAGGGTGTGGCTGGAGGAGGTAGGTCATGAGGGGCATGCCTTTGGGGTATACACTTTGTCCTGGTTGAGAGGAGCCCTCTCTCTCTGCTTCCTTTGCACCATGTCCCCAGCTGCTTTCCTCTGCCACACTCTTCTGCCATGATATTCTACCTTGACTCAGTTCCTGAAAAATGGAGCTGGCTGTCTATGGACTAAAACCTCTGAAATCATGAGCTCCCAAATAAGCTTTTCCATCTCTTAATTTTTCTTATAAGGTCTTTTGGTCACAGCAGTGAAAAAAGTTGACTAAAACACTCCTTTACAAAAATGTTACCAATATTCATTAATACCCACCATACAACTGAACAAACAGTGCATCTGGAAATATCCCACTCCAAGGACTTGATGTTCCATGTGATAGTGTGTACATTCCTATTGTTTTTACCAAGGGTACATTTCAGAAAATAGCCCCAGGAAGTTTTAAACCTAAATTCTAGACTCCTAAATTTCAAACTTAACTTTCATGTAAAAGTACTTTCCAAGAAGGTAAGCTCAGGGAATCAGGATCTATTTTTAACAGTTTATAATTCAGCATTTGTTTTTCTTTTGCCAAGAGGAATTCAACCAGTCACTGAGTTTTACAAAGTAATTCACCAAATATAATCTAAGAAAAAATTGCCCACCTTACTTGTCAAACACTTCTTTCCAAGGGTGAGTTTGAGCTCTTCGGAGGTGGTACATTTATAGATCACAGATGCCCAGTGCTGCTCAGTGCTGTGTAAGCACATGTGCCAGTCTTTCTCTGTACAGAGCCTCATAATTAAATGTCACACGTGGTAATTTTATGTTGACTCTTCATCATAGGTGTCAAATACAAACTCTGTGTGAAAACCAGGGCTTTCAACTTTAAGAGACAATAAAAAAAATCAAATTGTCAAAAAAACCACTCCAAGGTATCGCACTCTCTATAGATGCTACTCTATCTTAACATCATTTGTAACAAACACCAATCTAATATACAAGGTAGCAGCTTCTCAAAGGGAAAATAAATCTTATTTCCTGAAAAGCTATGCAGTGTCTGAAAACAGAAGTTGAAAGATAAAGAAAACAAAAGAGAAGACCATTTATAAGAAAACCTAACGAGGCAATATAAGAAAGCACAGTTTATTTGAAGACTATCAGGAGCTCATCTGGGCACTGATCAAAAGCCAGGTAAGCAAATGTAGAAATCTTTGCTTCAAGGCTGAAAAGTTGATTCAGTTTCAAAGAGTCATGTCAAGGACTGGTGTTGACAAACTGTGATGAGTTGCAACATTGCAGAGAGGGGGAAAAACATTTTCTTTTTAAAACTTAGCAGATTTTCAAAAGGAGAGCAAATGGGGGAATGTAAATGTGAGCTATGGTTTCAGGGGTGCAACTTGAAATCTTCAATTACATAGAAGTATTGCTAAAACAAACTTTGAATTGCAGGAGTAGACTGATTTCAGATGTACTCTAATTTAATCCCCTTGTATTATAAAGGCAACAAATCTTCACAAGAGCAAACCATTCGCTGAGGCTCTAGAACTCAAAAAATAGCAAAACGGAGGGCAGAACCCAGGTTAATCTGAAATTCTTCATTGTTCCTGTCATACTTTCCAGCCTGGAGAATTTATAACCATCTTTTCTGAAATATATTAGGTCCTTCTTTCTTGTGGGGTGCTCAATAATCCCTCCTTTTGGATACCACTGCTACCACAATGGTATTTGTGTTATTTGGCTTCTGATGTTGCTGGGAACTAGACTGTCTCTTGTGATCCACACTGTGTTTCCTACCAAATCACCCTTCAGTTTACAATTATTTTATATTAGGATCTTGCAAAACAGCCAGTAGCTGTGCTAAGGGAGAAGGGAGTGGGGTATCTTGTTGCAAGATACAAATCTCTATCACTTTTCAGACTTTGTTTGATATTTTAACATTCTATAAAATGCCCCGGAACTTCAACTTCCTTCTAATTAGACTGCCTTTCTTAATTCACTCTTCTGAAGAAATGTGGAAGCTGCCCTTGGCCAAAAGCTTAACCTCTGAGTCCCACTTATTGCATTTGAACAAGAACAGTATTTTACTTACAAGATGGCTATGTTAGAGATAAAGATGGGTTGTAAATTATACAGCACAGAGTTGTTATATTAGTATCTTACAAAGTTATTGATCCCTTATTTAAAATTTTATCCTTCTAGTGCTATCTCATTTACTTTCCAGTTTTCAATTATCTAAGATATGCTGGGAAATCCTAAATATGCATATCTCCCAAGACACCTCTAAGTAATGACCTGCAGAAATCTCAAATACTTGCTCAAAACTAAACCAACTGTGTTTTCATCTATCCTGCCCATGCCGTACCTCCCCATTTCATTTTACACAACTTAAAAATGTATCTTTCAGCCTTGTGGCCTCTCTCCCTTATCACCTAATGTAATGATTTGTTCAATCACCAAATCCTGTCAACTCCATCTCATCAATAGTTTCTCAAATCTGTACATTTATCTCCATCCATAAGGCCTCCCTCATATTTCATGCCATGATACAGCAACCCAAATATTATGACATCCTCCCAAATTTTCTCCATAAAAGGTAAAGTGATCCTCTTAAAAACACATGTGTATCATCTTGATGAAAGTTATTTCACTAATACTACCAGTCTCTTTTATAGTGCTTAACATATTCCAAACACTGATGTAAGTTCCTCAGATATCATGTTATTTTAGCTCTCATGAGAGCTGTATGAAGTAGAAGAGCTGTATGAAGTAGGTTCCTCCTCCTTCATTCTTCCCTCTTCTACCCCCACCATTTCTCTTCTTTTTCTTCTTTCTAATGAGGAAACTAAAGCCCATGTGCTAAATAACTTCTCCAAGAACACAGAGCAAGGAAGTGGACAAAGTAGGAAATCTAAATACACATGTATATGGAGCTGTATAGATAATCTGTCTATATATATATACACACATACATACACACACATATATATACATATATGTGATTATGCCAGTAATCTCTACATTGTCATACACTTAAATATAGATATGTATGTATTTGTACATACACATCACACTACTTTATCCAATTGATCTTTGTACAAAGTATGTCAAAATGAATTTTTACCTTTCACTATACATATTACTTTGTTGCTATTTCAAAGTTCAATTCTTCAAAGAAACGTTTCATATGAACTACTAGTGCGAAGATTGCATGATTTGCATTTGATATTTCAGATAATTCTTTTCATAACAACCTTGATAAAATGGCACTTTTATTTCCAAGTTATAGATGATGATCTGAGGGAAAGAAAAGTTAACTTTTCAAAGGTAACATAGCTAGAAGTGTTAGGATAAAATTTCAAATCTATGATTTCCTAGCTGGTACTTGGTTTTGCTACTGTTTAGTCTTTGAGTTACACCATGTTATTTAAATGCTATTTTATTAGTTTATAGCTTTATTTTTTACAAAAAAAATGAACATTTGATTTTAATTAGTAATAAGGATAATATGAGAAAAGGGAAAATAAAAGAGTAAAAAGGTATTAATGCTCTATTAACCTACAAAAATATTATCTTAATGTACTTTACCCAATATCGTAGTCAATACCAACTTGTAGCTCTTGGGTATTTGAAATGTGACTAGTCCAAAGTGATATTTCTGTAGCCCAAATATATCTGGATTGGAAAGTCTTCATATGACAAAAGTATGTTAACCACAAAGTAAATAATCTTTATTTGATTATACATTGAAATAATCATAGTGAAGATAAATTTAATTATATTATTTAAACTACTTTCACCTATTCTCATTATTTTGAATGTGGATACCAGAAAACTTTAAATCACAAATGTGGGTTACATTTTTGGTTTACATTCTCCTACTTATAGTGCTAACTAGACTGAGAAATTTCAACTGATTGATATTTATCGGAAAACAATTTTAGAGCATACAAAGAAACCGGAAGGAGTCCAACTCCTTCATTAAGAGATGATAAAACAAATTCAGAGAAGGAAGTTAGTTTTACCCTGAATGACACTGAAATTAATGAAAGAATCTTCTGTTATGGGGGGTAACCAGGAATTGAACTCAGGGACACTAGACCACTGAGCCACATCCCCAGCCCCATTTTGTATTTTATTTAGAGACAGAGTCTCACTGAGTTGCTTAGTGCCTCACCATTGCTGAGGCTGGCTTTGAACTCGCAGTCCTCCTGCCTCAGTCTCATGAGCTGCTGGGATTATAGGTGTGTACTACCATGCCAGCCAAAGAATCATTTTGATGAAATTCAAAGCACTCTTTCAAGAGAAGAACATTTTTCCCTTTCAATTTTTTCCTCAGGCCACTTCTATGATGCTTACATACTTCTAGAAGCTGAAGCCTCAAAACAACCTCTCACAAGCTCTATTGTCAGATGGCTTCTTATTATCTAATACCAATGAGAAAAAATCACTGCATGAAAAAATGAGGAAAAGGAAGTTGTCTGTGCTTCTGTTCTTTGCCTTAAAACTGCCGCAGAGCAGCAAGAATGGGTATGACCATGGGTAGTTCAATTATTTAGGTGTTCTAACATTTGCAAGCTTGCTTTCTGATATGTCCAGCTAATTTGAGGCCCTAATAGGTAATTTTTAAGGCTAGAAGAACTGAGAGGCTTTTAGCTCAGACTGTAGTGGAAGTTGCAGTAATTGCTACTGTCTGCTGATGTTGCTGCAGCACAGATGAGACAAGGTAACTGTGAATTCCATCAGTCCCATCAGGGCTGAACTTGTTTCTCTCTCTGATATCTATGGTAAATCTTTAGCAGAGTCAGCCCTTGAATAGCTACCCTTCAGCAGCCTAGCATCCAGGGTTAGTTCATGAATTCTAACCCAGTAGCATTAGTAATTTTCTGGATAACACTTATTATTTTCTGTTTCAGTACCTCTGTCATACCAATCTTTTTAACATGTTGTAACCAATTCCCTCCTTTTGAAATAGGTATCATATTTCTATCTTCTTGGCCACACCCTGACCAATACAATTTTGAAACCATAAAGCGATGTTGACTTCTATGAAAGAAAAGCACAATTCTAATATCAGAACATATGTACAAAACAAAATCAACCTACTTTATAACTTCAAGAATGCCAAAAATGCCCACAAAATGTATAGAATTAATAAATCAGTATTGCGTGCATATGTGCAAAACTTATATATCCTTTACTTTCACAAGAAAGTATTCTTCATTCTTAGGTGGAAATGAGTAAATTTATTCTTTATTCCCATAGGGTAGTCATCTGAAGGTATTTTCCCCTTTTATATGGGTTTAAAGGGAATGTTAAAATCCTGTATAGCAATGCTTCTCAAAATGAGTTCTGTGGACCAATACCAGTCTGCTAAGCTGATACCAGTCTATGAGGAGATAAAGACCTTATTCTAGATGGAAATCGGTATACTGCATCTTTCACAAATAATGTCTCTGCCCCCCAAATATTAGTGAAATAATTAATTTACATGTGTTGTAAGATCCTTACCTCCCAGATTAGTAAAAACCAGTTCATAAAATAGTAAATAGGGTTACTATAAGAAAAAGGAATTACAAAAACAAAAGCAATTCCTTTGAAATATAAAAACCTACAATATAGAGATATTTTCTTTTAGCTAAAATTTCTTTTAGGTTAGTATATGTATTCCTTTTTTGGGAAAAGTAAGTGCTTAACGATATATGGAATAATTGCTACCAGAAAACAAACTAATAATTAAAAATCTTAATGCTCATGAGAAGGGACCCATCAATCCAATAAGAATAATTGTATTTACTGTCTACAGCAAAGAATAAGTTGATACAGAGTTAGATTTTAGAGAAGAGTTGAAAAATTAAAGCAAGAAGCAATAAAAATAAATTTTAATGTGTAAGTAAATGATTATTTTCATATTTTATTAGAGTGAAAATTTTCTTTACCAAAATCCCATTATATGACCTGAGGAAAGATGATAATTTTACTTATTTTCACATATGTAAATAATAATTAAAATATTATGGTACTCACAATTTTAACCTATTTTTTGATCTTGTATCAAGTAATACTTTTAGAAACAAACTTCCAATAATATACCTTTTATATGCAAACTGTTGGAAATTCAATATCCGAGTTGAGTAAAAGCCAAATTTATTATCATATTTGATGTTTGTGTTTTTCCTCTGTACTCAGAAAGAAGTTCTTTTTCTGAAAATTTGTTGCAGATGCTGAGTACAGAAGAGGCCTGTGATTGTTAAATAATTGCAGCCCATTCTATAAGCTCAAACAAATAAAGCTTTTGATTTAAGTTTGTTTCATCTCAAAGAGATCAGTATAGAAAACAGATTAAAAACATGCATGAAGTAGCTTTCAAAAAGAAGCTGTATTCAGCTCCAAAGCTAAGCAATGGCAGTTCTCAAAAGATGGCTTCACGATGTGAGCTGGAATCAAAGGAATGACTACATTCCTTTGAATTTAAGTGAGCCTTTAAATCAGAGGGTGAATGTATCAAACACTGTTCTTTGTGAAGGACTGAATATGAGCCAATGCTAATTTTATATCACTACTCTTTCAGGAATCTTACTAACGGTTATAGTGAAAAGAAAATGAAACTCTCCTTATATTTTTATTTTATTTCTTTATACCAGTAATTGAACTCTAGAGTGTTTTGTTACTGAGCTACATCACCAGCCTGTTTTCTTTTCTTTTCTTTTCACAAGTTCTTACTAAGTTGCTGAGACCAGACTTGAACTTGGGATCCTCCTGCCTCAGCCTACTGAGTCTCTGGGATCACAGGAATTGGGCACCACTACACCTGGCTAAATTCTCCTTATATTTTAAAGTCAAAATTCATTCTGACAAAATTTCTCATTGTTTAACCTATGTTTCATTGCCAAGCTATCTTAATTCACAAGAATAACAGCAATAATCACAGCAACAAATGAAAATATTTGTTGAGTGTGTGCTATGTAACAGGTACTCTTTTCAAGTATTTTGCATGTATTAATTTAATCCTCAAAATATCACTGAAAAATTATCTCTTTTTTATTTAAAAGAAATGGAGCAATGAGCATCTGTCCCAATATTCTTAAGCTGTATAGTTTTAGTAATTATTAGCCAAAAAATGCAACTTTAATTCTTCAGAATTAGAATTATGTGATATGTAACATATAATTTGATATACCACTAAAAGTCTTCCACACAACATGACAGTTAAACTAAGAAATAGAAGAAAATCTAAATCATAGAAATAAGTATATACATTTGGAATTAATATCATAAAACAATTTCATTCACACAATCTAACCCTCCACACATAGCTAGACTTGTTATCTAGCTTAAAAAAAAAAAAAGAAAACCTTCAACAACACTGATTACTTGAAACAGAAAGCAAATTTATGTCACAAAGGAGAATTTACCCACATCAAATATACTGGAAGAACAAGAATTATTTTTATATCTTGGCATTAAGTTTACTGTGTTTCCAGACTCCATAACAAAAATGTAAATCAAGGGTGATGTCATTCTAATTATCTGTGGCAAGTCACATCACAAAAAATAAAATATCTTCTAGTTTTAATCCTCAAAACAAATATTCCTAGGGAGATAAATTTCAGAATGCTGCCATGAGAACTGCAGACCTATATTCCAGCAAAAAAAAAAAAAAAAAAAAAAAAATCCATTAACTGGTGAAAGTCACTTAAAATATAAAAACTATCATTTAACGTCCCTAAAAGTTGTTAAAAGAACATAAAGCAAATTGAGAAACATTTTATTATTAAAATTTACCTACTCTCAGGATCTATATAACTAGTCCACGTACTTCAGCCATAGTCACTCTGCGACATGTCTTTGCTCTTTGTTATTCTGCCTTCTACTCAGACCTCATCATATGAGGACACTGGTAGAATTCAACCTCTATGAACTAGAAACTGGGCTATTACCAGACCCTGAATCTACCACCATTTTCACTTTAGACTGTTCAGCTTCCAGAACTATGTGAAAATCCAATTGTTCATAAGTCATTTAGTTTACGGTATTTTGTTATTTAGATTGTTTGAACTAAGAGAGCCCCTTACCTAAAAGACCTGCAAGTACTGACAATGTGGTTCTCCTGCACAAATAACTGATCCCCGACTCAGTTGGTCTAGAGCAGAGATAAAATTATGTGAAGAGTGATTATTTAGCTAAAATAATATACCACATAAGAAAGATAATGGAAAATTATGTATATGTGGACAGGATGTTAAAGAAAAAAATGTCAATGTCCTTTTCCAGAATAAGATCTATACAAATTACTCTTAGTAATCCAAAGCTGCTATAATTGAGCACCACAGCTGGAAAGCACACTGCTTAGTCCAGTCACTGCGACATGTCTTTGCTCTTTGTTATTCTGCCTTCTACTCAGACCTCATCAGTCTTAGGTCATAAGCACATGCTCTTGGTGCCAAGTAGTGGGCAAGGGTTCCAAGTGACCCCCCTCAGCAGGAGAACTTAGAGGCAAGTCTTATATCAATAGTTAAAAAAAAAAAAAAAAAAAAAAAAAAAAAAAAAAAAAAAAAAAACAAGAAGCAGGTGGACACTGAGCAGGCAAATATGATAACAAACATTCATGACAGTGTGAAGTGATATGATGGAAACAAACCCTCATTGCTCTAATAATTAAAGATAATGAGTGATGGTCAGCAAATGCCCCTTCATCTAGTAATGAAGTTGTGCAAGAATTTACTGTGAGCTTGGATTGGATCAGAAACCATCTTCAGCCTAAGATCTTTCAGAATCATCCCAGAATACTGAATATTTTTTATTTGAAGAAGTATGCAAACTGGAAGTGCAATTCTGAAATAAGAAAGATCGAGAAAGGAGTTGAAAAATTATGCAGCCTTCTTATGCTAACAAAGCACACAGTTAATAACTTGAATTTTATTGGATGGGACCACCTCCTTAGCAAGACTAAGGATCTGATATGAAAAATACAGTCTAGGGATAAAGATACAGTGGTAAATTTGAGCACTGAGACAAAACAAACAAATAAACAAACAAACAAAAAAAACTGAGAGACACAGAATAGAAATATCTTACAGCTAAATATTTACACCAGGTTAAACATTTTCACCTACTTTTTACTGAAGAGTTGGAAGTTCATTATTCTACCATCCCATGCAATCTTTCTGTTTTATTATGCACCACTTATTGCTAGATACAATTTACACAGCCAGGCCCATGGCACATGCCTGTAATCCCAGGGGCTTGGGAGGCTGAGGCAGGAGGATCACAAGTTCAAAGCCAGCCTTAGCAACTTAGCAAGTGCCTAAGCAACTCAGTGAGACCCTGTCTCAAAATTTGAAAAAAATGAAAGGATGGGGATGTTGCTCAGTGGTTAAGACTCCTGGGTTCAATACCTGCTACCAAAAAATAAGAAAAAATTAAAAATGAACAAATAAAAAAACGTATAGAAAGTGGAAGTAAGGGGAATAATATTTTGAAATTTTCAATTGATCTTTTGAAGGTTTTCATCTACCGCTACATACTGCTCTGTCAATAAGAAATAGGAAACATCAAAACAGATATGAAAGACCCCAAGGACAGCAGGCTAGTGACCTGCTTCCTCGGTCCTTACCTGAAGAAGGCTGCAGGATATTAGGAGCAGGCTGCATTCACTTGGTAGTCTTGCTAATCTTGAGGAAGAATATAGCACTATATTAGCAGTGGGTATGTCCCCTTTAGATTTGCTCAAGGCAGCATATCCAAATTTATGTGTGCCTTGGTGAGTGCTGAGAGAAGAGGAAAAATTAACAGAAACCTGTTCTACAGTAATGAATACAGATATTTTTTGACAGGGATAAAAGATCAAAGACTTCAGTGGTGGGTTCCATCACAGTGATCCAAAAGGCCAGCTAAGTCCACTCACGCCCAAGCTATTATCAATGTAGTGATGAATAACACCTATGACTGCTGTAAGGATCATCTATATTTCCAGACAGCTTCCTAAAAAGAAGTGCAACAGTTGAGGAGAGATGAGGGGTGAGAATGTAGACAATAACATATCTAAGAATTACATAAAATGAATAACCATATAAGATAATCATTTAAAGGGGATACCATGCTTAACTTGTACTTGGCATGCTTTACTTGTACTTCTGTTACTCTTACTGGTAACTAATATAGGGTATTTGAAGAGGAAATTTAGTTCCATCTTAGAAAATAATGAAGGTATATTTTCTTGGCACTTCTGAGTAAAAGATGTAGTAAATTTTCCATGTCATTACATTTAAATCTTTCATATTTTGTCATGTTGATCTAAATAAATAAATTATATTATATCTTTAAAAGTACTCAGATCTTGAGAAACTGGTTATTTCTTTAGATAGATACACAGAGTGGAGATGTCCTATCTGATTATTGAAGATTCTGGAGTGTCCAACTGTATTTATTCACTGAGTAATTTTTCTTCCATTCTCAACAATAGTTCTCTCAAATCCACAATACTCTAGCACGGGGCATGGCCTCAGTTCTGAGAGAGAAGACCCATTATTAAAGAGCTTCAGAAGGCCACACTTATATCCTTAACTGCACCTACATCCATGCTTTTTTTCTCTCATATGACAATGGCAGTGGTATATACATCCTCACATAAAGACACATGATAACAGCAAATCTCATTCACCTGGAATCTTACCATATTGCTCAAGTGTCTCTTATTGACAAAGTAAAACAACTTCAAAAATTTAAATAAACAAAAAATGACATTTTTACTATAATGCCTATCTTTCCAAATCTAAGCAGGAAAATTCTCAAAATCCAAAATAACAAAGCAGAAACATTTGTTCACACTCTCTCTCTACATTTTCCCCCATCCTCCCACCAAACTCTATGATCAACTTTCTGTTTCCACCTTGATAAGCTGAGATTGTTCTAGCCTGAACAATCAACAACTTACATATTGTTAAATAAAGTAGACATTTAATTCTCTTTGCAGCATTTGACACTGTGTATCTTGCCTCTTTGGAAAGTCTTCCCTACCCCCTTTCTTAATCCTCTATCATGACCTTTCAAATTTTGGAATCCTCCATTGTTTTTGGTCCCTTTCTTATCAAATTATTTTAAGCTTTTTATTGACCATCTCACTCCATAGAAACATTAAAAACTATGTAGTGTTAATGAAGTCAGATCCTGGACTGACATGGTGAAGATTTGGGCCTACTTTTTCTAGTAGTTGCAGGGTTTCTGTTGTAGTACCTAAGTCTTTGATCCACAGTGAGTTGAGTTTTGTGCAGAGTGAGAGATAAAGGTTTAATTTCATTTTGTTACATGTGGCTTTCCATTTTTCCCAACACCATTTGTTGAATAAGCTATCCTTTTCTGCAGTGAATATTTTTGGCACCTTTGTCTAGTATGAATTACCTGTATTAATGTGGGTTTGTCTCTGTGTCTTCTATTCTGTACCATTGGTCTACATGCCTGTTTTGTAATACCATGCTGGTTTTATTACTATAGCTCTGTAGTACAAGCAACAATAAATGTTGGTGAATGTGGGGAAAAAGGTACACTCATACATTGCTGGGGGGAATGCAAATTGGTACAACCATTATGGAAAGCAGTGTGGCGATTCCTCAGAAAACTTGGAATGGAACCACCATTTGGTCCAGTTATCCCCTTCCTGGGTTTATACCCAAAGGACTTAAAATCAACATACTACAGTGAAGTAACCACATCAATGTTTATAGTAGCCCAATTCACAATAGCTGAACTATAGAACCAACCTAGATGCCTTTGACAGATGAATGAATAAAGAAAATGTGAGATTATATATGTGTATATATATAAAATATTACTCAGCTTTAAAAAAGAATGAAATTATAGCAATTGTTGGTAAATGGATGGCGTTAGAGAATGTCATGCTAAGTGAAATAAGCCAAACCCAAAACCAAAGGTCAAATGTTTTATCTGATATGCTGATGCTAATTCACAATGGGGGACAGCTAGAGAAGAATAGAGTTACTTTATATTAGGTAGAGAGGAGTGAAGGGAGGGAAAGGAGTATGGGGAAAGGAATGACAGTAGAGTGAAACAAACATTACCTCATGTACATGTATGACTGCAAGACCAATGTGGTCCTATAATATGTATAATCAGAAAATGAGAGATTACACTCCATTTATGTATGACCTATCAAAATGTATAAATGCATCCTGTACTGTCATGTACAACTAATTAGAACAAATAAAATAAAATATATTAAAAATAAAAAAAATTAAACTATGTAGTGTTAGTGATAGAGGGAAATTGATACTCATACACATTTCTTGTCATATTATACAATTAGTTTAACTGGGAGCGAGCTCAGTTGACAGTATTTCTTGAGATTCATAATGAGTGATGGTCATCAATACATACAGTTTTTGGGTATCTAGGATATGTAGTAGACTGAACTCTGTGGATTATAATATCAAACAGTATTGTTTTTCTCTATCTACTACTTCAATCACACTATACTGAATTTTCTTTGCCAACTGAGTAGCAGTTCCTTTCATTATAACCAAGATGTGAAGGTTTTCTAATTTCAGGCTAAACTTGACCTCAGATCTTAATTATTGTATTATATTCTTGAACTGTTGGATACAATAAACTACGCATTTAAAAGTATAAAATTTGATAAATTATGGAATATATAATATAGTTGTTAATTTATCCAATCAAGATAATGAACATCCCTTTAGTCCTCAAATTTTCATGTTCTCATTTGCCATTTGTATTGGTCAGCTTTTCATTGCTATGACAAAATATTTTGGCTTCAGTTTCAGATGTTTTAGTTCATGGTTGCTTTGCCCCAATATTATGTACCTGTGGTGAGGCAGAACATCATGGCAAAAAGCACATGGCAGAACAGAGTTCCTCACCTCATGGTGGCCAAGAAACAGGAGAGAGAGAAATGAAGAGACCAGGGAGAAGATATATCCTTCCAGTCACACACCAGTAACCTACTCTCACCAATTAAACTCCACCTCCATGTAATTCATTCAGTTTTGAACCTATCCATGGATTGATCCATTGATAAGTTGAGAGATCTCTTATCCAATCACCTTCCAAAATCTCCACTTCTGAACATTGCTACACTGGGGACAAAGTCTTTCAACTCATGAGCCTTTGGAGGATATTTCAAATTTAAACTATAAGACTATGGGATATTATTATTATTATTATTATTATTTTTTTTTTTTTTTTATTTTGGTGCAAGGAATGAACCCAGGGGTGCTTAACCATTGAGTAACATCCCCGACCCTTTTTATATTTTATTCTGAGAGAGGGTCTCCCTAAGTTGATTAGAACCTCACTAAAATTGCTGAGACTGACTTTGAATTTGTGGTCCTCCTGCCTCAGTCTCCCAAACTGCTGGGATTACAGACATGCTCCACCACACCCAGCAAGACTTTGCTCTTCCCATAACTTCCATCCTAGTCAACTACTCATCTTTTTCTTGTCATTTTTGGTTAGTTTGCAGTTTCTAGAATTTTATGTAAATGGAAGCATATAGTATGTGCTCCTTATCATATCTAAATTATTTCCTTGAGCATAATTATTTTATGTTTCATAAAGTGTTGTTTCAAGTATCGGTAAACCTATTTTTATTCTCCTAGAAGTTTTCCATTTTATGGGAAATAATTTATAAATGCATTGATTTGTGGAAGGTGTTTGGGTTAATTGTAGTTTTGAGTTTTATAAATCATGTGGAAGTAAACATTTTTGTTTATCAATATTTGTGAAGGGGCTGGGGTTGTAGCTCAGTGGTACAGTACTTGCCAGCAAGTATGAAGTGTTGGGTTCAATCCTCAGCACAACATAAAAATAAATAAAATAATTTGTGTCCATCTACAACTAAAAATATTTTTAAAATATTTGTGAAGATGTATGATGTATAGTT
This sequence comes from Sciurus carolinensis, assembly GCF_902686445.1. NCBI lineage: Eukaryota > Metazoa > Chordata > Mammalia > Rodentia > Sciuridae > Sciurus > Sciurus carolinensis. The sequence continues at coordinate 147,631,658 of NC_062214.1, read as the reverse complement.
TGATCTGTCTTGGATCAATTCCTAGTAGAAGAATGTTGGATTATTTTGTAATCATATGTTAAATTTTTATAAAATGACCAAAACATTTTCCAAATTGGCTGTGCCCATTTACATTTCCAGTAATATATGAGAATTCCAGTTGCTCTTCTTCCTTAACAAAACTTGGATAGACAAACTTTTCAAGCATTCAGGTCTATAGAGTACATTTTAAATGTTTACTTGTTGAAAGATCTTTGGGTGATTTCTAATTTTTTTTGCTATTGCAAATGAATGACTATGAATACTTGTTTCCAAATCTTTGTCATTTAGAATGAGTTACAATGCTACTGTTTTAAATGTCAACAGTTTTGAATCACGGCATTGTGGACATTGTGTTGCATTTACTCCAGGTTCTTTTTTTTTCCCAGTAATAATTCATCTTTTTAGAATTATAGCATTAGCTCAGTCTGGTCTTCTGTGGTGGTGATTCAAGTCTCCATTCTATTATCTATCCTTTGTTGAAGTGCTTTGTGTTCCACACTTGTCGAGTTTCACAGATAAATCTGATATTGTCTTCATACCCAGAATTGTGGGATCTCCTTCTCCATTTTTCCTTCCTATAAGAATCTCCCTCACTTTCTGGTCACGGTTGTCCAGAACTCTTTTCTTTTTGTCATCCTCAGAGAGGAAGTGCTGCTTTTTAGCAGAGTTTACCTGCCTGTGAGGTACTATTCTGCATCTGCAGCCAGCTGGCAAAGGGAAGTTGCAAGAAAATGGAAAACTGATCCCACCCTTGTCACTTCTCCAAGTCTGACTCCACTTCACAATTTTATTTGAATACTTAGTAAATTGTTTTTGAGTTTTTTTGTTGTACAGAGTTTAGGGTTGTTATTAGGATGGTTGGTATGATGAGAGTTGATACTATGATACTGAAAAACAGTTTTTAAATCCAGTTGTAAGATCATCTCCTCCCCTCTCCTAGGACAGGTTAAAGTATGGCCGGAGATACTTGATGGTGGAAGAGACATGATCTCTTTTTAATCTTGTACATTCTTCTCCTTTGGTAATGGAGCAGGGTGGTGTACCAAGAAAGATTTAAAAAATGGAAAATAACATTTCTTCTTTATTGGAATTTAGTCATTAATGTTTATTCATTACTTTTTTTTTCTTACACTGGACAACTATTGACATCCTTTAAATCCAGCCACTGTTGGTATGAACGTTACTCAGACAAACTCTTTTCACACTGTGGTTAAGGGGCACAGGTGCTATCAGGGAGATGGCTTGAGGACCTGAGCATTAGCAGATGTACAGCTGAAAATAGGTGCTGATTTCCCCTTCAGTGGGCATCTTCAAATTCAAAGAGTTGATCTTTTGGACATGTTCATGCAATTTGGGATTATGTGGAGAAGGAAAAGTTTCAGTAACCCTTTCTAGGCTAACCGCTCACAATTGCAACATTATTTCTTCCTCCACTTATTTAGTAGTCATTCTCAGAAACGGTTAAGCTGTTTCTAAATTAAATTATCAGGAAGATTGTTCTCAGGTTTTTGTAGTTGTCTATGCAGTGTGATTTAGCTCTTTCTTGTTTCAGATTCATATCTAGGCAACGGAAAAAGTCCCACTAGATACCATGTTTTATTGCTCGCAGGAGTGATATGCCATCAGTAGAGAAATGGTTAAATATACTTCAATGTCTCAATGGCATGGAAGATTATTCAACAGTTAAAAAACAATCTCAGAAGGACATGTCTATACATACATATAAATATACTCCTATAACATGATTAATGAAATATCAATTTATAGAATAATTTGTGGAGTATATTCTAATTTTTGCAAAAATCACATGCATTTATATTCATGCATGAATCCCTCTTCTCCATGCAGCTACCATGGGAATTTTGGCAAAGTACTTCATCTATCTCTGTCAGTATTAGCTTGTCTATAAAAGAATTTTTATTTTTTCTCAAGATATAATAATAACATAAATTATTAAAATAAAACTGTTCTGACTTGTTATAATCAAGAATAAATAAGTATAATCAAAAATCTTTCTTTATAAATAAAAACGACCACTCAAAAGCGTTCTAGTTATTTGTTTTACAATTAGCTGAATTTTAAATAGCAGATGGGTTCACATTACTTCAGTCAATGGGGGATTGCTTTAAAACCCTTTCTCCCCCAGGGAAGAAAGCAGGAGCAACAGTATCTCAATGGCTGCGTGACTTCATGCACTGAAGCTGTATATATTCAGGTTATATTCAGTTCCCGCCACTTAGTAATGACACTCCTTCCCCCTCTCTCCCAAGCAGGAGTCCTGTGATTAGAGCCCTATAGTTCCAATTATGGTGATTCAGTTACTTCTGCTTTGACTTTTATGTCTAATGCGGCTTTCAGTGACCACCTACTCTCTCTCTCCTGTATTGTTCAACTGGATGGCTTTTTCTTACCCATGGTTTCTGTGGTTTCCCACCTTCCATTTTTGCCCCCTTTCTCTGTTTCTTTGAGTCTTCATCAATACACTTTCTGTTAAATCTCTGTCAACATTCAATCCCGCCCCTAAGAGAGAAGGTTCAGTCAGTTCAATCCCTCAGTAGGTAATACAGAATTTCTTTGTTCACCTGTCAGGGAACACTTGGCTGCCCACATCAGTAAGCTCCAGCAAAGTCACATTGTGAAATACAGGACAATTTACATTTAAGAAATCCTTCAAAATGGGATGCAGGAATGGCAAATGTCACAAGTTTCCTGAGAGACCCCTACTTACTTTTTTTTTTTTTTTTTAACATGGTTAAGGACATCTTATATATCACATCCACAACGTCATTTTTATAGCCCATGCAGAAAATTGTCCTGATGATTTTTATCAGCAAGACAAGAAGAATTTTTAAAAATCTAATTCATCGGTATTTGACTTAGCTTTCTAAGCTGAAGTCAATGACAAAAAGAAATTCACTGCTTGCTAAATTTCTGTATGGAAAAATTCAACCTCCTGCCAAGAGAGAGAATTTAACTGTTCAATTCGTCACTAGGTAGTATAGATTCTCTTTGTTAATCCAAGAGCTAACAGAAGTCATTTTGTAATTAATTGAATGACAATCTACTGCACTAACTTCGAATTCCAATAAAAAGTTGAATAGTTTGCATATAAAAGCAAAATAGTTTGCATATAAAAAATTATTTTGTGAATTCCATGATTTTAAAAAACTAATTTCAAATTCATCATCAGGGATTGGTTGAATATATTTAAATCTTGCTAATATATGTTTTAAGTGTCACTTTCAAATTTTTTGTCATTATTCCAAAATTACATTCTATACAACTTGTGCTTTATAACACATTTAAAGAGATTTAAGATAAATATGTCTTTCTCTTTTAATTTCTTTGTGTGTGTGTGTGTGTGTGTGTGTGTGTGTGTGTGTGTGGTACTAGGGATTGAATATAGACTTTTAGGCATGCTAGGCAAGTGATCTACCTCTGAACCATATCCCTGGCTCTAGTTAAATCTCTTGATTTCCTAATTTTTTTACTTCAGCAAGCAAAAAAATGGTAATTAACAATACCAACATATTACCATGTATTTCTCATTTTATAAGAATTGCAAAAAATAATGTTTACCAAAAGGAGCACAAGAATGAGTTGATGATATGGTTTCTTCCATTTTGGAATTCCTGTTGATTAGGGTTGAATTCTTTTCCTTTAAAAAAAAATCATACAATAAGGCACAAGTTGTAACATTATTATCAACACACAAACATAAAAATAGAATGGACACTGCACCAAATCCCAGTTAGCACAATGGAAGTTATTTATCACATTCAAGTATAATAAGGATAAGGGATAGGAAAGGGAGCCTATTACCTAGGGACACTTGACCATCAACACAGTATGGCCCTGAGCACAGATCTTCAAAATGAAGAGAGAAATGAGATAGCAGAGATCAATCAGGAGGTTTTTATGGGATAGGCCTCCCACATTCTGTCACTCTCACCTTAGCGTCATGGTTATATCTGTAAAATACTGGAAAAATGTAATTTTTCTCTATGTCAGAAGAAAAGGGAAATAGTGCATGTTTCCATTTTATTCTCCCACTGACACTTAAAAAACATTTATTTCCTTCCAAAATGAGTCAGTCCAGAGTACCAAGCAGTCATTAGCTTAGCTCGATCTTCAGATTGTAGACATGTCTCCTGTAACAGGTCAAGGGATGGCTTTATATGGCCCAGAAATCATGAAGTAGAAAGACAGATGATCTGTCTCCCAGGTAATAAATCTAATAATTCAATTCAACTATTTTAAATATTTAATATTTCTTTGGATGAATATTTAGTAACATAGAGAAATGTTTATTTTCCCTTAAGTAACAATGGGTAACAAGGAGTGTTGCTATCTACAGTATGAACTCGATTTTACTTGTTTTAACAGGAAGAAAGAGAATTTTAAAAAATAGGTAACATTTGTACTCAGGCTATTCTTTATGTAACTGGATAATAAAAGTAAGTGTTTTTCTTTGTTCAGTGTTTTGAAAGAGACTCTGGAGTCTAAAAATATGCCATCAATTGATTCTACGTACATACATACATACATACAACTGTAATGTTTAATGTGAATAAGGGTGTGTGTGTGTGTGTGTGTGTGTGTGTGTGTGTGTGTGTGAGTGTGTATCTTTAGGAGATGGGTTTGCAAAGGGTAAAGTCCAAATCAAACTTTGCTAGATATGACTTATCAAGCAGTCATGGCTTATGAGAGAGTGGTATGTAGGAGGCCAGAGGAAGAGGAAATACTTTGAGGGAATTGTTGGTGTGCTCTACACTTGGCAATGGGTGCTTGCCTCCAGTGAAAGGATTCAATGGATCACTCAGGGAGCTTGGAAAGTGACCTTAGCATTTGTGGAGATAGGGACTCCCTTTTGACTCATATTTTAGAGGTCAAGAGGCACATGATATGGTTGGTACCTGTGTTTCCCAGAGTCAAAATGTGCACCCTGCAACGGGGAGTCTGGTTAAGGTCACCTTAAGGCAATACACCAATAAGGACTAAAGGGTACTAAAGGGAACACAGTGGAAGGGACTCCACCAGAAGGGCAGAGGAGCAAGCTAAGTAGCACCCACATCAGAAATATTGCAGCAGTCCCCTCCCCACAGAAGAAAGCTAGGAGTTGTCCGTCAGACACAAAGGAACCAGATCCCAGACTGCAATTAATCCAGCTGTCAAGAGCTTGGTCTTTTTACCCATTGTTCCAGCTCCACTAGTTGTCAGAAATAGTGGGAAGACAGGAGAGAAGACCCAGCCAAGCAAACCAGCCACACTCTGCCTCTAGACCTGCTCTCCACTCAGGGGTAGGCTGGTGCTAGCAGAAGGGAGCATTTCAAAGAAGATATGGATTGGAACATTAATATATTGGATGAAATCTAATATTTTATTCTGTGTTCAGAAACTGAAATTATCAGAAAGTTTTGTTTTTTTAAAGTGCCTTCTGCTTGTATTTTAGGGAGACCATCTCATGCCATAAACCAGTTATATTTACATCACTTGGATTTTTAAATTTCCTACAAATACATTTTTTCTGTGAATAAAAGTTATTGAGTAGAACAACTGTCACTGTTTAATATGGATAAGGGTGTGTGTCTGTGTGTGTGCTCAGGTGTGTGAATCAGAGGTATATTAGTGTATCCATCTACCTGATATTAAGACAAAGGATCAATTCTGACAATTGAGAAACAAAATGTCAAACTAGATGCTTGCCAAGAGGAGGGTATAAACAGCATCAGCATTGACTGAATTTTTAACATTTCAACCAGTTATCTGAATGTCAGAGAGATCAAAATATGGAATGCAGTGACCTAAAATCTTTAGCAAAAAGGTTGTGCTTTTTAGATGCTTACATTTTATGCATTATAGATTAATTTACTAACTAAACACTTTACCCTGCTTAGCCTTTTAATAATTCAGAGGAAGTGCATTAGGTGCAGATAAAAAGTTCATGACAATTAGTTTTAAGCAAATATTTTAGGGCTCTACAACATAAGGATGATTTTGCAATAACCAATTACCAAGACGTGGAATGCATCATTCATCCAAAGCTACAAATTAATGGTTACATTTTTTTCAATCCACAAACTATATAGTTATTCTTGCACTCCCTACTCCACTACTTGTAAGACCTCAGTCATACAGAAAAGGGGTGGAGAAAACAGTAGAAACACATTAAGTGTGTATTTGCTTTGTAATATAAGCTGTTTTTGTGCTCTAACCTATGTCTCATACTCACAGCAAATAGGTGACAATAACACCATTTGTAGGCATCTCAGATCTTTTTTCCCTTACATTCTTTATTCTTTACTTCCTTTCCATCTTTCTTTCTCTTCTAAGGAAATTTTTTTGGATATGGAAAAAATTATTCAATAATAATTCAAACTAATATATGCTAAAAACGGGGTATATGTGCATTTCTTTCTATCACAATAAGAGCAAACTCTTGATAGTTTCCTGGAAAATTGAGGATAGCTCCATAAAAGAGGTCATATACTGATTCTGTATCTCATACCTTTTGAATAACACTTCCTGATTAAGGGAAAAGCCAGGCTTTCCTTTTTTTAAAAACTTTTATCATTAATTTATTTACATAGTAAAGCATTTACTCAGTTGTTTACTTCTCAAATATTTTTTTCATTTTTCACCCCACAAGTATTTATTGAGTTGTTTGCTCCCCACTCTAGGCTAGACAGATAATAATCTGAATTTTTATAGTCAGTTTCAATAATAATGGATTCTCAAAACTTTTCTTGAAAGATTAATTCATGCTGAACAATAGAATTAGAAACTATAAACAGGGTTTTGTTTCCAGAAGACTTAAAAATATTACAAACTCCCTAATTAAATTGTTTAAAAAGGAATTATTAATAATATTTCCTTTAACACTTCACATGTTCTGTAATTCATTTATTTTCCTTCACAAGTGAACACATGCATTAAATCACAAATACTTTCTAAGGCCAAAAATTTTGATAAGTGTAGTGGTTTTAGTTTTGCCTAATTTACATTCAGTTTATGAGATATATTTCTTGCCATTAGTGTTACTCATATTGAAAGAAAAACATACAAAAATTGGCTAATTGGCTAAAATAATCATGCAGATTCTGTTCTTTAGACAAACATGTTGACATATTGAAATTGAACATTCTGCTGACTGGTTGTGCTGCTATATGTGAGGAAATCAGTTTGACCCCTCTTGATGGGTACCATATTTACTTAGGCCTAAAATTCTTTCCACTGTTTAAGATAAGAACATAATTATGTTACATATGTTAATATGGGTGTTACATTCCTCTGTGAACAACCTGTTATCTGCAGGAGAAATGCAGGCCTGAAATGCCAATAAGAACACAAGTTACCTAGAAGGGGTGTTGGACTTGTGGGACACTTACACAGACCAGGTTCCAGAGCTCAGGTACTTAATAATAGTTTCCCCTAAGCTTAAAATTTGCATGAACACATTCCAATTAGAACCTATAGCATGGGCCAAAGTGACCCAGGTTGCCCTGGACTTTCACCATACACAGTGGGAGCTTGGAAGTTTGATGCAATCCTGATGTCAGTAAAAAGTGAAGTGGTGGACCTGAGTGGGACTCTATGGAAACTTCCCTGAGGCAACCAATAAAACTTGAGGGCAGGAGGAGAGCATTGTCCTCCTCTCTGAGACAACCCATTCTCTTTCTTCTAATAAACTTGGCTATTGTACCAAGTCTCCTGTCTTGCCGGGAGTCTACTCAAGCAAGAACACAAAAATCCAGAGCAGGGACCTCAATGGCTGTGTCTCTTGAGCTTGGTCAATAGATCTCCTTAGCAACAGTAGTAAAGCATAATAAGTTGAATTTAGAGTAGAATATAACTCCCAAAACAAAAATAATTATATATATTCAGATGACACTGCATAATGAAAAATAATGTGGTTACCAAAAAATTCACTTGTCAAAAACAATATTTATTTTGATTACCCCTTGAATAATGCTACATGCTCTTAAACTATTTCTTGTCTTTAATGTAATAACAAAAAATAAATAAACCATAAAAATCCACTAAACTGATATTTCTTTGGTGCTTAACGTATAGAGGTTTCGCTGAACAATGAAAATTTCCCTATTTTTATTTCCAGAGAAGTGCTGGGATTATATGTTCTTTATCATAGGAACAATGGAGAGAATTCTCAAAGAGACTGAAATAAAAAGAAGCAGAGGTCATCAAAGATGCTTATCACATTCATTTAGCTAAACCAAACTATGAATATTACTCAAATTCACCTCTCACAAGAAGTATATAAATGACAAGATTTTCATACCATTGTATATTATTGATGAATAATTGTCAGTTTGAAACACTGTCAATTTTTTAAAATTCAGTCCATAAATATTGATAGAGCATATTCTGTGTGCCAGACACTTGTATCAGAAAGAAAACAGAACTTAATGGAACAGTTCCTGATATTTAGAAACTAAATATTTTTCTACTTAGAAAACTTCCACAGAAAATGTATGCACCACACACATATTCAAAGCCCTTTCACAAATTTAAAATAAAATATGTGTGTACATATGTATTATGTACACATGTAGTTACACTTTATAAGCTTTGTACACTTTATATAAGTAAATTTGCATAGATAGATACTTCATATATGATATTTTATTTGTATTTTCTACAGTTTTAAGAAATTAGATTGTTAGAGTAGCTTTACACATAGGACTATTATTTGTATTCCTGGTAGAAATTATCATTGAAAAGCTTATTTTGCTTGAGTTATCTTGTCTTTTTTGCTACATGTATATATCAAGTATTTTTGAGGGTTAACATGATTTTTTTTTTAATGTTTCCAGAATAGATACCTAGAACAATCTAAATTTCATGAGGATGAAACTAAATTCTTACAATACTAAAGTTTGCTGTGTTGCCATATTTCATTGGTATTTCAAATGGAGTTTAGAAATTATGAAGTTAAATTTAATTCTATAATTAATTATCATGTACCATTATTTTAGGGAGTGAGATATTTTAAAATAAACAAGCAATATAAATCTATTTTACTCTTTTTTATTAAAATTTGGTTTGGTTTAGAAATAGTTTATAATAATCATTCCAAAATAATGACATTACACATTCATTTGAGGCAGATTCAGGATGGTGGAATAGAAGAGGTCACGTTCCTGGTTTCTCTGTGGTGTGAAAACAAGAAAGCAAACAGACAACTTCTCTGCAAGTGGGGTGAACAAAAAAAAAGAGGGGGCGACTTTACTGGAATTTAAACCTGGACACTCAAAGCAGACCAGGGACACAGGAAGTTGAATATAATAAAATAAGGAAGAAAATCCCCAATGGTACAGCTGCTGCCACAGCCAGGCCAGAAGCTCCAGCCAGAGGGGGCCCTCTATGAACATAGTAGAGGGATAAGGGAATTAAAGGAAGGTGCATTTTGGGGAGGCTGGGGCCTGTCTGGGTTCAGAACGTTTAGAGATGAAGGATTTTACCCAAAGAAGCTAAAGGATTCACTGTTTGATGTCTGAGTATGGGAAAGAATCTGCTATCTCTCCAAGTGTCATGCAGAAGACAAAGGAAGGAAACATTTTGCAGCTGCAGCAAGGGTGCTGGCAACTGAGGAAGCTAATTTCTGGCAAACCCAAGTTTGGCCCAAAATACTGGTCCAGGAAACACACACTACACAACATGGAGTGTGCTTAAGTGACCAGAAGAAAATCAAATGTGGAGAGGTATATACATGGGAAAAATGGTCACAGAAACACACCCAGATCTACCTCTCCCCCTACAATCCTACTGCTTGCAGGACCTGGTGGGAGAGAAGCATCTGGCCAGCATCTCAGAAGGACAGATGTGGGAGAAATTGGAGACTGAACCTGAGACCAGGAAACATGGGGTCTGCAGGTGACTTAGGGGACTAAGAATTGGCTCGCCCACCTGAGTAGAACCCAGGAGAGCCCTGGGGTCAAGTCCTCCAGTGTGGACCAACAAGTACTAGGCCCTTGGGTTGTGCTGATTTAAAATCTCCAGACCATTCAAATTCAGCTAAGAACCTGGAATCAACCAAAACCTAAATCCTGCCTCCAGGAACTCTGTCTATGGGATTACCTCTCTCTCTCCAGCAATCGGAGAGTGGAGTATAACACTCCAGAAGACCCCAACTAAAACTGCTGAGAAGAGAAGCTGAGAATATTTTGAACTCCAATATAAAGAATTCTTTAACTTTTCATCAAGATTCCTTTTCCTTTTCTTTTCTTTTCTTCTAAATTCTAGTTCACTGTTTTAATTGTGACCTTAATGGTACATGAACATTTACATGATTTTCTATTTTTTTTTTCCTTCTCATTTCTAGGATTTTTGAACCCAGTTATTTCACATGGGTTAGTTTTTGTGAACTAGGATGTTTGACTGGTATATTTTAGTTTTGTTTTGTATTCTTTTATTTTTATTTTTATTTTTTAAATTTTTGCATTATATACATATTTTTTCTCCTACCTGTTTGCCTTCTCTCATTTTTTCTGCTAACAACCAATCTCTATTGTTCTCTCTTTCAATCTTCCTTTACTCTTTTACTTCTGTCTTCTTGCCTCCTCTCTTGTAATTACCACATCTTTCACTTCTGTTTTTTTCCTGTCTACCATTTGAAAATGTAAACCCTTTTGCAAACTTGCCGTTTTTATTATAGGCAATAACTAATGCTATAATTTCTGTTTATTGTGATAATTAACATTGTAGACATCATAGTAGGACCTATTTGGTTTAATGCTGTAAGTTGTTTGCATTGGTTTTTGTTATTATTTGTCTCCCACTAAACAGTGAGGTGCTGGAAACCTTCAGGGACACAATAATTCCACAGGGTAGAAATGCTACTCCTTAGATCCATACTGTTAGATGGGTAGACACACAAGCAACTTAAAAAAGCAAGGGAACAAACTGCCCCAAACACATCAAAATACTCCAATAATAGAATCCATTAACACTACAGTGGAAGAAATGTCAGAGAAGGTGTTTAGAATGTAAATAGTTAAACTGTTCTGCAAAGTAAAGGATGATGTAGAAGCAAATACAGGTAACAAAACATCACCTCAATAAAAAGAGAATCTGAAAAAAAAAAAAAAACAGAAATTCTTGAAGTGAAGAAAACAAACCAAATTGAAAATTCAGTAAAAAGCACCACCAACAGACTAGACCACTTGTAGACAGAACCTCAGGCAATGAAAACAAAATATATAATCTTGAAAACAGAGTGACCATAGAAAAAAAATGCTAAGAAACCATGAACAGAACCTCCAAGTATTATGGGATACATGAAAAGACCAAATTTAAGATTTATCAGAATAGAGTAAGGCTCAGAGATATAAATGAAAGGAATGCACAGTCTTTTCAATGAAATAATATCAGAAAACTTCCCAAATCTAAAGAATGAAATGGAAAATCAAATACAAGAGGCTCACAGGACTCCAAATGTGCAAAATTACAAGAGACCCACATCAAGGCACATTATAGTGAAAATGTCTAGCATACAAAATAAGGATAGAATTTTAAAGACTACAAGAGAAAAATATCAGATTATGCATAGGGGAAAACCAATACAGATCTCAGATGATTTCTCAGCCCAGACCCTCAAAGCTAGGAGGTCCTGGAATTAGCATATGCCAAGCTCTGAAGGAAAATGGATACCAACCAAGAATCCTATATCCAGCAAAATTAAGCTTCAGATTTGAAGATGAAATTAAAACCTTCCATGATAAACAAAAATTAAAAGAATTCACAACCAGAAAGCCTGCACTTAAGAATATTCTCAACAAAATATTTCATGATGATGAAATGGAAGAAAACAAACAAACTCCCAGTGAAGGGAGGAACTACACAAAAAGAATAGTCAATCAGAGGAAAAAATAATTCAAATTAAAAACTAGAAATAAATCAAAATGACCAGAAACATGAATCATATCTCAGTAATAACCTTGAACATCAATGGCATAAACTCATCAACCAAAAGACACAGACTGGCAAATTTGATTAAAAAATAAGACCCAATAATATGCTTCTCCAAGAGACTCAACTCATAGGGAAAGACATCCATAGACTGAAGGTGAAAGGAGGGAAAAAACATACACTCACGTGGATCATGTAACAAGCAGACACATCAGACAAAGTGGACTTCAAGCCAAAGTTAATCAAAGGGATAAAGAAGGATATTTTATACCACTTAAGGGAATTACACATCAACAAGACATAGCAATTGTAAGTATTTATACCCCAAACAATGGAGCATCTATGTACATCAAACAAACCCTTCTTAATTTCAAGATGCAAATAGACCATGACACAATAATACCAGGTGACTTTAACACACCTCTCCCACCACTGGATAGATCTTCCAAACAAAAACTAAACAAAGAAACTCTATAATTAAATAATACAATCAATAATTATAGGCTTAAAAGACATATATGGAATATTTCATCCATCAATGAGCAAATACACTTTCTTCTCAGAAGCACATGGATCCTTCTCTAAAATAGACCATATGTTATGCCCTAAAGCAACTTTTAGCAAATACAAAAAAAGAAAAAGACAAAAACAGAGATAGTACCCTGCATCCTATCAGATCATAATGAAATGAAATTAAAAGTGAATGATAAATTAAAAAAATAGAAGCCACTCTAACACCTGGAGACTAAATAATACACTATTGAAGATTGAATGGATAGCAGAAGAAATCAGGTATGAAATTTAAAAAAGTACTTAGAGGTAACTGAGAATAATGATATCAAAATCTCCAGGACACCATGAAGGTAGTGCCAAAGGGAAAGTTCATTGCATTGAGCTCATTAAAAGAATAGAGAGACAGTGTATAAAAGACCTAACACTGCATCTCAAAGACCTAGAGAAAGAAGAACAAATTAACACCAAAAGCAGTAGAAGACAGGAAATAATTAAAATCAGAGCTGGAATCAATGAAATTGAAACAAAAGAAACAATTTTTAAAATTCGTGAAACAAAAGTTTGGTTCTTTGAAAAAATCAAAATTGATAAACCCTTAGCAACACTGATGAACAGAAAGAGAGAGAAAACTCAAATACTAAAATTCATGTTGAAAAAGGAAATATCTTGATGCATCCTACTAAAATACAGAAGATAACTAGAAACTATTTTAAAAATATATACTCCAATAAAATAGAAAATTTTAAGATATTGACCAATTTCTACAGACATATGACCTACCCAAACTGAACCAGGAGGATATACACAATTTGAATAGACCAATCTCAAGCAATGAAATAGAAGACATCATCAAAAGCCTACCAAATAAGCAATGCTTGGAACCAGAGGAATTCTCAGTTGAGTTCTACAAGACCTTCAAAGAAGAATTTACACCAATACTCCTCAAATTATTTCATGAAATAGAAAAGAAGGGAACTCTTCCAAATTCATTCTATGAAGCTACTATCACTCTGATACCAAAAACAAAGAAGACACATCAAGGAGAGAAAACTTCAGATCAATATCCCTAATGAACATAGACACAAAATACTCACAAAATTCTTACAAATTGCATACAAACACATTAAAAAGATAGTGCACCATGATCAAGTGTGGGTCATCCCAGGGATGCATGCTTGGTTCAACATGTGGAAATCAATAAACATAATTCATCACATCAATAGACTAAAAGTTAAGAATCATATGACTCAACAGATGCAGAGAAAGTATTTGAAAAATACAGCACCCCTTCATGTTCAAAACACTCAGAAAACTAGGAATAATAGGAACATACCTAAACATTGTAGAAGCGATCTATGCTAAACCCAAAACCAACATCATTCTAAATGGAGAAAAACTTAAAGCATTCCCTCTAAGAACTGGAAGAAGACAAGGCTGCCCTCTTTCACCACTTTTATTCAGCATCATCCTTGAAACTCTAGCCAGAACAATTAGAAGAAAGAAATTAAAGGCATACAAATAGGAAAAGAAGAACTCAAACTATCACTATTTGCTGATGACATGATTCTATATTTATAAATCCAAAAACTACACCAGAAACTAGAACTAATAAATGAATTCAGCAAAGTATTAGGATATAAATTAACAGCCAGAAATCAAATGTGTTCCTATACATCAGAGATGAATCACCTGAAAAACAAATTAGGAAAACTATCCATTTAACAATAGCCTCAAAACATTTTTTTTGAATCATTCTAACAAAAGAAGCAAAAAACCTCTACAATGAAAACTATAGAACACTAAGGAAAGAAATTTAAGAAGACCTTAAAAGATGGCAAGATCTCCTATGTTCTTGGAAAAGCAGAAGTAACATGGTCAAAATGACCATACTACCAAACGCATTATATGGATTTAATGCAATTCCTATTAAAATCCCAATGACATTCTTCACAGAAATAGAAAAAGCAATCATGAAATTCATTTGTAAAAATAAGAGACTCAGAATAGACAAAGCAATCCTTCCCAAGAAAGGTAAAGCAGGAGGCATCACAATACCATACCATAAATTATACCAAAGAGTCATAGTAACAAAAAGGGCATGATATTGGCACCAAAACAGATATGTAGACAATGGTACAGAATAGAAGACACAGAGACAAACACACATAAATATAGTTATCTCATACTAGACAAAGGTGCCAAAACATATATTGAAGAAAAAAAAGCTTCTTCATCAAATCATGATGGGAAAACTGGAAGTCCATAGGTAGCAAAATGAAATTAAAACTCTATCTCTCACCCTGCACATAAATCAACTCAAAGTGGATTAAAAACATCCACTAGAGCAGAGACCCTAAACCTAAATAGAAGAAAAAGTAGGCCCACCATGTCAACTTAGGAACTGACTTCCTCAACAAGTACAAGTACAAGCAGTAAAATCAAGAATCAACAAAGGGGATGGAATCAAACTAAAAAGGTTCTTCATTGCAAAGAAAACAATAAATAACAGAGAATGGGAGAAAATCTTTATCATACACACCTCAGAGGACTAATCTCCAGGATATATAAAAAACTCAAAAAACTTTCACACCAAAACACAAAAATCCTATCAATAAATGGGCAAGAAACTGATCAGACACTTCACAGAAGATATACAATCAATCAACAAATATATGAAAAATGTTAAACATCTCTAGCAATTACAGAAATGCAAATCAAAACTACAATGAGATTCCATCCCACTTCAGCCAAAATGGCAACCACAGAGAATACAAGCAACGATAAATGTTGGCGAGGATGTGGGGGGAAAGTTGATGGTGGGATTGCAAATTGGCACAACTGTCAGGGACCAAGAAGTTCTCATTCTGAGGACATTCTGACCTTTACAATAAGCAGCAGCGCCCCTCCCCCACTCCTGGCTGATAATTCTGACAGTATGGCGCCTTCTCTTCCGGGACTTCACCTTCCCGCCAGCGCGAACTTGCACCCTATCAGGAGCCCAATAGAAGAACCACAGCCAACCAGCCTGCACCTCGTCATACCCCTCTTTCCCTCAGCATAAATACCCGTGAGAACAATAAAAATTTGCAGCTTGATCAGAATTCCTGTCTTGCTGTCACTCCCTGTGTCTCTTGTCCCTTCATTCCTTCTCTCTTAGGTTCGCCATCCTCCTTGATGTCCCGCGGGCCGGGACACACAACCACTCAAGCAGTATGGAGATTCCTAAGAAAACTTGGAATGGAACCACCTTTTGACCCAATTAACCTATTCCTTGGTTTATACTCAAAGGACTCAAAATCAGTATACTGCAGTGATGCAGCCACATCAATGTTTATACCGGTTCAAGTCACAATAGTTAAGCTATGAAACCATTCTTGGTGCCCTTCAACAGATAAATGAAAAAAGATACTGCAGTATATATACACAATGGAATATTACTCAGCCTAAATAAGAATGAAATTATGGCATTTGCTGGTAATGGATGGAACTAGAGAATATTATGCTAAGTGAAATAAACCAGTTCCAAAGAATCAAACACTAAATGTTTTCTCTGATATGTGGATGGTAATTCAGAGTAATGGGTGTGAAGAATAGAGTTATTTTGGACTAGACAAGAGGGGAAGTGAAGGGAGGAGAGGGAGTATGGGGATAGGAATGATAGTAGAATGAATTGGACATTATTACCTTATGTGCATGTATGATTACATGACCTGTGTAAGTCTACATCATGTACAGCAAGATGAATAATAAGTTACACTCCTTTATGTCTAATATGTCAAAATGCATTCTACTGGTGTGTATAACTAATTAGAACAACAAAAACCAAAAACCAAAACCACTAAACTTTTATAGTTCATGATTTGCTGTTAGGAGCTGGGTGATGCCCTATTATACTACAACATAATTATTGAACAACAGCATCCTTAGGAACAATTATGGAAAGGAAAATGCATATACATATGTGTGTGTGTATATATGCATTTATACACACATATCTATGTACAAGATTACATATGACATGTATTTTGTAGAAATTGGCTATTCACATAAATAGATAGGCAACTTCTGAAGCTATATCCATATCTTTACTCCTTAAAATAAGAAACATTTTTAAAAATTGATCTTGAAGCCATTAGATTTATTTTCCTACATTCCTCTTGACTCTTCTATCCTCTATCATTTTCCGAGACAGTAATTCTTACATGTTTAATTATGCCCATTGTTCTTACTGCCTTAGTTCTTTTTTTGTTTTGATTATCAAATTATCTTCAAGTTGTACTATGATCACTTCCAAATATCTACCTCCCTATAGTTTCCAACAAGGAAGCGAAACTGTGTCACTAACTATACTTTTTCTCCTACCAAAATACACTCCCATTTGTTGCTATAAAACCCCCTTCAAATCCCTTATATAGTACCTTTTGCACCCTCCCCTTGACTCTCTTCTGAAAAGATCCTTTCTTTGAAAAGATAATTCTAATATGAGATGCTTTTTCCTTCCAGGCTTTTATCACTAAACAATTCTAAAAGAAGATAAATTATCTGAAAAAATGTTTTCAATTATTTAAAATCTAATGTTTTCTCTTCAGAGAAACTTTAATCATTCTACTCCTGAAGACAGGAGGTATTTCATATGATGGATTTTTCTATCAAGAGTGTTCAATGTCATGAAATTTAGTACAAAAATAAAATTAGCTAGCTGTTGCCTATTCATTAATCAGAACCCAATTTATTTGTTGAGGAAGATGTAAGTTTTCTTATTTGTGATGGCTAAATATCTGATTGCATGAAGAACATTTAAATGAATGAATCTCCTAACCTCAACAGGAAATGAAATCTATATGAACCTTGCTTCTGTCATAGTTAACATTTATTGAGCTTTTTTCTATAATGCCACAATCCTGAAATATCTCTACCCTTCATCACTTTCTTCACTCTCATTATTTTTTCCCTTTTCTTATAGTAAAAGACAAAAGATTTTGATTTAGAAGGAAGATATTTCTATTTAAGGTAAGATAAATTTTTGAAAATAAGGACATAGCATGCTGGTAACATTTGTAGAATTCATTAAAAGCATTTAGTTGAATTGAAGTTGTCTTTGAAGTTTGTGTTTTAGTCAGTTTTTCACTGCTGTTACCAAAAGAACTGACAAGAACAATGTAAAGGAGAAAAAGTTTATTTTGGCTCACAATTTCATGGGTCTCAGTCCATGGATGGCCAACTCCATTGCTCTGGGCCCAAGATAAGGCAGAACATCATGGTGGAAGGATATGGAGGAGAGAAGCAACTCAGAACATAGCAATCAGGAAGCAGAGTAAAACTCTCCTCACCATGAACAAAATACAAACCCAAAGGCACACCCCCAGTGACCCGCCTCCTCCAGCCACACTCTACCTGCCTACAGTTACCACCAGTTAATCCATTCAAGTGGACTAAGGTGATGATTAGATTAAAGCTCTCATAACCTACTCATTTCACTTGGAATTTCTTGGATTGCCTCACACATGAGCTTTTGGAGGATACCTCATATGTATCTAAATCATAACAATTTCTGACTAGGAAAGTTAGACATTCAATGAGAGAGTATCCACAGCAACTTAGGGGCATACATTCATCTAGCTGGAAAGGATTTTATGGAACTGCTATTATATTGTTTTACAGATGAGATTCTGGAGGTTCAGGGCTAAGAGGTGATGCTCTTCTTATTACCCTGTACACCAGTTTCACCATCTACTGTTTTTCTGTTTTGTCCATCCACAAAGGGGAAAGGTCCCTTAATCACAAAGACTCTTCATCTCATGTTCTTCCATGCACAGAAGCCACTAAGTGAGGAAGAATTTCCAGAAATATACCCTAAGCAACTGTAGATAGATTATATATGTGAATCTATGTAGATTTAAAAATTTTGATTCTTACAGAAAAATAGATGAGAATTTAAATTTTACTAATTATTTTGGTTAAAAAATACTAAATTAGCAGTAGTTGGCTAGACGCCAGTATGTTCATTTTAATGAATGGTGATCAATAGGTTAACTAAATGTCTTGGGTTGAATTCCAGCTCTGGCATTTTATATCTGTGTGAATTTGAGCAAGCAAAACTTTCTAACTCAATTTTCCAGCTTTAAATGGACATAATAATATACCTTTATCTTTGTGTTGTTTTGAGCATGAAATAAGTCCATGCATATTGAAATCCTGCAACAGATTCCAAAGCACATTAAACCCTTAAAGATGTAAATTAGAAATAAATGAATGTCACATTGATATATTATCATTGTCATTTGTTCCTTATTATATCTGATCCTCCAGTGATCCTCATTCTGTTCTCTGTTTATCCCATTTTTCCTGAAGTTCCAGGGTAAGAATAGTAGTAACCTAATCCAACCTAATCCTGTGACTATCTTCTGGGTTGTATCTCTGCCTTCTATTTACCTTGCAGCTGTTTCTTCATCTTACAACCAGTTCCTAATATTTAGAATTCTCTGGCATGAACTCAGTTGCTGTCTATCTCGAGTGATGCATGTATCTCAAGTCAATTTATTTGTTGCCACAAATATCTAGCCCTTACAACTCTGTTAGATGTTCACATCTTAGTTACTGTTCAGGTACAGACATGAGAATTGTGTTGTCAAGGTATGTATGAGTATAATGTTACATGAATCTTACCTTTATACTATACCCATTTAGTACATATTTTCATATTTCAATAAATTTTAATATACATTAGGTAAACACTAATATTTATAAATGTAATTGTGTATTTAAATATTTGTGATATATGTCTAATGAAAAAGGCTAGAAGAAAGTACCTAAAATATTAACAGTGATTGTATATATATGATGGAATTTATATATTTTATTATCTTTATTATTATTATTATTATTATTATTATTATTATTTTGGTGGTGCTGGGGATCGAACCCAGGGCTTTTGTGCTTGTGAGGCAAGCACTCTACCAACTGAGCTATATCCCCAGCCCTATCTTTATTATTTATATTTGCATAAGTTATTCAGTGTTTCTTTAAAACGTTCCTAAGAACTATGTGTGACTTTTGTAATCAAGAAAAAACTATCTAAATGGGCTAATATATAATACTCACTATTTGGGAACTTTACCTAGAAATTGTAAGCATATTGAAAGATATTACATATTGTCTTTTAAAGAAAATTTAACCTTAATTCTAGTCCAAATAACGCTTAGCATACAAAGTAGTACCCTAATGCCTCCATCTAGAGATATCTTAGAGTTGGAAATTATTTTATTTAAAATGTTACAAATTGAGAAATTGAGTCTGGTTACTTCATTATAGTTTTTGCTTATTTTCACATTACCACAACTCATTTATGGTTCCTGTCACATCTGGTCCTCCAGCAATATGATACTTAATGGAAACCATGAGGTAATATCTTCGAATCTCCTACCATTCCTTCAGAAAAAAATACGATAATGATGACAACAGTGATGATAATATAAAAATAACACATATCTATTATCCATAATTACTTTTTCTTTTATTATTTTTTTGGTATCAGGGATAGAACCCAGGGGTGCTTAACCATGGAACTACATCCCCATCCCTTTCTTACATTTTATTTTGAGATAGGGTCTTGCTAAATTGCTTAGGGCCTCGCTAAGTTGCTGAGGCTGGCTTTGAACCCACAGTCGGTCTGCCTCAGCCTCCCCAGTTGCTAAGTGCCACTATGCCTGGCACTTTAATTTCTATTTATTGATTGTCAGTTACTACATTAGATATAGAATATCTCACTTTATTCTCATTACAACCCAACTGAATGCTACCATCATTTGATGGACCAGGAACATGTAGAACACAAATTAATTTGCAAAAGTTTCATAACTCATTAGGTGGCAGAATCTAGATTCAAAAGGATTCAACACAAAAAAATGCAACAATATATCTAAATACTTATCTAAATAAATACCATATTCTTTTAGGAGAAAATCTTAAGAAATGAGCAACCCACATGTCCTTAGGCAGAAATACCCATGCAGAGGCATGAATACAACACTAGATATGAGAGAGTTTGTTTTAACTATGAAAATGATCTGTGTAGTATAAAACTACTGATTACTTCTCTAATTACCTGAAGTCAAATCTGCCTCCATCTTCACATCCCCCACAGGCATGCCTTTAGCAATGATGCAACTCCAGCACTTCCGAAAGAAAGAGTCTTCAAGAAAGATTATAATGCTGTGTGTTGAGATCCCAGCCCTTTAAAATCTTTTCTCTCCCTAAATTAATGGCTGGTATTTGTCTATGAGAATGTGCTATTTGCTATAAATGAATTGATCAGAAAAGACAAGAGAAAGTAACCTACAGAGCAAAAATGTCATGAGGAAAATTAATTACTTTCCACAGCATAGGAAGGAACCTGAACACTTGAGGGTTGTCTCCCAATGTCCCCAGAGAATCCAGGCTGTAATAAGTGTGTCATCCTTTGATGGAGGAGAAACATGTACAACTGGAGAACCAGTTTATCTCTCTGGTTCATCAGCTCCACCACCAAAGAGAGGAAGAAAGATTGGGAGAGAGAGGGAGAAGAGGGGGGAGGGCACAAAAGGGATTAGATAAACTTTGTCTTCAGACCTGTTCTGAAAGCAGCTTGGAAATAATTTTAGAGGCACCATTATCACTGAAATGTAAGCAGTACAGATTTGTATGTTTAAAAGTATTCTTTGATTTTTTAATCTATTGAATGAATGCTCAGATAGTCTGAGAGTGGAACTTTTTCTTTCTAACAGGACATAAAATTAACTTTTCCTCCCCTTTTAAAGAATAGATGAAGAGACTCAAATATCAACAAATTGCTTTCTAAAAAGTTTGTCATTTTTACTTTCCTACAAATAGTATGAAATGCTTCCTGTCTCATTCAAGTTTAAATAATAATACCAATGCTAATCGATCTTCTTTTTCTTTTTTACCTTTTTAAACTGATATATGTTGGTGTACATTTATGAGGTCAGTGTGATAATGTGATACATGTATACCACCTGTGATAATCAAACCAGGGTAACTAGCAAGCCTTATCACTTCTTTTGTTGGAAGTTTCAAACTCTTCTGGTTTTTTTCATAGGCTATATAATAAATTATAGTGAACTATAGCCACCCTACTGTACTGAAGACCATTAAAACTAGTACCTGTTATCAATTTCCATCTACCTTCCCAATCCACTATCCTTCCTATTCTGTAATGATCGCCATTCTAGCCATTCTACTCTAATTCTATACAATCAACACTTTTAGTTTCTACATATGAGGGAAGACATTCATTCAGTACTTGTCTTTATGTGCTTGACTTATTTCACTTAGCATATTATTCCCCAGTTTTATCATCTTGCCACAAAATGATAAGGTTTTGATTTTCATGACTGAATAATATTCCATTGTGTGTTTGTAACACATTTTCTTTATCCATTCATCTGTCAATGGACCCTTCTGTTGATTCACTATAGTAAATAGTACTACAGGTTGTTGCTAACTTGATAGTTTAAAATGATACTTCATTTCTGTATTAATCTGCATTTACTTTTCTGCTACATTTTGCCACATTTTCATACATGTAGCATTCATATGTATCAATTCACAATCTCTTCTTTATAAATTCTTTATTTTCTCAGTCCATCAAAAGTGGGTTTTAACATTTTGTTCTGAGTCTTCATTTACTGTAATATTATCTCACTGCCTTATTACCAAGAGTAAATAAATTTATTTTTCAGCTTGGAGTTTTAATTTTTTATATACAAATAAATTTTAATGCATTGATATCAAATCTATTAATCTTCCTTTTTAGGATATAATGGATCATTTTTATGCTCAGAAAGGAATTCTCAATCATAGATGAAGCAAATATTTACTTTTTATCTGTTTATTTTTTTTCACATTTAGCACTTTAGTTCAATTGGAATTAATTTTTAATGCAAGAGAAATAGGCTCATACTAACTTCTTTCTACCCTATCTTTCTAATATACTGTATAGAATAAATTTTACAGGTTAATAATGATAATCATGAAACCGTAAATATAAAATGAGAAGTCACAGAAGAAACTCATGTACACTCAGTAGTACAGTCAGATATAATCCGAAGAAGGTCAACATGCAGCTTCCTAAAACTCTTCGAAAAGCACATTCATGATAAATGTCTAAGGTCTAGCTTTCTGTCTGTCACAGTCCAAATCCTGACTTGTCAACAGATCAAAAGTAGATTTTTCTTTTAGATATGATACATCTAAACCAGACTAACACAAGATTGATATACAAAGCCAGATGACAAAGAATTCATGTTATGTAACATAAGAATAATAACTTCACGGTGAGCATGCTCAGCCTCAGGATCATTGCATTCTGTATCTTTAAGGTAGTCTGCCACTTAACACAAATGATAGTGAAGATCCCTGGTGGGAGTGTGACTTGCTGAATTAGTTTGTAGAACTGTTTGATTTTTTTTTCCATTAGGTTATTGATGCTTTAAAAATTACACAATTGTATGGCTTGTTTATGGTGATTTTTGCACAACAATTTTATGCTAACTCAATAATTCAGGTCTCTAAGAGCAAGTTCTTATATTCCTGAGCTGCTAGAGATATGACTCACTCTAACACCAAAATGCTGATAACATTTCTGCTGTTTTTCTCATTTGCTTTAGTCTGTCTGCTTATTCTTGTACCAAATCCACTCTCTTGTAACCATGCTAATTTTAGAGTACCAGAGTTTTCAAATAAGAAGAAAATAACATTTTGAGACTATTAATAAAATTAAATTAACTAAATAAATATTAGAAGAACTGAGATCCTTAGCCTTTCCAGCCTTTTCATTCACAAACACAATTTATTTTTGTTGGTTAATGACTTTTACATTAATAAAATATTATCTGCATTCAGGCCCTATATAATATTCTAACATTTTTATATTTTACATAGGGATTATGGATGGAACATTTTTCCTTTGTGACTTAATAATGCTGGTATCCAGGAAAGATATTTATTGGAATATCTACTTGATATAGTCTATGTCCAGGCAATTTGTGAGTTTCTTGTTATTCTTTACCTTTACGTCCACCAAATCCAGTTTCTTCTAGATGCTTTTATTAATTGATAAAGATTTATAACCAAGTATCTAGGCACAGTGTGAAATTTGAAGATTCAGAGATACAGAGCTTATAACCAGTGCATGAGGGAACTTGTTCTAGTGAATGGGAAGGATGAAAAAAAAAAAAAAAAGTGAATGAGAAAGTGTTTCAGTCAATTTTTTTTTCCCCTCTGCTTTGACTGAAAGATCTGATCTGAACAACTGTAGAGGAGGAAAAGTTTATTTGGAGGCTCATAGTTTCAGAGGTCTCAGTTCATGGAGAGCAGGCTCCATTCCCCGGGGCTCAAGGTGAGGCAGAACATCATGGTGGAAGAGAATGGTAAAGGGAAGCAGCTCACAACATCAGGAAGCAGAGAGGGAGAGAGACCCCACTCTTCAGATACAAATATATACCCCATAGCCACACCCTCAATGAACCACTTCCTTCAGCCACACCCCACCTGCCTCCAGTTACCACTCATTAATTCCATTAGGGATTAATTTGCTGATTAGCCTACTGGCGATAGCCCAATTATTTCTCCTCCAAACCTTCTTGCACTGTCTCACACATGAGCTTTTGGGGGACACCTCACATCCAAATCATAACAGAAAGGTAACATTGAAAAGAGGAACACACTGTGAGCCTAGGGATTTGACACAATACCTGGTGGTGTTTCACACTGGCCTCCAGTCCCTCTGTTAATCTTCATTTGTATATTTCATTTTTATATATTCATATTTATTAGTATAAGAAGTACTACCCTTCCTAATTTTCAACAGATACTATATTAATTTAAAGAATTATCATTCCAAAAAACTACTTATCCCTATGCATCATTAGTTAGATATTTTTGAATTCTTGGACAAAGAATCTAAATGTAAATATGGAAAGATCCTATAAGAATGACAGATGTCCATTTGGAATATAGTGGAATAATTGCTTCCCTTCTGCCATCAACAAATGCAAGGATGATTGATCATTTGGGAATGAGGATATTAAAAACATATAGTATAAGGAAGTAAAACAAGTCCTGGGAAACCATAAGCAACAAACCTCAGAGAGTTGGTAGAGAGGATGTCACTGTAATCAAAGAAATACAAATTTTTTCCAAACAAAATAATACCAAAATTCATCACTTTAGGTGATGTTCACTTTTAAAATCTCAGCCCAGGAAAGTTTCAAATTTCCTTGCTCTTCTTGTCTGCAATCTCTCCTCTTCTATATTTATAAAGAAACATATTCTTAACTTAAAAATTCTTCCAGATAATTTACATTCAGATTTCTATTTTCGCATTTCTTTCTAGTCTTAGCTAAATTGAATATGATGCATACTTTGTATGGTAAGAGAGGACCACTATTTCTCTATTGCCCTATTGCTCCTTTATTTTAGCTACAAAGAATAATTGGAAATTCACAAATAATTTCAGTAAGATGTGGGTATTACAGTAACAGTGGCAAAATATAGTTGGTAGCTTCTTTGCTATGTTATTGGTGCTGCTGTGCTTCTAATTTGAAAAGAAAATTGAATAATATTGTTACTCTGGAAACTTTTTGATATATGACCAATATCTTTTTTAAAAAATTTCTGACATGAAAGGTAATCCTGGATATTTATTTGCCATTTTTTAAAATTTCCTTAATTTTCTTTTTAGTATCAAGGACTGAACCCTAGAGTGTATAACCACTGAGTCATATCCCTAGTCCTTTTTATTTTTTTATTTTGAGACAGGATCTTGCTCAATTGCTTAGGGATTCCCTAAATTGCTGAGAGTGGCTTTAAATTTGTGATCCTCCTGCCTTAACCTCCCAAGCTACTGGGGTTACAGGCGTGCACCACTGTGCCCAGCTTTCATTTTGCTTTTGAAGTTTCTAGAAATGTGAGTGTTTATACATGAACTGTACAAGAGAATATAAACCTTTGTTACATTATGCACAAGGTAGACTTTTGTAATTCATGAATTATTTTCAAACATTTCAAACCCTCCATACTGAAATCACAAACACACACCAAATGGGCCTTCAACTGAGTATTACATTTACAATATACAATGTACAATGTTAGCTCTACAAGTGTTTCCCATGATCAGTAACCTGGCATAGCATTAACTAATCCACAGAACAGTTTTTTGTTTGTTTGTTTGTTTGTTTGTTTTTAAGAATTACATCTCTGTGCTACACTATGAAAAATCCATATGCTAAATCAACAAGCAACATAGGAACTCAAAGAACTGTTAAGGGACATGTGATATAGGAGAATGATTCTTCATCTAGAAATCAAAGGATGTTGGTTCCAATCACATGTTCACAGTTGGTTTTCCTGTGTGACAATAGGAAAATCAGTTTTGATTTTAAAAGTCTTGCTCTACAGGATAAAATGATTGGACTAAAAAACCAATGCAGAAATATTTTGATATTGTCACATAACCATGTTCAATGACTGTTGGATGTTGTAGATCAAGAATCATAGCGGTGATGCCTGTACCATGTTGAATGATCATATACATGGGTTAAGTATAAGAATCTGAGTTTGAATAAATAAAACTTTGAGATTGTTTAACAAAATTATTTTAGCTCTTCTACTTTCATTTTATCTTCTATAATTATGTGATCCCATAATGTGAATTATGATTAATTTACAAATAATACACAATACGCTATGCTACGTCACTACAGTGGGTACATAACCTCTAAATAGATTTCCTCAAGCTGAGGTGAACGTAATCAAAGACTGAAGTCTGAATGCATATTATTTTCTTGCATATAGAAATTGCCTTCTAAGAAAATAGCTTGGTTCCTTTGAGGCAAATTTTGTAACATCTAGGAAGAAGTAAGGGGAAGTTTTATTATTGTAGAGACCGAATTTTGCTGACTGGGACTCTGCCACAGTACCTCCTGATTCAGAAGAGAAAAAGCTCTTTATAACTGGGCTCTGCTCAAGTAATCGCCTTCATTAGCACGATTTTCATCTGACCCTGAATTGACCCTGGAGCTCTAATTACTTTAAGTTTAAGTATAATTGTGAACATACGGTAAATGAAGAATACATGAACCTGAGTGAATTTACAAAGTCAGCTCTGTAAAAACAGATTCTTAGAGGTCAAACTAAACTAATATGTAAATCCATAATGATTTTCACCTCCAGAAATAGAGGTTATTCTTTCTCTTAAAATAATTACTATCATTCTGGCTTCATAAGTATGCATTGTTATTGCTTTGTAAGACAAGCTGATTTCAAATCTTACTTTTGCCTCTATTTTATAATCCTTATCATAGTATTTTTATGTTGATCTATTCTCATTTTTAAAATGTTCCTATTTTTGTAACACAGGCACAATTGACCTTGTCAAGAACAATCCTGTTTTTATATAAAATTTCAAGTTGGAGAAGGCTTGTATAAAAAGGAAAATGCTGTGAGCAACACATGCTGTTCAGTTTGCATACTATTACATCAGCATCTCTAAATGTTCTTCTTTACCCCAATAAGTACCCATCTTATGTTTGCTCTTTAAGAACTGCTGTCTGTTTCTTTAAAAGTTCAAGTTGCTGACTATTCATCTGCAGAGCAGAATTCAAGTAAATACTGTAAAGGAATAAAGACTTTGCAATAAACTTAATATGATTATGCAATGTAATCCAAAATTATTTTAAAAGCTAAGGACTGGACACGAACATAGAAGTTGACTGAGGAGGCCTATATCAATGATGATTATTGTCATTTTATCTTTTAATGTAAAATGTATTTACAGAAGTATCACATGTATTTTCTCTCCATTACTATTTAATATTAATAAGGGTTGGCTATGATTAATGTATTTTCTCTGACTGGCACCTTTGTTGTGAATAAGTCCACAAGATTATCTCGTACTTCAAAGAAATAGGCTAATTCCCTAATAGTCTTTGTATTATCTGATGTATATATAGGAAAACCATTATAGTGGCTTACAACCAATTATAGTCTGTTTTGATATAAAAAATAAAGACCATGTAAGGAGTGATGATAAAAAAGCAATTATAAGAGATTCAAGGTTAGTTTTTGATGAAATTAATTGAAAGTAAAGAAAGTACTTGATTTAGATCAGGCAAATAGAATCTTCTTGGCTCAAAGCTCAACCTTGTCATATTTGATATTAAAACATTAAAGGAAATGATTAAAATCTCCAAACACATTTGCCAACAATCTAATCATTTTATATGTTAACAAAACCATGGCCTCAATTTTCTCCCAGACATGAAGTCCAAATGCTTTACTAACTTTTCCATTCTCTAGCAAAGCACCTGACAACAAATTAAGATAAGGTAGACTAGGCCAAAATAAAATTAAATGGCATATGCAGTTTTGAGATGGAGGAAATATTTTTTAAAATGATCAGCTACCTCGCATGGGCTGAAAACAGAGTGGGGTGGCAGGTGGCTTGTTGACTCAATTGATGAATGATTGATGCAAAGACATGTGTGAATGACCCAGCTCACTTGGCTAATGAGGATGATCCTTCAGGAAAGGCCAACATGATCAACCTCAATGTTACTATGAAGCCTAGCACCAAGGCAAAAACATAGGCATGATATGAATTGTGGTGTTACACACTTTGCTCAAATTCTCACTTTGTTTATTGAATAAAGTAATTTCTTTATATCTGAGTTCATTTTACCTAATAGTTTAGCCTTAGATATTCATGATTCCTGTCAAATAACTGTGCTGTTCCTCTGTGATCCTCACAATGAACATTCCTATAAAACATCCTGTTACTCAGATGTACACATCATAGAAATAAAAAGGAACAAAAGTCATTTCTGCTACCTAAAAGGCTACTGCACAAGGATATTCTTAATAACAAAGACCAGGGATCCCACAAGCTTTAAGGCATACAATATCCATACTTTATTCAGTCTAACAAAAGATATTATATTGGGTATTTAGAATTCTCTTGCAAGATTAAAAAAAGAATGTTTCTCTATAAACATAGCCTTTCAAATTTTATCCTAAATAGATATTTGCATGCAGTGGTCACTCAAATTAAACTATAATTTCTGTTTTCCTCAAAATTTTTATTATGAATTCTTCCTATAATTCATTCTTATTTCCAAAAATATGCAAAGTAAGGATATTTCATATAAAGTAATAATTATTTTCTGCTTCAGGTAAAACTAACCTCTTTCGTCTTTCTGAATGTAAAATATCTGGTCATTACTCTTTATGATATACTCCCAAATTCTTTCATTTAGTGAATGTTACTAAGTTCCACTTTAGTCCTATATTTATTGTGTCTATAAATAAATATTTGAACAAAGGAATTTTTATTTAAATCATTTTTTCTTTCTTCTAAATTGCGTACTTTTTTACCTATAGTGTTCTACAATTATGGTATTTATTTGCCAATTTGTTTTCCTATTGGATTCATTGCATATTGGTCTGCTCATTGATTTAACAGTTGGATAAAAATTAGGAGAACTGTAAGAAGGCAGCCTAATAATTTATTGCAATTCTATATTCCTTCAACTCTGAAGTTGCTTCAGTTTAAGAAATCATAGAAAACTTGGTATATAAAAATTATCTCAGGAACTTCTATTTTGCAGTCTTTTAGTTGTTGAAAAATTTCAAATACTGAATTCTAAATATGATTTTATGTCCACTAACATTCATAAGTATCTAAAAAACATCTCAGGTTGTCCCAGAACATTATCTACACACTTACTTACCAGAACTTACCAGTTCTGTTGATTGTACATTACATTATTACTGACAAAGTTGTTAATATTTACTTGCAATAGATATCCCTGTAAATAAAAAGAACCCAGAAAGACTAAAAAAAATAATAATAACAACAGGAAAATATATATCAAAATTTATCAAGGTTTCAAGATGGCGGACTAGAGGGTGGCTGCATTTCACGCTGCTCCAGGACTCAGGATTCAAAAGAGGAGATATTGAGAAACTTAGGACCAACTCAAAGCTGCCGGGTGAGTCTCTCCCGTTGGGGAGGCATCCCGGATGGGGTGGTAGCCCCGGAACGCAGGGAACTTTGTGAAGTAGAGTTGCTCGGCGAGACGCCCCTCCCCCTGCTGGAGCGGTAAACACGGACAACTGGGATCATCGTAGAGGAGGCGGCTCAGCCCAGCGCTTGGGCTCGGAGCAACCACTGGGGCTCCGGGCGGCTACCTGAGGAGGAGCTGCGTAGTGAGCTCTTTGGACTCAGAGCAACTGCTCCTGAACACCGGGGGGCTGACTGGAGGAGGAGGAGGAGCGTGGCGGGTCGCTTGGACTTGGAGTGACTGCATCAGAGCTCTGGGTGGCTGCTCAGAGGAGGCAAGTGGTGAGTTGTTCGGACTCAAAGGGACCACTCCTGAACACCCCGGAGGCTTCCTGGAGGAGGAGGAGGAACGGGACAGGTCACTTGGACTCGGAGTGACTGCTCAGGGCTACAGGCGGTTGGCAGGAGGAGGAGGCGCGCAGTGAGTTGCTTGGACTCCTAGTGACCGCACCAGAACACCGGGTGGCTGTCTGGAGGAAGAGGTGTGCGGTGGGTTGCTGGGACTTGGAGCAACTGTATGGGGCTCCAAGTGGCTGCTCAGAGGAGGGGCCACAAAGCCAGGCGATTAGGTGCAGAGCAGGGTCCCAGGACCTAGGAGGCTTCTTGGTGGAAAAGCCACACAGAGACACACTTAGGGGCGGAGCAAAGATTCCAGGACTGTGGGCAGATTCTCTAAGGAGAGGCAGCCTAAGGAGACTCCTCTGCAAAGGGTGAGGCTCCCAGGGTCAGGAGGTAGGTCCGGGCCCCTGGGAATGTTGCAGAGGAAGGCAGCTCAGCCCAGGCAGTAGTTGTAGATTGAGGGGAACCTCTAGGTGGGGAACTGACCAGCGAGACCTCCCCACCGGGTGAGGTTTTCCCACAAGGACGGTAAAACCAGAGACACAGGCCCAAACAGGCGTTGCCTCAGCCCGCAGCCTAGTTCCCCTTTGGATGACCATTGGTCAACAAGTGGAGGCACCTCTGCCCACTAGCAGGGAATATACCCCACTTGAAGGCCACCACCCCTAGAGAGGCAGCTTCCCTGTGGAGCACCGCATTATCAACTTCCTCCAAGACTTCAGGCTACTGAAGGCTAAGAGGGGATATACTAGAAATCTTCAGGGACATAATAAGTCAGTAGAGGAAATCTACAATATCTTAGTGGTCCACTGATACCTGAACAATATGAGAAAACAAGGGAAGAAAGTGTCCCAAACAAATCTAGATGTTACATCAATAAAATCCAATGACAGCATGGCAGACGAAATGACAGAAAGGGAGTTCAGAATGTACATAATTAAAATGATCAGGGAAGCAAACGATGAGATGAAAGAACAAATGCAGGCATTGAATGATGAGATGAAAGAGCAAATGCAGGCATTGAATGATCACACCAATCAACAGTTAAAAGAGCAAATACAGGAAGCAAAAGATCATTTCAATAGAGTTAGAGGTATTGAAAAAAAACCAAACAGAAATCCTTGAAATGAAGGAAACAATAAACCAAATTAAGAACTCCATAGAAAGCATAACCAATAGGATAGAACACCTGGAAGACAGAACCTCAGATATGGAGGACAAAATATTTAACCTTGAAAACAAAGTTGATCAAACAGAGAAGATGGTAAGAAATCATGAAAAGAATCTCCAAGAACTGAGGGATATCATGAAAAGGCCAAATTTAAGAATTACTGGGATTGAGGAAGGCTTAGAGAAACAAACCAAAGGACTGAGCCATCTATTCAATGAAATAATATCAGAAAATTTCCCAAATCTGAAGAATGAAATGGAAAATCAAGTTCAAGAGGCTTATAGGACTCCAAATACACAAAATTACAACAGACCCACACCAAGGCACATTATAATGAAATACCTAACATACAAAATAAAGACAGAATTTTAAAGGCAGTGAGAGAAAAGAGCCAAATTACATTCAGGGGGAAACCAATACGGATATTAGCAGATTTTTCAACACAGACTCTAAAAGCTAGAAGGGCCTGGAACAACATTTTTCAAGCTCTGAAAGAAAATGGATGCCAACCAAGAATCTTATACCCAGCAGAAGGGATAAAGAAGGACATTACATACTGCTTAAGGGAAGCATAAATCAGCAAGATATAACAATCATAAATATCTATGCCCCAAACAGTGGCTCATCCGTGTATGTCAAACAAATCCTTCTCAATTTCAGAAACCAAATAGACCATAACACAATAATACTAATGATTTTAACACACCTCTCTCACCACTGGACAGATCTTCCAAACAAAAATTGAACAAAGAAACCATAGATCTCAATAACACAATCAATAATTTAGACTTAACAGACATTTATAGAATATACCATCCAACCAAGAGTGAATACACTTTCTTCTCAGCAGCACACGGATCCTTCTCTAAAATAGACCATATATTGTGCCACAAAGCTAATGTTAGCAAATACAAGAAGATAGAGACACTACCTTGTATTCTATCAGATCATAATGGATTGAAGTTAGAAATAAATGAAAGAGTAAAAAACAGAAACTACTACACCTGGAGATTAAACAATATGCTATTATATGATGAATGGATAACAGAAGATATTAGGAAGGAAATTAAAAAATTCTTAGAGGTAAATGAGAACAAAGAATCATCATATCAAAATCTCTGAGACACTATGAAAGCAGTACTTAGAGGAAAATTTATTTCATGGAGCACATTCAATAAAAGAAGTAAAACTCAACAAATAAACGACCTAACACTACAGCTCAAAGTCCTAGAAAAAGAAGAACAGACCAACACCAAAAGTAGTAGAAGACAGGAAATAGTTAAACTGAGAGCTGAAATCAACGAAATTGAAACAAAAGAAACAATACAAAAAATTGACAAAATAAATAATTGGTTCTTCGAAAAAATAAACAAAATTGATAACCCTTTAGCCACACTAACAAAGAGAAGACGAGAGAAAACCCAAATCACTAAAATTTGGAATGAACAAGGAAATATCACAACAGACACAATTGAAATACAAAACATAATTAGAAGCTATTTTGAAAATCTATTCTCCAACAAAATAGAAAATTTTGAAGACATCAACAGGTTTCTAGAGACATATGAATTGCCTAAACTGAACACGGAGTACATACACAATTTAAATAGACGATTTCAAGTAATGAAATAGAAGAAGTCATCAAAAGCCTACCAACAAAGAAAAGTCTGGGACTAGATGGGTTCTCAGCCGAGTTCTACAAAACCTTTAAAGAAGAGCTCATTCCAATACTTCTCAAAGTATTCCATAAAATAGAAGAGGAGGGAACCCTCCCAAACTCATTCTATGAAGCCAATATTACCCTGATACCTAAACCAGACAGAGACACATCAAGGACAGAAAATTTCAGACCAATATCCTTAATGAATATCGACGCAAAAATTCCAAACAAAATTTTAGCAAATCGCATACAAAAACATATTAAAAAGATAGTGCACCATGATCAAATGGGTTTCATCCCAGGGATGCAAGGTTGGTTCAACATCAGGAAATCAATAAATGTCATTCACCATATCAATAGACTTAAAGTCAAGAACGACATGATTATTTCAATAGATGCAGAAAAAGCATTTGATAAAATACAGCACCCCTTCATGCTCAAAACACTAGAAAAAATAGGGATAGTGGAAACATTCCTTAACATTGTAAAGGCCATGTATGCTAAGCCCATGGCTAATATCATTCTAAATGGTGAAAAACTGAAAGCATTCCCCCTAAAAACTGGAACAAGGCAGGGATGCCCTCTTTCACCACTTCTATTCAATATCGTCCTTGAAACTCTAGCCAGAGCAATTAGACAGAACAAAGAAATTAAAGGGATACGAATAGGAAAAGACGAACTCAAACTATCCCTATTTGCTTATGACATGAATATATATTTAGAGGAACCCAGAAATTCCACAGGAAAACTTTAAGAACTCATAAGTGAATTCAGTAAAGCAGCAGGTTACAAGATCAATGCTCATAAATCCAATGCATTTTTATACATAAGTGATGAATCTTCAGAAAGAGAAATTAGGAGAACTACCCCATTCACAATAGCATCGAAAAAAATAAAGTATTTGGGAATCAATCTCATAAAAGAGGTGAAAGACCTCTACAATGAGAACTACAGAACACTAAAGAAAGAAATTAAAGAAAACCTTAGAAGATGGAAAGATCTCCCATTTTCTTGGATAGGAAGAATTAATATTGTCAAAATGGCCATACTACCAAAAGTGTTATACAGATTCAATGCAATTCCAATTAAAATCCCAATAATGTACCTTACAGAAATAGAGCAAGCAATCATGAAATTCATCTGGAAGAATAAGAAACCCAGAATAGCTAAAGCAATCCTTAGCAGAAAGAGTGAAGCAGGGGGTATCGCAATACTAGATCTTCAACTCTACTACAAAGCAATAGTAACAAAAACGGCATGGTATTGGTACCAAAATAGAAAGGTAGATCAATGGTACAGAATAGAGGACACAGACACAAACCCAAATAAATTCAATTTTCTCATACTAGACAAAGGGGCCAAAAATATGCAATGGAGAAAAGATAGCCTCTTCAACAAATGGTGCTGGGAGAATTGGAAATCCATATGCAACAGAATGAAACTAAACCCATATCTCTCACCATGCACGAAACTAAACTCAAAATGGATTAAGGACCTTGGAATCAGACCAGAGACCTTGCAGATTATAGAAGAAAAAGTAGGTCCAGATCTTCAACTTGTCAGCTTAGGACCAGACTTCCTCAACAGAACTCCCA
This sequence comes from Sciurus carolinensis, assembly GCF_902686445.1. Classification (NCBI taxonomy): domain Eukaryota; kingdom Metazoa; phylum Chordata; class Mammalia; order Rodentia; family Sciuridae; genus Sciurus; species Sciurus carolinensis. Next base: position 147,597,315 of record NC_062214.1, on the reverse strand, counting down.
TAGCACAAGAAATAAAAGCAAGAATCAATAACTAGGATAGATTCAAACTAAAAAGCTTTCTCTCAGCAAAGGAAACTATCAGGAATGCGAAGAAAGAGTCTACAGAGTGGGAGAAAATCTTTGCCAATCATACTTCAGATAGAGCACTAATCTCCAGAATCTATAAAGAACTCAAAAAACTCTACACCAAGAATGCAAATAATCCAATTGACAAATGGGCTAAGGAAATGAATAGACACTTCATAGAAGATCTACAAGCAATCAACAAACATATGGAAAAATGTTCAACATCTCTAGTAATAAGAGAAATGCAAATCAAAACCACCCTAAGATTCCATCTCACTCCAATTAGAATGGCGATTATCAAGATTACAAGCAACAACAGGTGTTGGCGAGGATGTGGGGAGAAAGGTACACTCATACATTGCTGGTGGGGCTGCAAATTAGTGCAGCCACTCTGGAAAGCAGTGTGGAGACTCCTTAGAAAACTTGGAACGGAACCACCATTTGACCCAGCTATCCCATTCCTTGGCCTATACCCAAAGGACTTAAAATCAGCATACTACAGAGATACAGCCACATCAATGTTCATAGCTGCTCAATTCACAATAGCCAGATTGTGGAACCAACCTAGATGTCCTTCAATTGATGAATGGATAAAGAAACTGTGGTATATATATACAATGGAATATTACTCAACCATAAAGAATAATAAAATTATGGCATTTGCAGGCAAATGGATGAAATTGGAGAATATCATGCTAAGTGAGATAAGCCAATCTCAAAAAACCAAAGGACAAATGATATCACTAATAAGTGGATGATGACACATAATGGGAGGTGGGAGGGGTTAGTGTTCAGGTTAGAGTTAGGGTTAGGGAGGGGGGGCAAGAATGGAGGAAGGAAGGACTGTATAGAGTGTAAAGAGGGGTGGGAGTGGTGGGGGGAAGGGAAAAAATAACAGAATGAATCAAACAACATTACCCTATGTAAATTTATGATTACACAAATGGTATGCCTTTACACCATGTACAGAGAAACAACATGTATCCCATTTGTTTACAATAAAAAACTTTTTTTTATCAAGTATAGTGACATTAGTATCACTCAAAATAACAGGAAAAAATCTTGTCAAACACTAGATTACATTTAAGCATATAGAACTAAAATATCACAATAGAAATTTAGAAAATTAATACCAATGAATTTTATATATTTAAATGGAGAATAGAACAAATTAAAATGAAATTCAGAAAAAGCAAATAATACTAATAAAAGCATATAAAATGGATTGACTCCAAACCAAAGATGAATTTTTAATAGATATTTATTGAAAAAAAACAAATTACCCATATAGGTAGAATTAATAATTACAGGAAGTAAAAAGACAAGAAGTATAGATATATTAAATTTTCAGTGAAAAAGAAAATATTACTGGGATTTAACAGAAATTGAAACACATGTAAAACAGTATCCAGAACAATTGCATGCCACCAAATTTAAAAACTTAAATATAATTGATAGTTTTAAATGAAACTATTGATTATTAACTTTGACTCACAAAGTAATAGTAAACAAAATATACTCAATAAATAAACTGAATTTGTGGTAACAAATCTCATGAAAGGTACTGGGAAGACTTTTATTGATATCTCTTACCATAAGGCACAGTTAGTTCATCTTGTACACAAAATATTGCACACATCAAAAAGGTACCAAACCTACATTCAAAGAGTAGTGTAAATTTATGTCAAAATCAGAAAAAAAGACAGAGAATTCCCAAAACCTTTTTATTTGTATTTAAATACAAATAGTAATCAAAATGTTTGCAGAAAAATATCAAGCAGAGTACCAGAAATTATATATCAGAACAAAGAAAAAATCCCTTCACAAGAGCCATTCACTATCACAACAATCTATCACTGTATTTCATCCCATAAACAGAAAAATCATTCTACAAAATCCAACGCCTCTAAATTTAAAAAATAAATAAAAACAAAAACAAAATATAAATCATAGCAAATTAGGGATACATAAGATCTTTTCTATGGAAAAACTGCAGCAAATATTTTTGGTTTACTTTATATATTTATAATTTCTATCTGGATTAGAGTACTTGAAGATTGGTGTAATTTATTGTTTTTATAATCGTGATATTGCATTCTTTCAACTCATTTCTTCTACCTCATTAAGTTCTTCTTTTATCTTTATTATGTATTCCATTATGTACTTTAGTTGTTAGTATAATTCATTTTACATATTTTTAGTGCTTAACTGCTTTAAGGCTATGAATTTCCTGCTTGCTTTATATCTAAGTATCAAATTTAATGTGTAATATTTTAATTATTATGCTGGCATAGGATTATTATTTCTAGGGATATTAGTGGACTGATCCTCACAAAAAGCTATTTAAATGGAAAAAATTCTGCAATGGCATCTTATATAGCCATAAAGAACAAAATTCTGTCATTTGCAGAAAAAAAGAATGGAACTGGAGAAAATTATGTTAAGTGAAAGGCACAGAAAAACAAGTGCCATGTGTTTTTTCTCATATGTGGAAGATTTAAAAAGGCAACAAAGTAAAATAGTTAAGAAACAGGAAAGGGTATTGGAGGATGTAAAATGGGTAACTGGGTTTGATCAGTGCACACTGCAAGCATATATGGAATTATCACACTGAAAGCCATTAATAGATATAATTAATATGTGTTAAATAAAAAATTAAAAATTAAATAGCATAAATTAAAAAGGTGTAATATTGGTTCAAATTCAGAGGCATAAATACATAGAATGTGGTCAGAAAGGCATTCATGAGCATATACGTGAATTTGGCATTTGATTTTTATTTGGAGAAGAGTGGATTATTTAATAATGTTTTGGATCTTTGATCATGCATTTGGGAAAAAGAAAAGTTAAATCTCTGTCCAAAGCTTTACATAACAGCAAATTTCTTATGAATTAAAGATCTATATGTAGGAAGGTATAAATATGCTAGAAGAAAACATAAAGGTTTTATTTTATTTTTTAATCTTGAGGTGTTGCAGTGTTTTATTTAAAAATGCATGCATGTATATGTATATGCTTGGATGTATGTACATACACTTAAAACTACATGTACATTTAAAACTAAATGCATGCCATCTTAATGTGAAGGACACATACAGAAAATAAAAAGGCTAGTGAAAGACTGCAGTAAAAATTTTGAAATGGGCAACCACAGAAATAATTCATGTTCAGAACTGAGAGAACTTTAAGCAATGAATTAAAAAGAATGAACACCTCTATTAAAACAGGAAAATGATCTAGTAAAATCCACTTTTAAAAAGATGCCTCTTCATAAATTTTTGAACATGTACATGCATATATGTGTGTGTACATACATATGTTTGTGTATATATATTACATATATATATTACATATACATATATAATATAAGAATTTAGTATTCCTGGCAACAGTTAGGAAAATTAGATAAATGCCTGTGTCTAGTGGAATTAATTAGAAAAAATGAAAAAGAATGAGGCTTATCCACATTAAAATATTTCAAAGAAATATGTTTGTTTTTGTGCCTGTGTACGTGATAACGAGAGAAAACCAAAGAATGACTATCTCTAAGCTGTACATTGATGTGGACAATGGAGAATGTCTGTATTTATGTATTTTATTGTGCATAAAATTTAGTGTTTGATATTTTTCCAGACATAAAATTTTAATTAAAAATAAAGTATTAATGTTAAAATACTAGTACCAGTACAGTTTGAATTCAATTTTTTATTTATCTTACCTTTCATGTCTAATTGATGCTGTGGGTTTACAATGTTTTTCCAGATGAACATCTACATTTCTAAGTTAAAATTTCTAGGTCATATATTAAAGGACCAGGGATACATTTAAAAATCATTTATATATTTAAGGAGAGGGTCATCTATTTTTGGATCATATGCAGAGTCTTGTAGGAAGTTCTTTTCTGTGACTTTGTTTTTCCTCTTATTGCTGTGTTGTTAGTACACTGCATAAAATTATACAATTTAGGAGAATATGATCATTGATACTATGAGATTGTGGAATGAGTATTTTGAGTAACTATGGAGAAAAGTTTTAGGTAGAACTTTTACTTTTCAGGGGGATGCTGAAATTTAAAAAAATATACAAAATAAATATATGTGTATATATATATGCATATATATTTAAAAAATAAATACCTCACTGTATATTTAACTTAGATTAATAGAACCTAATTCTAATTAAGTATAAAATTATTGTTAAACTAATTTTGATAAGATATATAAAATTAAACATGCTGCTGTGCAATTGGCTGACCACACAAATAAGCAAATTTCAATAAATTGAAAGATTTTATATAGCTGATTATTAAACTAAATTTAGATTAGCTGATACCATGGTTGATATGCAGTACATGTTTAACAATTTTCTATTTAAAAATAAACATAAGGACTAGTATTTACTAAGTGCTCATTCTGTGGCAGGAATTATGGCAAGTATGATCCATGTGTTATTTTATTGTCTCATCACAATAACCCTAGAAATTGACTATATGGATCAATGATCCCTGACAAGGCTACCATCTAGTGGTGATTAATTCAAATTTTAAATGGTTACCTCGGAATTGTTAGTCTTCCCCAGGGAAGAAATCTAGGGAATTGTTACAGTGACAAAATTGATATGGCTGAATTCTTGATTTAAAATTAGCATAAAATTCTAAATTAGTGATGTTGTAGCACATTCAAATGTGCCCTGTTCTGGGAGGTTGCATTAATCAATATGAATACTTCTAAAATGGTACTTAATTTTCTAAATAATGAGGAAAATAACTGACAATGTTGCTTACTTTTTCTGAAAGAATGTTATTTTTATTAAAGTTTTATGTCCTTATCAAATGGATTAAAACTGTTCAATTCACTGGTCATTATATTAAAGAAGATTGAATAATTTCTTTTTTATAGATGGGTGGAATTTGGAGGAGGAAAAAAATCTAAAGTACCAACTGGGACAAATGAGTAGAGGAAGAAGTTGAAACTATCTATATACATGGAATACTATCAGTGTTTTCTAACCATGCTTCTTGAGTGCAAACTTGAGGGTGTTTGAAATTTTGAACAGTACATCATATAGCAGCTTTTTAAAATGGTTTCCATAGCACAGTCTATGTCCCACCCAAAACCTCCATGCACTTGGAATTGAGCAAAAGATCTCCTGAGACTTCACAGTCAATTACAAAGTATTCTGAAGGGTGCCTTTATGCTGGCTTTCTCAATTAATTACAGCAAGTGTCACCATGGACAGCTTGCAGCAACTAATTGGATTTGACAGGTTAACTTGCAAGGGCTTTTTACTGAATGCACTAGGGAGTTAGGGCAGGCAAAAGGACTGCTCAACACCGAAAACGGAAAACTCAAGTGAAATAAAAAAGTAGCAGAGTCATCAGTAGACAGTTTGTAAATACTTATCTCCAAAAGGAAGAAAATAAAACAAAACAAAACAAACAGATAACATCAGTGAGATGCCAATTCATTATTTTCATATTCTATTAAGTTGTCCAATTTGGTTCTATTTTAGAGTTTCTGTACTAAGATTTTATAATTTTCAGGACTCTTGTGAATTATTTGAATAGCTACACAAAATTAAAATATACTGCTATTTCAAGCTTCCTGCTGGACACATCAAAACACCATGGGCACAAAGTTTTAGTTCAAAATTAATCCCATCTTTTCTCTTCTTCACAAGTTAAAATTACTTCCTTCCTCTGTACTCATATTATTTGTCAAAACACTAATACCAGAGTACTCAGTCTAACCCAAATACCACTTTTAACTTTTTCCTTTCCTTTCAGAAACCCTCAACTGACACCTATCAGTAATTCCCATTGCTTCTATTCTTTACCTATCTCTGAAATCTCTGTTCTGCCAACTCAATGCCATTTTTCTGATTCAGATTCTCATAACATTTGCTTGTTTAAGAATAGTGATTTTTGAAAACCTTGTATCTGCTATCCCTGTTTTCGTTTACTACTCCTCTATGTGCTCCTGTGCTTAATTTCATCCTTTATGTAGTTACAATGTAAGTTGTTTTATTTTCTAATACATAAATATGATTATAATATTTCTAGTTTAAGGAAATTGACTACTATTATATTAAATTTAATTTATTAAGTTGAAATTTGAATAGGCACATGTAGGCTAGTGGCTATTGTACTAAATAGCATAGCGCTAAGAGACCTCTAAAAATAAAAGATAAAATATAAAACCTGAGCTATAGTTCTAAGGAAACATGTTACCCAAAGTAAAGCAGAAAAATAGCAATATAGGAAAACAAATCTGAAGGAGATAAATAGGACACAATAAAATGAAAGAAACAATTCGTATGAATAACTACTTTGAAGGTAAGTGGGCTAAACTCTTCAATTAAATGGCAGAGATTTTGAGACAGCATTAAAAAATTTTTAGAACAAATTAATAATATATATAGTATTCACATCAGGAATAAATCTCAAAAGAATTTTTCTGGAAAAAGAAAGCCAAAACAAAGAATAGAGAATTTTGCAAGTCCATATATATGAAGTTCAAGAACAATAGGCCTAATCTTTTATTATAGAAAACAAAAAGTGGTTGCCTGTGGTAAGTAGAAAGGGTTTCTTGGGTAATGAAATATTTTATATCTTGACTATGATGGTGTTTATTTGAGTACATGTATGAATCAAAACTTATTACTTTAGGCATTTCACTCTATAGAAATTCTATCTTAATTAAAATATTTAAAAACTCTAACACTAAAAGAAAAATTATGAATTTTGATAAGCTATGAACATGTTCACACTTACTTGAAATAAAAGAAATACAAATGAAACAAAATAAATATTTTTATTTTTATGGAGATAAAGACAAATAAATAGTAATAAAAATAATAATATATGCTGAGGAAGACATAAATACCTCCCTTGTGGGTTACTAAATTTACATATTCTTCCTGAAAAACGTGTTCTCTGATTCTGTAATTAAACTTTAATAAATATAATATTCAGGTAGATTTTTTTACATTTGTGCATATCCTTCATGGTATTTTTTATAAATTTTAAACAACTGAAATCATCTAGTATAATAAATTCCATTGTTTTAATAAGTAAATAGCAAACTATTTGGAAACAGTCATTAAAGACTTTTGTTAAAAAATACTTTTCGTTATTATGGGAAGACAGTACTGAAACAACATAAAAAATAAAAATAGCTTCATAATTCAACAACTACAATCAGTATAATTAGTGTTTATTAAAAATGCACATTTTGATATGGAAAAATTTAAAAGAAACTACAGTAAATCATTCAAAATGTTTCTTAGATGACAGAAATATAGTGGATTTTATATAATTTTTTATTTACTTTTGGGTTTGGGTTTTTTTAACAAACTTTAAAAAAATATTTTATATTCATAAACTATTTTATTTCATTATGTTTTAAAAATTCTTTATTATCTCTTGAAAAGATTATTTTAAACACTAAAACACCATTTAGAAATTTGCCACTGACCATTTTCCAGACAACCTGCTGTGATAATATCTATGATAATATGTAGTAGCATTAGTGTTTCTTGGGAGTTAAATACACACACATGTACACACACATACACATCTCACTACTAATTTTTAATATAGTGGCTTAATTATAAATAAGAAATAAGAAAAATGTTTATTGTATACATTACCCCTTATCAAATATATAGGTTGCAAACCTTTTTTCTCATTCTGTACATTGCCTTTTCATTTTATTGATTGTTTACTTTGCTGTGCAGAGCTTTCTACTATAATGTAGTCCTACTTGTTTAGCCTAGCTTTAATATTCAACATATTACATTTAGCATGATGTTCCCTAGTTCTATCCCTTTACTATAAAGTGACATATTTTCTCTCTTCTTTACAACTGAGTAGAACTCTATCATGTGCATATATCACATTTGCTTTATTCTTTTTCTGTTGATGGGCACCTAGGCTGGTTTCATAATTTGGCTATTGTGAGTTGTGCTGCTACAAACATTTTGATGTTCTATATCACAATAGCATGCTGACTTTTTTTTTTCTTTTGGATAAATACCAAGGAGTGAGTTAGCTGGGTTATATGGTAACTTCATTTCTAGTTTTTTGAAGAGTATGATTTCCAGAATGGTTGTATTAATTTGTAGTCTCATTAACAATAAATAAGTATACCTTTTTTCCCACATCCTTCCCAGAATTTATTATTTATTTACATTCTAACTGGAGTGAGATGAACTTTCAATGTAGTTTTTGTTTCCATTTTCCTAATTACCTGGGATGTTGAAAAATTTTTTATTACATGTATTGGCCAATGCATTTCTTCTTTTGGCAATGACTATTTCGTTCTTTGCACATTTATTGAATGTGCTATTTTTGCTCTTTGGATGTTAAGCTTTTGGAGTACTTTATGCATTCTGGATATGTTAATCCCCTGTCAGAGTAACTGGTAAAGAATTTCTCCCATTCAGTACACTTTCTCTTCATACTCTTGTTTCTTTTGCTGTGCAGAAGCATTCTAATTTAATTCATCCTCGGTCTTATTTCTTGAGCTTTAGGAGGGTTGCTAAGGAAGTTGGTGCCTGCACCAGTGGGTTGGGAGTGTTGACTCTGTGCTTTCTTCTAGCAGTTGCAAAGTTTCTGTAAGAATTCCTAGGTCTTTGATCCATTTAGAGTTGAATTTTATGCAGGGTGAAAGATAGGGATCTAGTTGTATTCTTCTATATATAGATATTCATTTTCCCCAGAACTATTTGTTAAAAAGCTTATCTTTTCTCAAATGTTTGCTTTTGACACCTTTGTCAAGAATCAGATTATTGTTATCTGTGTGGATTGGTCTCTGTGTCTTCTCTTCTATTCCATTGATCTTCATATCTGTTTTGATGCCAATACCATATTGTTTTGGTCACTATAAATTGGTAGTATAATGAAATCAGGTATAGTGATGCTTTCAACTTTTTTCTTTCTTGCTCAGGATTTCTGTGGTTATGTTAGGTGTTTTATTTTTCCAAATGAATTTTAGGACTGTGTTTTTTCTAGTTCTGTGAAAAATGTCTTTGGTATTTTGATGGGGATTGTACTGGATCTGTATTACACTATTAGTATACAGTAATTTTGACAATATTAATTCTGCCTATTCAAGAACATGGGAGATTTTTCAATCTTCTAAGGTTTACAATTTCTTTCCACCAAGTTCTACAGTTTTAATTGTAGCAGTCTTTTACTTCCTTGGTTAGACTTATTCCCAAGCATTTTATTTATTTTGAGGTTATTGTAAATGGGATAGTTTTCCTAATTTCTTTCTCAGCAGGTTCATTATTGAAGTATATAGAAAGCTATTGATTTGTAAATGTTAATCTTGTAACCTGCTACTTTTCTGAATTTATCATCCCTAGAAGTTTTTAGGGTATTCTAGATATAGGATCATGTCATCAGCAAACAGAAATAATTTGACTTCTTTTTTCCAATTTGCATTCCTTTAATTTTTTTTTTGTCTGATTGTTCTGGCTGGAGGACATATAAAAGAAGGAATATTGGAATCTGCGACATCAAGGATGAATCTGAAGAACATTATTTTATTTTAAGCAAAATAAGCCAGAAACAGAGAAAAATACTGTATGATCTCACTTACATGTAGAATTCATAAAAGCAGAAAGTAGAACAGTGGTTGCCAGGAGATGAAAAGTGAGAGAAAAGGGAAAATGCTGGCTAGACTATGCATACTGTCTTTATTTTATAAGATCAATAAATTCTGGGATTTTGATGGATAGTGTGAGGACAGAGCTAATAATGATCTATTGCTAACTTGAAATTTGCTGAGAGTAGATCTCAAACATTCTCTTCATATACACATTTGCACACACCCAATTGAAGTGGTGATAGATGTTCTAATTTAACTGTGGTAATCATTTCACAGTATATCAAATTATCATCTTGTACACAATGAACATATACAATTTTTACTTTATAATTATATCTCAATAATAATTTTAAAGAAAATTAAATGCTTTTGTTGATCTCTAAAGCCATTCATATTCAATGGAGAATTTTCCTTCAATTTACTTGTAATTCAAATGTCTGTAGCATTAGATTGGCCTTTGTCATGAAAGCAGCATAGGTATTGTTGAAAACAAAATAATATATTTTCTTAATGTAGTTTTTAGGTTTGCATTTGAATTTGAAAAGAGTTATGCATGAGAATTTTCCTTCTACTCACAATAAGATTTCTACATAGAACCAAGAAAATATTTGACCATGAATTGGTCCTACCATCAGAGAATTAGTTACTTAGTATTCATAAACTTGACCTGACATTACTCTTTTCTGTAATTATGAGAACACTTTAAAAGAAATTGTCTGAATCATATACAGAAACAACGAAAATTTATTGACTTCAATGAAAATCAAATACATATGTTCTATAGAAGGAACTTAAAAAGATATATATTACTTATTTGTGAGAACTGTGACAGGAGAGTGTTTTAGGTGAAAAGGATTTAAGTACAGAAGTTGTGTGAACAAAGAACATTGTACCCTTGATGACCTTGTTGAAGATGTATTTTGAACACAGTGGTCTACAGCATCCGACAGAACTATTTACATTAAGACAGAATGAGTTTTAAATGCAAAATCTTAGTATTGACTGATTTTAAAAATATTTAAGTATACCTATAACTAAAAAATATTAATAAATGTTTTCAATATGAAAGTGTCCATTAATAAAAACATATGTGAACTTGAGTAGTGCTACAGTAACTAATTTAAAAGTGGAAAAGACAATCAATAAGAAATGATTTTATTTAATCCAGGTGAAAAAAAATTTCTACGGAATATATAATTTAATATTTAAAAGTAATAACCAAGTTAGTAAGGAAAAAAAAAAAATGGACCTCCTCAAGACCAGAAGTAAAGAACATTGAAGTGTGAGACTACCATGGAATCTCAGCCAACCGTAGCACTTCTCACGCAGCAGTAGAGACAAATATTGATACCTGAAAAAGTTCAGAAATTTGAACAAAGACATTCACATACAAACTGATGGATTTCAAAGGAAACCTGAAATTCACACATTAAGCCATAAATATTTAAACAAATTATTCACAGGGATGAAAATGCTTCAAGTAAAAAATGACATTTTAAAAACTCAATATTGTCTTCATAACTTAGTGCAGCACAAGTTAAACAAAATGGAAAAGTGACTAGAAATAAATTTACCAAGACTTACTCTGGTGGCCATAGAAGGAATAGATGAACTATTAGGATTATATATTATATATAATTAATATAGAATATATTAGTATAGATAAGAGATAAGCTATTAACAGAAAAATTATTACAGTAAGATATTTTTTCCAGAGGAAAAATAGTAAAAATTCTCTCTCTCTCTCTCTCTCTCTCTCTCTCTCTCTCTCTCTCTCTCTCACACACACACACACACACACACACAAGGTCCAAATGATTTTACAAATTTTCAAACACCAATTAGTTCTAATGTCACATAATTTTTTTTCCAGAATACTGAAACTGAATAAAAGTGTCAAATGTATATGAAATATATATATGCATATATATGTATATATTTCAGTGACACAAATACTTGATTACTTAAGAACAGAATAAAAACTAATTCATCTCACTTACAAATACCAGCATATATACAACACCAATAAATTGAAAAATTCACACTGTAAGACCATGGAAGATATTACTCTGGAAATGCAGCAGTGTAAGAATAACTCAGTATTAGAATATCCATTAATATTATTCATCGTATTGATTAAGGATAAACATATAAGATACTATGACTATTCTTGATTTTGTAAAAGTTAATAGAATAGGAATTTATGTGTCCATATATTCTATCTAAAACAATTAGAAAAGTTGTAAGCTTTCAAGACAAAGAAATTAAGAAAAAAGCATAACTATATTTCTATAATCACTGGTGCTATACTTGAAAAACACATATTTAATTGTGAAACTAACTCAAGGCTAATAATTTTCAAAGTAATAACCTTCATATACTCAAGCAAAAACAACTTTAGAAGATATGAATGAAGAAAAACCCCTTTCTGCATTGTAACACCCCATAAAAGAAAAAAAAATTGGTAGAAAATTAGCAAAAGAAAGTGTAAAATATATATTAAAAACACTTTTAAAACTCCCAACTGGTACAAAAACAATATCAAACAACAAAAAATACACCCTTTGGATGAAATACATTATCACATTGTGAGATTAGAAAACAGTTCACTTAGACACCTACTGAAGAGTTAGGAGTTGGTAAGACTACCCTTATTTCTCACATAAATTAGAGATTTAGTGGTCCCCAACATCACGATCAGGTTTGATAATTCACTAGAAGGACTCAGAGGATTCGATGAAACTTATTAGTATTCATGGATACCATTTCTTACAGTGAAAAGATACCTATTAAAATAAGATAAGGAGAGAGACACATAGGGGAGAGTCAAGGAAATTTCTAAATGCAGGGTGTGCAGTTTTCTCTGAGTGGAGTCATGGAAAACTTTAATTTTTCTGGAAACACTGTATTGCAATAGTATTAAGTACTGCCAAAAAGGGATAGTCACCTGAGTCTGCTGTCTAATAGACATAATGTTAGTCAGATAGGCTTGGTTGACACTACATATGACTGACTCAGTCTCTAGCGCCTCCACAGGTTGAGCTGAAACTTTGCCTCAAGTCACCTAGGCTAAATCACCTAGGATCTAAGGGCAAAGACCAGACTCTTTGAACAAGGTTGAATTCTTTACTACACAAACATATATGTAGTTACCCCTAAATTAATTTTTGTAAATTGATGTAATGTCAATAAAAATTTCAACTATTTTTCTGAAATTAGAAAAGTTGATATTGAATTTATATGGAAAATAAACATTCAAAAATGCTTGAAAAACAATGAAAAAGGAAAGAAATGAAAACTGATAACTTGACAAATAATGAAACATCTTCTATAGGTTTGTTCTCTGATAAAGTCATTAGTCACAATTGGGTTGAAATAAAAAAATTAATTAATTAAAAGTAAATTAAAAAGTCAACTTATTAGTCATTTTGGTCATATTTTAACTGGCTACCATATTCTCCAGTGCCAATGTTAATGATCTCAGAGAGTTCTACTACATTATACTGCCCGAGAGCCTCTATGTACCCCATTTTGCTTCATTAATAGAGGCATGAAATACAGTCAACATATAGATTGACCAATATATATGAACATTTAATATGTGATAAAAATGAAATCTCAAGTTAATGCTAGAAAATTAGATCCAAATCTTATACCAAAAATATCAAAATGAATTAAAACACACACACACACAAAAACACAAACACACGCAAAGGATGGTGAATTCATCTAAAAAGTTGAATGGAGGTAATGACTTACAGCTATTAAAAATAAAAATGCCTGTCTTGTTCCAGTTTTTAGAGGGAATGCTTTCAGTTATTCTTCATTAAGAATGATATTGGCTGTGGGCTTAGCATAGATAGCTTTTACATTGTTGAGGTATGTTCCTACTATCCCTTTTTTTTCTAGTGTTTTAAGCATGAAGGGGTGCTGTATTTTATCAAATGCTTTTTCAGTATCTATTGAAATAATTATATGATTCTTAACTTTAAGTCTATTGATGTGATGAATTACGTTTATTGATTTCTGAAAGTTGAACCAACCTTGTATCCCAGGGATGAACCGCATTTGATCATGGTGCACTATTTTCTTAATATGTTTTTGTATGTGATTTGATAGAATTTTGTTAAGGATTTTTGTATCTATGTTCATCAGGGATATTGGTCTGAAGTTTTCTTTCCTTGATGAGTCTCTTTCTGGTTTTGGTATCAGAGTAATACTAGCTTCACTAGAATGAGTTTGGAAGGTTTCCTTCCTTTTGTATTTCCTGGAATACTTTGAGGAGTATTGGTATTAGTTCTTCTTTAAAGGTCTTGTAGAATTCAGTTAAAAATTTATCTGGCCCTGGGCTTTTCTTTGTTGGTAGGCTTTTGATGACTTTTTCTATTTCAGTGCTTGAACTTGATCTGTTTAGATTGTATACATCTTCCTGATTCAGTTTGGCAGAATCATATGTCTTTAAAAATTTGTCAATGTCTTCGATATTTTCTATTTTGTTGGAGTATAGATTTTCAAAGTAGCTTCTAATTTTGTTATGTATTTCAATGGTGTCTGTCATGATCTTCTGTTTTCATCACAAATTCTAGTAATTTGAGTTTTCTCTCTCTTTCTCTTTGTTAGTGTGGCTAAGGGCTTATCAATTTTGTTTACTTTTTCAAAGAACCAACTTTTTGTTTTGTCAATTTTTTTGAATTGCTTCTCGTATTTCTGTTTCATTGATTTCAGCTCTGATTTTAAATATTTCCTGTCTTCTACTATTTTTGGTTTTGATCTGCTCTTCTTTTTGTAAGACTTTGAGATGTAATGTTAGGTCATTCAGTTGTTGACTTTTTTTTTTTTTTTAATGTAAGAGCTCAATGCAATGAACTTTCCTCTTATTACTGCTTTCCATAGTGTCCCAGAGATTTTGATATGTTGTGTCATTGCTCTCATTTACCTCTAAATTTTTTTTTTTTATTTCTTCCCTGATGTCTTCTGTTATCATTGCACCATTCAATAGCATATTATTTAGTCTCCAGGTGAAGGAATAGTTTCTGTTTTTTATTTTATCCTTGATTTCTAATTGCACTCCATTATGATCTGATAGGATACAAGGTAGTATCTCTATTTTTTTGTATTTACAAATGGCTTCTTTATGACATAGCATATGGTCTATTTTGAAAAGGATCCATGAGCTGCTGAGAAGAAAGTGTATTTGCTTGACGATGGATGAAATACTCTATACATGTCTGTTCAGTCTATGTTATTTATTGTATTATTTAATTCTATAGTTTCTTTGTTCAGTTTTTGTTTGGAGAATCTATCCAGTGGTGAGAGAAGTGTGTTAAAGTCCCCCATTATTAATGTGTTTTGGTCTATTTGATTCTTAAAATTGAGAAGGACTTGTTTGATGTACATAGATGCTCCATTGTTTGGGGCATAAATATTTAAAATCATATGTCTTGCTGTTTTATGCTTCTCTTAAGCAGTATGAAATGTCCTTCTTTATCCCTTCTGATTAACTTGGGTTCGAAGTCTTCTTTATCTGATATGAGGATGGAGACCACTGATTTTTTACTGAGTTCATGTGCATGGTATGTTTATTCCCATCCTTTAGTCTGTGGATGTCTTTTTCTATTAAATGAGTCTCTTGAAGGCAGCATATTTTTGGGTCTTTCTTTTTAATCCAATCCACCTGTCTATGTCTTTTGATTAATGAGTTTAGGCCATTCACATTCAGGGTTGTTATTGTGATATGATTTGTATAGGTGGATGATGATACATAACAGCGGTGAAGGTAAGAGACAATAGAGGAACTTTAGATTACATAAAAGGAAATGAGAGGGAGGCGGGGTTAGGGGTATGAAAGATGGTGGAATGAAACAGACATCATTACCCTATGTACATGTATGATTACATGAATGATGTGAATCTACATCATGCAAAGTCATGGAAACGAAAAGTTGTACCCCATTTGTGTACAATGAATCAAAATGCAGTCTTAAAGATAAAAAATTAAAAAATGCACTTAAAAGGAAACAATCACAAAAATCAAACACCACTAATACCATGCAATTAAAATTAAAAGAAATAATTTTGTATTAATTTCAGTACAATCAGAAATTGTGTGCTTAAATATGGTGCAATGGGAAGTACATCATCTATGTACGCTCTGTAAAAACACATGATACGAATCTTATCAGGGATAATTTAACAAATCTATATTAAGGAATAGTCTGTGTAAACATAAACAAAATAACATAAAGGAAAAAAAAACTGCTGGGTGCGGTGGTGCAGCCTGTAACTCCAGCAACTTGGGAGGCTAAGACAGGAGAATTGCTAGTTCAAAACCAGCCTCAGCAAAAACAAGGCACTAAGCTACTCAGTGAGACTCTGTATCTAAATAAAATACAAAATAGGACTGGGGATATAGATCAGTGGTTGAGTGCCCCTGAGTTCAACCCAAGATCTTCCCCCCACATCCCCCCCCCGCAAAAAAAACCTGGCTAGACTTCAAAGAAAATCTATACCCTGAAAATAAGGTCCACTTTTAAATTAAAGGAGATTAAAGAGGCATGACTGCTTAATTTACTTTTTGAACATTGATTATACCAGATTAAAAATGATATGAGAAACACTGAAGTAAGAAATTTGTATGCTAGATAAAATTAATCAAAGTTAAATGTATTGAATGTGATGATTACACTGAGATGATATAAGAATGTTTTTCTTCTTGGAATTATATGCTGAAGTATTTTAGGGTAAAGTTTTGTTAAGTATGCTACTCACTAATAGCAAAAGTAGCCATTTATCCATCTATGTCATTTAGACTATGTACAAACCATCCAAAACTTCTAAAGATCGCTTATCAGCTCACAAACTTCTGGTGGGAAACAGGACAAGCTCAGATGGATGATTCTGCCCATCTTCCCTGAGATCACTCATGATGAGTTAAACTGTCAATTCCTCCAGGAAAGGCAATTCAGAATAACCTTACTCACAGGCCTAGTGGTCACCAGCTTGTTGAGTGAAGTGCCTTCATTATCCTCCACTTGGCCTAATGTCTCCCTGGAGCACATTCATATAGTGACAGAATTAAAGAGATGAAAGGAAGTTTCAAGGATTTTGTGGCCAAGGTTCAGAACACACATATTGTTTTAAGTTCACTACATGATCTGTTTATCCAGTATCTATTGACTGACTTACAGAACTATCAATTACTTGATGAATCTATTCATGTTTTTTTTGAATGCACATTTTTAACAGTTTGTCAGTCTGAGTCTTTACTCAGTGGGTGTTTATTGTAAAAATTTATGTGATTGAGATTTTTAAAAATAAATTGCTGGGGAAAATTTCAAAGGAAACAAGATAGAAAAATCTTGTCTTTCCTTATAGTATCCTCCCCCTTCCCCCACACAACAACAAAATCATCCCAGAAATATCCTGAATCTGAGTTTCCAGTGAATCCATTACCAGGGACCAATTTGTGTATAGGAAAATGTGTTTTGCATAGAGGAAGGCTTCAAGTTACTCTCATTCACTTACCTTGCAGAATGACATTGTGAATCAGTTTATTACTTGGAGTATTTCTTGTTAAAAGTTAACTATCAATTTAGAATATGCCAAATAACTAATTTCTGTTACCTCTGTAGTTTTTAATCGTATCAAAGTTTCAGACAATCTATAAGTTTGTTTTATTAGTTCTCAAAGAAACTTTTCTCACTTTTCCCTATAATTGTCTGAATTTTTTTTCAGATACTATTAAGTTTATCCCACAAATTTCTGATGTTTAAATTTATTGACCTTATACACATTCTATTGTCCATTAGTTTACATTTTGTATATGTGCACTGAATTGTCTCATCAATTTTCTTAACCATTACTTGGCAGTATATATAATTTGTAATCAACTGTGTAGTAATTCATAGTCTGTCAACTTATTCACACTAAAACTGTGTTTCCAGAGATTTTTATACCCATATGTTTCTATCTAGAGTTGGCCAAAACAGGAAACTGCTTGACATTGGAAAGGCAGAAGTGAAGTAGCTACCAGTATTCTTTGAAGGATGTTGGATTAAATACTGTGCTGGGCACAGTAAAGATGGGTCCCCTGGTATTTTATTCTGCAATCAGTCTTCTTGCTGCCTGCCTTGCTAACAACAATCAATGAAAGACCATCATCAGATATGTTTAACTGGAGCCCTTTAGAAGCAGGAATTATACAACATGAACAATTTGCCCTAAACTTTCTCCTTAATTTTGTGTTCTTATTTAATCTATCAGTTGGACATTACTGCCTTCCCAAATCTCCCACAATCTCTGACATTTCCTCATCCCCTGCCCACTGAAAATTCTCAGGGCATATCTCTCTACTTGTTTGAACTCTATTGATCATCGTAAGTGGTAATGAACAAGTCAGAATCTCACACAATGTTGATTTCTAAGATGCTAAACAATATAAAATAAGAAAAGCATACCATTTCAATTTCACCAAAATTCTTCAGAATATGATTAGTCATACTTTATAGTACACATTTTTGGAAATAGTTGTAAAAGTTTTGTTTCATAAATTTAAGATGTATTTCAGCAATATAATTACATAGGGTAATAAACCTTATTTTAAGTGTTATCCGAACATGGAAACTTGTCTTTGAATAGCAAATAATTAGTTCAGAAAATTTTCACTTGATAAATAGAAAATGAGTCAAAGTACAATTTTTCCAAGGCTTAACAATTCTCTATTCTTTAGATAATTTAAACAAAAGAAAATCCTTTGCTGTTAAGCCTAAGTCCTTTTTTATTCTTTTTTTGCACTGTACATTCCTTTGTGATTTTTCAAGGTCACAGTTAATACACAATGAACAATGCCTTCATTTTATGAGAGGACATATGATAGATTTACACTTAAAAGCAAAAGCTCTGTTTTCAGTAGTGAAAATCAGCTTCCTTCTTTGTATTTCAATTCCCAGTTCTTAGCAGTTTCCTCTCCCATGCAAGTATTCATTATCACAGGGAGGAAGTCTCGTCACATGCAGTGACAAATTGTTTCATTTATTTAAGATAGAGTCTTTGTATTTCACTCCAAATGCTAATGCAAACACATCTTTAATGATTAGGAAAAGATAAAACTTTTACCAATAGTAGAAATTTCTGTGTTCAGAAGCTCATAAGCTAACCACATACTGAGTTGCCAATGCAGCTGCCTGAATAAGTGTCCTTTTAATCACTAAATAATTATGCCAATAACAACATCAACAACAGAAAGTTGTTCAGTCTTTTGAAGGAAGTTCCATATATTACTTTGTACCTTCACACATTTTGTCCCAGTCAAGTGTTCCTACCAGCTTAAAAAAACAAAAACAAAAACAAAAGCACTTGGAAGTCCAAGAGTCTCCTCCTTTCTCTAAATTAAGATCCAAGTTACTTTGTCTTTGATTTGACTAAAATATGATTGTCTTATACTCCTTCACCAATTAAGTTTTGTTGAATGGCTACTCCCCAGGTATTACCAACCTGTAAAAATGGCAAAATGAAGTGTACTGCTTACCATGGTATGGGAGAAAAACCCTGTGCACATCTTGTGTCTTAAGGCAAGAAGCAGAATGTAATGAAAGAGAAGAAAAAGTGATCACTATTAGTTTTGGTGTCCCCAGTTTATGAGATACCTTCTTCAGTCTAATGATTCTGTGTTACAAGAATCATTTGAGATTATTTTTAATAATTATGACACAGAAGTAATGACTTTCATGTGCCACAATAAATTACCAAAAAGGAGAAGTCTTGCTGGTGAGTCTTTCCACTTACCCTTAAGTACTTTCTTCCTACATACTTTTGGCTCCTTTCTTTAGCTGCTGAATGTACCCAAGCTTCCCTGTGCCTGTTTTAAAAGTCAAACCTGGTAAAAGAAGGTAAAGTCCCAGTCACGTTCCACATGGGTGAGGGAGTAGGTACCCATTGGAGGAATGGGATGGTTGTGAAATAAAAATTATGAAAGTAATATATTAAGAAATAAATACCGGAGGTCGATGTCACTGAGCCTGCCCTCCACACCGAGGTTGTACGTCGGCGCTGAGCCCAACCCCCAGACTGAGGTCGGACGTTACTGAGCCTGCCCCCACACACTGGTGGTCAGAGGCCGGTAGCTGAGCCTGCCTGCCCACCTGCCCCCCTGCTGCTGAGGGACACTATGCCTACCTCTGTGCTGACTCAGCACACCATTGCTGGGGCTCCCCAGCTTCTTTGGAGGCTGGTGCAGGCATTTTGAATTATTTCTGAGGGTGTGGACATCAACATTGGAAGGGCAGCTCCCTTCCTGAGACACCTACAGGAGACAGGAGGCCCTTTGACAGGTACCTCTATTTACTCACTTATATCCTATACCCTTTCCCCATCCTCTTGTTCACAACTAGAAATATTGTAAATAGTAATTGAACTGATCCTGTTTATTTTTAAAATGTTGAAATCTTTATAGGGGCTATCTGATTCAGGGCTACATTTTCCTTGTATTGGGTGTTATTGGTATTGATCTCCCCTTCAAAGGAGAGGTAGTATAAATTGCAGGGTCATAATAAGCCTGCAGGGGGGGACTTCAGTATCTCTGATATTCACTGCTAGAGGGGAATATATAGAAACAATATGAAAAAACAGGGGAAGAAAGTGTCCCTAACAAACCAAGATGCTATTGTGATAGAATCCAATGACGGCATGGCAGTAGAAATGACAGAAAAAGAGTTTGGAATCTGCATGATTAAAATGATCCATGAAGCAAAAGACAAGATAAGAGAGCAAATGCAGACAATGCATGACCATTCCAGTAGATAGTTCAAAGAGCAAATGCAAGAAGCAAAAGAACACTTCAATGAAGAGATAGAGATTCTGAAAAAAACAAAAAACAAAACACAAAAAAAACCCAGAAATACTTGAAATGAAAGAAATGATAAACCAAATTAAAAATTCAATAGAAAGCATCACCATCAGAATAGATCTCATGGAAGACAGAATCTCAGACAATGAAGACAAAATAATCAATCTTGAAAATAAAGTTGAACAAACTGAGAAGATGTTAAGAAGTCATGAACAGAACCTCCAAGAATTATGGGATATCACGAAAAGACCAAATTTAAAAATTATTGGGATTGAGGAAGGCACAGAGATACAAACCAAAGGCATGAACAACCTGTTCAATGAAATAATATCAGAAAATTTCCCAAACCTGAAAAACAAAATGGAAAATCAAATAAAAGAGGCTTATAGAACACCAGGTTCACAAAACTACAACAGATACACATGAAGACACATTATAATGAAAATACCTCACATTCAAAATAAAGATAGGATTTTAAAGGCTGTGAGAGAAAAGCATCAGATCACATATAAGGGGAAACCAATACGGATATCAGCAGATTTCTCAGCCCAGACTCTAAAAGCAACAAGGGCCTGAAACAATATATTTCAAGCTCTGAAAGAACACAGATGCCAACAAGGAATACTATACCTGGCAAAACTAACCTTCAGATTTGACAATGAAATAAAATCTTTCCATGATAAACCAAAGTTAAAAGAATTTACAAATAGAAAGCCTGCCCTACAAAACATTCTCAGCAAAATATTTTGTGAGGAGGAAGTGAAAAACAATACAAGTCAGCATAGGGAGGAACTACCCGAAAGGAAAAGCCAAACAAAGGACAAGTAAAAAACCAAAAATAAGCCAAAAGGAGCAGGTTATTATGCAAATCATATCTCAATAATAACCTTGAATGTCAATGGCCTAAATTCAATAATCAAAAGACAAAGACTAGCAGATTGGATTTAAAAGAAAGACCCAACAATATGTTGCCTTTAAGAGAATCATCTCATAGAAAAAGACATCCAAAGACTAAAGGTAAAAGGATGGGGAAAAACATACCATGCACATGGACCAAGTAAAAAAGCAGGGGTCTCTATCCTCATATCAAATAAAGTGGACTTCAAACCTAAGTTAGTCAGAAGGGATAAAGAAGGACATTTTATACTGCTTAAGGGAAGCATAAAACAGCAAGATATAACAATTTCAAATATTTATGCCCCAAACAATGGAGCATCTATGTATATCAAACAAACCCTTCTTAATTTTAAGAATCCAATAGACAAAAACACATTAATTGCGGGGGACTTTAACACATCACTCTCACCACTGGATAGATCCTCTAAACAAAAACTGAACAAAGAAACTATAGAACCAAATAATACAATCAATGATATAACATAATGGATATTTTCAAAGTATTTCATTCATCATTGAGTGAATATACTTTCTTCTCAGCAGCTCATGGATCCTTCTCCAAAATAGACCATATGCTATGCCACAAAAAAGCCATTAGTAAATACAAAAAAAAAAATAGAGATCCTACCCTGTATCCTATCAGACCATAATGGAATGCAATTAGAAATGAATGATAAAATAACAAACAAAAACTACTCATATACCTGAAGACTAAATAATATGCTACTGAATGATGCAATGATAACACAAGACATCAGGGAAGAAATAAAAAAAATTCTTAGAAGTAAATGAGAGCAATGACACAACATATCAAAATCTCTGGGACACTATGAAAGCAGTACTAAGAGGAAAGTTCATGGCATTGAGCTCATACATTAAACAAATAGAAAGTCAACAACTAAATGACCTAACATTATACCTAAAAGTCCTAGAAAAAGGAGAACAAATCAACACCAAAAATAGTAGAGGACAGGAAATAATTAAAATCAGAGCTGAAATCAATGAAACTAAAACAAGAGAAACAATTCAAAAAAATTGACAAAACAAAAAGTTGGTTCTTTGAAAAAAAGTAAACAAAATTGATAAACCCTTAGCCACACTAACAAAGAGAAGGAGAGAGAAAACTCAAATTACTAGAATTTGTGATAAAAACAGAAGATCATGACAGACACCATTGAAATACATAACATAATTAGAAGCTACTTTGAAAATCTATACTCCAACAAAATAGAAAATATCGAAGACATTGACAAATTTTTAGAGACATATGATCCTCCCAAACTGAATCAGGAAGATGTATACAATCTAAACAGATCAATTTCAAGCACCAAAATAGAAGAAGTCATCAAAAACCTACCAACCAAGAAAAGCCCAGGACCAGATGGATTCTCAGCCGAATTCTACAAGACCTTTAAAGAAGTACTGCACCAATAGTCCTCAAAGTATTCCAGGAAATAGAAAAGGAGGGAACCCTTCCAAATTCATACTATGAGGCTAGTATCATTCTGATACCAAAACCAGATAAAGACACATCAAAGAAAGAAAACTTTAGACCAATATCCCTGATGAACATAGATACAAAAATCCTTAACAAAATACTGGCAAATCGCATAGAAAAATATATTTAAAAGATAGTGCACCATGATCAAGTGGGGTTTATCCCAGGGATGCAAGGTTGGTTCAACATCCGGAAATCAATAAATGTAATTCATCACATCAATAGACTTAAAGTTAAGAATCACATGATTATTTCAATGGATGCTGAGAAAGCATTTGATAAAATACAGCACCCCTTCATGCTTAAAACACTAGAAAAAATAGGAATAGTAGGAACATAGCTCAACATTGTAAAGGCTATCTATGCTAAGCCCACAGCCAACATCATTCTTAATGGAGAAAAACCGAAAGCATTCCCTCTAAAAACTGGAACAAGATAGTGATGCCCTCTTTCACCACTTCTATTCAACATTGTCCTTGAAACACTTACCAGAGCAATTAGACAGACCAAAGAAATTAAAGGAATACAAATAGGAAAAGAAGAACTAAAGCTGTCACTATTTGCTGATGGCATGACCCTATATTTAGAAGACCCAAAAACCTCCACTAGAAAACTTCTAGAACTAATAAATGATTCAGCAAAGTAGCAGGACATAAAATCAATATGTGTAAGTCTAATGCATTTCTATTCATAAGTGATGAATCCTCTGAAAGAGAAATTAGGGAAACCACTCCATTCACAATAGCCTCAAAAAAATAAAATAAAATACTTGGGAATTAATCTAGCAAAAGAGGTGAAAGACCTCTACAATGAAAACTACAGAAAATTAAAGAAAGAAATTGAAGAAAACCTTCGAAGATGGAAAGATCTCCCATGTTCTTGGATAGTTAGAATTAACATTGTCAAAATGGCCATTCTACCAAAGGCATTATACAGATTCAATGCAATTCCAATTAAAATCCCAATGACATTCCTTATAGAAATAGAGAAAGCAATCACAAACTTCATCTGGAAGAACAAGAGACCTCGAATAGACAAAACAATCCTAAATAGAAAAAGTGATATAGGAGGTATCACAATACCAGACATTAAAATATACTACAGAGCAATAGTAACAAAAACAGCATGGTATTGGCACCAAAATAGACAGGCAGACCAATGGTACAGAATAGAAGACACAGAGACAAAACCACATAAATACAGTCACCTCATACTAGACAAAGGAGCCAAAAACATACAATGGAGAAATGATATCTTGTTCAACAAATGGTGCTGCCAAAACTGGAAATCCATATGCAGTAAAATGAAATTAAACCTCTACCTCTCACCCTGCACAAAACTCAACTCAAAATGGATCGAAGACATAGGAATTAGACCAGAGACCCTGCACCTAAAAGAAGACAAAGTAGGCCTGAATCTTCATCATGTTGGCTTAGGATCAGACTTCCTCAATAAGACTCCGAAAACACAAGAAATCAAAGCAAGAATCAATAAGTGGGATGGACTTAAACTAAAAAGCTTTTCTCAGCCAAGGATACAATCAAGAATGTGAAAAGAGAGCCTACAGAGTGGGAAAAAATCTTTTCCACACGCACTTCACATAGAGCACTTATCTCCAAAATTTATAAAGAACTTACAAAACTTTACAACAAAAATACAAAGAACTCAATCAATAAATGGTCCAAGGAACTGGACACTTTACAGAAGAAAACACATAGGCAATTAATAAATATATGAAAAAGTGTTCAACATTTCTAGTAATTAGAGAAATGCAAATTAAAACAACTCTAAGATTTCATCTTACTCCAATTAGAATGGCTACTATCAAGAACACAAACAATAATAGATGTTGGCGTGGATGTCGGGGAAAAGGCACACTTTTGCATTGCTGCTGGAGTTGCAAATTGGTGCAGCCACTCTGGAAAGCAGTATGGAGAATCCTAAGAAAACTTGGAATGGACTCACCTTTTGACCCAGTTATCCCACTTCTCAGTTTATACCCAAAGGACCTAAAATCAGCAAAGTACAGTAACACAGTCACATCAATGTTTATAGCAGCTCAGTTCACAATAGCTAGATTGTGGAACCAACCCAGATGCCCTTCAACAGATGAATGGATAAAGAAACTGTGGTATATATACACAATGGAATACTATTCAGCCATAAAGAAGAATAATATTATGGCATTTGCAAATAAATGAATGGAATTGGAGAATATCATGCTAAGTGAAATAAACCAATCCCAAAAAACCAAAGGTCGAATGTATTCCCTGATAAGTGGAGGATGATATATAATGGGGGTGGTGGTGGGGAATGAGAGAATAATGGGGGAACTTTAGAATATGTTGAAGAAAATGAGAGGGAGTGGGGTATGAAAAATGGTGGAATGAGACAGACATCATTACTCTATGTACATGTATGTATGATTACATGAAATGTGTGAATCTACATTGTGTACAATCATAGAAGCGAAATTATGTACCCCATTTGTGTACAATGAATCAAAATGCAGTCTGTAAAAAATTAAAAGCTAAATAAAAATAATAATAATAAAAAAGTAAGAAAGACATACCCAAAGGCAAGAATTATATATTTTCAAAGCTAGGGTGAGACGGGTTGAGCTGACAGAGTGAGTCCAACTTCTAACATCAGGAAAACACCTGTGCTTGCCTTATTTATAGCGGTACATTTCTACTACTAGGTAAAAGTTTTATCTTTTCCTAATCATTTTAGATGTGTTTACATTAGCATATTGAGTAAAATACAAAGGAAGTCGATAGGGATCTCTTTCAGTGGGGACAGGATAAAAGTGGAGATAAACAGCACAAACAACCCTACTCCACTTACAGTGTTTGAATTTAGGAGTTGTGAGATAGGTCAGGGTGCCAGCATGATCTGGGCTTTATCAAACCTGGATGAAATTCCCTGGAGTTCCTGGAAGAGTGACTTCCCTGCCTTAAT
The DNA here is from genome assembly GCF_902686445.1 of Sciurus carolinensis. Classification (NCBI taxonomy): domain Eukaryota; kingdom Metazoa; phylum Chordata; class Mammalia; order Rodentia; family Sciuridae; genus Sciurus; species Sciurus carolinensis. The sequence goes on along the minus strand of NC_062214.1, from coordinate 147,571,436 downwards.
GGCTGGAACATTGTCCATAGTTCACACACTGCTCCCAACAGTAAGGTGCCAAATTTGCCTCCCTTTTAAAAATTCAAGCAGAATTATTACTCCTTTATAGTGATATGCAGTGGCCAGCAGGATTCAACAGTGAATGAATTCCTAATTGTCCTACTATACATTCCTCCTGGAAGCCTAGATCCTTCAGCTTGAAATATGTATCATTTCTGTGTTCTTTCATGTCATTTATAATGAGCCAGTATTAAATTTTATTATTATAGCTGTGTATATTTGTTTATACATATTATAGGTCTGTTAGGAGTAGAATGTACCTAATGAGACTCTGTATTCACAATGTCAAGATATGCTCACTTAACCTATGAATGAATTATTACTGATATGTGAAATATTAATCATTTCCTAAGAAATCTCCTAGGGAAAAATATACCTAATGATTAGAAGGGGTAAGGTTATAGATGAATGTTGTCAACTAGTCTGATTATTGGATTCATCTTCACAGAAGTATAAAAAGCATGATTTTCAAATTGCTAAAAGTTATTCTAATAGAAATAATCACATGTCAAAGTTTTTTGACTCATTATTTGACAACTAACAGAAAGACAAGAAAGGAAGAGAGAATTTGATATTGGTAAATCCCATGGAGAAGACAATACTGAATTTTAAAATGTCAAGTTAGTTATGACTAATCTATAGTTTACAATAAAACCAAAACCTTTAGAGTGGATAGGATTTTTCAACACATCAAAAAATTTTTGACAACTTATTTTGTCCTAATTAACCTCAAAGATTAAACAGCTGTACAAATTTAAACCTTTTGCCATTGTTACTCAAACACAGTTGCATTTGCTCAAAGAACTGGAAAACTAGGTGGAAGCCTTAATAGAACATCCTACAGAAGAGCAGAACACAAAGTACTGTTCTGTGAACAATTACCAGTTTGCCAAACAGAAGAAAACTCATTCCAGAATGTGTATATTTAGAGCCATGTTATGGAATGGCACCCCACGCCCCCCAAAGCTCACGTATTGAAAGTATAATCTTCAATGCAGCAAGCTTCAGAAGTGGAGCTTCTGATCAATGATTGGATTGTGGCGACTGTAACCTTATCAATGGATTAATCCATTTGGTTGATTAATAATTTGAATGGACTACCAAATGGGAGCTGTAGGCAGGTCACGTATGGTTAGAGAAGTAGGTCACTGGGGTTGTGCACTTGGGGACTATATATTGTCTTTAGCTCTTCCTTCCCTCTCCCCTCTCCCTCCCCCTCCCTCCCCCTTCCCCTCCCTCTCCCTCTCCCTCTCTTCTCTTTTCTGGCTGCCATAAGCTGAATAGCTTTCATATGCTATTGGCAGACTCTTCTGCCATGATATTTCTGCCTTGGAGCTGGACAACCTTGGACTGAACCTCTGAAACCATTAGCTGAAATAAAGTTTTCTCCTCTAAGTTGTTGTCATCATGTATTTTGGTCACAGTGATGCAAAGCTGACTAACACAGGCTCTAAACATTTCATTTTAATCAGCTGATATTTTCTTCCTAGCAAGACTTTTTTTTCTTTTTTTTTGATGAGGATTTACTTTCTGGTACAAACTTCTTATCTCATTGTGAACTTAATTCTTCATGGACCAGATAAACATATGGTAAAATTAGGAGTGCTTGTCAAGTATCATTTGCATATTCCTAGTATGAGTATACCTCTGAAAAATTTTTTGATTTTTCATAGAGAAGGCATGTTAAGAAAGAACTTCATTAGACTTCAGATTACATGGAGAAGAATCATAAATAGAAACAAATTAAAACAAAACTGTGTCAAATCCTTCAAGAGAAATACAGAACTCCTACCACAGTGAGTTGAAGTCTTAATACTCTAAAGTAGACTGCAAATGTTATGTTTTTTGAAAAAGTGGTCTTTACAATGCAATAAATTAAGGAGTTTGAGATGGGGCTATTATCCAGGATTCTCCTGGTGGGCCCAACTACATTCACAATTGTTTTTATAAAGGACATGGAGGGGAGAAAAGGACAGAGATCTCATGTAAAGATGAGGACAGACATTGGAGTTTGGTCTGAGGCCAAAAAGACTGGTAGTGACCAGGAAATAGAAAGGGCAAGGTATAGATTTGATCCTAGAAACTCTGTAGGGAGTACAAACCTGCTGATATCAGTCATCTGTTCTCCAGAACCATGAGAGAACAAACTAATGCAGTTTTAAACCACAAAGTATGTCGTAGTTGTTGAAATTTTGGAGAATTAATTCATCTACTTATGCACATTTTGTAAAATCCAAGGTCTGTGTATATCATCAAAAGGCAACTACCCATACTATTACAAATATTGAGTTGACCATGATGGATATCCTGTAAGATCGATCCCTTAAGTAAACCTCACCTTTACTGGTATAACTGGTTCATTTATCCCATGGTCACATTAATCTGTGACTCTTACTCCAAGAATATTTCTATTATACTGACTTCTCATTCTGAAGTGAGACACTAAGGACTATCAGAATTGACTAGAGTATGATAAATTAGAATGAACCATAAAGTTGCCATTTTTATAGGTCAAAATGGTGGACTTTGGACATTTTCAAATGGTTCAACTTTAATGATCAGTAGGATTTATTCAATGAAACAAATAAAACTTGGTCTGTAAATCGTTGATACTTTGATTATCATTCCCTTCCTTTAATAGATTTTGTCATGACTTCCTAGTGGTTCAGAGAACAATCATGCAGTAATGACAGTGCCTTCTATGAATAAATCATACACTCCACAACACATTGCACAGAGGAGAAATAGAACAACAGACAAAATAGCTACAGAACCATTAGAGATGCCTGTTCTTGTTCATAAGTTCTCATCAGTGACTGATTTAATTTTCTCTTGGCCAAAATGATCCTTATTCTGGTGCTGTTCTGAAATAAAACCATAAACATTGATTCATGTTCAAACAAAAGTGAGGTCTGGTTCATTAAAAAGTGCTTACCAGCTGACAATATACACTCAGCTGGTTGTTTTCATATATGATTCAGAGTCAAGATATAAACATGAATCATCGAAAGGAAAACAACTTTAGATGTTATCTTCTGGAATATGAAAAATACTGCCATCCACAGGCCATTTTCAACAATTTTCCTACATACTGCACATAACTCAGAGATTTCTTGTACCTCAAATTTTAATTCTACTCACTGAAAATGTCCACATTCATTAAATTAAAAACTTAAACTATAATAATGAAAAGTTTGAAAATATGAAAGATACAATATTTTTGGAGCTAACCTATTTTACACATTACATCAATTTGATTTTTAAAAGCATGTTTAATTTCCTTTGATTTGCTAATAGAGATAAATTATAAAATGTTTCCCAAGGGCATTTAACTATGAAATTCAGTGTCAAAATATTTGTCAAGAAATTGGGTAGAAAACACTTTGTATAGTCACCATAGCATATTGAAAAAGTTACACGGAATAAATCAAATGCAGTAGTTGTGTTCCTTGAAAGCAAAATTGCACCTGGATAAAGAAGATATCAAAGGATGCTTAATAGTATTTCCATTATATAAGTGTACAAGCAATAATCTAAAATTGCAAAGAATGTTAAAAAAAATGGAAACTAGTATGCCATAAAATATTATTTATGTAAAATAGTATTATATGGTGATTTTTTTTTTCTTTTTTGTGGTGCTGGGGATTAAACCCAGGGCCTTGTGCATTTGAGGCAAGCACTCAACCAGTTGAGCTATAACCCTAGTCTTATATGGAAATTTTAATGAAGTTCTATATATTTTACATATGTGGTTCTATATATAGTTAATGAGGTTACATATAATTAATCAAAATTATTTAATATGAATTTCCAATTCTATTTTTTCATTCTCAAAACCCTATTCAGTTTAGTTGTGTGATAACACTTAATAAAGAGTAATAATCAGAGAGAGTCATGTCAAAACGTTAGGCAGATGTATCTAACTGAATAAAAAAAAAAAAAATCTGTCCCAGAGGAAAGAAAATAATTTTGCTCTGAAATCTAAAAGCCAAGAGAAAAACCTAAAATCTTATCTTCCCCTGTTAACTACCCATGGTACTACATTGCATATATAATACCTTTGGCATACTTATTTTTTACATTTAGCATGAATATTTGTATACAAATTCTATCTCCCTTACAAGATTATAAGGCCCTTAATATAATACATACAGTTTCCTTTAAAAAGTGTGGGGGATTATACATGTTTACAAATACGCACATACCCACTTACCCACACATATGTCACTTTTTAAAATAAGGCTGGGTGTGGTGGCACATGCCTATAATCCTAGTGACTTGGGAGGCTGAGGCAGGAGGATTCTACGTGGTATATAGCTCAGTGGTAAGGCACCCTGGATTTAATCCCCAGTACCATAAACAATAAATTAAAAAATGATACTTGTTTAAATACTGAAATGGGGTATAAATAATACTTTATAATTCTCATATCTGGAAACAACAGCTACTAACATTTTATTTTGCATTGTCCTTTATTTAATATACATTTGTTTTGGGAAAATGTAGTATTATTCATGTTATTTTTGTACCACTCACATTCTACTTTCCATAGAATGTTAATATGTCATTTGTCATATTTGTTTCTCCTGTGAGTTGCTCTATAGTAGTTAAAATCATTCATCAATTTAAAAAAATATATATATTTAGTCCAGGAGTACCCTGATCATAAAGAAGATGATATGAAGATGAAATTGTTTCCTGCTTCCTGGCAGTATTTTAAACTCTTCCAGTTAAAACAACAAAGCAGGCATAAAATTATTTCTCATCCTTTAGATTTAAAATGCACCTGCTTTTTAGAAAAAACACAAAATGTTTTCTAACAGTTAATTATCCCCTCAAAAACTTCTTTGTTTGAAAACCTTAAGTATCATTGAATGTCATAAAAGATACCACCTGATCAGTAAGTAAATGATGAGAATGAAAACACCTTACAGTAGTACTAGAAAATGAATTACAGAAGCAAGCTGTTGTCCCACAAGTGGAATTATCCAAAAATGAAGCTAAGAACTCACATGTAGTTATTTATACAACAAGAAAACTGCAACTGAAGACTCCTCCAGTGAGAGGAGCTTCACATGAGGTCAACTTCCAGTGGGCAGAGGCTGCTTCCTGCTGGCAGGGGTACTGCAAAATCCCATGATCCCGCAATCCCCAGGTCTGGATAGCTGCCCTCCCAAGAGCTCCTGAAGCCTTCAGTACCCCAAATGCACATTGCCTGGTTTCAATCAATCTGTCTGTTCTCCAATGACAAGACTGCTTTTGCACCTATGTCTTACAGAGAGTTAGACTAGCAGGGAGGAAGGTCCCTTACTGGAAAACATACACGCTACTGGCCCTGCTGTATTCAGCCTCCATTTATTGCAAACACACACATAACATTTTAGTTTTATGACCCCAGCTTGGCATGGTGGTTCACGCTTGTAATCCTGCTAACTCAGGAGGCTGAAGCAGGAAGAGTGCAAGTTGAAGTTCAACTTCAACAACTTAGTGAGTCCCTTTCTCAAAATTAAAAAAAAAAAAAGAAGGACTGGGAAAGCAACTCAGTGGAAGCGCCCTAGGCTCAATCACCAGAACCCACCCCCCAAAAATACCTGATTCCTCTGTCATATATCCAGTGTTCAGCACTAAAATAATATGATCCTAACTCCTCCTAAATAACATCACTTGCCCAGAAGAAATTGCTTCTCATATTTTGTTCTCTGTCCTTGGAACAAAACCAGTCAATTTGTCTGAGGACTGAGTTTGGTGGGGGCAACATTCTACATAATAACAAACCAGAACTTGTGCTGGAGAGAACTGAGAGTGAGGAGAGATTGATCCAACAGAATGCTTAAATAAGAAAAAGAAAAATCAATTATTTAAAAAATCTTATATTTCTGAGAGATGAATACGACTGATTCATGCATTAAAAATCTTACATTTCCTGGCAGTTCTGAACATTCATTCTCTTGCTGCTTTTTATTTCATATTTATGGTGCAGTTATTCATTACAATTACAATTACTGTAATTAGAATGCAATCACCATAAATGCATCTGGAAAGTGAATACTGCAATATCGTATAATATTAAATGCATTATTCTTCAATTTGTATATATGTAACTTTAGACTTATGAGTACATTGGTAATTTCATGTACTTAAAACACTAAAATTGCAAGTAGCTTATTTTAAAAATATGTATTCAGTTTTATTGAAATCTGAGATTGGTCTATAATTGTATTTAAGTATTTTAATAGATATTTTTAAATATTTTAGAAGAAAAATGCCTTGTGGTAACAAAATAATTATAATATTTAAAATGTCTGTGTTGCTTTATATTTTAATGAAAAGATTCATATTGCAAATATTGTAAATAAATTACATTTAATTTTTAAAATCCTTTATCACATTACTGTTAGTGGGCCACAAATATTGACAGTCTTAACTATAGAAGCATATTGGTTTTATTTAAATAATGGAATAAAATGATAACATGAATTATTCATATATTTAATACCCATATAAACATTGTTGCTCCATCAACAGAACATCCAGAAATGCATAATAATGATTGAATTCAATTATCTTTAATATCTAACTGACTTTCAGTCATATACCATCCACATTTTAAATTTTTTCCTTAGGAAAGTTTATTTGGTAAGTGATAGAAAACATTTATCCACTTTTCTGTTTTAATTATAACTTTCAAATATTTAGATCTATATTACATTAATATTCTTTTTTTTTCCTCTCCTAACAAGTTCCTCAAATGTAAGGGTTGGACCTGATTCTAGTGTACTTTGATACTATTAATAAAGTACTTGTAAGTACTTTGCTTTTTTTGGGTGACTAAGAGTGGATTCATGCATGCTCTTCTTACCTGTGATCATTTGAAGGTACTTCTCAGGAGATTTATATGGATACATAAGATGGTTGAGTGGAAAAATCATGAGTCACAACTTTTTTCTGTAATACAAAGCTGCTCCCCCGTCCTTTCCATTGCATCACAACCTAGCTTGTCAGTTTGAAAGCTGCTCTCCCCTCCCCTTTCTGCTGCAGTCATTTTCCTGGTCTCCCAACTACTTGTCAGTCTGTGAACATCCTAGTTACCTATTGGTTCATCAGTCAGCTTGCATGTATCCTTCTCCATTATTGGTCCCGTTAGCCCATGGAATTCAACTGCTTAAGGACCGCCATCTTTTCTCAGGCTTTCTCTCTCTTACTCACTTGCTTTCTCTCTCCTCCTTGCTTTTCCACTCTCTCTAGTGTGCGCCCTTTCTCTTTTCCTCTCATTTTCTCTCTTACCTGCAGGGAGACACTCTGCTTAATAAACCCTCTTATGTGATTTCCCATGTCCGGTGTGGTTTTCATGGGTTTTCTTACATTTTTCATACAAATCTGTCAGCACATTTTCCTTCAGCATTCATAATATTCAGTTGTCCTTTCAATATTTGAAAGGTGATTATTTTCCACTTAGTAGATATTGACAGATTTTTATCTTTATTCTTTCAGAATATGCTGATCTGTATTTCTTATGTAAACAAAATTTTAACCTGCTGGCCATTGTTCTATACTGGGAACAATTTTTTTTTTTTTAATTATCCAGTTTTTGTGGTTTCTTCCTTGAGAACATCCTTTACTTCATTTCTTCATTTGTACTTGCACTCTCTGCTCTCTATATTTGTCATCTTCTCTCATTCATCTCTCACATTCAATGACACCTTTTATAATTGAGATTTGATTTGGCCATATTATTAGTTTTGTTAGTGATTGAAACTTTTTTTTTTTTGCAAATTCGAATACACATGGTGCTTTATTATTGTTCCTGCTTCCATTTTTCTTTTAATTCTATTGCTTTAAAATTAGTCTTTATAACTTTCTACTGCAGTTTCACTGAGGACAAACAGCATTGTAATTCATGCCTGAAGGAAGTTTATCTAACACAAATCTTTTCTTCCTTGGGCACACCACAGATGTTTTGCACTTAGAGAATACTAGAAAACACTTCAGCACTGTGTTTGGGAGACATTTTAAACAGCAAAATGATGAACAAAAAACATTTGAAAAACATGTCCCTA